>NC_086179.1:22128945-22753945 GCF_023053635.1 Elgaria multicarinata webbii | reverse complement strand
AATTGATCTTCTGCAACAGGGAGCTCAATAGCTGCGGTTCAGCCACAGGGAAGCCTGCCTCCCACATCCCAGTACCTTGGGGGTTGCCTCTCCTTCTTCTTTCTATTTTTAAAGCCTCTCCCCAACTAGGACTAGCTAGAGAGAAGCTTTTGAGGAGGCTCCTGCATCCAGCCGAGACTCTCTTGTTGCAAAGGGGAAGGACCCAAGCTGGAATGTGCTTTGCAGTAGGGCACAATCCACTGAAGAACACAGAATCATAGAAAAGTTGAGATGAAAGTCCAACCCCCTGCTCAATGCAGAAACCCACTTAAAGCACACCCGACAGGTGTCTGTCCAGCTGCCTCTTGAATGTCTCTAGTGTGGGAGAGCCCACGATCTGGTTCCATTGCTGTACTGCTCTAACAGTCAGGAAGTTTTTCCTGATGTTCTGCCAGAATCTGGCTTCCCGTAATTTAACCCCATTATTCTGTGTCCTGCACTCTGGGATGATTGAGAAGAGATCCTGGCCCTCCTCTGTGTGACAACCTTTCAAATGCTATCATTAAAGAGTGTTATCATGTCTCCCCTCAGTCTTCTCTTCTCCAGGCTAAACATGCCCAGTTCTTTCAGTCTCTCTTCATAGGGCTTTGTTTCCAGACCCCTGATCATCCTTGTTGCCCTCCTCTGAACACGCTCCAGCTTGTCTGCATCCTTCTTGAAGTATGGTGCCCAGAACTGGACACAGTACTCAAGATGAGGCCTAACCAGTGTCAAATAGAGGGGAACCAGTATCTCACATGATTTGGAAGCTATATTTCTATTAATGCAGCCCTAAATAGCATTTGCTTTTTTTGCAGCCACATCACTCATATTCAGCTTGTGATCTACAGCAATTCCAAAATCCTTCTCGCTTGTAGTATTGCTGAGCCAAGTATCCCACATCTTGTAACTGTGCATTTGGTTTCTTTTTCCTAGGTGTAGAACTTGGCATTTATCCCTATTAAATTTCATTCTGTTGTTTTCAGCCCAGCACTCCAGCCTATCAAGATCACTTTGAAGTTTGTTTCTCTCTTCCAGGGTATTAGCTATCCCACTGAATTTTGTGTCATCTACAAATTTGATAAGGATTCCCTGCACCTCCTCGTCCAAAACTTTAATAAAAATGTTGAAGAGCACTGGGCCCAGGACTGAGCCCTGCGGTACCCCACGGGTTACCTCCCCCTAGTTTGAGAAGGTACCATCGATAAGCACTCTTTGAGTCCGATTCTGTACTGTGGATCCACCTAATAATTGTTCCTTCTAGCCCACTTTTAGCTAGTTTGTTAATCAGAATATCATGGGGCACTTTGTCAAGATCACTTTGAAGTTTGTTTCTGTCTTCCAGGGTATTAACTATCCAACCCAATTTTGTGTCATCTGCAAATCTCATAAGCGTTCCCTGCACCTCCTCGTCCAAATCATTAATAGGAAGCAGACAGTACTAGAAAAACTCTTTCCTTCTCTTCTCCATTAAAAGGTAGAGGAAAAATATGTTTTGGAGATTTTCTAATGGAAGAAGGCATAATTTAAAGAGGTAGGATAGAGAGGTTTGGGGAATAAAGAGACGGGTGTGGTGAAAAGGGGGTTGGTGTGAGTGTATGAAAACTGAACCGGGAAGCCTGTAAATGGGATTCTTTGTGCATGACCTAATTTTGGGGCCACCACTCACCACTGAAGGTTCATAAGTCTGTTATCTCCTTTCAAACAGGTTTTTAACTGCATAGAGAGGCTCAAAGCTATGAGTTCCTTCGCAAAGATATCTTTGCCTACAATACAACAGCGAACAAAATTGTTCCAGAGGCGACAAAACAGAAGCACACCATGAAACTAGGGAATGCAACTGGGCAAAAGAATGGAAAGCTCCTTTATCAGCAAAATGCAGGCAGAGTGAGTCATTGTACTACCAAGCTTGGCCTCTTTCCACGAATACTAAAAAAGCAACTTTGCCATTTACTTTTCTTGGTTCAATGACACCAAATTTGTGGTGTTTTAATTATAAGCATGAGTTTGGAACATTTCCTAATCAAATGCAAAAATGCACACATATAAATTACAATATATTTCTACAAAGTTAATTCCAGGAGATAAGGATATAAAACTTCAAAATAAAGGTGATGATTGAGCTTCTCCAGTCATAGAGGACATCATGCTTTGGGAGGAGACCAAAAGAGAAGCGCACCATCGTGTTGAGCAGCAAGGGACAAGAAGGAGCATGACTAAGCCAATGTCATTCCAACCTATCTGTGTTCCCTCATTCAACCTCCCAACACTGGCTCACATCAGCTTCCACTTGTTAGAAATAGAAAATATGTTACTTTTTCAATGTTATAAGGATATTGTAAAGAGATATAACCAACGGATTATATAGATGTTATAAGGAGAAATATAATAGCTAATGCATTATTAAAACATGTTTATAAGGAGTTTTTGGTTCTGAAAGGGCTAACAGCTAAAAGCAATGTTATTGAAAGACAAGGAAATACACCAGGTGAAAGGTCTTTTCAGCTGAAGATAATGAAAACAACGAAAATAGCTGAGAGAAAAACATGAGGGCATGACCTAGCAGGAGGGTTGTTTTTTTATAGCAGAGATAACATGAGTAACGGAATTAGGTGTCAGACTTACTGAAGCTCCCTTTCTTATTTGTCAGAATTTATGACTTTGAGGTTAAATACCTATGTGAACTGACAGAATTTATGATTTTGAGGTGAAATACCTTTGAGAACTGTCAGAATTTATGGCCTTGTGGTTATGATAAGGGAAGAGAAAAACATCTGCTGTTTGAACTCATGACCTTATGGGAGGCAGGGAGGTAAACAAGGGAGGAGTTACAAGGCGTACCGGGATAGGCTGTAACCCTTGGAATACCTGACCAATGGGTAACCAGGGGAGGGACCACTTCGGCCGGGTTAAGGGTATAAAATAGCTTCACATCAGCTTGTGGATGTGCCTACCTGCCTAGACACCCAAACTTGCAAGTTTGCTCAATAAAACAGAGTGTTTAACTTTCACCATTTTTGTCCAAGCAATTTCATTTCAAATCGTGTTTCTAACACAATTCATGCACAAACCCAACACTCCATGCCCTGTGCACAGGTGTGCTGGATTGGGCAATTCCATTCCATTCCAATTTTTATTTTTATTTTTTGAAGTTAAGGGGCATCATCTGCCAGGCAAGAATAATGACACCTCTGTGCCTTCTGAAGTATTGTGCCAAGTGCTTTGCCAGTCTGATTAAAATTTAAAATAGATAAAATGATCGTTACAGAGGGTAAAAAATCATACCTTTAAAGCGTAAGCATAGCCATGCAAAGTGTTACAAAATTCAAGAAACACTCTCTATGAATGAACCTGATGCATAGCAGAAGATAATAGTTGGATATAATCTAAGAATTTGGAATTGCCTTTTACTGAGTGAGACTATTGGTCTGTATAGCTCTGACTGATTCTGATTGGCAACTGTTCTCCAATCTCTTGGACCTGTCTTCAGTTCTCTACATGCATATACTAGATATGCACACCAAGTACACCATTGCTGAATATGGCCCCTTGCAAGAGTACAATGGGAATATTAGCATCCAACACACACACACACACACACACACACACACACACACACACCTGAAGCAGCCCTGAGACATAACACCATACCTAGAATTGCAAGTAAGTCAGAGGATTATTCTCGCTAAGTAAATTTGCACAAGTCTGCCTCACTGGAACAGCATGTTGCTTTAAAGACAGTACAACAGCATGGATCTAAGCGTCAGGTCCACACTCAATGGAACCAAAGGGGATATGCTTTTCTCCTGCGTTCTCATGTGGCTGTCTAGCATTGCAGGTGTAGTTTGAACCCTGCATTTATGTAGCTGTTGAAATATCACATTTTAAGTCCAATGTATGTCCTGGCACAGTTTTGGGACCAGTTTTTACATTCAGCAAAAACAAGTGGGTTTCCCATGGGCAGCCGGTTGGCCACTATGTGAACAGAACGCTGGACTAGATGAACCTTTGGTCTGATTCAGCAGGGCTCTTCTTACGTTCTTAAAGCTTGTCCTAGACTATACTATTTTCAGCTGCAGGGGGGGATGTTTACTCAACACATAAGAAAATTTTCTACCCTACACATAGAAAAACAGCATGCCAATAATAGGCAGGCCTATTTTCTTGGGCATTCTACTGTTCTATTATTATTTTATTATTATTATTTATTTATATAGCACCATTAATGTACATGGTGCTGTACAGAGTAAAACAATAAATAGAAAGACCCTGCTGCATAGGCTTACATTCTAATAAAATCATAATAAAGCAATAAGGAGGGTAAGAGAATGCACCAAACAGGCAGTATAAAAGTCAGAACAATTAAAGTTTTAAAAGCTTTAGGAAAAAGGAAAGGTTTTAGCTTTAAAAGCTGCGATTGAACTTGTAGTTCTCAAATGTTCTGGAAGAGCGTTCCAGGCATAAGGGGCAGCCGAAGAAAATGGACGAAGCCGAGCAAGGGAAGTGGAGACCCTTGGGCAGGTGAGAAACATGACATCAGAGGAGCGAAGAGCACGAGCGGGGCAATAGTGTGAGATGAGAGAGGAGAGATAGGAAGGAGCTAGACAGTGAAAAGCTTTGTAGGTCAACAGGAGAAGTTTATATTGGATTCTGAAGTGAATTGGAAGCCAATGAAGAGATTTCAGAAGTGGAGTAACATGGTCAGAGTGGTGAGCCAAGAAGATGATCTTAGCAGCAGAGTGGTGAACAGAAACCAATGGACTGATGTGAGAAGAAGGAAGGCCAGTGAGAAGAAGGTTGCAGTAGTCCAACCGAGAAATAACCAATGCATGAACAAGAGTCTTGGCAGAAGAGACAGACAAAAATGGTCGAATCCTGGCAATATTATACAGGAAAAAACGACAGGATTTAGCTACTGCCTCAATATGAGGAATAAAGGAGAGCGAGGAATCAAATATAAAGCCAAGACTACGAGCTTCCTTGACTGGAGTAAGTGTAACATTATTGACAGTAAGAGAGAATGAGAGATGAGGAGAAGGTTTAGGAGGAAAAACAAGCAATTCAGTCTTTGCCATATTAAGTTTCAAACGACGATGAAGCAACCAAGCTGAGATATCTGAAAGACATGCCGAGATACGATCGTGAACATCAGGAGAAAGATCCGGAGATGAAAGATATAATTGTGTATCATCGGCATACAGATGATATTGGAGGCCATGAGATTGAATAAAATTACTCAAGGGCAACATGTATAAAGAAAACAACAACGGACCAAGCACCGAGCCTTGGGGAATCCCTACTGAAAGGGGAAAAGAAGAAGACGAGCTGCCGTTAGCCAACACGCTGAAAGAGCGACCCGCTAGATAGGAGGCAAACCAGTTATAGACAGAGCCACAAAATCCGAGGTCATGAAGGGAATCTAAAAGAAGATCGTGATCAACCGTGTCAAAGGCTGCAGTACTCCACCTGCAGGACAGCATTCAAGTAGGCAACTCTCCACTTACAGCCTGAAATAGTAGAACCTAGGAATAGCTGTACTACTTGATACTGATGAATGTAAAAAAGAAAAACATCAACTGCTGAAAAAATTGCGGCAGCACTGCCTGGGCTGTGGTATCGGAGATAAGGAAAGGGTTAACTTGCAAGCCTTAGCATTAGTGTTAGCAAGAAAATCTCTTCCCTTCCTTCCAGTCTCTCAGCAGCCATCAGAAATACGGAAGAGGTTAACTTATGTGCTAGCAGCAGAGATCAGAGATAAGGGAAGGGTTTCTCTTCCTAGCACTAAGAACTTAACCCCTTCCTGTGTATATGTGTATGCATGAGCATGTGTACCACCCGATGCAATCCTTAGGGCCGTAAAGGTTGTATATACCTGTTATACACAAAGTTCTGACATGCAGGAATGCCAAGACAAGAGGATGTAAACCAAAAGGCTGCACTACTATTTAGTCATAAACAACAAGAATCATAAAACTTAGGAGTCATAAAACTAGGCCATGTAGAAATGTGATCAGTTAAGAAAATGAGCAAGGAATTCCAGATCCTAAATAAAAGGACACCTGGTTTAGGAAGCATGAAACACAAACTGTTTTGAGAAGACTGGTTCACTTGCCCTGTTTAGAGGTGTGGATTTCATAATCCTGTTTAGATGCAGTTTTGATTTAGACAGCATCTTTACTGTACTAGTTATCTATTAAGGGAAACCATGAATAAAAATGTAAATAAATAACTGGACAGCCCTAAAGGTTCCTAAGGGTGCAGTTCTATGGGGTTGCAGCCTGGGTATTCGTAAGCCCTCGAAATCAAGGAGGTACGGATATCCTATGCAAAAATGGAGGCTCTAGAAGGGCAATATTGCAGGGTAGGGGCGGGAAGGAGGTTGGGACATGGGCAGTGATAGGAAAAGGTGGAAGCCAGCCACCCTGGAGTCCTCGCCTCCATGCCCCAGAAATGCCTCCTTTCCACATCTCCATGTTCCATTTCGTGAGTGTGGAGAGGTAGCCGGTGTGGTTATCTCCGTGCCGGCTATGAGAGGGAGGGGGAAGGGGTGGGCGGTGCGGTTTCCTGACTACAAGGTTGAAACCGTTTCTCCGACGTCGTATCCTAGGAAACCTAAAAATCCTATGTCCCCCAGAGGCTGTATAGGAGACACAGGATTGCTCCCTAAAAAAAGTATTTAAAAAAGCAGTCCAGTTGCTATACATTTCAGTTCTCTCATGGACAACCCTTTGCCTGATTTTAGAAGATCGGTAAGATGTCTTAATTAATATTAGTTTGCTCCTGATAAACTTTGATTTGATTGTTATTTTGCTCTATTCATGTATCAGCCTTGTACTTGGTTACTAGGTGTTACTCTGTAATGAGATAATATTTGGCATGTGTAAAAGATGAAAAGCCAAATTTGGTCTCAGAGATTGGTATGGCTGTGTGTCTATTATCTTAGGGTAGGACTATCATACCCTAAACATTTTCTCTGGGGAAATCCAGTGTGGGTCTATGACCAGCTACATACAGAAGTCACATTTCAGAAAATCCCCAAACAAATGCAATCTGCCACATATCACAAAGCTACAAATGTGCTATATGTCCATTTGCTATGCAATAGCATGAATTCCTGAAGCCAATGCACATAATTAATAACATACTCTTGGAATAGTTCTATGCAGATATATAGTTTTGAGCAAAGAAAATTAAGCACAAAAGTAGTTGAGAGGAAAATCAATTAGATTAAAGACTAGCAGGACACCATTCTATTTCTTTTTGCAATGATAGAGCTTTCCCTGTAAGTTCCTTCTGCTGGCCACTAGGTAGCATCCATTTATCCTATTTTAATTCTTAGATTTTACTAGTACCTAATCAGCAGTGCAAAAATTTTGTAGGTTTCCCCACTGAATCATAGAATTGTAGACCAGGGGGGCTGTCTATGTGCTTTAAAAGCCCTGCGGTGGTTGTGCGGTGGCGCTATGTTGGTTACACAATGCAGCAGCCACTGCACAGCCACCACAGGGCAAATGGAAAATGTTGGAAACTTACACCAACTAATTGGCTGGAGCGAGGCAAATACAGCCCTTCTGCCATCTAACCCCGCTGCAGCTTCACTGCAGAGGCGTTCCCTGGCTGAAGGCGACCTCTGATTGGTCGCTGGGAGCCAGTGTGAGGGCAGGGGTAGCTCCAGTACCCGGATGACTGCCGGAAACCCCTTGCTCCCTGCTGGTGTGGGGATTACCCAGCAACACAACGCAGGAGTAAAACTGTGTGGTTTGGGGGGGGGTATGTGGTGCCAACGCGGCACGGTCAAGGCAGCCCCCTGGATGCAACACCAATCCTCTCTACTAAGGTTAAATCTCATACCTTGTCAATGTTATTTGCTTTAACACTCAACCTTAATTTTCAAACTGAAAATATATTATTCTGTCTCTAGTTCAAAAAATTAAAATAATCTACACCACTAGCTAGTCCATATTCTAAAATTAAAACATCATGTCCAAGAAGCATGTGTCATTACATTGCAAAATGTCTGTAAAAGTATTAACCTCAGGAAGGAGGGAAAGGACTGTTTGGAGGACTGAGAATGACTGAGTTAATCCTATGTAAAAGCAAAATACATTTAATTTCCTACCCTCTAGAACTCCATGCACACTGAGTAATGGCCACATTTATTGCACAGAATGCTCAAATTTCTTCCAGAGTAACACCAAAAGGTAAAGCAATGGAATCAAGGTGATTCACGATTGGCGCAAACTCATTCAATCAGTTCTTCCAAAGCGAATTTGGGTACAAGGTACCTAAAACAAATTAAGTTATGGGAGTGGCCAAAAGAAAAAAGGGGGAAACCCACATTTTATGGGAAATATACAAAAGGTTACCATAAACATAGGTTCACCTTAAAATTGTCCACCAAAACATATGTGTTCCTAATTTGATTGCAGACTAGGAGTTAATAACAGCTCACCTGTTTGTTGGCTTTCAACACTGCCCTGAGGGTTGCTATCTGCTCTCGTTTTGTACTCAGCAGGGACTTCAGTTTCAGTATTTCTTCCATTAAGGCTTCCTTATCCTTATCAATCATAGGTACGAGTTCACGGGCTGCCGCACGCTGCCGGGACAACTGCAGCGACCGATCAACAGCCTTCTGCAAGTGCTTGATTTGGTCCCTTATTATGGCATTCAGGTTGTAAATATTCATTGGCTCTTTGCGAATGTCACTGGTGTCGGAAACTGGGGAGGAAGGAGGGGCTGTGATGACAGGAGAAATTGTGGGTGTCTTTGTTGGGCTTTGCTCTTTGTTGGCTTCTGTGCTCTCTTTTGAAATCTGTTCAGTCGGTGTCCTGGCGGCTTCTATTGGGGACGCCATTCCTCTCCTGGCCAACCGTGGAGACAGAAGCCCTCTTGGATCATCAGGTCCCTTTAGGCTCCCACTTCTAGTAACTCTGCTTTGCCTGTAATAATCCAGCATAACCCTATTAGGAGTTTCATTGTTACACAGACACACATGGTGATAGAGCTGAGCAAGTTCCTCACTGAAAGTCACCAGTTCATCCTGGGCTGTGTTGAGAGTATTATGGTTCTCGTTTGCAACGCCCGTGATCCTTTGCAGCTCCTTTTCCATCTGCATCATTTTCTCATGGCTTTCCTTAGTCGACTTTTCCAGGTTTGTCACCTGCTCATCATAGATCTGGATCCTACCCTCATACTTTGCCTTTTCTTCTGTGTAGTTTTCAACACATTTATTGTATTTCTCTTTTAAGGCCTTTATTTCGGCCTTGAGGTCAATCACCTCTGTAACAGCTACTTTGTATTTGCATTCCAGAATCTCTAAGCCATTGATGTCTACTTCGTAGTCATGGGTTTCTTCTTCAGAATCTCGGCCCTTCTCAAAATCCACCTCTTTCAGCTCTTTGTTGCTTTGCAGACCCCTCATAGCATTGACGTGCTCAGTCAGCCTGTGGACCCGTTCGTGTTGCTCAGTGAGTGCTCCCTTCGTATGCTCCAGCTGCGTCTGTGACTCCTGTAGATTAGCCAGGAGAATAGCTTTCTCACGCTCTACCTGCAATTACCCAGAAAAAAGATATTACTGTCCCTAGAAAGAACAAGGGGTTGAAAAATCTAGGTGCTCAGTAGCCTTTGGTACTAAAACACTGAGCCTGGAAACTGACAGCTGGGTTGCTGCAGAGGTCAGGAAGCAAGTTCCTCCTCCAATCTGCCTCCTAAGAAATCTCATGGTCTCCTAAGAATGCTCACAGTCTCTCATGTTTTGCAAAAGTCATGTATTTTATTTATGGTATTTGTATACTGCTCTTCATAAAATATATATCCCAGGGCAGTACACAATAAGAAATTAAACTTAAATGCATATTTTTTAAAAACATACAAGAAACACAAGTAAAAACACCAAAGCACCTTCCAAATTCACAATTTCAGAACCAATTCAGAAAGAAGAATGGATGTATCACTACAGTGTGTGAAGAAAGCAAGATAGCTTGCTTTTCCATCAGATCTAAAAAATTCAGTTTCATTGAAAATGTCTGGGAGAATAAAAATGTCTTAGCTGATACCTCTCCTTTATTATTGTTGTTGTTTCTCCTATTTATAATGTTGGACTAAGAGGTCTACAATTAAACAGCAAGAACAACACCCGCCCCATGCATTACCCAACTTATTTGACATGTACACGTCATTCCTAATGGTTTAGGCATATTTTAAATTAAAGATTTGAAAAAAATGTCTTTAGCCAAGTGTTGTAAAAATTAAAACATACATACACACTTATGAGCCATATCAAGTGTGTACAGTGCAACTTGTTTGATGAGAAGCAATAAAGACAACTTAATTAGTTTGATGTGTGGTGCCTGTTACCATTTCAAACCCCTAAAGGATTTATGGTAATACTAGGTAGAGATCTAATTAGGAGCAGCGTTCAGCACAGTAATCATGTTAAGTTCTACATTTGTATTACTGTTGCCATGCTCAAGCTATGTTGAGATCTTGTTCTCACAAATCACCTACTATAAATCAGTACACTGAGAAAGGGAATATGTTTTATGCAAAAAATGATTTAATCATAGATATATGTAGCTGCAACACTGAACAGAATAGTTCAATGCTATAGCAAGGTTATAGGTCAGCAAGAAGTGGGATGAAAGAACAGGAATGCTGAGGAGGAGTGAGGGAGGCTGCTGGGAGTCAGGATGGCTAAAGGAAGCAAGAAATAGTATGTCATTACGAAACAGTGGGTGGCGTTGAAGAAAGGGAGGAGTTGAAGAAAGGGAGGACAAGGAGAAAGTAAGACATATGGCACTGGGAGACAGAAGAGGTTGATGGCAGGAAGGCACATCACGGAGGCATAGATTTGCCAGAACAGCACAGAATAAAAAATTCTGCCTTTTTTCTGTCATTGCAGCACCATAATGGGAAAATTCACCCTTCTGTGCTTTTCTCAGAATTGCAAAAATCCTTAGGTGTAGACCGAGGAGGGAGCAGTGTGGTCAAAGAAGCCAATAAATTCCACAAATTTACTTGAACTTGCCAGCCAGTAGTGAGTGTGGGAGAAGATGCATTTCTTTGGAGAAGCACATGGCATTTGGAACATGGGCAGCACTGGGTCCCCTGTGGCTGTGGTAACTTTGCCTTTGGATCATGTGATCTCCACAAGCTCAGTTGGAGGGCAAGGTGAAGACAAGAAGCAAAGGACTTAATTAATAACCCATAGAGCCCTTAGGCCTCTAAAGCTATATTACAATACTCTGGGTATGTTTTATCACTGGGACTCAGTTTTGCTTTGTTCACTAACCCAACATATAAAGTGTGGATCTTTGTGCCCATATAAAGGCAGAGAAGGCAGGTAAAGGCAGAGGAGGCTAAAAGGAAAGGCCCAATTCTCATCTTTCAAAGAAGCAGGTTATACAAAGATCTGGAGACAGCTTTGAATACTGCTGAGTATGCAACATTATCCTCCCCCCCACACACACACCTGTACCCCCCTTTGTTCTTTGTATTTAGTTCCCAGGACAAAATTTTCTTTACATAACATGGTTGAAAGGAAAACTGCTCAAAGCAACCTTGAAAGGAGCAAGAAATGCTCAAGCAACTAGCCAATGAATCTGATTCTGGGGGGGAAATGATGAACATGGTCAACTCATCATTAAGAGCACATCTTTGTTGTATGAAGCACACCATATGACAAAACTATACATTACCTGCATATCCAAGTAACAAAAGCCAGGCAGTTTTTGCTGGGAAGGGAATTTGGAGTACTGAAACATCAGAGTGTAAAGGGCTATATTTAACCCTTTCTTTGCCATCTATTTGTCTGCTCCAAATTGTTGTCCAAAGCAATGTCCCTCCCACCAAGTTCCAAGTATTTAATTTCATTCATTCATTCATTCATTCATTATATTTCTATTCCGCCCCATAGACGAAGTTTTCTAGGGGGTTCACATTAATTTGGAGAAGCACATGTAGGGGTGAATATTAGCAGAGGCCCATATGAATTTGGAACCCTTTGGTACAAGGTTTTCAGGTTGGAAAAGTAGCAGGCATCCTTTTCTCCATCACCACTACTTCTTCATTCCAAATTTCTCTTCTAAACCTGTTTTTCCCAAAGAAATGCCTTTATTTATTTATTTTTATTACATTTCTATATCGCCCAATAGCCGAAGTTCTCAAGGTGGTTCACAACAATTAAAACCATAAAAAACAAAAAAACAAATAACAGGTAAGTTGTAGTTAAGCCCTGTGTATAGTGTATTATATGTTAAACTTCTGTTTCAGTGTTCAAACTCAAATATTACCTGCATGAGCTGCTGCTTCAGTTTTTGCATTTCGGAGATGTTGAGCTCACTGAAGAGATCAGAAACGGGGTTTAGAGATTCTCCTTTCCTAACTGTGGGAGTCCGAAAGTCACCATTCATTTTCATGTGGGGTCCATGAATGTGTCCATTCATTTTCTCATCATTATTAGGTTCATTCCCATCCTCTCCAAACTTTAATCCATCTACCGAGATATTAATATGGTTATTATACATACTATCATTTAGATTGATATACTGGGCAAGTTCCTTCCTCAGGTTGTTCTTTTGCTCCCTCTCATTCTTTAATGTCTCCAGGGCTTCCTCTAGCTGATGTTCAGCAATCTCCTTTAACCGGATGGCATCTTCTAGCTGGCTATTAAGCAACACAGTCTCTTCCTCAAATCGTTTTATCTCATGCTTCAGACCTTCATATTCAACCTGAATTAGATAAGATAAAGAACATTCATAATACTAAAATTTGGATTTATAAACAACCTGCCATTTGCTTCATCTGTTGAACTAAGGCACCAAAAAAAAAGGAGAGATTATACACACACAGAATCATTGGGTGGTGAAAGGACCCAGATATTACTGACTGCATAAACTGGCGACTAAAAAGATGCCTGGAACCACGGTTATTCTGCCATTATTCTATTCTGTCATCCCTAATAAGGTTTATGTATTGGAAACTAAATAAGTTTAAGAAAAAGATGGAAGAAGCATTGGGAAAATATGGAAGGGTAACAAATGGAAGATAGTGACATCTGGAACCCCCATAAAATTCTGAGTTTAAAACAAGCAATTGCATAATAAAAAGCCTCATCTAGAAGCAAATTCATTCTTTTCAGTCATTTTTTTGAATACATTAAGATCACTTAGGTTGTGTCATGTCTAGCCCTGCTCCCCCTGGGTTGGAAGAAGGTGTTTCAGGTGATCAATCAGAATCAGACTCTGAAGTAGAGGAGTCGGCGCCAGAAACAGGCCAGCCTGTACCAGTGGGGGAGAACGCTCTCACACTTTCTTATCCAGCTGGGAATGAACCCTCTCCAGAACTTATCTTCTGAAGGGCAAACAAAACACAGTCTGTGGGAAGCCAGTATTCTTCCGAAGGGGAGAGCACGGAGAGGTTAGTTGATCCTAGAGTGGTTAGTTGATCCTAGAGTATGCCGCAGACTAAAATGGGTGGAGCTAAAGGAAGGCGAGAGAAAGTCAGCTGCATCAGAACTAGTCTCTCTGAAGTTAACACATTTTGGGAAATGGCTTTCCTTTCTTCTTGACAGGACAATTGTCTCGCTTAGTTTGCATAGTTTTGCCTAGGGGAAAGTTCTTAGAGATTAGACTCTCTTCAGGTGGGAAGGGATGTACAGTATATTGCTTGAATAAAGCTTTGTCGATTACTTAGCAGGCCTCGTTATTGTCTCCCAAGAAGGCAGGAGGTTTTGAGAAACATGACAGGTTGCAATCCTATACCCTTAAGTTAGAGTAAAACCCATTTGATGCAATAGGGCTTACTTCTAAGTAGACATGCATAGGGTTGTGCTGTAAGAGTGGTTTTAAAAAAACATAGCAAAACCTAATCATGACAAGGGAGAAGTTTGAAAGATTGCACTGAAACGTATGAATGTTCCCAGGAAATACACATCCAAACTCTCTAGTCAAATTTATCAATATTCATATACTGTATGATGAGAGAGGGTTGGCTCTTTGCTAGCAGTAGAAAAAACACAAATGATTTCTTGTGTGATGGAATCAGCGTACATTTACATACTATTCAAGTAATACAACTGCTATGTAATGAGTAATCTCAGAAGTTAATCAGCTCTTCTCAAATGATGTAATTAGCAGTGAAATTTTATCTTGAAAATGAGAGCAATTTTCTGGGATACAAGAAAACAAAAATGACACAAAATTGCCTCTTTTAAAAAACTTTTTTTTCAGAAAGCCAAACACAGCCTTTGTTTACAATCTTCTGTTTGTGTTCATTATAGAATGATGTGGGATATCAATTACTTCTAAATATAGCATGGAATCCCAAAAGCTATTTTGGGCAAGCATAATGGCTTGCAAATCCCAATGGGGTTGTGACTATTACTTCGAGTAGAACCAGTACGATGCAATATCACAAATTGCTTTTGAGATTCCCTTCAGTTTTTCAAATGTCTTCTGTCACACTCTTAGGGCCATTTCTGCTTGGGAAATAAACGCCCAAATCCCTACTGAGCACACAGGATGGCTCTTCAGATCATGGCCATTGTCTGACAATCAAGATAGACTGCAATTCACTGGTGCATTACTTCAGCCCCCAGGGCCAAATCCAGTCTACTTCAGATCCCCGTCCAGCCCTTCAGGATCCCCAGAAGGCACCAACCCATTTCCCCCAACCACCAGTCATTTGGTGGACCAGCTTCATGAAAAGGAATAGGAGCTATAGTATTAAGAGAAATTTAACAATCACATACATCTTTAGACAGAAGTACATATTACAGATGGCACCCAAAATGGCCTCCCTATCTCACATTCTCCGCGTCCCCTGTTCCTCCATTATGAATACCTCATTTATCCAATCTTGACCCTGTTCAGATAACGTGATAAGCCATGGTGGGTTTTGAGCTAAACATATAACTTAGCGTGTTGCGTGAACCATGACTTCGTAAGTTGTGTGAACCATTCCTAACCTTGTTTTAAACATGCCCACTAACCATTTTCTGCAAAAGGGTTAGCAGCTTAACCATGGCTGTGTGTTGTCTGAACAGACCCATTGTGACATAATGGCATAATTGCAGCCATATCATTAGCTGCCTCTAATGGGAAATGCATGATGATGTTACAAGATAGAAAGTGATTCTGCATGTGTAATGCACTAGGGTGTGCATCTGGAACCTTGGTGTGTCTCAAACTAGGGTCTCCAGCAGTTAGGTTCCAGCACCTTGTAGGCCTGGCAAACTGAGCCCTGTGTTTCAAGGGTGCCATCTAGACTCAGATCCACCAGAGCACATATTCAACCACAAGTCACTGGTGGATCAGGAAGCCTGACCTAAAGATGGATAGTGATATAATGACAAAAGTGATGGAGAGCATTATTATACTATGTACTGCTTGGATGTGCTTTTAATCCACTTTAAAATATCAACAGCAACTTGTTTCTGATACCTTTATCTTTTTATTCTAAAATAATTATTTCTTGTTTTAATAAAATTTTGACCTTGGCTGCACTATTACTGATTCAAGTTAAAATATGTAAAATATATATCTATACAGTTAATATTATAACATTGTAATTGTCACTACCCCTAAGTTACTACTCTAGGAAACCTGTATGCAGTGTATACAATGTAAGTCTATGTGGCAGGGTGTGGCTGCTTTATTCTTTTACTATGTACACTGTAAAAGTACATTGCAAAAGTACATGTACATTGATGGTGCTATATAAATAAATAAATAATAATATATGCTTGGTGTCTTCTTGGAAGAGCTTTCCCAACCAAACACTCTGCAAGCCAGCCAGCCCTACCCCCCAATGCTTTAAAATTTTGCTTAATAAAACAGACAAGGGTTTGTGTCCAATGTTAGTTCTACTTAGAGTAGACCTATTGAAATTAATGATTTACACTGGATACAATCAATGGGCATGTCTACACCTATGGGCTTTCTGAGACTCGGGGAGGGAGAGGATCTCAATCTTTCCGGCTTCCGCAATCCTTCCCCAGCACCCACACACCAGCACGATGTCCCGGAAGGAAAGAGGGACGTCCAGCGCTGCGTGTTCTTGTGTTTCCTTTGGAAGGAGGAGCCAGTCGTGCAATTGCGTGGCCCCGATCCTCCAAAAAAGTAAGTAAAAATTATTTTTTAAAAACTTTGAACAAAAGCACCAGCAGAAATCCTGGGGATGGTGAAATTGCTTTCCCCCCACCCCCGACGGGCAGGGAATCACCCTGTGCAGCTCCATGCCCCTTTAAAGAGCCCTGCTACCCATGGGGAGGAGGGAGGACCCGGGAGCACTGGCCACACCAGCCACGGTCCTTGGGGTTGTCCTGGGACCGTGGGAAAACCAGGAAATCTCCAGTTTCAACTATCCCGGGTAAAGTCTCTGGTCGTCCCCAGTTGACCCTAGGATCCCCTCTTTGGAGGGGATGGCCTAGAGATGACCCTGGGATAAATGGATGATGTAGACATGCCCTAAGACCTGTAGCCCACAGTGGCACCTAAAATTCTTCACCTGATGCAGCTATGGTTTACCTTGTGATTGGACTTAAGGTCAATCTGGCCCAGTGCTCCACTTCCATCAGTGGCCAGCCTGAAAAAGTCACAGATAGTAGCCTCTCCAGCCCTACTAAATGAGCTCCTTTCTTTTTTAAAAATTGGAGATGCCGGGATTCGAATCTGGGATTTTCTACATACAAAGCATATTCTCTAGATGGACTCCTGCTTAAACTGGTAATGAGATGTATATTCTATTTGAAAATGAAATATTATTCAGCAACATTAACCACCCTAGAGGCATTCAAGAGACAGCTGGATGGCTGTCAGGTACGCTTTAAGGTGGAGCAGGGAGATGGACTCACTGGTCTTATAGGCCCCTTCCAACTCTACTATTCTATGATTTGAATCGTTTTCTGAAAATCAATTCTGTGCTCACCTGATTCTGTTTCAGTGTGGAAACCAACTTTTGCAAAGTAATGTTTTCTTCTTCAAGTTCTGTATAGTCCTGAAGGAGTCTTGCCTCTCTGAACTTGTATTCCCTTATTTCATCTTTCATCCGAATTCTCTGCAGCTCTGCCATGTCATTGCTCTGGAAAGGAGAGGATAGATAAAAACAACAACAACAAAATTACTGTTTAATTTCGAGCAAAAAAGAAATAGGGCTGATGGAGACAAAAAAATAAATAATCAAATTCGGTTTAGAATATGTATCAAACCAGGTCCACTTTCATTTAGATTGTAAGTCATTCCTATTATTTATTATACCACTGCATCTCCACAAATAAGTAATTGTGGGAAGAAATATAAGGAATTCAGCCTCCCAATTAATTTCACCCTTAAACTGAAATAATCCCTGCAGAGTTTTAGTCTCTTATAACATTTATTTAGTGGATAAAGGCTTGTATCAAGTACAGTTACTAAGTGCTCTTCTTTCACAAATTCTGCTTCTCTAAAGGCATAAAGCAGATCAATGAGTAATGGAGACTGTGCTGTGAAGGTATTAACTATTTGAGAAAGGAAACAAGTTCCATCTTCACATTCTCAAAACAAGCACAGGAATTTGTGTCTCAGCATAAATGTAAAAGCCTCATACAGAACAACTAGCTAAAGAACTTGAGGAAAATCATTTGTGACGTAATGAAATATATGTGAAAGTTGGAAAGAGTGCTTAGGAATAATATGGGCTTATATTTCAGGATAAAGGTGGCATCTTGTTCCATATTCTGTAGCACAAATAGCCAGCCATGTCAAGTATGACAATGCCCAGAAAGGAATACAAGGGAAGTCCAAAGGAGTTAAGGATATAAACTATCCTTCAGTGACCAAAGATTACAATTATTTATTTATACATCAACACTGATGGACATGGAACACTATAGAGCTGGGGGCTCTGGCATAGCGCCATGGGCATCAATGTGCCCTGTCTTGTGCCATGTTCCCTGTCCCTCATTATTTGAATTGCCACAATAATTGTTGGGGGAACTCATGTAATATAGTACGCTAGAGACTGAGAGTTTCTCTACACAAGGGATTTATTGCACAGTTGTGATTGGTCACTCATGGAAATTTGCAGGACCTTTACACAGCGTCATCAACCTCCAGGAAGTCTCCCACGCTCCCCCCCCCCTTTATCCCGCTTTCATAAAGAATGGAGATAAGCTGTAATAACAGTTAATAGTGCTATATTAGCAGTGTGTAATGCAGGCATTAAGCTATATTTCAGACACTAGATGGCGCTGTTTCATTGAACATATCCAGCATTGCTGAGAAGGATTCAGTTCCAAATCATGCATTTGCCATCTAAAGGAGCCCATCATAAGCTGGAAATACTCCAGGAGAAGAAACCGCAGTAAGGTTGCAGGATTTTTGCTTAGGGAAAAGCCAGTCCCAGCTTCAAATTTTGTTATGAACTATTTAGATAGCCTTTGACAAGCCATTATCTCTCAGCGATGTTCCCAATGAGGCAGTCGCGATGATGGTCGAAGAAGAACTGGGGGATCTGGGCGGGAACCCTCCTGCACATGCACAGTGTGGAAGGGGGGAGGGTTCCCACCAAAATGGCTCTTAGCTATGGAAAATTCCCAAAGCATGGCTTTGCGCAGGCACAGAGCCCACGTGTGTCATGCACAGAGACCACGATGAAGAATGTATGGAAAGCAGTGTACTGCTTTGCAGTATTTAAAAATGTTGTTATTACTTATATTATATTTTCCCTTCATTCTGAGTGCTTCTAGATGGAGTACTAATAATCAAAAGGCTATTCCATCTTTTCATCCCCATAAGATTTTTTTCTGGTAAGAAAAGAGATGGAAGAAGCAGTGGGGAAACATAGGAGAGCTACAAATTTAAACAACGATGCATGGGCTCTCCATAAAACTCCATGAATAAGGGAGTGCACAATCACACTCCTTTCCGGAAGCATCCAATCAGAGAAAAGTCTGTCTGAGACCCTGGGGCCCACAAGCAAGGGGATGCACAATTGTGCTCCAGTCCCCAGACAGAGTACCAAGCAAGAGCTGCTTGGACGTTGTGCACCCTCTTATCAGTGGGGACACCGGTGTGACATCGGTCTGGTCTGAACTGGATTTAAATGCCCTCAGTCTGGCATTGCCAAACTGTTCTCTTTCCTTTATGTTTTCCTTCCACTCCCCTTCACTAGTATGTAAACCTGAGGACTTAGAAATGTATGCCATTATTGTTATGAACAAGAAGAATTATACAAAATGAGGAACTTGTAGCATTTTACATGTATTTTTAATCTCTTATCATCTGTCTTGTGCTTTCAGGATGGAGTAGGCAATGAATAAGATGTCCCTTATCTTTCTAAAATAATAAGTGCAATAATTTGTCTGCATCTCTGCTCCTTTTACAATTCTAAGCCATGAAGTATAAATTAGCTATAACTGCTCCCAGGGCTTTGTTTCACTTTAAATATTAATATGACACAGAAACAAAAACACTCCGTGCAAAACGATTTCCGCAAAAGATGTATAATTCTTGTCACAGAAAACAGTGGGCCCTTGCTGGATATATTCTGACTACAGAGAATACCTGCATTGTGTTGGAAGAGATTCAACAGCCAGCACTATGTCATTCTAGATATCCTCACTTAAAAAAAAATAAAAAATAAAAAAGCAATTAGCTGCATTCATTGGATAAGGTGCGTCCTCTTTCTCCAGAGCACAGATAAAAGCATTTGATGGATTTAGTTTCATTTTAACCCATACACTGCCTGACATCAAGGAATGGAGTGTGAAACTGTATGCCATTTAAGCGTTTCTTTGACGAGAAGTCCCGAAGAATGAGCTGCCACAATGGCGGTCAAAAAGAAACTGAAAAAGTAGGCGGGAACCCAGTAGACATGCGCAGTTTAGCGTAGGGGAGGGTTCCCGCCTAAAATTATCATAAGCTTTGAAAGTTCCAAAGTTGAGCTCGCGCAGGCGCAGAGCCCACGGGTGTGATGCACAGAGACCACGAAGAAGAAGTAAGTATTATCTTTTTTACAGGGCATTCTGAATTTCCGTATTCCTTTCCAAAAGCAACATAGTTTTTCCAAATGCAGGTAACTAGGACAAGACAAGACAAGACAAGAAGTTTGGGGCGGGTCCTCAGCTTTATCATTTTGCCCGCCCCCTCCAGGTGGTACCTTTGTTTCACACCTCTTTTTCTTCTGAGGTGAATGGCTGACTGCTGTCTGACCTTCTGTTTCCAGGTGTTCTGGCCGGCAAGGCGCTTTGTCATTTAGAACTTGTGCATACCGTAATAATGAAACCAAACTGAACTACCCTTTCCCAACTACATCACCCATTTGCCCTCTGCCCAGTGCAGTCTATCTGTTCTCCTTTACATATGCGACCTCTCAAAAACTATTTCCAGTAGTATTAAACACAAATTCAACAAATATACACACATTAAAAATCAGCAACAGAAAAAACAAGCCTCTATAAAAGTTACCTAGGGAGGTTGTGGGCTCTCCCATGCTAGAGGCATTCAAGAGGCAGTTGGACAACCTTCTGTCAGGGATGCTTTAGGGTGGATTCCTGCATTGAGCAGGGGGTGGGACTCAATGGCCTTGTAGGCCCCTTCCAACTCTGCTATTCTATGATTCTATGATTCTATGAAAAGCCAGATAAAACCAAACAAAACCAAAATTATATTCTTTTTTTAAAAATTAAATGGTGTCCAAAAGATAACAGAGAGAGCATCAGGCAAGGCTTTTGGGGGAAGCACCGCAACAGAGGAAATCCTATCCCAGATCCTCATCTGCTTCACCAAAGATGGCGGAGAGATCCACAAAAGGACTTCCAATGTAGATCTTAATACCCAGTATGGGAGGAGATGGTTCATGAGATATATAGGACCTGGCCAAAATAGGCTGGGGAGACCCTGTGGGCCACATCCAGCCCATAGACTGGAGTTTCTCCATACCTGCTTTAAAGATTAAACTAGCACGCTCAATTAAGTTCAGGAATGGGCACATTAGCAACTGCAATGCATTAGCACGTCCCCCTTACAAAACAATGTCTTGGCTCGGGCTACACATTACACCCACCAAGGAGTTCTTTATTAGCTCAACAACCACTATTGATAAGAAGTGGAGGCTGAGAAACTCAGTATGCAGTGGCCCTGATTCATAAACCAAGTGATGCTAAACGATACATTGGGATGTGAGTTACTTTCTTCCATGTTGTCAATTCTCTTGGCCAATGTAACATGTTATCCCAGGCGTTAGTGTGGGCCAACAACAGAATGGAACGTATCTCCCTCCTGCCATCTCCAGACAGCGTGGCCATTGGCTGGGGATGATGGGAGCTGCAATTAAACACATCTGCAGTGTGCCGGATTGTGGAAGGATGGTCTGAGCTATGGGATAGGAAATTGTTTTAACTGTGATCTTGAACACAGAAATAGCAAACAACCCACCTCCTTCAAGCTCTGATTGTTTTCCTTTGTTGAGAAATTCATTCCATCTTTATATAGGTGGAGTGGAAGAGGTAAAAGCAACAACACTGAATTTTACACACAGCAGTAACTTATATTGCCTCTTTTAATGGCTGTTTAAAATCTGAGCTATGAGATAACATTTTAAAGCATACATGAATAAGCAATAGATAGCTGAAGATCATTTTTCAGATATTTCCTTGAAATAGAAAAAGTACAATCCAAAAGACTAGCCATTAAGATTGCTTATCTGCAATACAAAGAAAATCACTCTAATTATAGAATCACAATACCGCACACGTATAAGAGAAAGAGAGAAAGAAAAAGAAAGCCATTACACCCTATATAAATGGTATTTCTAATGCATAAACTCTTTAGATTGTTAACATTTCTGCTCAGCTGCATAAACATGGATGATGGAAACTGTGCTTATATCAGCTCAATAATTCAGGTGGCTACAAACATAGAAAACAGATGAGTTTATCTTCCAATACCTCATTTACAGTGCAGAAACCTCAGCAGAACGTGTGAGCAAAAGTAATTAATTATGCTGATGAACTGTTATCCATAAATTACAAGAGGCACCTGCCAGTCTGCAGCAGCAAAAAGTCAAATGGAACCATGGTACCTTAGAGACAAACTGGTTTATTGTTCCATGAAGTTTTGTAGACAATAGCTGACTTAACCAGATGCCTCAATAAACCAGCTGGTTTCCATCAGCATCACAGACTTCTTTGTCTTTTCTTCATCTTTAGGTTTCCACAAAGCATAGATTATCTTCAGTAAAGAGATTGATGTACATTCCCACCCAGCCCATTTGTTAATTCTTTTGAATGTTTTTAAACAGGAAATTTCCCAGCTAGAAATGTGTAATCACTAGCCATGTTACCATCCCTGCGAAGCAACAACTAGATGGCAATTCATTGACAATTCATTTGACAATTTCATTGCCAAAACAGTGACACTTCATTCACTGAAGAAAAGGTACCAAATAAATTGTAATATCATGAATACCCAGAACTGCATGTAAAACTAAATAGCTCATTCTTTAAAAACAAAGCAAAAATAAGAACTAAGAATTCAGGAAAGAGACTGGAGAAGTTACGTTCCTCTCCACAAAGTAAACTTCCCTGCCTCCTATCAAAATCACACACACCCTTATCCACAGGAAGAGTTAAGCCAAACAAAAATCAAGTCAGGCATTTTTAGTTTATTATTTAATTATTTATGAAAAATTTCAATTTTCATATAAATATTCTAAATAAATAAATAAATAAATAAATAAAAATTATATAACGTTCCCCATTGAAAATCTCAGAGCGGTGTACAAGATAAAATAAAATAAAAACAGAATAAAATAGATTTTAAAAGAAGCAAAATGCACAGTAATCCGTGGCTAGTCATTAAGGAAAGGCTTCCTAGGATAATGACGTTTTCAAGAGGCACCGAAAGGAATACAAAGTTGGCGCCTGCATGACCTCCAGAGGCAGGGAATTCCATAGGAGGGGGGCTACCACACTGAAGGCTCTTCCCCTGGTGGACTCCAATCAGAGAATGGGTCTATGTGGAACCACCAGGAGCAGGCCCTTGGATGACTTCAGTGACCGGGCTGGTTGGTAGGGGAGAAGGCGCTCTCTCAGGTACTCTGGTCCCAAGTTGTTTAGGGCTTTGTACTAGTGTATAAGAACCTTAAACCTGGTAGCAAACGGGCAGCCAGTGCAGTTCCCTCAGCAAAGGAGTTACATGCTGGAAAGGGGCAGCTCCAGACAACAGACGAACTGCAACATTCTGCACTAGTTCCAGCTTCCGGGGCAGCTTTAAGGGCAGCCCCACATAGAGCGCACTGCAGTAACCCAATCTTGAGGTTATCAATGCCTGTACCACCATGGCCAAGCTATCTCTGTCCAGGAGAGGCCGTAGTTGACGAACCAGCCGAAGCTGGTCAAAGGCACTCTGAGCAGCCGCGGCCACTTGAGCCTCAAGCAACAGAGATGGATCTAAGAGTACCCCCAAACTACGAACTTGATCTTTCAGAGGGAGTGCAATCCCATCCAGAACAGGCAATGAGCCTATCTCCTGGACTCGGGAACCACTCACCCACAGCGTTCCCATCTTGCCAGGATTCAGTTTCAGTTTACTGGCCCTCATTCAGCCCATTATTGAGTCTAGGCACTGGTCCAGGACCTGCACAGCCTCACCTGATTCAGCTGTTATAGGGAGATAGAGCTGCGTGTCATCAGCATATTGATGGCATTTAGCTCCAAATCGCCTAATGACTGCTCCCAATGGCTTCATATAGATGTTAAATAACATTGGGGACAAGATGGTGCCCTGCGGCACCCTATAGCTCAATTGCCAAGGGGCTGAGGAGTGGTCACCCAATGCTACTCTATGAAAACGACCCCGTAGGTAGAACTGGAACCAGTGTGGCACAGTGCCTTTAATGCCCATCCCACGGAGTTGATCCAGGAGGATACCATGGTCAATGGTATCAAAAGCTGATGAGAGATCAAGCAGGATTAACAGGGTTGCATTCCCTCTGTCCCTCTCTCAATAAAGGTCATCCATCAGGGCGACCAAGGCTGATTCAGTCCCGTAACCAGATTGGATCCAGTTCTATCATATATCTCTTTATATGTTAAATACAAGAGCAAGACGACTATGCTTCTTGTAGATGTAACCAAAGATTTTTAACTTCTTTCTTTGTGGAGTGGAAACTTTGGATTCTAATCTTAACTAACTTGCAGCTGCTCTCTTACAAAACTTAGATGAGAAACTGGAAGTTTGCAAGGAAATTTGGTTATGTTAGGGAAATTCCCCGACCCAGTAGGGAAGGGAATGGGGTCCAGGCAGGTCCAGACTCAAGGGCTTTTATTCAGAACTACACATGTAGGAGAAAGCTCACCTCCAGCGAGCCCAAGGCTGAACTCTTTGCCCATCATCCACACCCAGCATACTTTTATACTTTCAAAGTTGCTCTGATGAAATCATACTTTCCCTCCTCCCTCCTGGGACTGATCACAAGTCCTATAAATGTTTCCATAAGCGAACCTATTCTACCTAAAACAATGCTATTATGGCAGCCTATGACCGGTACAGATGTTACTTCTTGTTCCTGATAAGAGCCTCAAAGGGCAATCAGAAAGCCCAGGAGCTCAATCATAATACAGCTCTGCAATACAATAACCAATGAGAAGCAAAGCGTTTAGGCATATACAGAGTTTAAGTACTTCTCTGACTAGAATACCATTAACGGATATTGCAAAAGGCACAGGAAATACGTCTCCATCTGTTTCCTTTTGTTGGTTAGCTTGCCTTAGAAATATCTCACTCTACTCTCTGTCTAACTGTCTAACCGTCTTGTGACATATGGTTTCAGCATCAGCTCAATTGTGAAAGCAATTGCAGCATTAAAAATGTTTTAATTAAGCATTTTCCTATACCTGTGGGCGTAGGTAAAAGAACCACCCAGCTTGATTTCCTCGACACTGCTCTGAGGACTTCAAAATGCCAGTCAGGGGTTTTGAGGTGTTTTGACAAAGGAAGGATGTGCCTTCCTGTCTCCACAATATGAAACCGGGTACAGAAATTCAAGGTTTTTAGATATGGATTCTAGGAAAAGTGGCCGGGGCTAGGAGTCACCGTGTGGGCAAGAATCTAGGGCAGCTTTGGATTGCCTCTAGTTTGGCTTTTTGCTGTTTATTAATTCAGAAAAGATGGGGGGCAGAGTGCTAAAGATTTCTGGGGTGCTTGTGTTCTTTACACTTGAGACAGGAATGATGGGGCTTTTTCAGATTTCCTTGTCATTTACAGTGGTGGCCAAAATTGTGGACACTTTTTGAAATTTTCATGTTTTGCAACTTTGCATGCTTATAGAAAATGTTCTGTTTCACAAAATTCAAATGTTTATATATCAATTGAAAGACGTGATTCACGTAATACAACAATCCTGCTTCTTTTCCTGGGTGTCCAATCAACTCTTTTCTTTGGTGCCATTGCTCTGTTTATGATGTATGTACGGACACTTTTAATTTGAGAAATACTTCAAATATTCACACAATCTCCAATTGCGCTTCAGTTACAGGACAAACAACAAAACTGACTTTCCTCAACTTGAAACATGATGTATTGCAGCTACTGCCATGTGATTGGTCCCCAGAACAAGGACTGTGATTGGCCAGTAGGGTTTGCAATGCCAATCCACTTCTTCACTCAATCACACCTGTTTGTTTTTAGACTAAAGTAAGCATAACTTTTTTGTACTGCAGATATTTGCATTCTGTTTTTTGTATTGAATTCAGCATTAAATTCTCTTTCAATTAATATTGAAAGCCCTTTTGGATGGAAGGTTTGGAAATATACCCTACCAAGAACGGGTATGTCCTTGTGAGATGGGTAAAGTGGAAACAGTAGGCCATGTTCTGCTGTATTGTTCCTTTTATCAAGATTTGCGCCATACATTTATAACCTCTATCTTACAGCAAACTCCTGGTAGATCAGATGAATATTACATAAAACATCTTCTATCGGATCAGAATCCTCAGGTTACTCTAAAAGTGGCCAGTTTTTGTGCGGCTGCCTTAAGCCGACGGAAATTGATGTTGAAGAATTTTATTGTACCTTAGACTTAGGCAGAGACTGATGTGTTTTTTGTATTTTATGTATGTATTTTATTGTATGTTGGGGTTTTTAATATTATTGTGATGATATTTTTTACTGTGCTGGTCTATGACCGAAATAAACAAACTCCACTCAACTCAATTAATATATAAACATTTGAATTTCGTGAAACAGAACATTTTCTATATGCATGCAAAGTTGCAAAACATGAAAATTTCAAAAAGTGTCCACAATTTTGGCCACTGCTGTACTTCTTGCAATCCAACACTATCCAGATCCAACATATTGGCTTTCAATAGTACCACTGAAAGCTGCTTTGCATGTGCTTATTTAGGTGAGTGAGGAATCATAAGTGCACAATAAATGCTTTGTGTAGGAAGGCTCTTATTTTCTGTCATAGACCATTGATACCCTGTTCCATGAGTGGAAGGGAAAACAAGCAAAGTAATGTGCTCCCACTCCTTTTTGGCCCTTGCGTTTCTGTGGCCTTTTCTATTGTCACAAAGTGGAAATGTTTTTCCCCTCTGACTATCTCCAACAAAACAGTCTTAAATCTCAGGGTGCAGGGGAGGCTGTCTTCACGGCACCAAATTAATCTTCCACCAAAAGCCTGTGGTTTTACTTAACTGGGGTAAGTCCCTGACTTTTTTTCTGTGCAGCTTCGTGGGAAAGCCCCATGATGGCTGTGAATCTGTGGCTGCATCGTATAACTGACACTGTGCAGATTCGCAGCCACTGCAGGGCTTTGGCCACCTATGGACAGCCCCTGGGTCTCAGGTAAACACTTTAAGTAAAGTGGAAGCAACCCAAAAACAAAAGAGACAACAAAGTTTCAAAGAACACAATTTAAATTTAGTAAAGAAAAATGTTAAATGGGGAAAAGTTTTAAAATCTGAATGGATAACACATACACACACAACACAAAATAACCCCCATATGAGCAATGAAGTAATAAAGCAACCGGGGATAATTGCATCCAGCTAACTTAATTAATTGTGTCCCTATTTTATCCAGCAATATCTTACTGTCACTGGTCCAGCCCTCTCAATCAGTTCTCCAACAGTTCTGATTCTTTCTTTCTTTCTTTCTTTCTTTCTTTCTTTCTTAGGAGGCCCGTTTCTTGTTCATTTCTGCAAATTTAACTTTCTATTTCCTGAGTTTAAAACTTTTCTCTCTGGGTCGGTTTTCATGACACATGGGGCTCATGAAGTGTGTCATGACACAAAGAGTTATGCAAGGATTGTTTAATCCTCAAATAACCCACGCGGCCAGGTCCACATGACAAACAAGCCCCCAATTGCCCTGATTGGGGACTGCATATTCAAAACGGTGCCAAGCATGCAACTGCGGCTCGTTGAGGGTTAAACAACCCACAGTGAGCCTGGCATGTCATGCAAACCGGGTCTCTTCCTTGTTCTGACCTTCTGTTAAATTTTAATGGCCTCCTGAACCAATTCAATTTCCCCTCTCTTTTACTCCAACCATTTGTTGAATTTTTTAATCTCCTGGCCTCTTGAGAACAACTTTTTGAACACTATATTCTAATTAAACTTTTGCCCTCTAAGCTATTAACCTTTTGGCTGAAACTGATTAGAACACACACAAAAGATTTAACCTCATAATATTCTAAAACCAACTAAATAGAGTATAGTTTTGTTCTTTTACATTTTTCTGAGGACTTCTCTTCAACATGCAGAAATGCACACACATGAATGGAGATACCACGCATCTCCTTCTAGAAACATGCTTCTGCAGACAATTGTGAGGACAACCACATAGAAAAAATAAGTCAAAACACAAGTACAAAGCCATCATCAATTGTTCTGGGACACCAAGCAAACATTTTAACATAGATTTTTTTTGCAATTAATGGCACTTTAACTCAGGTCTGCACATCTTCTGACCCTCCCTACCAATCAGGGCAAATGCACCCCACCCAGGCCTGGCCCAAGGCAAGTTGTCGCCTGAAGCGCCATGGACCCACTGCGCCCCATGGCCCTCTCCCCTCCCACGACCCCCCTCTGGCAGCCTTCTCCGCCCCCTCCCATATGTGCCCAAGAAGCAGCTGCTCAGTGCACCTTGCCTCTTGTCCCTGCCTGCCGCCAGGCAACTTACTTTTCTGATCGTGCACACCCACGTTGCCAGCGTGATGCCTCTGTAAGGTCTTTCCGCCTTCAGGAGCAGCTCCTGAAGGCAGAAAGGCCTTACAGAGGCAATATGTTGGTGACGTGGGCATGCGTGTCCCCGCTAAAGAAAGCAAGCTAGCTGGCCAGCAGAGTCAGGAGGCCAGGCATGAGCGCGACCGAGCAGCTTGTTCTTCTTAAGCCTGCATGGCCGGCAAGAAGCAGCTGACCCTTTGCAGGGGGCGAGCTCCGCCGCTTGCTGCACCCACTTCCTTCTACATAATGGTAAGGCCCTGTGCCTTCGAGAAAGCAGAAACAAGTCCTCCCATGTGGCTCCTTCTCTGAAACTGGAGGAGGATGAGGACCAGGACCAGCCAACGATGAAAGCGACAGCACAGCACCAGCTCACTGCAAGCGCAGGCGTGCTGAAGAACAGCATCGGCAAGGGCTGTTAACCCTTGCCTTGCCGTGCCAAGGACGCCTTGCCCAGGATAACCAGGTGAACCCACCTGGCGTGGGCGTGAGGGAGGCAGCACAGATTCGCCACTCTTTACACTCCCTGCCACCTCATGCGGGAGCTTCATCTTGCTTCACGTAAAGCCGGCTCTGACCCGCTCAACACGCTTCTCTCATTTTTGCAACTAATTTAGGACTGCAAAAACAGTTGATTCCTCAGCTATAAAAGATGGTAGCTGAGCTGTACGCAACTGATAGATAACAAGTTATGGAGGCCTGATCAGAAGAAAGGATTTCATGAACAAAATTAGAAGAATTTAAGCCTCCTCATATATTTGTTTCTAAACATTAGGCATTTCAACAACTGTGGCCTAATCTACACCAAGCAGGATGTTGCACTATGAAAGTGGTATTTGATACGTGTCAATGGGCCCAAACGGTTGTCAGTGCACTTCAATATCGCTATAAAGCAATAGTGTGGTTCCTGCCTTTTATATACTGCTTTCATGCCATGTTCATAGCGCAATATTCTACCTAGTGTAGATTAGGCCTATGTTTACGATCTCCCTGACCTGTAGCCCCCTCTCCTCGGAAAATAAGGCAATAAACTTCAAAGAGATTAACAGTTGAAGGACATTGCACAGCATGAATGCAAACTGATGCATTTATTAACCATCAGGGAGTGAATGTGATAAAGGGGCAAGTCATAAAATGTGCTTGATGAGGCAACTCTGAATATAATCCGTAGTGTAGTATTTTCTGTCTTGCTCTTATAGTTTAGACACAATGGGACATAGGCCAAGTTAAAAGAATCACTCTTTAATGCTGACACAGTCATTTTAAGGTACCATTTAAATGCAGCCCCAAAGCTTCTTCTTCTTTTTTTCTAAATGACCTTGAATTGTTTTTTTAAAATGTACATACTATGTTGGCTTCAAGGACAAATCTGAATAAGAAGCTAGTTTGCTGTATTATAATAAGATGAACAAAAGACAGTCATTAAACAATGTCAGTTTCAACATGATCACCTCCATTTTTTTAAAAAAAACCACATAGGTAAGCTATAATTATGGAAAAGCAGCTTCATGTTCATATCTGAAGCATTTGTCAGCCAATAAAAACAAACACGCTGAATCCTAAAGCTTAACAGTGGATTTGACCATTACAATGAAAGAGTGATACCACTGTCTGACCTCTGGATGACTCTGTGTCCTCTTCCTGGTTGCTGACTGGCATTGTCTGTCAAGAGCAACTAAAAATAAACAGCTTGCCTGGCATAGAAAGTAATTTATGTGGAGTGCCTGAGTTTCTCACTATTCGCCTTCCTGCCATTTTCTTCACACTTTTTCCTTTTTCCTTAAGGGCAGCGGGGGAAGTCACAGCAGAAATAATTAGATTGGTTGATGAGAGCCAAGAACTTGTTTTCTGTTTCACCTAAGTTCCAAACTGATAATGAGTTTTGGGGTTTCAGTCAAAGAGGGAATTAAGACATAAAGTATAAACTCTAGGGAAAATGTTATCTAAGGAAAGTTATACATTATAATGCATACCATTGCCTTTAATTTGTATATCAGTCAGACATCATATTCCTTTTGGTACGACATAAATGCAGCAAAAAAATCAGACAAAGTTAGGCCACCAATTTGGATGGCTTTAAAAGGGGGTTGGATAAATTCCTGGAGGTGAAGGCTATCAATGGCTACTAGCTCTGATGGTTGCATACTATCTCCAGTATTCGAGGCAGTAAGCCTGTGTGCAGCAGTTGCTGGGGAACATGGGTGGGAGGGTGTTGTTGCACCATGTCCTGCCTTGTTGGTCCCTGGCCGATGGATGGTTGGCCACTGTGTGAACAGAGTGCTGGACTAGATGGACCGTTGGCCTGATCCAGCATGGCTTTTCTTATGTTCTTATACTTCTTGCTTCCACAGCCACCTGCACCTCCATACGTAGGTCCAAATCCAGGAGAACCCCCAAACTGTGAACTTGGTCTTTCAGAGTGAGTGCAACCTTATCAAAGACTGTTGAACACCTCTATCAAAGGGTAGTATGATTTGCCACTGAGTTTCACTGGTGGGCTTGGCCACCAAATTTAGCATGGCTCTTGTTACGTTATTAAGTCATTAGCACTGGCTACTAACTACTGCTTCAAATCTGCAAGCTTTCCCACTCACATCACTTCCATCTTGTCAGGATTACATTTTTGTATCTTTACCCTCATCCATCCCAAACAGTCTCTAGACACTGTTTCAGGAATTCCACAGCCTTCCTGGGAACAGTAGATGAACATATGAAGCTGAGCAATATTTCATCAGCAATGTGATGACCCTTTAGCCCAGATCTCCAGATGACTCCGCCAGCAACTTCTAAAGGATAGGGGTCAGAATAGAACTTTGTGGTACTCTGTAAGCCAAAGAGCATAGGGTACAACAGAAATCCCTCAGCACTACTGACTGGGAACCAACAGAGAGGGATACCATGGTCAAGGGGGTTGAAAGAAGGCTGCTGAGAGACTCAGGAGAACAAACAGGTTGCACTCCACCCCCACCCCCTTCATCCAATCCCTAGCATAAATTATCCACCAGGGCAACCAAGGCTATTTCAGTATCATGACCAGACTAAAAGCCAGATTGGAACAGGTCTTTTAAAAAAAAAATAGGAAAAAAATGGATACTGTATGACAGTAACTTAACATGTGATCCCCAAGTGGTTCATGAATTGTTGTTTACTGAGAACCAATAGAGACAAAGGTGTGTGTTTTTCCTCATGGATCCCAAACACAGAAATGATTGTGAGAAAAGGCTTATTCTAGATGACACTGGAAGAAGCAGAGACCTAAAGCAGTAATGTTGTTATTGTAAGAATTGTACAGAGTTGCAGTAAAACACTTTTTTATTATACTCCTTGGTGTGCATAATTTTACAAGGTTTGCAATAGCAATTTTTTCATTAGTTTTACTGGGTAATCACTAAAATATATCTATTTTCATGCTAGTATACAGAGTAAGATATAATAAAGTATTGTATCTTGGTATAGAAAAAACAACCATTTTCGGTGTCTGATAGCCATGGGGAAATCCCCTGCCTCTGTGAGTTCACCCCTTGTCTGTGACAAGCCAGTTGCGTGTTTCCGTAGTCAAATACAGAATGCGCATTTTGGCTCAATGATACAAATATCACTTTAATAGCAGATGCACAAATCAGGCCTCACCTCTGGCTAAAGCAGCTGATAGCCAAAATGGGCACTGTGGCATTACCAACATTTCTATTCACTTAGGTATGTCTGGATGAATATGTCTAGAGAGTGCGGAATGTTGAACTAAGTGGGTCTGGCTGGTGATGCGGTGGAAAGGGGGGATATATATGGGGGAGCTGAGTAGTTTGAGGTAAGTTTGGTTGGTGATTGGGTTTGGAGGGTAGATGTGTTTAGCTGAGTGATTTCTTGTCAGGAGTGAGTGAAAATAAGATCATAGGAACTAAGGATTGTTATTATTAGATTGGTTACTACCAGAATTATTAAGAATAGGCAGGAATGGAATATAATTCAAAGGAAGAACTGTAAACTACAATAAACATTTTCTTTATTTTTCTACCATAAAACCACGTGTCAGTTTGGCTGTGTCTCCTGCTCTATTAGTTCATAAATAAACATATTACATTAAACCTTCAGCCTGCTATATTCATAGAAAAGCCTTTACCAAATCTCCTTACCTTTCCCCTCTGCTATAAGGGAAAGGTTATACTTTTCTTTTTACCCCTTCCTCAGGTATTTAAGTGGTAGCGCTTGGCCTGTGCGTGTCAAAGCCTTGTGTGTGAGGTGGTAGCATCGCAAGCACTTTTTTCACAGTTGCCATTCACTGAAGTGGTCACGTAATGAAGGGAAGTGGGCACTCTGTAACAAATACATAGTAGTCCAAAGGGGAATACCACCACCCACCCACCCAGCACAAACAGCAGAAATAGCAGTGGCATTAAAAACAATGCAGGTTTGTGAAGCAGGGTAGTCAAGGCGAATTTATCTGATCTGGGCAGAATGCTCTACAACAGCAGCTGGGGTTGCAAAAAAGGAACAGCCCTTGGCGATCTGGCCTGCCTGCAGCTAGGAAGATAAAATTAATGAACAGCAAAGCTTCCGTGATAAGAATGCTAATGAGCTTAACTAGCACTATACACCTGGTTTTTAAGAAACAAGTTTGATAGGGAAAGAGATCAGAGGATCACAATATGTGCTCAGCCCTTCTCCAAGGTCTAATTCACTACCTATATTTTTAAGAAAGAAGTCTGACAGGGAAAGAGATCAGAGGATCACAATATGTGCTCAGCCCTTCTCCAAGGTCTTATTCAATACCTATATTTTTAAGAAAGAAGTCTGACAGGGAAAGAGATCAGAGGATCACAATATGTGCTCAGCCCTTCTCCAAGGTCTTATTCACTACCTATATTTTACTCAGAGGCAATTTTGGGATATTTATTTATTTATTTCAAATATTTATATGTCACCTTTCAGGCCAATATCCTTCAAAGGCAGTTCACATCTAAACAGTGCTACATGATACATCAAAACATTAAAATATTGTAACCTAAAACAGACAAACCGATGTGACTAATTAATAAGATTCCTAATTCTATCTCATGTCAAAAATGTGTGAACAACTAGATTTGGAAGAACGTCTAGGTTCAAACAGCCAAACCAGCTTCCCTGAGAAGAGGACACTTTGTACTTGGATCCATATTTACTCAGGGTAGGCCCATTGAAATACTTCGAGCAGTTCATGGGACTTAAGTTAGTCTTGATCCAACCCAAAGGCTGTAATTCGAATGAATGGTTGTTTTACACCAAAATCAAATCAAGTAAGTGAATGAGTGAAGAAACAGAAACAAGAGTAGTAAGAACCATATGGGTCACAGACACAAAACAGCTTTTTAAATTGAAAAGAATGCAGAGATGTGTTACATTGTCATAATATTTTTTTTGAAACACACACGTTAGATTTGAGTAGTTTTACTAAAAGATACATGTCAAGAAATATAGTTAATGGATGGGGAAAACAATGGAACAAATAAACAAAACCAAAACATAATTATATCGTACCATCATAATGTGCTTTTAGATGCCTATATCGGCATACTTTGCTTTTAGAGGTGAAAATTTGCTTTTAGAGGTCTGTATTAGGGATGGATAGATTTTTGTCTCTGTTTTGCAGACTGTCATGTGTCTTTCACTCTGTCATCCACCCATTGACAGATCTAGACATTTTTCCCCTTGGAAAAGTCCTCAATGAAGTCTGCCACAATTTACAGCATTTTTGCAGGTGCATATCATTTTGCATATTTCCCTAAGCTCAACATACAATCAATGAACATAGCAGAGAGAAAAAAGATTGCTACACAGCAGAGGCTGTGTGAATAGCAATCACAAGCTGAATAGCAATCAGAGATGTATAAAACTTAGCTTTTTTAAAAAACAAAATGGCATATATATTGGCGTATTTTCCAGCAACTTATATTCGTACAACTATTATTTATTTATTTATTTATTTAAAGCATTTTTAAAGTGCCGCCTTACCATTTCTGGCATTGAGGCACTTTACAATAACATATAAAACAATTCCATTAAAACCCTCACCCTCAAACTATTAAAAGCCCTCAACCCCAATTTAAACCACTCCTTTCCCAAACTCTTGTGAAAATAAAAACACCTTACAAAGGCGTTTGAAGCAATTGAGAGTGGGAGCCTGTCTAATCTCCAGTGGCACATTATTCCATAACTGGGGGCCAGCCACTGAAAAAGCCCTGGCCCCCCGCACATTCCAATTTGTAGCAGGGGACCATCAGGGCACCCTGCTCCTGAGAGCGAGTCTGCCAATGGTGAGACACAGGAGAGAGGCGAGTGCTCAGGTATCCAGGACCCAAGCAATGCAGGGCTGTATACATGGTCAACAAGACCTCGTAGCGCACCCTAGCAGCCACTGGCAGCCAATACAACTAAATTTGCATACTATTCCAGAAAGTTAAAAAAAGGTCCACAAGCCCACAGAATTCACCCAGATTGCTAAAAGCCAGTCCACTATGAAATCTGTGGGTCGGATTCACAGAAATCCAAAGTCATTTGACTCCATTGCAGATTTCTTCAACATCTATAGTCTGTATTCTCTTTGCCAAATTACAACTTGCAGGTTCCTTGGATGTGACAATTGAACTTATTCAAGTGTATAATGTAATCTTTCCCAAAATAACTGTTATAGAATACCAGTGTTTGAGCTGTATATTCAAAGACTATCCAAGTGTAATGCATTGAGGTGTTCTTAATGGTCCAGTTTGGATATAAGGCTAAATCATGATTTAGCCTAAGTGTCCCCAACCATTTTGGACCCATGGGCACATTTGGCATTTAAAAAAAGTACAATAAGAGCAACCATAAAATGGCTGCTAGGACCTGTGGCTAGTCACAAAATATTGGGAGTGTCACCACACACCCACACATAACTATCACTTCCTCTCTCTCTCTCATTCTCACACACACACATGCACACACCAACAAAAACACAGAGATGGAGTGAGGGAAACAGAGAAAGAGGGAGGGGGGCTGTTTAGAAGGTACCTTAAATCCTGCCAGTGAAGGCTTTTGGTCAAGCAGCAGAGTTTAGTGATGCATTTTGCCAAACCCTGCTCACTCACAGGGGCCCTTTCTACACCTAAGGATTATCCCAGGAAAATGGAGGGATCGTCCCTGCCTGCTCCCGGGATCCCCTGTGTGTCATTTGGATGCACAGAGATGATCCCGGGACGATCCCAGGGGAAAAGGCAGGTGTAGAAATGGCCAGGGTTAGTAACTCTAACTGTGGCTTAAAGTGTTGTGTGTGACAGCATGGCTTGTGGTTAGTGCTAACCCCAGAGAACCACAGAGCCTCAAGTGTTGTCTGAACAGGCTCATTGAGAGAAAGTGGCACTAGGAAAACAGAGAGGGGAAAACAGAGGGGGGTACACACACACACACACACACACACACACACACACACAAAGGAAAAACAGAAAAAAGGGAATGGAAAAGAGGACGGAACACACAGAGACAGGAAAAAATGAGTGAGGGTGGGAAGAGGTGGAATGAGAGGTCACGCACACAGCATTTTTCCTTCTATGAAACTGAAAAGAGCAGTTTCTCCATCCATTTCTATGTGGAGAGGAGAAACCACCGGAGAGGGGCAGAACCCCATTAATTTGCATAAGATTGGAGGAATGCTCTGCTGAAAAAATGAGTAAAGTCTCCCTTCCATGGACCTTTAGGGCGAATGCGTCCTTGATGGTGGTGAGTACATATCACCCGGAACTGTAAGATGAACAGTGTGGTATAAATGTAAATAATAAAGAAACAAATGAAATCTTTGATTACAGGAAAAGAGGCTACAGGCTTGAAACTATTGAAGTGATCCCCATTATTTTAATTAATTTCACTCCCCAGTGTACTTAAATACTTCTTAAGAGAACATCCTAAAGGCCTTTACTCCTATAAGACTTACATCAACTACTCTTTTAACTTTGCCTATAATAAGAATGGAAGACCTAAATTAGTAAGAATGCTTATTCAATTTATCTTCATTGTGTCCAACATTAACATTCACTCACAGCAGAAATAGTCCAAAAAGTATTTCACGTGAAAACCATCTAAGCTGCAAAGACACAGGGCCCTCTGTGTGTCATGATGGAAATCTGTACTCTCTCTAATCAGCATAGACTCATTAGTGAAAAGTAAGCAGGCTAGAAGATTTCCAGCTCAACTAATTGACCTTCGAGGAAAAAGCCCAGCGTCTTAAATTAGTTAACGAGCTGCTGAAAAGACTTGCTTTGGGAGGCAATGAAGACTAGGCTTTTCAGAGTGACAGTTTAGAGAATAATAATAACAATAATAATAACAATAAGAAGAAGTGCCCTTCATCCTATCTAGATTTCAAGGTGGGGTAAAACCAAACTAAATAAAATAAAGAGAAAATAAACCCTTCAATTCAGGAGAATTCTGACCAGGGAAAGTTTGGGAAACAGGGCAGTATAAAGATGGCCGTGCTCTTGATGGTTTATAAATCATGGAATATTAGTGACTGAGAGCTAAATTAGATGAGATGTGAGAGTTCCATGTTTGGAAATCCAGGTGTCTTTTTATTTCTCAAGCAGTAACTGTGTGGGGCAGGAGGATTTGGATCTGGGCCATGGAGCAGTGAAGATGCCCCCCACATCATGAGCCCAACTCAAATCACTCACACATGTACATTTACACACTTTGAAGCTATTAGGTATTGTGCTGTATGTCTTCTTCTCTGCAAGAAATAACAGTTCTGTGTGTGTGTTTGTGTGTGTGTGTATCTGTTGTGATTTAAGTCAGGGAACCAGCACAGTGGTAAACTCTTAGACACAAACTCCTGCCCCAGTCCAAATCCACATCCCCATGGCAATTTCTTCACAAATAAAACGGTTACAGGAGTTCAAGTTATAGAACACCTATGTCATGTCTACTCTGGCTCTCTGAATGCTATATTTTTAAAGTAACTTCAATAAAAATCCATTTCACATCTCACATCTCTTCTTATCTTGGTTTACCTCTTTCAAGTCCTGCACAATCGCTGTCAGTCGTTCATTCTCCGCCTGAAAGTTGGTAACAACAGCTCTGCTTTGTTTCAGCTCATTCTGCATTTCCAAGACCTTCCCTAGGTAATAGGCTTCCTTTGATGCGGACTCCTGAAGGAGCGTCTCCTCACGTGTCTCACCATCTTCAGCTACTTTACGGTGGACTGAGAATGATTGTCCAAATGCCTGCAAGAGTAAAATAAGGACTCATGAAACAAATAATAATAATCCCAAATATCCTTAGGCATGTGCTGAATAATTTGGCACAGGGAAGGATAATATCCCTAGGTAAAATGCTGGTGAATGGAGGGCTGTCATTAGTATATAGGCAAAACTCAAATATTAGCAACAGTTCTCAAACAGGTTCATCTAAAGTAGGGGTGAGCAACCTGTGTTTTTAGACCACGACTGGGTTCAGACAACACAATAACCAACAGTGGTTTAAATAGTCAACAGTTGGTTATTTAACCCACCTTGGGTTATCGTGTTGTGTGGAGGGAGTTTTTTAACCAACGGTTGGTTATTTGGCTGAAATAACCCGCACAAAGAAACAATGCTGTGCAGAGTTGGCTATTTGACCCACCATTGGTTATCGTGTTGTGTGGAGGGCACTGGTTATTTTGTCAGCCACCATTGGTTATTTCATCGGCCACTGAGTCACAAGGTAAGAGCAGTCAAAGCGGTGGTTACCACTCTAGTCCAGCCAGCAGGATTGATTTTGGGCAGCAATGGCTGATGGGATACTAGTGGGAGGGCTGATGGGGGGAGAGAGGTCGGGGGATAAGTGAGTCAGCTCAGCATGGACTAATAGTCAACACAATGCTGATCGTAATCCACACCATGGTTGATTATTATCATTTCATGTGGGGAGTACTCCCTAGATAAACAACTGTTGCGTTGTTTATTACCCCACCACTGACTATTGTGTTGTCCAAACACAGCCGTACTCTCATCATCACTGACCATTGGCCATGCTGGCTGGGGCTGATGTGACTTGGAGTTCAGCAACGTCTGAAAGACTAAAAGGTCTCCACTTCTGGTCTCTTGCATACAACTGTGTTCTCCTTGGCTTTTCTTTTTCTCAGTAGAACCCTCATGTCCAAGTAAATCCACAGTCTTGCATTTATCAAGAATTTGTAATAGTTTACCAGCATCAAGACCAAGGGCCTTGCTAGACTATGCCGGATAAGCCGGCAGGGAGGCAGGGCGACGGTGCACTAACTTTAGCGCGTGCCGCCCCGCCTCCTACATGCACGACGTGCAGGGACTCTAGAAGCCCTGCAGCGTCGGCCATTTTTTTTGTTTGTTAAAGGGGCCACGTGCGCCCCGAAGACTCCGGACAAGGTAAGTGGGTTTTTTTAAAAAAATTATCCTTCCCTCGCCCCCATCCCGTCCCCGGCTGTCCTTCCCTTGCCCCCATCCCGTCCCCGGCTGTCCTTCCCTCGCCCCCATCCTGTCCCCGGCTGTCTTCCCTCCCCCCCATCCCGTCCCCGGCTGTCCTCCCCTCCCCCCGTGCCATCCCCGGCTGTCCTTCCCTCCCCCCCGTGCCATCCCCGGCTGTCCTTCCCTCCCCCCGTGCCATCCCCGGCTGTCCTCCCCTCCCCCCCGTGCCATCCCCGGCTGTCCTTCTCTCGCCCCCGTGCCATCCCCGGCTGTCCTTCCCTCGCCCCCATCTCATCCCCAGCTGTCCTTCCCTCCCCCCTGTGCCATCCCCGGCTGTCCTTCCCTCCCCTCCATGCCATCCCTGATGTCCGTCCCTCCCCCCCGTGCCATCCCCGATGTCCAGCTTTCCCCCCCTCTCTCCTGGTGGGTCCGGCCTTCCCCCTACGCCTCTCTTCCCCCCCACCGGCCCGATGGGCACAGCGCTCATATGAGTGCTGTGCCCAGTCCGTTGCTTTTCCTGGATACTCGCGAGTAAGCGAGTAGCCGCAAAAAAGCCACGGACCCTGCTAGACGTTCCGCAGCCCCGGCCTCAGGCCGGGGCTGCGGAAAAGCCGCACCATAAGCGACTTCGCTTATGGTGCGTCAAATGAGGTCTCAGCACGGCCTGACCCCGGATTCCCCTGTGCGTCATCTGGGAAACGGGGCCTCACAGCGCGCTAAGACCTCGTGTAGCAAGGCCCCAAAAGTGGGGACCATTTAGGAAACTTAATTTCAAAACCTTGTTCATACCTTTGTGCTGTGTAAATAGTTTTCTTGGAATCTTGTGAATTCAGACTTAAAAGTCTCAAACCCTACTCAATAATATAGCAATCTAGCTGCCTTGTCCAAGGACTGTAACTCTAAAAGGGACAAAGTCAGCAAGCTACTAGATTTGGGGTTTGATTTTAAAACAACAGGTCAAATTTAAAATAATTAATCTGTTAACTGTGACTCTATCAATACTTCAGGCAATGTGGGACCATAAAATGCTGATGAATTGCATCTAATTTCATAAAAGCATATCTATATCTATAACAATATCCATGGACTTAAGAATGCAAGTGAAACTATTATAAGAACACAACTGTTTGGTTCTTCAATCTGAATAACAACTAGTTAGGCATACTTTGATGTTGACACATTCACTTGTATACTGCCCAGGGAACTTGGCTTATTGAATGGTTTAAAAGTATAGCAGTTAAATAAAATTTTCAGACAAGCTCAATCTATAGCTTTGTACGATGTCATTTTGCCACATCCAGCAATGGTAGCTTTTGCTTCTGTTGCAGTGCCAACACAGTTGCAATGTTTCAAGCTGGCTTGTGACACAGCTCCCCACTACTCCATCTTGCCTATAACATTTATTTAATGGTGCAGCAGCTGACATATTTGTGCTATTATGTCTCCCACCACGGCTGCTGCCCTGTCCCTCGAATGCTGGTGTAGCAGCATGTTATCTGACATTGTGTTGGCAATATAGGCCTTAGCTAGACCTACCTTTTATCCCACGACGGAGGAGGGAAGATTCCGCAATGTGTTTATTGCGAGATCCCTCCTCTGTCTACACATGACACGCAACGACCTCAGCAGGAGAGGCGTCGTGTCCGCCATTTTTTTTATTTTTTAAAGGGGAAGGAGCGCACGAACGCTCATGCGCTAAAGGTAAGTGATTTTTCTTTTTTAAAAAATAAATTCCTGCTCCCCCCACTCTACCCCGATGGGCACAGCGTCCCGGCTCCGCACGAGAAATCGCGTGGAGCCGGGTCAACCCGTGGCAACGGGCCACACGTTCCGCGGTCTTGGGCTCAGCCTGAGACTGCAGAAAAACCGGGGCCAAAGTGTAGGGCACGATCCTGAGACAAGGGAGGGATCATCCCTCCCTGATCCCGGGATCCCCTGTGCGTCATATGGATGCACAGGGACGATCCTGGGGTTCACCCTGGGATAAAGCCCTGTCTAGCTAAGGCCATAGTCACTAGATTCTATCTTGAGTACAGGAATTGCAGAGGGTGAGCAAGTGGGTGGATTTAATTGGAATTATTTAATTATGTGGCAAAAGAAGGTATGGTTAAGTCACAATTTACTGACTTTTTTGTTACATGTATAAAAAACCATCTGTTTCATGCTCTTGATTTTTATACAGCATAATAGCAATTAAGCCAAGAAAGAGTTAAGGAGAAACAAAACTGAATAAATTAACATTTTTCTTCTTAAATACTAAATTTAATGCATACTGCTTTTGAATACGCAGCAATTGTATGAAGTAACACTGAACTGCTGGCTTTCTCTTAGTGGCTGCCAAAAATCTCTCAACAATACTGTAGATTATTCAGGCATGTAGGCATATCAAGGGTATCAAAAAGTTCCATATTCTGAGAGCGTAGCAACATTCATGCAAAACAGTTGGAATCTAGCCAAACAGCTAAACTACTGGCTTTCTTTAGTATGCATAGAAAATGTAAAAAGTAAGATCTGAATTCCTTTCTTGAGAATTCCTATTAGGCACAAGGAGTGAATGGGATTAGTAGCAAAAAAAATTAAAATTTAAAAATCAAGTTATTAGTAATATAGGATGATATAATGTGGTGAAATTCAGGCTTTTCCCTGAAGCTGCACGTTGGAAAAACCAGGGATTTACCCCTACTTTTCCGAAGAAGCGAGGTCACCACGGCATTTCGCCATGTGACTTCGCTCTGGCATCGAGCTGGGGGGATTCCGGAGCAGATAGTGACCACTGATTGGTCGCCAGAAGCCAGGCAGAGGATGGGCCCGACATGCTGAATGGCCACCGGAAAGCCCATGCTATCTCTGCTTCAGGATTACCCGCCACCACCCCACAGCAGTGAAACCACAGGGATTAAGGCAAAGCAGCAGCAACACAGCACCATGAAGGCAGGGCCAAAGAGATCAAGGTACATAGTTCTTCCACCCCATTTTATCCACACAACCACCCTAGTGAAATAGATTAGGTTAGGACTGACTCAAGGTCACCCAGTAAACTTCATGGCTGAGTGCGAATTTGAAACTGGATCTCTATAATTTTAATCTGACAAATTACCACTTTGGCTCACTACAGCACAGTGGTGATAAACAATACCACTAAGTAGAGAATTGGGGAGAGAAAGGAGGAGGATGGGGATATAATGGGGAGGAACATAACCTGCACAGCACTTCAAGGGCGTTTTACGCCATCACAAGTACAGTGATTTCAGCACAACAAAATATACCAAATATTCAGGGAACATCTTTCATAACGGGACTGCAGTAATGCCGCCATAGAGCAGAATTGATGTGATGGAACTGCTATATCTATAGATACACAGCTACGCATATCTATAAAATTGAGGTGGTAATGTTGCAAAACCAATTTATAGATACTATTTAATGCCATGTCTCCGAAATACAGGGTTTATCATACACTGATCTTATACAGTTCTGATCGTAATAACGTTCAAGGGCAAGCCAATAACATTCATTTTTTAAAGGCCGCTGGTTACATTCAGCAATCTACGGGTGCATATTTTTATGTAGACTTCTATTACGTTCTCTTTTCTGTACTGTCATGGAATAATTTATATGAAGTGCTTTTGAATCTGTATTAATTACCTGCACAGAAATCATACTCACGTCATACTGAAAAATATTAATAGCTTGGTTATAAAGTAATCCACAAAAACCTAAGCATATATCAGGAGTTGCAATGCATTCACTGTTTTAAAAATGGTTGATTCCAGAGTGCTAAAAATAATAGCATGTTTCCAAGTGCTGTGCATCTTTAATTTAGATCCCTGTAAAATAACAAGATTGCTGCAAATTATACAATTAAAACTGCCCTTTTAAATCTTTTTATCCCATGAAATATGTGAAACATATTATGCTCTGTGGCTGCATCATGTAAGTGATGCAGTGCGAATCTAGAGCCACCCTGGGGCAAAGACTTCCTTCTACCTGTGAACTTGATGGGCATTTTAGTAGCTAGAGATAAAAATCAGCACCTTAGTTCACAACTTCTGTTTAAACAAGCTTTTTTTGTAGCACCCATCTGTACAATCCTCTATTTTTCCCCCAAGTTAGCAATCCACATTTATTCAAAGCAACTGTGGAGCAAAACTAGCAATAGATAATTAAACCTTAAAATATTCTTTATCCCTTATCTTCAAAAAAGCATATTTGGAATTAGTATCGCTAGAAACATGAAACATGCTGTCATAGACTTATTCTTGTTGATTAGCTGCACTTTCCAGGTTTTTAAAAACATTACTGAGAAAGAGAGAGAAAGAGAAGTAGACATAAAACATTCACTGTCTTCTTAAGTACTCTACATGGAAAAAACCAAAGAAATTTTATTTCAAGACTCAGGAAATAGTTGGACAGAACTAGGTAAAACACATGGAAAGATAAAATGCTAATAGATATAGTATACTATTTTCCACTTTAGCCACCTTTGCTTGTAAGTGTACCACAGATATTGATGAAAAATATGTGTTTGATTCAACTTTGCCCTAGTTATCTTTTGCTCTAAATTACCCTTTTACCTTAGTTCTCTTGTTGCCAGGATCAGTTAAAACAAAACTATTAGGATGTATATGTGGTTTTTAAAAATAATAATGAGCCCAATCAACAGACATAAATATGCATGTGAATTTATGCTTCGTGGAAGTGCACAATAACAGCAGCGCATGCTTTTCAAAGCCCACTCCCACTGGTATGGAAGACTTTCTCCCTATTCCCAGATGGGAGTGGGATGCCTGTCATGACTTGGATATTTTTTACACATGCTAAGAATCAGCAAGTACTGGCAAAAATAGTCTTGTATAACATCAACCTGCTAATTGGAGCGAAGGAACATCACAATTGCAAACTGATCTGGATAAATTGATTCCAGAGATGTTATGAGCCGTTTCAAATTTTTAAAATCCAATTAGCACTAGACAGATACATACAGTACCACAGGAAGATGTATTGCAAAAGAGTAAGTCTGAAGGAATAATAAAGCTCTCATCAGGTTAACAGAATAGCGACGGAAAGAAATCTGGCTCAAACAAAGCAATCCTAACCATCAGATCCAGATTACTGGAGAGCGGGGAGAATGGGTTGGGATTTGACAGAAGTATCGCTCCGCCAATGTGCTTCAGATACTGAGGTTTGTTCCCCCACCGGAGGCCCCACTGCACCCATGGAAAGCTACCACTAGAAGAGTTTACACCATCAGCAGCAAGCATAACAGTGTGTTCTAGGAGCAGAGTGGAGCTGACTTTGGATCTGCTGGACAGCAATACATGGGATGAAGGAGCAGCTTTATTGCGCACAAAGGGAAAAGAAACGGACTTTCCCTGCTCTAAAATAAGACAGTAAAGGGAGGGAAAGAGGCGAGATGAGCACAGGACAGGGATAACCTAGCTTCAGTTGTCCATACTCTGGTAACCTCCAAATTAGATTACTGCAATGTCCTCTACATGGGGCAGCCTTTGAAGACGGTTTGGAAGCTGCAGCTTGTGCAGAATGCGGCGGCCAGATTGATAGCTGGAACAGGGAGGTTTGAGCATATAACACTGATTCTGGCTCATTTGCATTGGCTGCCTATACGTTTCCGAGCCCAATTCAAGGTGCTGGTTTTAACCTATAAAGCCCTACATGGTTTGGGACTGCAATACCTGATGGAACGCCTCTTCTGACATGAACCTACCCGTACACTGCGCTCAACATCTAAGGTCCTCCTCCAAGTGCCTACTCCAAGGGAAGCTCGGAGGATGGCAACAAGGGAGAGGGCCTTTTCAGTGATGGCCCCCCTGACTGTGGAATGATCTTCCTGATGAAGCTCGCCTGGCGACAATACTGTTATCTTTCAGGTGCCAGGTCAAGACTTTTCTCTTCTCCCAGGCATTTAACAGCATTTAACAACACTAAGTTGTTTTTTTAACGGACCCAGAACTGTTGTTTTATAAATGGATACTGTTGTTTTTATACTGTTGTTTTTATGTTTCTGATGGTTTTTAAATTTTGTATACTGTTTACTGATTTAACTTTTTTGAACCGCCCAGAGAGCTTCAGCTGTGGGGCGGTATATAAATGTAATAAATAAATAAATAAATAAAAATACATACCAGGCATGGCGAGAGTGTGATAAATCGTTGGTGTGATGGAGCTCAGAGAGAAGATTACCTTTTTATCTCTTTTCCACACTCCACCACCACCATCCATTCATACACTAACTGTGTGTGAACGAATGGATGGTGTGTATATGTGTATGGCTTAGTAGGGCTGCAGATAAATATTAATTTTATATGCAGCCCAGTCCCCTTTCCTCCACTGCTCACCTTTCCTCCACTGCTCACCTGTTCCCTGGTGATCAGGTAAGGCAGGTGGTGGAGGTATAATTCTTTTCTCCCCCACAATCCTGATGCAGATATACCTTCTCTGCCTGCACTGCTATTAAACTGTTTCTAACGCTTTACAGCAGCACATGTAAGACTGATTTCCAATAGGATTGGGTAGGAAGAAGAAAAGGGTAACCCCCACACACAACAGTCCCCATGCTGATCAGCAGGGAACAGCTGAGCAGTGAGGAAAAAAAACAGATGGCAGCTACAAATTAACCTTATAATTTCAGTTCAAAGCCTGCTGGTTCTAACTGAAGCTTAATTCAAATGAACAACATTTATATGCATTACAATACAAGAAAGAGACAAAATGAAAATATACATGTATTTAATTTTGGGAAAGCCAATAGCTCTGTCCCATAGCCCCCACAGATGTATAAAAAAGAAGAGTAAATGACAGTAAAAGCAGTATCTAGACCACCTATATTTTTGGAATCCATCTGAGGTAGATACATATCTGCTTGTCTAGGCTATATTACCAAAATAGTCCACTAAGCAATGCACCTTTCTTAAAAACTAAAATGCTAACATAACATAGCAACATATGCTGAGCACTCACAAAACACAGTTTTCTGCTTACCTTGGTTTTCTGCTTCTGTAAGAACTGTGCAATTAATTTAGAATCTCCACTGCTAAGTTACCAATATTCTAGACAATTTTACAAATGGAGCACTGGTTTTGAAATTCTTGCTGTGTGTGAGTTTTTATTATTGATATCTATCAAACCCATTTTATTATTTATTTTTCATTTTCAACGCCATTTCTGAAAAACAAATAGAATGTAAAGCCTACCTATCTTTCAAGGATTTAGTGGATTCAGCTGGGTTGTGTGATTTTTTCATTGAACTGTGACCGATATATTAAGTAGTTCAATGCTGATTACTATTTTTAGTTATTTTAGGCTGCAATCCTATATACATTTAGGCTTAGTTCTGAGTAGTCTCCATAGGAATTGCACTGTTATTGTTTTAAACTGTGGGCTCATCTACACCAAGCAGGATATTCCACTATGAAAGGGTTATGAAAGTGGTGTATAAAAAGCAGGAGCCACACTACTTCTTTACAGCGGTATTGAAGTGCACTGCAGGATCTACACTACTGCTTTATAGTGGTACTGAAGTACACTGACAACTGTTGGGGCCCATGACACATCTACACCAAGAAGGATATAACACTATGATAGTGATATGAAAGCGGTATATGGTATATGTCAATGGCCCCCAACAGTTATCAGTGCGCTTCAATACCGCTATAAAGTAGTAGTGTGGCTCTTGCCTTTTATATACCGCTTTCATACCACTTTCATAGTGGAATATCCTGCTTGGTGTAGATGAGCCTTGTATTTATTTTAAACGTATTGCGTTTAAACCTTGTCATATGCCATTCAGGAAACATGCTTACAGTGCCATGGATTACACACTTCCTATGTGAACACATAAATTATGTTGTGAATCAATAATTATGCAAAGAAATATAGTTATTCAGCTCCAATAATCAGCTCTGACAATTAGGTTTATGACCAAAACCTAATGTTCCTTGAGATGTTTTGAGCAATTCCGGTTTACTGTTTTTAAGTGCATCCTTCTCTCTCAATAGACAAAAAGATTTGGAAAGTAGCTCAAAACTGTTTGAAACAATTGAGGCCAACACTTCTATAGACTGGAATGGGCTGTGGGTCAGCCTCAATGGACTGTTTTTAAGAGCTCAACAAGATATTGGTCTAACCTTTATACAGGCTTTACTCAATATATACCTATGCTACTTAATAATCTTTAATTTCTAATGCCTAAACAAGAGCTACTTTCTGTTAGGACAAAAAATAAAATAATTGGCATCAGCCAAGAAGATGCAATATGGTGACAAAAATGGGATCCCCTCCCTTCCCCCACTTTAGTCTTCATAACACAATCCTACCTATATGTGTTGCGGATTTAGGGCAGTGCAATCACAGCTTGTAGAAACCTACTATGTTTAATTATTTATGCAATCTAATAGCCTCATATGTCATCGCTAGCATTGTTTCTGGCTCATTATAAGCCAGTGATCTTCCTTTACCAGCTTCAGGAAGTCCTACCACAAGGTTATTTATGAGTCCTTTGCTCCTAGGCTCTTTTAATAACATTGTAAGTCACCGGAAACCAAAGTGGGTGGGGGAAGGCAAACAAATCCAAGACACAGTGGATAGCCAAAGCAATCATTCTACCCAACTCTAAATTGTTTTTACTGCTCTTGTATATTTACATGGAACAACTGATAGCATCTACTTTAAACACTCCATATAAACATATTTTAAAATTTCCAATTATACATGCTTTGCCAAACAACATCCAGATTTATCCTAATGTAAACATATCACCAATCAGCACTAGGTTAGTGCAATTCAAAGAATAATTTATCACACTTTATTTAGTACAAGGGTAGTCCCACAAACAAAAAAGTGTTTCTATAGGGCTGTGCATCCATATATACATCCCCGGTGCAGTTGGTCTATCCACATTGCACTGCTTTCCATGAAACACACACTTGGATATACATCCAAATACACATCTCATTGAAAAAGGCTAATGTGGACTGACCATCTTTGATCAAAGTGTCTACTATGTGACCTATCTGAAAATGGAGAAGCAATTTATTTATTCCTGTATGACCTGTGACCTTTGAAAGAATAAGTCTTTTCATGTGATTGAATCTGCTATAAACCATTAAGGGGCACGTCACATATTACATGCTTTATAAGTAGATGCAATCTACTTTATATGAACCCAAGAAACTGTAATGTATGTACATGGCAATTTCTTATTTCTGGACCTATATATCATAGAGATACATGTACAAGTCATCTAGGTTTGGCTTTGCTTCCCTGGTATGTGTGTACAAGGTAGCCAACACATGTCTACTGTCACTTGTGTGAAGCATTTCAAAAAGTCTTTGTTTCCTCACTTTTGAAACTACCAATGGAAATACAAAAGATATACAAATCCTTAGCATAGCAAATGCCTTCAGGAGAGAATTAAGGCACCCAACTAGTAGCCTAAATCTTAAATGCTTTCTCTGCCAAATTGTTTAATGAGCTGGAATCCCCCGATATTTCTAAGACATTGAATGCAGATTGCTTTGGTACCTTTAATTAACTCTGCTGTCAAAGTAACAAATGCACTCAGCATTCCCTACATGTCATTGCAGCCTAAACAGACATCTTTTATGTGTGAAGCATTAGTGTAAGATCACTTCAGTACTAATCTCCTAGGCAGAGTTAACAACAGTTGAAAGGGAAGGACCACTTCACCACTTCCCCCAACTCTGTGGCAGATAATTCTGCCGCATCAGAAGTGATTGACTGTGGAATAATTCAATCACGTTTGATGCTGAGATGTGGCAGAATGACCTGCCCACAGGAAAAGCTGATTAAAAACAGACAAGGGCAGAACAATTAATCATGCAGAGCTGCAGCTCTTGTGTGAATAGGGGCTATCAATTATTAAATTTATTTCTTGAAACACAATGTCTTCCCATGGTGCACTAGTGCGGAAACACCTGTGCTCAGCTAAGCAAATCCGGTATCTGGCATCCTTACCATCACTCACCTGCAGTTTCTAACTGCAGCAACAAGTGTTGAATAGCAGCTGCTATAATCCTGTACCTGGGAAATGCAGAAGAAGCTGCTTGGCACTGGCTCCCCAGGGTTTCAGGCAAGAGTCTTTTACAAACCTGCCTGGAGATGCCCAGGATTGAACACAGGACCTTTTGCATGCAAGGCATGTGCTCCACCACTGAACTATGGCTCTTCCCTGAGATGTGCAAGAGCACATACCCTTTGCCTTTCAACTAAGACTAGTGCAATTCTGGCCCATCAGAGGCACAACTAGCAGCACAAAAAGGTCCAGATGATTCTACTCAAAGAAGCAGAAAGGCACACCGTCTATCAACTCTCAAAAAAGAGGCCATTCCGTAGTACCAAATGTGCCAGTCAAGGCTGAAATGGGAGGACATACCAGCAGTATAACGTTGAAAAGTGTGGCTTTGCTGGGGCAAAGTTCCCGCACAACAGGACGAGTTGAGCTACATCATCTCATGGATGGGGTTATTTATTTGAAGAAACTCAAACACTTTGTTTCTTGACAGACAACCTTCCACTTTAATCTGTAGCCCAAGGAAAAAAGCCTCCCTCACTGTTTCAGCCAAGAAACATTTGTCAGGATTAGTATATGAATGGACAACCAGCAGCCTTTATGAACTTGTACCTAGGATTTATCTCTCTCAGCTTCTTGGGCCATAGAAATGAATTATTATATTTTGATCCCATGGGCTGAGATAATCTACATTGCTTTACATTGCCTTCTGCCTCTTCCAAGAGCATTGTAAACAGGCAAAACATGATCCTCTAATATCCCTGAACAAATGAAATTTCAGTCTCATCTTAGCTCTAATCATGGAACCAAGAATACACTGCAGAGAACAGTAGCTCTGTTTGACAGGATCACTGGGCATGTCTACACCAGGGGAGGATCTACGTACCTGCACTCCAGCGAAAAGGTAAGTGTTGTTGTTTTTAAAAAACACTAACCCTGCTCCCCCTCACCCCCCCCCCCCCGGCCCTGGACTCTCCCAAGCCCAGATCCTTCCCTCTGATGACCCCTGCTACTCACGGGGGAAGAGGGAAGAACCCAGGATGGGCGGCCACACCACCTCGGGATCGTCCTGGGACTGTGGGAAAAACTGCAGTAAAAAGGTTATGGCAATATTTTGCTTTGGTAATAAATATTATGGCAGTTTTTTATGCAGTAAAAAACTGCATAAAAAAAGGTTATGGCAATATCCCGAAGAAATGGAGGGATCATCCCTCCCTGCTCCCAGGATCCCCTGTGCATCATATGGATGCACAGGGATGATCCCAGGGATATCACCTGGTGTAGACCTGCCCACTCTGATACTGGTGTCTATTGTACTTTTTAAAAACTGGCTTGAGAGCTTCTGTTGCTTTGAGAAACCCTTGTGTCTTTGGGGCTGAGTCATCATATGAGTTCTTACATCTTGACCTTAACTAGCAAAGCAGTTAGTGCTGTTTAATTAAATCTAAAACAGCTAGCTAATTTGAGAAAGTGTTATTACCCCTTGAGAATCACTACTGCATTCTCTTCTTTGGGATAAAAAAATACAGATAGTAAAGACAAATTATTATGGGAAAGATACCACAAGAACTCCCTACATCAGGAAGTCCTCCATCCTGTTTGGGGAATTTGAAGTATCAGGAGAAGAACTCTTGTTATGTCTCTCTTCTGAAAGAGTGACTCTGGCCATAGCTAGACCTAAGGTTTATCCCTGGATCATCCAGGGGTCAAACCTGTTCACCTAGGTGACGCACAGGGGATCCAGTGTTCAGGCAGGGGTGAACCCTGTATGATTCCAGGATAAGCCTTAGGTCTAGCTGTGGCCTCAGTCTCTAAATGTAGAACTTCTGAAGGGGGAGATACCTTCACAGTACTCACTGGGAAGGTGAGCTGTGAACTCTCTTTTGTAGCCACGTTGGATGATGGCTAGGACCCAAAAGTCCGCTGTTATTACAATCCAAGCTAGTAGAAAGTGAGAGAAGGAATTTTAGCTCGTACAGTAATTTTTACCCCGGCATGACAACCTGCATGTACCAAAATTCTTTATTCTCTACAGTTATTAAAAGGTACGTGATCTTTGTCTTTCTTGTCATCTGATCAGCTTACAGACAAAAACAGGGAAATAGACATGTATGTTTAAATTATTGAAAGTGTCTCCCATGTACTGTAGATAAAAGTCAATCCTGGTTCAGAAATGACAGGTGAGTAGTGATGTAAGTATAAAACAATAGATTGTTCACATAGGTTTCAATTATTATTTTATTTCCTGCCTTGGAGAGGCTGAGAAACATCAGGATTTGATGAGGGAATGTGCTTCATATGACTAATCATTTGAGTATTGCAAGTAGCAATCACCATTTTAAAGATCACATAAGGCTATGGGAGCAACTACTTTTAGATGTAATAAATATGAATATTTCTTTGTGTCATAGTTTTTAAAACAAAATAGAACTCCAAAGCAGACTAGCTGAATCTCTGCTAGAAATGTCACTACAAGCACTTGTCATGTATATGAACCACAGAATCGGAAAAGCAAATGCTAGTTCAGTTAGGAAAGTGTTAAGATTGTTCTGCTGAATTGCTGAAACTGGTGACACATTACTGCACTGGGACATAAAAGGAGAAGGTAATTGTTCTCTGGGGACATGCAGTATCTGGACTCCAGACAGAGTAGTCCTGAGGGAGGATTTTGATGAGAATCATGACAGAACCAAGGGGTCTAAACTGACCTTATTGCTTGTTTTATTACCAAAGCAAATCAACAGAAATGGGTTGGAAAAGACATCTGTCCATGTGTAAGCAAACAGCAAAAAGGGAAGAGCTTAAGGCTCAGCAGTTAGAAAAAAATGGATTGTACATCTGCATCCCATTCGCAAGCCATATATATATATATATATATATATATATATATATATATTATTTATTGCATTTATAATATATAATATAATATATAATATTATAGTAGTCTAAAGACAATTGGTATGGACAGAGTACATTAAGTTTGAACATGATTCCTGAAATTAGTACTAGCATTAAATTGTCACCTCTAATTAAGTCGTAAGAAAGTGCTAGATGACCTTGAATAACTCATCACTGCATCTGCCATTGCTAGTCTTCTATCCAGCCCTTTACTTGTCTATTTAATAAGGACAAGAAATTTTACTATACAGTTTTGTACAGTTAGGGTGACCATATGGAAAGGAGGACAGGGATCCTGTATCTTTAACAGTTATGTAGAAAAGGGGATTTCAGCAGGGGTCATTTGCATGCATGCAGGACCTGGTGAAATTCTCTCTTTATCACAAAGCTGCAGGAGCCCTGCCTAGTGTGACCAGATACAAAAGAGGGCAGGGCTCCTGCATTTAACTGTTGTGATGAAGAGAGAATTTCACCAGGTGCTGCACGCATGCAAATGATACCTACTGTAATACTCTTTTCAATATTTATTTATTTATTTTATTTAAAACATTTCCCAGCCGCCTTTCAAGACAGAAGCTCTCCCAAGGCAGCTTCGAACCAATACAACTGTTAAAGATACAGCAGCCCTGTCCTCTTTTCCATATGGTCACCCTAGTACAGTACTTTGTAAAACAGGAAAGAGAAGTTACTGTCCATAGAAAATGGGCGTGGTAGGCAAAAATGATAAAAAGTATACTTTCTGCTTTTGTAAAGACATCAACATGTTTAGGTTCTTTTGAGGCTTTTCTAAGAATAAATAGAAGAATAGAGAAATTAACATAAAGCCTCTGAATGAATACATGTCACATCAACACTACAAAACAGCAAATTCCTAGTTTTTGGAAAGGCAAGTTAAAACTAGTAAAATATATTTCAATGGTTGCCATTAAAATTTGTATTCAAAAGGGCACATTATAAATTGTACCTAGAAATCAACATTTTGGGTAATTGTTTGCATTACTACATCCTACCATTGTTTCACTTTCACATTGCATTATACCCCTGGCCTAGGGTAATCTTTTTCACATGTCAAGCTTCAAATTATCGCTTTTAAATTCTTTGGATTTCAGAAGGGGAAACATGTAAAATGGTGCTGCGGAATAAGGCATACAATTATTCCCACTGCATAGACAGGAAGATCACTGAAGCTTCAAAATCAAGACTATGGCCGTTTCTACACCTGCCTTTTCCCCCACGATCATCCTGGGATCATCCCTGTGCATCCAAATGACACACAGGGGATCCCGGTAGCAGGCAGAGGCGATCCCTCCATTTTCCTAGGATAATCCTTAGGTGTAGAAAGGGCCTGAATAGCAATTAAATAACTTGAATAACAAGATCATATTCAGGATCAAATTTAAATCTCAGGCAGGGTCTGGCAATTTTACTTAGCCCCCTTGCCATGGTGAGGGGAGAAACAGATTCTGGAGAGTGGGATGAGCCAAAGGCTTCCTCCAAACTGTGGAGCTACAGAAGAATGAACTGCTACTCAGCCCCTCTGTTTCGCTAAAGCCTGGGATTGGTTTTGGCTCTGTGCTTCCTGGAAGCAAGTGCAGGGTCAAGCCTCTGCATCCCATCTTCAATTCAAGAGTGGGGAGAGGGGAGGAGCCTGGGCCTGATGGGTACTCAAGCTTGGAGCACCCATCAGACATATAGGTGAAGCAAACTACCACATCTGTGCTTCCAGCTCAGAGAAGAATTTTCCTACCCAGCTCTAAGCTTGAAACTGGAGAGAGCAGGGGGTTGTCTATACGCTCTGAAAGCCCCATGGTGTGTGTGCGCGGAGGCGCTGTGTGGGTTATACGATGCAGCAGCCACCTCACAACCATCATGGGGCTTTCCCGCAAAGCTGCGATTTTAAAAAGTTGGGGGCTTAACCCAACTTTTTTGCCAGAACGAGGTGAATATGGCACATCTGCTGTCTATCCTCACTCCAATGTTGGAGCAGAGGCATTCCCTGGTCAGAAGGCGACCCGACTGGTCACCCCGCACCCTTGCTCTGTGTCAGGATTAGCCACCACCACCCTGCAGCAGAGAAACGCGGGAGTGTTGTTTAATACCGCCGCAGCAACCCGGCACCATATAGGCAGCCTCCAGGAAATTTTCCTCTGATATGGTCCACATCCAACATGTCTCTAAAATCTTTTAGCTTAGAAATATACTAAACTTTCAGTGTCTATAATGTTAATATGTGGACAGATGTGGAAGGAAGAAAGATGTCAAAGGGCTCATCGACACCAAGCAGGATATTCAACTACGAAAGTGGTATGAAAGCGGTAGGAGCTACACTACTGCTTTATAGTGGTACTAAAATCTCTTCATTGGCTTCCAATTCACTCCAGAATCCAATATAAACTTCTCCTGTTGACCTTCAAAGCTTTTCACGGTCTAGCTCCTGCCTATCTCTCCTCTCTCATCTCACACTATTGCCCCGCTCGTGCTCTCCGCTCCTCTGATGCCATGCTTCTCGCCTGCCCAAGGACCTCCACTTCCCTTACTCGGCTTCGTCCTTTTTCTTCTGCTGCCCCTTACGCCTGGAACGCTCTTCCAGAACACTTGAGAACTACAAACTCAATCACAGCTTTTAAAACTCAGCTAAAAACTTTTCTTTTCCCTATAGATTTTAAATATTGAGTTTGTTCTGACTCTATACTGTTAGCTTCACCCTACCCGGTGCCTGTTTACCCTACCCTGTGCCTGTTTGCATTCTCTTTCCCTCCTTATTGTTTACTACAACTTTATTAGATTGTAAACCTATGCGGCAGGGTCTTGCTATTTACTGTGTAATCTGTACAGCACCATGTACATTGATGGTGCTATATAAATAAATAAATAAATAAATAAATAAATAATAATAATAAAATGCACTGACAACTGTTGAGGCCCATGATACATCTACACCAAGCAGGATTTAACACTATGAAAGCAGTATATGTTATGTGTGAATGGGCCCCAACAGTTGTCAGTGCACTTCAATATCACTACAAAGCAGTAGTGTGGCTCCTGCCTTTTATATGCTGCTTTCATACCACTTTCATAGTGGAATATCCTGCTTGGTGTAGATGAGCCCAAAGTATATCAGGAAGTGGGACAGAGGAACAGTGAAAGTCTGGATCACATACGTAGTGCATCTCTCCAAGAGGCAATTATTAACAGGCCTAAGTGAGTGCTACAGCTATCTCATGGAGATCCAGGAAAATGTATATACAACTGTGATGTCAGCATTGATGGAAAATAATCTGTCATATTGACATATTGTTAATGGAGTCTGCATCTCTAATGGAATATTGATTCCACTAATGTCCTTCCATGCTGTCATCCGAGAGTATAATATCCTTGTTTGTTATGCAGTACTCCAGTTCACACAAGGTAACATTCAACATAACTGTACATTGTAATTCAGTAAGAAAATTTGTTCTGAGTTTTGTATTCAAAAGTACTTACTAATATTGAGAAAGATGTATATCCCAGCAGGGGAAAGCAATCTATCTCTAGCCTTAACAACTGCTCACTAAATGCTGGAAATGATTTTATTGTTGTTGTTATCCTTTTTATTATTGCATCATCAATGTACATGGCAATTTACAGAGTGTCATAAATAAAATAACCCGTCCTGCCCTAAGCAGATTGCAATCTAAAATTTATCAGAATGGGAGAGAAGAAAGAAAGGGAGGATAACAGAGCAAGGGTAAAAGAGAACAATATGGGTTTATTTACACAAACTTCCATAAATTAGCTTCAGTAAAGAATGAAAGCTAAAAGCTGAGCCAAAGCAGTCATGGAATAGGTAGCTTTTGATGAAAGACTTGAAGGAAGACAGATGGGTTCTGGGAGACATTCTAGGCATAAGAGGCAGGAAAAGAGGATGGGGGTATTGTATACAACAGAAGGAAACCTTCAGGCAATTGAGAATGGTAGAGCTAAAGGAGCAAAGCTCATGGGCAGGGATATACTGGAATATGTCAGCAAAGAGGCCATGGGCTCATCTACACCAAGCCAAATACTGCACTATGAAAGTGGTATATAAAAGGCAGGAGCCACACCAAGTAGGATATAGCGGTATGAAAGTGGTATATGGTATGTGTCAATGGGCCCCAACAGTTGTCAGTGCACTTCAATACCACTATAAACCAGTAGTGTGGCTGCTGCCTTTTATATACCACTTGGTGTAGATGCCTTGGTGTAGATGAGCCCCATGAAAAGTCTTAAAGATTAGGACTTTTGTGCTAGTATAAATGATACCTCCAACAATACCTCCAACCACTTGGTGGTGCTATTAGGCTACTGTGAAGGAGAAGCTAACACACACAATGGTGTAACAGAGGATTCTACATTGCATTGGACTTCCACATGTAGTAATTATAAAGAAGCCAATGGAGATTTGAGGATCTGACCACAGAAAGGTAAATAATCAGTCTGCTCACAATAGCTACCCATTTCTTACCATGGTAGACACATTGAATAAAATACCTGGAAAAAGGTTTTTTTAAAAAATTAGTTTTGATCTGATATCAATTTCAAGTGATCCCAGATGACCCGTGGGGGGGGGGGGACTGCCTTTGTCACATTCTGTGGGCTCTTTCAGTTTTGTAGAATGCTCCAAGAAGCTTTCAGAGGGTTGCTAATGACTTCACTATGATGCTGAAAACTAAAGACATATTGTTCCATTTAGATTATTTCATTTGTTTTCATAAAACATAGAAGGAACATCTGTTTGGGCCTTGAAAGGCTTCTAGCACTATTCAAACTGGCAGCGAACAAATCTCAGTTTGCATGAAGTCGCATCTCATTCAATGACACATCCACCCCAAACTGGATGCAATTGAAATCTGGAAGATGCCACCAAGGCTGGAAGAAATACAAAGATCCCTTGATGTCTCTGGATTCTACAAATTTGTAAACTATTTCTCAGAGAGGGCAGCATCATTATATCAGCTAAGAAAGAACAACTTTGTGTGGGAGGCAGAGCATCAGACGGCATTTGGGTCACTGAAGGAGGATCTGCTGAATTATGCATTCTTTAAATTCTCAGATCCTTCCCATCCATATTGTAACCTGTGATGCCTCAAAGGTTGCCTTGGGACTTCTGTTAAAAGAAATCTGTTAGTAGGGAAGATCCAGATCAGTAGCTTAATAGTTACTCAGTAGTTAAATGAGAGAGAAAGCAATATTCAGCAACAGAAATGGAATATTTCACTAATGTGGAAGTTCTTATGCTGTGTCAATTCTACTTACTGGGTATAGAATTGAGAGTGTACATGGACTACAGTGATTTGCAGCGGCTATTTGTGAAGCACAACCCAGAGGGTCACTGGTGGAAATGGATTCACAAATATTCTGTGAATTCATCATAAACCTGGAAAGCAGAATGCAGTTGTGAATGCTTTTAACTCTATAGGAACAGTAAAAATACAAATAGCCTGGTCTTGGGAAGAAATTTGTCAGGAACAATATAAGGACATTGAGCTGTATATATCAACACATGTACTGAAAAGACCTATACTAGGAAGATTTGGCCCAATAGGGGGAAAAATGTCCACCGGGTCTGTTATAAACTGACTTGTTTATGAGTGTTGCAAGGTTGTTATGCCAGCATCCTTACGGAGAACAGTACTTCAGTCCATTTGTAATAATGGTTCAGCTGGACATTTCCAATATGGAAAGGCACTTTTGGGTATCAGACAGATTTATTGGCTTGGCATGGCAAAATTAAGCTATTAGTGCATCACCTGCCAAAAAAGGAAATCACCAGCAAGACAAGAAAAAAATCCACCAGGGGGAATGCCACAGCCTGCTAATCCATGGAAATGTATTCAAATTGAAAGGCCCACTTCCAGAAACACCAGATGAGAACCATTATTTGCTGGTAATATATGACAGCATTTTGAATTATGCGGTGGCACAGCCCCTGAAAAATAAAAAGACTGAAAACTGGGAGACAAGCACGTATGAAGCATGTTGCAATTTGGCCCATCAAGCTGTATATGTAGTGATCAAGGGAAAGTTTGAATCACAGCTGCTTCAAGAAATGTGCCAAGTATCCCAGATGAGTGTTGCCCACCCTGCATATAATGGGAAAGTAAAAATATCACACAAAACAAATGGTTCAGTTCTTACAGTTCTGGTGAGAGAAGATCAGAAGGATTGGGATTTAAAGGTTCCATATGTTTTTTGCATACAATACTAGCAAGAGAAAAAAAGAGCCAAGCTCTGGTGCTATAAAACGATCTTTTTCTTTATTCCTTAATGAGTTCTTCATTATGAAATTATTTTTGGACTTCAGAATTCTACGCTTCCGTGTGACTTGATATTCAGGCAGAAAGAAGAGGCCAGGCCAGGCCAATACCACTATGTTATGGATCTGGGTGTGTGTGACTTTCCCTGTGATGCAACCCTTGTTTAGAACAGTTCCCCCCAAAAGAATATTGGTAGGCTGCTATCCTTCAGCTTGAATCTCCTGATGCACACTAGTCTGTCTAGCTGCTTGAGAAGTTTCTAAACTTTACTGGGGATTCAGCCTAGCTCTGGGGGGGAAGTAAAAGAAACACGTTCTTTGGATTTTCTTGTCTAATACAGAACTAAACAAAAACTTTGTGAAAATCCTAAGATCATGTGGGAAATTACCTTTGAAAATAACACAGCCAAATATCCAAATATTTTTTAAAAATAAGTTTATTGAAGGAAGGGGGGAAGGAAAAATGAGGAAGAACAAGGGAAGGCAACAATCACACATACAAAGATAAGCGAGATACACCTTTTTGGTATTCTGGCATTTTACCAACTAACCAGATCAGGGATGGCATCAAGGGTAAGTCGCATGCTTGGGCACCTGCCAAGGTCCCACAACCACACTGACAAGAGCCTCCTGGAGTTGCTCTTCCTCATCACCACTGCAATCTACTTGTTCACCTGCCTCTACTCTGGCCCAGACAACGGTGGTGGTGGTGGTAAGGAGGAGGAGTAGATGCCACGGCCTGCTTGCTCCCTGGTTTTCTGTCTGTCAAGCAAGCAAATGGTAGCAATGATGACAAAGAGGACGAGGAGCAAATAACAGCTGGTGACAATGGTGGTGTGAAGGCAGACTCACTGACGGAGGGGCCCATTGAGGGCATCTTGTCCAAGGGCACTCAAAAACCTGGAGCCAGTACTTTCCCAGATGCTCTGGGGGGCACTATTAAGCTATATTGGAATATAGGGATTTGTCACACAACGACACATGAAAGCAACTTAGCACAGGCCTGTACTAGTGGCCTGAGGGAAGCTTTTGAAAAAGTAGAACACCAGATGAGACGATTAAAAAATGCCTTTTTGGAGGTGGCTTTTAGCAACCTATTCTTGTTGGTACAGAAATGCCACTCTCACCACTTAATACATACTAAGAACTAGTAAAAGCAACAAAAGGTTAAAAGGTGTGTGTGTGGGGGGGGGGGTGAAGTGGCCTCAGAGCATACCAAAGAAGGCAAGGTGGATGAGATAGTACTGCAGCAGGTGCCTTTGCCTTCTCAAGGAATAATTACCAGGAAATTCTAATGATCCTGAAAACAATACGCCCACAACAGAGAGTACTTAGCCACCATGCCCTGATACTCATACTCTGAATATAGAATTCAAGTGGACAGACAAACATGAAAACCTTACTGATTGGTGGATTAGATACTTTCTTAAAATGTAGTTGTTAGCTTAATTTGGAGGGAGAAAATTTTAATGTTTATATAAGCAACACCTCCACCCACTAGGTGGTGCTTTCCATGTCTTCTGCACTTAGCTGCATTTCTGTGTCTTGTCTTATTTGAACTGGATATTGTCAGTATTATGCTTTTTACATTTTATATATTTCTTTTTAACGTTCAATGTTTTAGTCTTGGTAAACCACCCAGAGAGCTGCAGCTATGGGGCAGTATGTTGTTGTTATTATTATTATTATTTCTCCTGAGACAGTCCCTGTTCTGTTGGTTTAATTTGCAGATTTCTAATAAGTTCTCTTTGTCTGGATATGGGAGTGGGCAGTACAATGACACAGGTGATCTTGACAGTGATCTGACTAGGTGACAGCACTAAACAGAGGTGAGAGGAGGTTTGTTTATTAATAAAATACTTAAATCTTACCTTCGCAGTAACATATCCAAGGCAATTAGTTAGTCAAGCTAATGAAGTATTTTTAAGTACCAAAGTATTACTATAGCAACAAGCATAATGCTCAAAACATCGGAAATCCTAACTCTGTGAGCTGCCTTGAATATCAAAGTGATGGCAAAGGGGAAGGTCCATGGCTCATTGGTAGACCACATGTTTTGCATACAGGAGGTCCCAGTTTCAGTACCTGGCATCGCCTGTTAAAAAAGATCAGAGAACAGGAAATGGGTAAGACCTCTTTCTGGGATTCTTGGTAGGGGCTAGATGTCATTTCCCTTGCAGCAAGGGAAGCTGCTCTAGGATTCTGCCTGGTTTTCTAGGGGACGTTGTGGTTATGGGACATGACAGATTCTGTACTTCCTTTATATGGCCTGGGAGAAAGAATAATATAATTGTGCATAACAAATAAGGACCTCGATGTGAAAGCTTCTTTCTGCTGTTTTCATACTGAGAACATGGACAACATTTTGAAAAACCTAAGTTTCTTTCGGATACCACTTCTGCACCAAGGTAAGATAGTTGAGGTTGTAAAAAGTCACCTGTAAAACGTAGTTTTACTTTTGCTCTAAAGTGTTAAGAACAGCCCAACATACTTTCTGAAACTTCAGCAAACTAGAATACTGTATGTTAATACAGTTTCAAAATACATTTTAAAATGTTAACTGGTATAGATGAATCAATTAATGAAAAATGGCACCATCTGTTATCATTTGCACAACTTGGAGCTGTAACTATGTTGTTTAATACAAATACCTCTGTATCCATGGCAGCCAAAGAAAGTAGTCTTTTAATTGGAACAAACAATTATTTTGCTCATTAAAGGTTTGAAAAGATTTCCCATCCCACACAGCTTGGGACATTTGCAGTGGAGGGCAGGGGAGAACCACTTGTCCTCAAATTTCCCCAATTCAGCCAGGATTTTTAAAGACATCTTCCAACTATTCTGAAATTAGAGCAAAGATTTTGTTTATATTTTTGTTTTCTGCACGATACCTACCTATGTTAGATAAAACGGAAGCCCAGAGAGCAGGCATCACAGAATAACTGCCTGCCAAAGTTATATATGTATGTTTTTTATACTTTATGAGGATACCAAAACCAAGAATTGTTTGTTACAAAATTATACATTTTCCGTGAAGCAAGCAAAGAAACTAGAATAGTTCATTCTTTTAAATAAAAATAATTATGTCCTTTTGTTCTTCTTTAATTTATTGAGAAAGAAGGAAGAAGGAAAGAAAAGAAAAGGGGAAAAAATCTGCAGGAATAGAAAAATGGAAGCAGAGGGGAGGGAATACAGGAGTGAATTTATTTGTGGAGGGGGAAAAGACCATAGGCTGTTCCCTTGTACTTGAAACTCTGACCTAAGCATATGCTTAGAAGCAATCGGCTACTGTCATGGTCTTCACTGCAAAGCCTGCAGGCTGCTGGTGGCTTGCAAAAGTTCAGGCGGTGTGGGAAGAGCGGTGAATTGCACACCCACCACCACCAGGGGGACCCTGTCATCACCACTTTCCTTTACTGCTGCCATCACTGTGTTTCCAGCCTACCTTCCTATCTACCTGGCCCATTGCCTCATGCTGAATTTATCTTGCCAAAGTGGCTCCCACTTGAAAATAGTGAAGAGCACTGTGCTAATGAATTCTTCATGTGTGAGAAGCTGCAAACTGCAGCTCTTTGGTGAGGGGAAAGCATTCTGTGCTGGTATTGGAAACAGGTTCCTGGAGAGCTTGACTACAATGAGTTATGGGTGGGTGGGGGGAGGCCTGTTTTTGTGGAAAGTTGCTGCAAGGGAAATGGGGGGAGGTGAACACTGTTAGAAACACGATTTGAAATGAAAATGCTTGGACAAAAATGGTGAAAGTTTAAACACTCTGTTTTATTGAGCAGACTTGCAAGTTTGGGTGTCTAGGCAGGTAGGCACACCCACAAGCTGATGTGAAGCTATTTTATACCCTTAACCCGGCCAAAGTGGTCCCTCCCCTGGTTACCCATTGGTCAGGTATTCCAAGGGTTACAGCCTATCCCGGTATGCCTTGTAACTCCTCCCCTGTTTACCTCTCAGCTTTTCTCATTAGATAGTCCACCCACTCTTGTTTACACACTTCCATATTTGGCGTTTATCTCTATAAGCACACCTTCTTAATTCCTCTCAATTACATTCCCCCCCATAAGGTCATGAGTTCAAACAACAGATGTGTTTTCTCTCCCCTTATCTTAACCACAAGGCTATAAATCCTGAGGGGCTCCAGTAAGTCTAACACACAATTCCGTTACTCATGTTATCTCTGCTATAAAAAAACACAACCCTCCTGCTAGGTCATGCCTCTCATCTATTTTTATTGTTTTCATTATCTTCAGCTGAAAAGACCTTTCACCTGGTGTATTTCTTTGTCTTTCAATAACATTGCTTTTAGCTGTTAGCCCTTTCAGAACTAACAACTCCTTATAAACATGTTTTAGTAATGCATGAGCTATTATATTTCTCCTTATAACATCTATATAATCCATTAGTTATATCTCTTTACAATATCCCTTTAACATTGAAAAAGTAACATATTTTCTATTTCTAACAACACCTAGCTGTGTATTGGTGCCTGAAGGGTAACAGAAAGAGAGGTGCTGTGGCTTTAATCTGTGTGGAAGATGTGCAATCAGTTTGTAAGTCTTGTTTCTTAATTTTAAGCATGTGTTGAAGCTCCTCAGAAGTGAAGGGGAAATTCATAAATTCAGACACATTCTCTTACTTAACAGTTACTTCTGTTTAAGAATCTGTGCCATGGATTCACTAGCTGATCTGTGGACAGTTATTTATTGCTATGTCTGTTATTCCTCAATTATAAATTGGAAGCAATGTCTTTTTAAAAGTAATATATGCAATATAATAGACCAGCCTTCCCCAACTCCCCTAACCTCCAGAAATTTCGGACTACATATATCATCCCTGGCCATTGTTCATGTTGGCTAGGGCTGATGGGAGTTGGAGTCCAGAAACATTTCGGGAGCACCAGGTTGAAGAATGCTGTAATACACATATTCATATTATTTGTGTATGACTTGCCTTTTGTAAGCTGGCTTCACTGAGTTTGCCATTTGGAGTCTTCTGCCTACATGTACTACTAGCCCCCATTTTCTGCTTATGGTACAACTGAAGCTTGATTGTGTTATCCTTGATACTGTCCCTACACTACCCATGGATGTCCTCTACACCCAGCCTTTATTGCACTCTGTTGTCTTTTATGTTCAACATGTTGTTGTGCTTCTCAAATACAGCCATGACGCCAAGTGTGTCATTGACAAAAAGCCTTTAGAGGTTCCAGCATTCAGGTTGTTAGAAACACGATTTGAAATGAAATTGCTTGGACAAAAATGGTGAAAGTTTAAACACTCTGTTTTATTGAGCAAACTTGCAAGTTTGGGTGTCTAGGCAGGTAGGCACACCCACAAGCTGATGTGAAGCTATTTTATACCCTTAACCCGGCCGAAGTGGTCCCTCCCCTGGTTACCCATTGGTCAGGTATTCCAAGGGTTACAGCCTATCCCAGTACGCCTTGTAACTCCTCCCTTGTTTACCTCCCTGCCTCCCATAAGGTCATGAGTTCAAACAACAGATGTTTTTCCTCTTCCCTTATAACCACAAGGCCATAAATTCTGACACTTCACATTGGTATTTAACCTCAACGTTATAAATTCTGACAAGAAAGGGAGCTCCAGTAAGTCTGACACCTAATTCCGTTACTCATGTTATCTCTGCTATAAAAAAACAACCCTCCTGCTAGGTCATGCCCTCATGTTTTTCTCTCAGCTATTTTCGTTGTTTTCATTATCTTCAGCTGAAAAGACCTTTCACCTGGTGTATTTCCTTGTCTTTCAATAACATTGCTTTTAGCTGTTAGCCCTTTCAGAACCAAAAACTCCTTATAAACATGTTTTCATAATGCATTAGCTATTATATTTCTCCTTATAACATCTATATAATCCATTGGTTATATCTCTTTACAATATCTTCATAACACTGAAAAAGTAACATATTTCTTATTTCTAACAAGGTCATCTGTAAGAATGAGTTGCATTATTTCAAGATTCACTGGGTTTCAAAACTAAAGAAGCAGACAGAGAGCAGAGAAAAAGAATACACTTCGGGACTGACATGCTAATGAGCTACAGTGCAATTAAAATGCTCCCCAGAATATTAATAGGCACCCTTAGTCCCTTGTCCCTGAAGTGAGGGTCTGATGTGGTCACTTGGCAGTTTGGCCTTAAGCTAGTTTCTGCACATGCTGTATACAGACAAAAGTAAATATTCAGAATGAGGTCATTATACTCACTAATGGTAACAAAACATCCTGAAGCCTTCCTTATGAAACCTTCCTATTTAAAGTAAAAAGCAAAAACCCAAAGCACACACTTAATGTAGTAATGTAACTATACATAGTGACTGGCCCAAAGTCAACTAGTAAGCCTTGTGGTTGAGCAGGAATTTGAATAAATGTTTTCTTGCTCCAATCCAAACACTTAACCATTACACTACAGCTATTCTTGAGTAAAACTACCATATCTTGCATTGCAGACAGCAGTAGTAAATAATTTTATTATTTGCCAGTGTTTCCAGTTCTGATGCAATATTTTGTATTAATGGAATGGCCTCCTAATATTGCATGGACATGTTAACATTTCAGTGGAATTATTCAGCCATGTATTTCTCTTCCAGAATATTCTGTAAAGAACAATTATCAAGGAATAATCCTTCTGCTCACATATTGTCTATGAGTAAATGTTGCAGGTGTTTTGTTTTTACCAGTATACATGCATCAATTCAAGAGCCATCCAATAGTTCCCACTTCCCTACTGGGGAATAAGCTTCCTTGAAATTAATGGGGCTGTGCTGCACATTGTGCAAGTTCTTATAGAGCCTTTATTTCATTCATCCATCCTCACAACAGCCCAATTAGTCAGATCACTATTTATTGCTGAGAGAGCGGAAGTTTTGCACAGCATCAGTGAGGACTACTGAAACAAAGTTTTCAGATCTTAGTCCAAGATTTTGTACTGTGAATCACGCCAGGCTCTGAAATTCTATAGAACCCATTGATGTAATATATTGATAAAGAAAAGTGTTTGATCTAAAAAAATTAAACCATGAAAGCTCTCGCACAGGGGACCGTTGCTATGGAAAAGAGACATTAAATGCACCCAGTGCTCATAAGAACTGGGATGAGTAAGGGCAGTCCCCAGAGAACTGAATTACTTCATGCAGCATGATCATCACACCAGTTAATTAGGAGCATTGGTACGTTACTAAGGTTTTTCTACGCAAGATTCATTTTCCAGAGGGATTGAGAGAAAGCTTATTGGTTTGTCTGCAACACTACAAACCTGGCTGAAAAAGCATTAATGAGATAGGCAGGGGCAACAGTGAGAAGAGACACAGATTTCCCATAAATCCTAATGAGGTAGGGCAGTTTCGAATACCTCAGTGAGAAGATTGCCCCTTGCTCCCTGTCCCCTCAAAGAATCCTCTGTGATGCATGGTGGAATGGGCAGGGCCCAATCCTCCTATTCTTCCTGTCGAGACGGGTAGCATGAAAGGGGATGCTAGTTTTCCCTCACTAATGCTTGATTCTGTAGCTAACAACAAGTATAGAAGGTAATCCACTCAAAATACAAGCTCTGTTACACTCTTTTCAAAATTCTGTAATTGGGTTGCACAGTCTACAGAGATGGGACTATGAAAAAAATGCTAATACAGCCTCAAGTGTCTCACATCTCAAGTGTCAAGGAGGCCTCTCGGTCACATCCTTGCTACCCTGTTCTTCTACCACTAGTCCACAGTTTGTATATGTGCTATCTTCCTTGTATTCCATTCATTGCTTCAAGATTTAAGCTTTACAGAAAAAAATAGTACCTGCATCACCACTGCTATTTAATAATTTTTAGAGCCTAAGTTATACAGAACACAAGTCAGACATGGTCCTTTCCAAAGCTCTGGCCACAGTTCTAGACTCAGATTGAAAGCATGATATGACCAAGTTAATAGGGGTGACAGGAGAGTTTCATAGAGAGGATCCGACTGAGCCTCTGGACACAAGATCTTCCATTCAGGATTTATAGTCTTCTTTCAACTTGGATACACAGTGCTTATTTGGACAGTAGGAAAGCAAAACCTAACTGGCTAGAAGGTATAATCTATGAACACTTTGTCAGCAGCTATCAAAACAACTGAGATTATTAATAATGTATTATGTCACTTCCAGTATGCCTTGCACAGTATTTATACTGCTTGTCCTCAAAGCAACCCTATGAAGTAAACAGCCCACTATTATTCCTATTTTGCTATGATATTGAGAGAGAATAACTTATTTAGATCTCAGCTCTTATCTGGCATAGAGCTGGGCCCCAAACTAAGGGACAAAAAAAGATTCCCCATAAAAGATTTCCCATGTACAGAGTGACAGTGGATATTTCCTTCTTGACTATTACTGTAATATTAAAAGTACAAAATTATTTTTGCCTTCCTATGTGACAGTCAGTAAGTTTTATTTTTCAGTTATTGACCCACACTCTAAGATCTTTCTTTATCAATTAAGCAGGTGTCAGGGCAGGGCGGGCTTGGGTAGTTCCACATCATGAGTCCATGGCCTCTTAGTCAAACAGATGCAGTGGCACACTGGACTAAGGTTAAACAAATCTGGACCAGACCTCTATTTGAAGGGCTGCCAGAGAATCATCCTGTATTCAGAAGGGATGTTCTGTCCAATTTCAGTTTAAAAATAATGAACCATAAGAACTGCTGCACGTCAACAGTCAGCATCTAGGCAGCAGACTGAACAAGCGGGTACAATGGTCACAGTTGTCTGCATTATGGTGCATTTCTACTTAAATTATAATTAGTCTAAATTTGCATATATACCGTACGTATAAATTCGAATATGCAAATCACTATTTTTTGTGGTGCATGTCTTCTTATTTTGTGATTCACCCTAGCTCTCAAGAATTTCACTCCCTCCTGGCCACAGCAGGAGACAGTACATTAATTGCTAATATACAACAGTGTAAATCATTCTTATAATCCAGAGAAAGAGTTCTTGATGTTTGGACAATCCAATTAAAATTATAGCTCTCAAAAGCAACATCCCATCATTAAATAAATACCTTGGACTTCATGTCATACAGTATATCAAGCTTTTTAGAATTAACAAGATGAAGTATCCATCTTAACTGCATACACCATGAAAACTTTACCATTGAAGTTATTAGATGATTATTAATCAGTGCTCTCCATTCATATGAAGTATTTTATTTAGTTAGATAATTAATTGTTTAGCTCCATTTATATCCAACCCTTCACAAAAACCCAAAAGCAGGTACAATATTAAAAACACCCAACAAGAAAATACATGAAATAAGCCTCTAATAAAGTCTGTAGAACAAATGGTTCTTAGCCTGGCACTGAAATGTTGTTAAACTTGGGAGTCTTTGGGCATTCCACATCATGCCACCACTGGATGTGCTTCTCCTAATGATGGGATGAAACAAGCATCTCCCATAGATCTAAGAACATGGACAGGCTGGTGCAGGGAGAGGTGTTCCTTAAGGTACCTGGGCCCCAAGTCATTTAGGACTTTGTAGGTCAACATCAGCACTGGAAACATGTAACCAATGCAGCTCTTTCAGAATCAGTGTTATATGATTCCTGACAGCTATCCCTGGTAGTATGATGACATCATGCTCCAAATCCTCTGATGACTGCTTCCAGCAGCTTCATATAGATATTATTTATTATTAATTACAGATAATCGATTGTCCAACAACGAGGAAACTTAATTGATGGATTGTTGTTAAATCAATCTAAAAGAGCATTAGGCTTCTTATGCTCTTCCTTCTTAACAGGGCTATGGGTTTCTAAATGCATGTCCTACAATAAACTTCTGACGTTCTCCCCGAATACAGTTGCAATCCTAAACAAAATATATGTCAGCAATGGTGTATACTGGTAAGACAGAAATAAATTTGAGAAACTAACTCTCAAGCAAATTCTCCTATCTTCAATTTACTCGTAAAAATTCAAATCATATTATCGTAATTTAAGTGAAGGGGGGGTTAACACCCCCAAATATGGATAGTGTTGAATTTTGTGGGTTGGTGGGGAGAGGCTCAAGATCTTAAAATGCTGAATTGCTTTCCTAGGCAGCAATCCTATGTGCAAGTATAATCATTGGTGCCCCCATTGATATCAATGAGTGTTTAAAAATACAAAGTTCATTAGGTATCAATTTTGGTATGAGCAAAGCTTTGAAATTAAATGTCATACATTTCTCTTTTTTACATATTGAATAGCTTATACTTGGACTTTATTAAATTAAAGTCAGCTAAATTTCAACCTATGATATCAGCTCAATATGGAAAACAGTTGCTTTATGTGCATACAAATAAGATATCAATAACATGCATTCCAAGGGCAGTCAAGCTTATTTGGGAATAACAGACTGTGCCTTGAGGAGAATGACAGTACGGAACACTGTTTATACTTCTGACAGCAATGTCAGAAATAAATAGCATTGAAGGCGGACTATATTTAGTGTGAGTGATTCTTCTTTTCTGTTTAACTTTTCTTAAATTGTTTTAATAAAGGTTTTAAAACTATAATAATCCCACCAGCACAACACATATACACTATGATGGGACAAGGGAGAGGGCTTTCTCTGGTGTGGCACCCCGACTGTGGAATGCCCTCCCTGTGGAGGCCCAACTGGCACCAACGCTGATTTTATTCCGGCGCCAAGTGAAAACATGGCTTTTTAACAAAGCCTTTAATGGTTAAATTCACTAAGATGGCACATTGTTTTAATTGTTTTGTTTTTACTGCTTTTAAATTATATATTGTTTTAACTTGGTTCATGGTTTAATTTGTTTTTAGCTGTGTATATTTATTGTTTTATACTGTATTTATTTATTTATTTATTTATTACATTTTTATACCGCCCAATAGCCAAAGCTCTGTATGCTTTTATCTGTACGCCGCCCTGAGATCTTAATAATAAAGGGCGGAATACAAATGTTTTAAATAAATAATAAATTTTTATCCTGGTTGTGCTTTTTATACTGTATTTTGTATTTGTGCTTTTAACCTGTTGGTTGTTTTATCATGGTTTTAATTTTTGTGAACCGCCCAGAGAGCTTCGGCTATTGGGCGGTATAAAAATGTAATAAATAAATAAATAAATAAATAAATAAAAAATAGTGTTGTTGAGTTTGTGAGTCTGAGTGAAGTAAATCATTCTGGGCACCTATCTTCAGGAACTTCATTTTCACCTACTATTGTGGGGAGTGATTTGAGGGGTATTAATGCAAGATACTGCAGGAACCTATGCTTCTGGGCAGCCTATGTTAGGTACCTCTTAAATAAAAAGTCAATAGCCAATCCCCTACAACAGGCAAAGTGTTCACTTTCCCATGAATTTCCAAGGCCAGAAAATAACATAACAAGAATGTCAGGAAATCTCTGACAAGTTCATTGGCAAAATAAAATATGTACGGTGAAGTATGCAGCCCTTTCACTAATATATGTTAGAAAGGCAGGTTGCTTACCTGTAACTGGAGTTCTTCGAGTGGTCATCTGTGCATCACACCCATGGGCTCTGCGCCTACGCGAGCTCGGCTCCGGAACTTTCAAAGCTTAAGATAATTTTAGGCGGGAACCCTCCCCCACGCTGCACTGCGCATGTCTACTGGGTTCCCGCCTACCGTTTCAGTTTTAACATTCATTGACCACATTGTGGCCTATTTAATAGAAAGACATATAAAGAATTATACTTAACACCGAGAGGGGATGGTGGGTGGGTTGTGTGAATGCACAGATGACCACTCGAAGAACTCCAGTTACAGGTAAGCAACCTGCCTTTCTTCTTCGTGGTCTCTGTGCATCACACCCATGGGCGAATAACAAGCTTACTCACCAGGTGGAGGGTCGGTGTTCTATTGTAGTACTTCGGAGAGAATGAGGCGGCCGAACGAGTAGTCCTGTCTGGCCCTGACGTCCAGTCTGTAGTGTCGGACGAACGTCGATGGTGTCGACCATGTTGCCGCTTTGCAGAGGTCAAGTATAGATGCTCCTCTGGAGAAAGCAACTGACGTGGCCATTGCTCGAGTCGAGTGGGCCGTTATCTTCTGTGGTAGTTCTGCATGCGAGGCTTCATATGCCAGGCGGATGGTTTGAACTACCCAGGATGCTAGCCTCTGGGATGAAACAGGGTGTCCTCGCCGAGGTCCTCCATAGCATATAAACAGGCGTTCAGTCTGTCTGAATGTTTCTGTCCTGGCTTTATAAAAAGCCAGAGCTCTGCGTGCATCCAGTGAGTGGAGAGACCTTTCAATCGCAGAAGTAGGTGTTGGGAAAAAGGCTGGTAGAGTAATGGGTTGATTTACATGAAAATCGGACACTACCTTTGGTAGGAAGGAAGGATCAGTATGCAAAACAACTTTGTCCCTGTGAAAAACTAAGTAGGGATGATCAACTCTAAGAGCGCAGAGCTCTCCTGCTCTACGAGCAGAGGTGATTGTGACCAAAAATACAACTTTGAACGTGAGCAGCCGTAAATCAACTGTGGCCAGGGGCTCAAACGGAGGCTTAGTCAAATCATGTAACACAAGAGATAAGTTCCATTGTGGTAACAAATTACGAACAGGAGGGTTAACATTTTTTAGCCCCTTGAAAAAACCTTTAACTAACGCATGTGAAAAGAGGGAGCAACGAGAATTCTCATAGGAGAGGTCATGCTTCGTAACAGTTGCCGAAATAGCGGCTAAATAGACTCGGATTGACGAAGCCTTGAGTCCTTTGAGGTGTAGAGACAGGAGGAACTCGAGGATCTGTGGAATTGAAGGTTTATAAGGATCAAATAGTTGGTCCTTAGCGAAAGATTCAAAGCGTTTCCACTTTGGAGCATAGGATTTTAGAGTGGCCGGCTTGCGAGCTGCTTCAATTATCTTTCGCAAGGGTGATGATAAAATCAAATGGCCTCTTTGGTTACCCTCCACGCTGTAAGTTTCAGCGTGTGGAGATCTGCATGGTGAATCGCTCCCCGCTCTCGGGTTATCAGATCTGGTATCGAAGGAAGACGGCAGTATTGTCCCTTCGATTCCCGCATGAGTATCGAGAACCATTGCTGTCTCGGCCACCAGGGGGTGATGATGATCCCGTTCATATTGTCGGACAGTACCTTCGCCGTGACCTTCGTTAGTAGAGGGAATGGGGGGAAAAGGTAGAGCATCGGTTTCTCCCAGTGAAATGCAAAGGCATCGCCGAGGGATGACGTTCCACGTCCCGCTCGGCTGCAAAAATAGCGGCATTTCGTATTGTCCTGAGTGGCAAACACATCTATTTCTGGGGTTCCCCAGATCTCGAAGAGGCTGTGCAAGACAGAATCCTTCAGTTCCCATTCGTGAGAGGGATTGTAGACGCGGCTGAGGTTGTCGGCGAAAACGTTTTCCTTGCCAGCGATGTGTATCGCTACAATGTCGATGTTCCGGGAAGCACACCAGTTGAGGGTCGCGATCGTTAGGTTGAGGAGCCTGAGAGACCGGGTGCCCCCTTGTTTGTTTATATAATACACCGTGGTCATGTTGTCCGACAGTATCTGGACACAGCGGTTCAACAGTACTATTTCGAAGGCTTTTAGAGCCTTGGACACGGCTAGGAGTTCGAGAGAGTTTATGTGGAGTTTGCGTTGTTGGGCTGTCCATATGCCTTGTGTTACGAGGGGTCGAATGTGGTCGGCTTGGCAGTAGGCTCCCCATCCCGTCAACGACGCGTCTGTCGTGATCAGCCTGGACGGTTGGGGAGGGTTGAATGGTATGCCGTCTAGGAGGTTTTCGGTGTTTTCCCACCACAGTAGGGATCTGATTACCGATGGGGGAAGGTGTAACCAAGTGCGTCTTGGGTCCCCGTTGAGGTTGAAATGACGTATGAACCAATTCTGCAGTGTTCGCATCCTGAGGCGTGCTAGCTTGACCACTGTTGTGATGGATGCCATGAGCCCTAAGAGTCTTTGGATGGTGAAAGCTCGTGCTTTGGGATGTGATGCGGTTCGAGATGCCAGCGTTGCGATTATGTTGGCTCGGTCTCGTGGTAGGAAAGCTTTGGCTGCCATCGAATCCAGTCTCGCGCCGATAAAACGAATCGTCCTTGTGGGGCGCAACACCGATTTTTTGGTATTCACGCGGAGTCCTAGTCGTTGTAAGAGGCTCAGGGCTTGTGATAGGTCTGATCGAAGTTGGTGTTCCGATTTGGCCACCAATAGCCAATCGTCCAGGTATGGGTGCACCTGGACGCCCATGAGCCTGAGGTGGGCGCAGACGGGAGCCATGACTTTTGTAAATACTCTCGGGGCCGAAGCTAACCCGAAGGGGAGAACGCGGAATTGGAAGCAGTGGTGTCCGATGGCAAACCGGAGGTATTTTTGACTTGAGGGGTGAATTGCGACGTGGAAGTAGGCGTCGCGGAGGTCTATCGTTGCGAACCAGTCTTCTCGCAGGAGCAGGGGTAAGATTGATGCCAGGGTTGCCATTCTGAACTTCCGAGGCGCGATGTACATGTTTACCCCCCTTAAGTCCAATATCGGGCGGAGGCCTCCGTCCTTTTTTGGGACCGCGAAATATCTGGAGTAGAATCCTCCTTGAGCCTCCTGTGGAGAGAGTGGGCGAATGGCACCTTTTTGAAGTAGAGTCAGTACTTCTTCGCACAGGGTGGGCGAAGGAGTCGTTGTTTTGAGTCCCAAAAAAGGAGGGAGATCCTCGAATTCGATACGGTAACCTCGGCTTACTATGGAAAGGACCCAGTTGTCTGTGGTAATGGACTCCCAGGTAAGGTAATGCGGAGATAGGAAGGGGGGGAGTTGCTCGTTGGTGTCTAAACTGAGGAATATCAAAAGGGAGTCAAAGACGCTGCTTCTTGCTGGGTTCCCCCCTTTTCCTCGGGGCCTGAAATCTTTGAAAAGGTTGAGTGTATCGTCTCTGTTGCCAATTGGTAGGTTGTTGCCTGTCGGAGCGGTCTGCAGAGCGGCGAAACTGCTGAGATGGCGGGCTCCTGTACCATTTGCGCTGCCTAAAGTTGGATTGTGGCTGGGAGATTCCCATTTTGCGCGCTGTGTTTTTCGCCTTCTGGATAGTGTCCATGGTTTCATCGGTTTTGCTGTTAAAGAGTCCTTCCCCGTCAAAGGGGAGGTCCTCGATTCTTTTACGGGCCTCCTGGGATAAACCTGCAGAGCGTAACCAGGCGTGGCGGCGCAGAGCAATTGCTCCCACCATCGCCTTTGAATTACAGTCCGTTTGGTGACGGGCAGTATTTATTTGTTGCCTAGCCATTCTTTCGGCTTCCGCCTGGATGACTTGGGCAAGTTCTCTGTGCTCTTCTGGGAGGTGGTCGGCCAGGGATCCCATCTTTTCCCAAAGAAAAAGCTGGTACCTTGCCATTACTGCTTGATAGTTTGCCACTTTTAATCCCAAGGCGGTAGAAGAGTACAAACGCCTGCCTAGCAAGTCCAACCTGCGACCTTCCTTATCCACAGGGGAGGAGTGAACTCTTTGTGACCTACCCTGGGAAGCTTCCACAATCACAGAGTTAGGTGGTGGATGAGAAAAAAGAAATTCCACCCCTGGTTCCTGGACTCTGTACATATTCTCTAGTCTCTTCGCTGTTGGCGGCATAGACGACGGGTTTTTCCATGATAGCTTGGCCGTTTGCAGAAGGGTAGGCAAAAAGGGTATCGCTACTGAGGTCGGCATTTCTGAATGGACTGCATCAAAAACAGGGTCTTTAACATGTTCTATAGTCTGATGGGTCTCTAAGCCTAGAGACTGAGCCATCCTTTGGACATTTTCGGTAAAGTGCCCTCTATCGTCCGGTGGGGATGAAGATTCCCCGGTTGCTACCGCTCCTTCGGGAGACGGGGTGGAAGGGGTTATCGACGAGATTGACAGCGTGTCTGATTGGTAATCCTCGTCCGGAGAGCAAGACGACTCTCGATCCCCTGCTCCCACGGTATGGGTGGGAAGATGTGATTGAGGCCTGCGGTGTTCGGAGGTTGTGGGTATGCCTGCGTTCGGCGCTTCCGGGTTTATGCTCGGAGCGGCCGGGGCGGCGGTCATCGATACCGAGTTCTGTATCGACCGGGAGATTGGTGGCGGCGGCATAAATTGTCCCTCGCGATGATGCCGAGGGGGATAGCCCTGCCAGTCATAATAGTAGTGGTAGTCCGGTGGTCTGAAGTAATTCCAATCGCCCCAACCATAATATGGTCTGGGGGCTGACCAGGTAGACTCCCTGTCCGAGTCTGATCGGACCGATCGCGGGGAGCGAGACCTGTCTCTTGAGCGTTGACGTCCATGGGAACGAGGAGCGTGCCTCGGAGATAGAGTCTGCAGACGGGATCGAGGGGATCTATAGTCTGAGCTCTGAGCTGGTAATTGCCCTGACTCCCCGCATATTGGCGGAGTAGGGTCACGTATTTCGCCCTCCGACATCGATAATGTATGTCTCGATGTCGACGCCGGCACGGAAGCCTCACTTGGTGGCGGAGGCTCGGTGCGAGGGGGAGCCGGTGAATTGAACGCTGGAGGCGGAGGAGGTGGTAGCATCGCACTGATCCTAATGGGCTCAAGAGTGATTGACTCCTCTGTGGTGCGTTTTCTCTTCTTTTTATGCGATTCGCCATGTTTTGGCGTACGGGCCTTCTTCGAAATCTTTTTCGCTGTAGCCAGCGATAGAGAGGGGCCCGGGGTTGGAGAATCCAAGCGTTGTGCTCGTGTTTGACTCTTCTGAGTCGATGAGTGAGTTGGTGCGGAGTCCATTACGGTTGTAGGAGCCAAAGCGCTGTCTACTGCGAGGAGGGTTTTTTCCCAAAGAACCGCGCGGAGACGATCAGCACGATGTTTCCTAGTTTGTCTTGTAAATGCCATACAGTGATGGCAGGATTCAGGAATATGTTGTTCTCCCAGACAGATCAAGCACAGGGAGTGGCCATCCGTTGGCGGTAGTTTTGCCGTGCACTTAGCACATTTTCTAAATGGGGCCTTAAGGGCCATACGCGCCTGACGCGGCGCGGAAAAACGCGCAATTCGTGCGCTATCAACTATCTAAACTATTTAACTATTATTATTATTATTATTATTATTATTATTATTTTTTTAGTGAAAAGCGTTTGAATAAGGAGAAGTCCCGAAGAACAAGCTGCCACAATGGCGGTCAAAAAGAAACTGAAACGGTAGGCGGGAACCCAGTAGACATGCGCAGTGCAGCGTGGGGGAGGGTTCCCGCCTAAAATTATCTTAAGCTTTGAAAGTTCCGGAGCCGAGCTCGCGCAGGCGCAGAGCCCATGGGTGTGATGCACAGAGACCACGAAGAAGAATTAGACCATTGTTGGCCATTGCTGTAAGGCAGACATGAAGTGGAGGCAAGCACATGTAACAGAATACTTTACATAATTATACGTGGAAGAGAAAGCACTATGTATGGGGTGCATCTAAAACATGCCATGAATGTGATGAAACATTTCTTTTTGTTTATGCTTGATGGAGCAGGATTAATAATTTAGGAACACGTGCAATAATCAATCATTTTATATAATCAAGAGAGATAAATGTTGAGAGAGTTGAATTTGGAATTCCATAAGCATCATCTCAAGCTTCAAGAGTCAAATAATATCATCCATGGGGCTTATTATGACTGGCCAGTGTGATTGCCTCCTAAAAGACTCATCAAGGTGTAAATTGATATTGAATTGTAACTATTATTTACAAATTAATTTGGTAAACAAGCCTCAGAGTTTTAACTGTGCACAGAGTATCCACTGCTTCTTACTGCAACTTCTTTGTTTTAACTATTCCAGGTAATACACCATGGCAGCATTCTAGCTACTCTAGCAGTGTAGGCATATATACCAGCGCAAATGTTTCCTATCATGATATTACTATTTTTATTTTGTTCAATTAATTTTAGCCCCAACATTTTCTCCTCCAATTTGTATAGTTATTCTGAAATGCTTTCGAATAAAAGGCTTGTTTTGTTAGGGATAAAGTGCATGTTCTCATCGGGGACATCACCTCACTTGATATAAGGCAGCTTCATATTTGTCCATCAAGCCCAGTATTGTCTCTTCTCATTGGCAGCAGTTTTCCAGGGTCTCTAGCAGAAATGTTAACATCATCTGCTATCTCATACTTTGAATGGAAGATAGCAGGGATTGAACCTGGGGTGTTCTGCATGCAAATCATGTGCTGTACCAGTGAGCAGTGGTCCTTCTTTCACTACTGTGTTTTTAAGCAAAAGGGTTTTTTAAAAATATAGGCCCTTTCTACACCTAAGGGTTATCCCAGGCAAATGGAGGGATCATCCCTGCCTGCTGTGTGTCATTTGGATGCACAGGGACGATCCCGGGCTATAGGGCTGGTGTAGACATGCCCTCTGTCTCTAGAATGCACATCAGGAGAAATACTTTGAGCCTGCTCTCACTGTATTCTTGTGAAGAGCAGGATATCTTGAATTTGTTATCTATGTTGCTTCTCTCAAGAATATAAAGAGATCTTTACTCCATTTCTTCCAACTTCAGGAAATCATTATTATTATTCCTTGTGGTTTCACAGCCAAGCTTGGCCTAAAGATCCTAGTCTTTGCAAAATAAGTGGTACTGCATTTGCTTCCTGCCCTACTGGACTCTTAAAGCAGAATTTTAATAATCTGATAATTACTACAATCACTGGAATGCACATTCACCACCACCACCATACATACAGAGCTCTACCGTTTTATTAGCAAAGTTAATATTTGGATCAAATGGCCAAACCTTAACATTCCATCTGTATTAACAGAAAATCATTACTTTCCAGCAGGCATGTTATGATCTTCTGGCCATCTGTGCAGTCATCAACTGGAGTACAGTTGCGCTAAAGCAAAATAAATGCCTGAAAGGTTCAATTTGAAGAGGAAAAAAATAGCATGCCCCTGTAACTCTTTGGTTTCAAGAGGTACAGATGTGTGCTCTTCAGACTGTACTACCAATGCAATGGTCCCTGCACCTGAATATTGACTGTTAATATTCACCACTAAATATTGCCAGTTAATGTAGATTTTCCCTCCAGTGAGTACCTCCTTTGATACTGAGATTGATATGTTGTTGGATAATTACCACAGGCACCTGCTCAATAATGTGAACCTGAAAATATTTCTTCAGATTGAGTCATATTGTTATACAGGTTCTGCTTTATCTCTTTCTTGTGTTTTTCTTTCTAGTTACAGTGGCCAGACCTACACCAAGCAGGATATAACCCTTTGAAAACGGTTTAAAAATTGTATATGGAGTGTGTCAAGGGCCCCATAGATGTCAATACTGTTATGAACCATTTTAAAGCAGTAGTGTAGATTCTGCCAGTGTCTGTGACATTATTGATAAAGAACAGATACTCTGTTGGGGCGACTTTAATTTTTTTTTTTTTTACTTTTCCTCCCTTTCGATATTAAGAATGAATGTTATTTGGGTTGAGTGTTTATTGCATAGAAGACAAATAGGAAGGCAGCAAACACAGAGAAAGGAAGCAGGAAAACTTTCAGGTTTTAAACTCCAGGTGAACAAGATAACAAGATTTGAAGTCGAGCATATTTAAAAACATGTTCTTCTCAGGGACACTCTTAAATGACAACTGTCACTGTGGTATCAAACCATGACTTACAACTACAAATTATAACAGTGGTTTGATACCAGATTTACAATTGTCATTTAAGATGCCTCAGAGAAAGAACTTGTTTTGAAACATACTTGGCTTAATAAAACCAATTTTTGCATTCACCTGGAGGTTTTCTCTCTTCCTTTCCAAACTATACTGCATGAACATTCATGTAAACCCTTTAAAAGAAACAAACAGTGCTGAAATCAGGCAACCCACCACCACCACCCAAGTGAAGATACACTTGCAGCGGTTGAGCACCAGAAAAATACTAAATAAGAAAAGCATTCCCAATGCTCTTGAAATTTCTGTAGCTTTTACATAGTAAAAACCTTAAAGGACAGCTCACATTGCGCTACCATTTACCACATACCCAAGGAAAAGTGGCAGCACAGCCTCCAAAAATTAATAAGGCATCCATTAGATGTACGTAAATGTGTGTTGGCCATGAAATGCTGGTCATCCCTTCTTTTCAGCCACTATGCTAATGTACTAGTCGCAGCAGCTAAGTCTCCAATTCCAACAACCAGTCAAATATATTACCTGTTACGCTACGGGGAGAGTATTTGTTGACTGCACTACTCATCACTTCACTGATGCATCCCTCAGTGGTAGGAAATCATAAGATAGCTAGAACATAAAATCTTATCACCACTTTCCAGTAACATCCACTTCAAAGACAAGTGATAACAAATTGCTTTAGTTAATGTGAAAGCATAGATGTACACATACAAATGAAAGTGAAAATATCCAGAAACTTGGCTAAAGACAGTTTTTATAAAGGCAATTCCATTGTTATATGAATATGTAAGTTTGAAATTATTAAATAATAATACAATAATTCAGACTACGGCTTGCAGCTATTGCAGCTATTCTTTTATACACAAAGGGTGGAGGCCAGATGAAAAGAGAACAGTTGCCAAAACACAATGGTAAAAGGTGCAGAAACCCTTTCCTCATTTACATCTGGCCACCCTTTAATGTATGTAAGTATGAGTTGTGTGACTAGACAACATTTGAGTTGCCAACAAGCTTGTGTGAGATAAATTCTGTATGGAAGTTTTGGATTGGCATGGTCTCTCAATAAGGCAGGTTAGCCCACATTAATTTGCAGAATATGCCTATCATATTAAGAGACTGAAATGCTAATCTGCATAAAAACATAAATCAGAATTGGTCCTCATTCTTGGGTGTATGCGGGATCGCCTTCTCCCGTACAATCTGCCCCACACGCTCAGGCCCTTTGGGAAGAATCTACTTCAGCTAGCAAAAACTAGATTAACAACTGTTACCCAGAGGACCTTCTCCTCTGCTGCTCCCAGACTGTGGAATGGCCTGCCGGAGGAGATTTGTCAACTTGACAGTCTTTTAGAATTTAAAAAAGCAATAAAGACTGATCTATTCTGGCAGGCCTATCCAGTGAAATTTTAGAATGTTTTTAGGATGTTTTAAGGATGTTTTAAAGAGATTTTAATCATGTATGGTATGTTTCTAATCAGTTTTTAATGTGTTTTTATACTGTTTGTTTTATACTTTGAATGGTTTTAGTTTTTGTGAACCAGGAAGCTGACTTTTTTATACAAATACAGTTTTTAGTCCAGAGGGTAGAAGATCTGTTGACATGGTCAATTTCAAGGTACTTCTCATAGGAAATTCAAATACCAAACAAGAAATGTGTGCGTCTAAAATGAATGTAAACAAGGAATGAGTCTGGAGGAGGAGGGGAGTTTGAGAGATTCCAGAACAGGCAGTAATTCATTCTGAAATCCCCCACATTCTGGAAGACTGCAAACTATGAATTACTGCAAGTAATTCGTCTTACAAATGAAGCTTAGGATCCTTAGGATCCTAAAATGTGTAGCTATCCCACTTGCTGCTTTATGCTCTTTAAAGAAGGGGCCATTATCATTGTTAGAAGGAAAGGCCATGGGTTGTATCAAAAGGGTGGCTTTACAGTAATAGAAAGCACTTCTGCTCATGCAAGAGAGAGATAGAGATTTTTCATTATTCTTCCTACCTTTTGCAGCCCCCCATGCCCTCTGGAAAGCTATTCCTATGAGTTGGGAGACCCTCTGAAATTATATGAGATATGGTTCAGATGACTGCAGTAGTAAGAGAGGGTTCGTCAAAGAGTTGGTGTCTCACGTTACTGAAGTGGAAGCACTTTACACGAGAGCAAAGCTACCATTAGATGCAACCCCATATGCTCTGGTGTGGGCTGGTCCATAAAGTCATGAAGAGTCGGAAGCGACTGAACGAATAAACAACAACAAAACCTAAAATATAATTAACAATAACTACTTATCAATTATTACAAGAAAGGCTGTATTTCCTAGTTGTTTAAACCAATCTGGAATATAGAATAATCCTTATTACAGCAGCCCACCAGAGCCAAACTGGCTTCAAAAAATGAACTAGCTCAAACCCCAGCAGTATTATTCCAGATTTATTTATTTAAAATATATAGTTCACTTTTCATTCTAAAGGTCCACAAGGAGGCTCACAACATAAGCTGAAACAACCTGCAATACATATCCAATAGTAATCATTAAAATAAAAATGAGAACAGAAACAAAAGTTCACACAAATAGAGCACAGACAGAAAACAAGAGGAAAGGGGAACCTAACTGAAGGTGCAATGGAATAAAAAGAACTTTGCGTCTCATCTAAATGCCAGTAATGAGAGGACCAATCAGCTATCCCAAGAGGAGGCCATTCTACTAGAGAGAAGGCATAGAAAGACAGAGCATCTGAGAGATGTTCCACCTTCTAGCCGTTTTAGGACCAAAAAGGACAACGACTGCAGAACATCTATCAATTTATCTGGTCCAATGAGAAAGGGAACAGAACAATGGTGTATGGGTGTGGGTGTAGGTCTGGGGATTATGGTGGAAGGAAGAGAAAGGTTGGAACCTTTCTAGGGAAAGTCTTGTTAGGATGGATGATGGTTCCTCTAGGCCTTAACATTACTATCCTGCAAAGTCTGTTAGTGCCTGTTGGATGTAACTGAGTCTTGTAGTTTTTAAAAAGCATGTACGTTAGTTAGAAGTATAACCTATGCTTTGGAATCTTTCAACAGACTTAGTGTCAATTCCTACATGAACAACAGAATTATTATTTTTATTTTGTTCATCCTGAAGACCTTATTGTGCCCACTTTTGCGAAAAGCAGATGAACAAACAGGTTGAAATGGTGAACAGAAGGATCAGCTCTGGAGGGATCTTTTCAGTGGGCTCCTGCTAGGATGAGGGCCTTCGGCAAGTGCCCAGACATGCCTATTCTTGATACTGTAGACGAAGGTTGGAGTCAATCCAACCTTTCTGCAAGGTAGGCCCCGGACCAAACATCCTGTTGTCCCTGGCCACCCCTCGCCCTAGTCCTCTTCCTAACCAGGACAAGCCAGAGATTCCTGGAATAAAACACACACACTCAGCTTAAGGGCCAAAACAAATTTAATACCATTCAGCTAAAACTAACACGTAAGGTTTTGGTAGTGTGACCATATGAAAAGGAGGACAGGGCCCTTGTATTTTTAAGAGTTGTATTGAAAAGGGAATTTCTGCAGGTGTCATTTGTATATATGGGGAACCTGGTGAAATTTCCTCTTCATCACAACAGTTAAAGCTGCAGGTGCCCTGCCCTCTTTTAAATCTAGTCACTCTAGTATAGCTCCTGCAGCTTTAACTGCAGTGATGAAGAGGGAATTTCACCAGGATCTCCATATATACAAATGACACTTCCCTTTTCTATGCAACTGTTAAAGATACAGGAGCCCTGTCCTCCTTTTCATATGGTCACCCTAGTTTTGGCCAGAGGTAGCAGCAAACGGGGAAGAAGGGGAGAAGAGGACGGGAAGGGAGGGGAGTTAAAGGAGGGATCACAAAAGGATAATGTACTAGAAGCCACGGCTCCATCTAAAACCTTCAAACACACAACCCATCCCTAGTCATAAAAGCGGCTAGCCTTGTCTCAGGAAATCCAGACATTTAAAAATAAACAAACAACCCTAGCTTACTCCAAGCAGCCATCCCAGGCTGACTTGGGTGTTCTTCCTCCAAAATCAGAACAGAAGATTCTCATCCCAAACAGGATACCCTTTTGAATTTAGGGCCCCATGACCTCACTGAACCAACCCCCAGCTCGGCCTGGCTCTTAACAACCCTCCCCTCTTAGGGAGGGCTTCGCCCTCTCTCACATAACTAAACCCAATTATCCTAACGACCATGGAGATAACCTGAAGGTGAGAGGCCCAATCTGACCTTGGAGTCTTGGCGCAGAGTGTTCCACACTCCCACCTCCACTTAACATACCATTATAGCTACACAACACATAACAGAACAGATACAAAGCAGAAAGAATAATACAATTAAAAAGCCAGTACAATTAAAGAGCCAGTACAGCCCGCAAACCAGCAAGGCCCCCTGTCCTTCACAGAAACCACCCCTGTCTCCAGTAGTAATATATGACAAATGTAATAAAAGAATTATCAACAGCAGTAATAGCCAGTGAGATAGATAAGAAAGGGTAGGAAGAGCCATTGAATTATCATGGATAGGGTGACCATGTGGAAAGGAGGACAGGGCTCCTTTTCATCTTTAACAGCTGCACAGAAAAGGGAATTTCAGCAGGTGTCATTTGTATGCATGCAGCACCTGGTGAAATTCCCTCTTCAGTTAAAGCTGCAGGAGCCCTGCCCTCTTTTGTATCTGGTTGCTAGAGTATAGTTAGAGCTCTGTTCTCCTTTTTTTATGGTCACCCTAATCATGGAGAAATGTAGCCACACAACATTACTGGTGGGAGATGGGAAGCTGCAGTGGAGGCAGAGGATGGCTGGAGTCAGTACTGTGCTGATGTAGAACTGCTGACTGGCTAGGAAAAACCCACACCCAGCATAGGCACAATCACTGTCGTCTGCAGCCCCAGTTGCTCCTAGCCAGTCAGCAGCTGCACAACTGTTTCCAAACACCACCTGCCCTTACTGCCATCTTTTGACTCCCTTCAGTAAGAGTGTATAGGCTCCCCTCTCCCTTAGTCACACTCAGAGGCAGTGGAGACGTCCCACCCCTTCTGTTGCCCTACATCATGTATAGCCAGAGACAAATCCAGCTGTCTAACCACTGACTGGATCCTACGGGATTGCTACACCTTAAGGCATTATTTGCATATCCTTCATATCCACAGGTAGTTAGGATTGCCAAATGACCAGAAAATTACCAGCTTAGCCTGCTCTTGTGGCTGTAAGAAATCAACATGTGAAATCAGCATATGAAGCTTTTCACAGAATGGAGATTAATGTTAGCACCTGCTCTTCATATATAGCTACTCATTCATTCATTCATTCATCTTATATAAGAATACCATAGTGAAATGCTTATTACTCAAGATCTACAAGACTGATTTGGCTAATTTTTGTTTTAAAGTGAAGCTTGAGCAGTGTAGCTCAAGCTTTAATAGCAATTAATTTCCTCTGCTCCAAACAGGCAGGGCAACCTTTACACCAGCAGGATGACAGACAGCCCTGCTCAGCCAATCAGTATGGTGCAAAGACAGGCCTCCGGCCCAGGCGCTTGATTTGGCTGTCACTGCCAGCAGAGAGGGGGAAGGGGACAGGGGCAGTTAATTGTGGGGGAGGCACAGGGGCCACTCTGCAAGCAAATTTCGGAGGGGGGTTCACTATACATGAGACACATTTGCATTATTATTCATGAGCCCCTCTGTGGTGAAGGGACTGAGGGGCATAAAAAGTGGGAAAGGAAGTGTACTCATGCTCATGGCGACAGGGGCCTTACATTAGTTTATTATATTTCTATACTGCCCCATAGCCAAAGTTCTCTGAGAGGTTCACAAAAATTAAAAAAACATTATATAAAGTATAAAAACCATTCACATAAGGACATAAAACAACATATATCTAAAACAATTAAAACAATCAACCAGAGACAGTCCAGGATCTGATAAAAAGTTTCATTATATACAACCAAGTGCCTGAGGGAAGTTTTAAACTGGCACTGAAAAGATGACAAAGTTGGCACCAGACAGGCCTCATTCAGGAGATCATTCTGTAAACAGGGGGAAGTGAGGACGGGACACCACCAGCACCTGGAATTGGACTCAGAAACGTACAGGCAGCCAGTGCAAGAGGTCCAGAATCGGTGTTATATGGTTGGACCACTGCATTTTGAACAAGCTGCAGCTACTGAACCCCCCACATAGAGTGCATTGCAGTAACATAACTTAGAGGTTACCAGAGCATAAACAGCTTAAGCCAGGTTATCCCTGTCCAGGACTCCAGATAAGGGTGTAGCTGGGCTACCAACCAAAGCAAGTAAAAGGCACTCCAAGCCACCGTGGCCACTTGAGCCTCAAGTGACAAAGATGACCCCAGGAGGACCCCCAAGCTATGAACCTGCTCCTCCCGGGAGAGTGCAACACCATCCAGAACAGGTTGAGCACCCTCCATGTAGTCAGGAGAACCACCCAGTATTAAAACTACAGTTACAATGACCAGTTGAAAAACTAGCAACCCAGTAGCAGTAGATGTTCTCCCAAAGAGGTTCTGCTAAAAGTGCTGTCCCCCACTACCCAAATCCCTCCCAACTGTTCTGTTTCTACTTTGCCCCCCCTCCCAGCCCCTCCCATTCACCTCACTTCCAGCTCCCTCTGGCATTCTTCTATGCAATATTTATTAGTAATATTTATACACAGCAGTGGTTTACAAAAGAGTACAAACACACAAACAGAAGCACAAAATAATATAATGATGCAGGGGCGGGAGTCAAAGTAAACAAGTGCATTTTCAAGTAAACACCTAAAACATGCCAATGTATAAAATAAACCTGCTTCTAGTGCATTGTGTAGTGTGGTGCATAGTCTAGGACTAAGAAGAGAGGCTCAAATCCTCACACACTCATGAAGCTCATCACCATCTTTCTACTGTCAAAGATAAAAAATCCAACTTTAGTTGTAAGGCAACTCTGTTTTATTGAGCATAATGCAGCTGCATGGTAAGTCCTGCAGTCGAAAGGCTTACCACTTACATTTTAAAAGACAGAGGTATTTATACTTAAACCAACTAGTAATCAGCAAATTCTCACAGGAAATTCTCACATGAACAAAACAGATCAAAGACAACTTCTTCATATAGCTTTAACAAGAAATGGCTCATAATTCTTCAGGTAATGGGAGGTCAAGTTTCTCATATTAATCTTTGACTATTTGTCTTTTCCTACTAGGTCAACAGACCTTTACAGGTAGGAATTCCAATTAAGAATTCCAATAAAGCATTTCCTTGCCAATATAGCAGTTTCAGCAACACAGCACATTCAGGCATGTACATTATTCCAATCCCGTCATGCAGTTCTATTGCAAGAACTAAACTACATACAGTGCAAGTATATTGGGACTGTGGCTTTGCTTTCTCACTACCTAACTTACTTCACAGGGTTGTAGTGAACATAAATTGGGTCTTGGAGGCACTATATATGCCATATTGAGTTCTTTGGAGGAAAAGCAGGATATGAATGTAAAAGGGCCTATTGAACACACATGATACAGCCCCCTTTTTGAAGTTAAGCAGGTCTGAATCAAGTCAGTGCCTGTAAGGGTCATTGCTTGTGAACTCAATGTAGACCACTTTTGAGTTCTGTGGAAGAAAAGCAGAATATAAATGTAACGAATGAATTAATAAAAAGGGTGGTGCCCTAAGCCCTTATATAGAATGCATGATGTGCAGGGGAGGGTTGTTTGTTTGTCAAGGAGCAGCACTCTATGTTCTTAAAAGAGAAAATGAAGTATTCACAACAGAATGCGTCATTTCAAGGAGAGAGGCAGCACACTGTGACCATTTCTCTTTATGGTTACCACTATTTCCCTCAGTCTGTTGGAACTGTGAAATGCAGGGCAACTCTTTTCATCAGTGATTACTCTAGTGTGTTTTATATCACCGTAAGCCCTTCCTGTTTGAGATCCCTAATGATGTCAGCCTTTGTTCAGCATGCATTAGCTATTGCTTTGGCAACAGCCAAGGTGATGCTGACTCACTTCCATTGGCTCTCCCTTATCCTCCTCTGCTCCTGCTGCTGCGGCTCCCTGCCCCCATTCCCTGAGATGCTCTCAAATTCATAATCTTCCTGTCACTTGCAAAGATGCACTGCCTCTCTTTACAGATGGGAAGGAGGAAGAGAATCAATTGCAGTTCTTTAAAGCATTATACACTATCATGTTTATGAGTCCTGTATACACTGCAGATGAAAAGTCAATTGCTATTTAAGTTTGTTACCCTGATCCTAAATACCTGAGGCAGCATAAACTTTCCTCAAAGCAGCCATCGCATCCCTGCAACACCATTGAAATATCTTGTTTCATTAGAGCACAGGACCCTGAAAATTTTTGTGTAGTTACCAGGAATCTCAGAGCAGCTTCACATAGATCCCCAGGTTTCTACCATGGGTTGACCATGATCTTTTCTGTACTATTTGAATTTCTGAAATACTATAAACATGTAACAGAGACAGCAAAAAATTAATAGATCAAATATGTACAGACAAAGAGGAGCCTTGGGGCACCTTTAAAGACTAACAGCTTTATTGTGATATATGTTTTATGAACTAGAACTCATTTCATCAGGTGCATGTAGTGTATCATCGGTTGGCAGATATACAGATAGCAGAAGGGCAGTCTTGGCAAGCAACAGCATATATCATGCTGGAGAACAAGCAGGTGAACGAGCCCCTGGTGACATGACTGATGTTTCTAAGCTATCCCCAATTAGTGCTGTTGTGAATACTGTGCTTATCTTGTATACATATGAAATTTCCATAGAAATATCAGATACTAGTGCTTACATTTCATGTCTTAGGGCCCTAATGTATTTTCTGTCTATATATATCCGTGTGTGTGTGTGTGTGTGTGTGTGTGTGTGTGTGTGTGTGCACATGTGTGTGTGTGTAATGTATCAGCTGAGGTTACACCATGCATATGAAAACATATGCCACAATATATCTGTTAGTGCCCAGGGATTCTCCCACAAAGACCACTAGGAAGAACTGAAAATCACTTCGAACCACCAGCTACAAAATGGCAGCGTAAAGGCAAAACTGTTCACGAAATGGCTGCAGATGGAGGTAGAGTTCAGCATAATCAGTTGGCAATTACTGATATAGCTTTCTATTGATATTTAACCCATCTTCGAAAATGGTTAAATTCTTTGCCAAAGTAACTTATTTGTGGCAGGGAGTTCCATACTGCAACTTTCCTCATATTAAGCACAGACGTACGCTCAGAAAATATCATCACTCAGCCCTCCCATTTTAGGCAGAATTTACTGATCTAGAAACTCTAAGCAGAAAGGACTTTTTATTTTCTATTTTTCTCCTTCTCATTTGCCTCTCAAAGTATTTTTATTCATTTGTGGTCATTTCTTCTCTTCCCACACTTTTGCATCCTATCTACCCTCTCCAAAACTGCCAGTTTATTTCATCCCTCCCTGCTGCAGCTTTTACATTCACTTGCTCCTATAACAGCTTCCCCCTCTAATCCCCTTCCTTCTGCTTTTTCAGTAGTAGTAGCAGTAGTAGTAGTAGTAGAAGTAATAGTAACATTTTATCTCTCTTTCTAATTTCCTTCAAAGCCATTTCTGGCCCTTTCCCCTCAGAGGATGAAGACCCTCCTCCCTTCCATTCCCTCCTGAACTTCTCCATCTCTCAGCCACCTTCACTCAGTTCAACTTCACCACCACACACACACAAAGACAGACAGACAGACAGACACACACACACACACACTCCAGTTTCCAGTGCTACTGGCCAATATGAGGTTGTTGTTCTGAGGTGAAGAAGAGGGTTATCACCAGGACAGAAGGGGCAGCAACCTTCAGGGCGTCATCTTTACCTCTCCTTCCGTTCATCTCAACTTTGCACCTACCTTCTTCACATTCTTTCTCCTCCTCCTTCCCTCACACTAAGGGGGCTATTCTGGCCCTTTATACGCCATCCATTTTTCAAAGGATCATCCCTGTGTGTCCAAATGACGCACAGGGGAACCCGGGAGCAGGGAGGGATGATCCCTCCATTACCTCAGGATAACTGAGACCTCAGTTATCCCGGTTTTATCTGCAGTCCCAGGACGATCCCAAGGACCATGGGCAGTGTGGGAGCCCAGCCTGGCTTCTTCCCCGTGAGTAGCGGAGGTCATCAGAGGGAAGGAGCCAGGACAGGGGAAGTCCAAGGCCCTCAGGGGTGGGGTGGAGACAGGGGCTTTTTTTTAACCTTAATTTTCGCTGGAGCGCGAGTGCACTCCAGCTTTCTCTTTAAAAAAAATGGCAGGCACAACAGGCATGGCGCCCATGACGTCACGCAGCCCATGTGAACTGAGGGCAATGATCCCGGAAGCAGGTAAGTCCTCTCCCTCCCTCTACACCCGTAGGTGTAAAAACGGCCTCTGTCCGTGGTCTATTTCCTTTCTTTCCTTCTCTCCCTTTCAACTTTGCATGCTACAGCCTTCCTCTCTAACCAACTGCTGCTCCGGTTAGTGCCTATGTAAGTGTGCATGCAAGATGCCGCTGGCAGTGGTTGAACCAAAAGGATACAGGGCAGTGAGGAGACTCTTGGCAGTGCTGAGGCCCACCTGACAGTAGGCCAAAGGCCACTGGTGGTCCCTGGCACACTGTTTGAGAAATGCTGGGTTAGTCTTTTAAGGTGCCAGAAGATTCCTTGGTTTTGCTGTAATCTTGCTATCCGCCCATATATATGGTGTTCCTGTCATACATAGAGGAATAGATATGGATCCTTTCTATTATTGCTATATTTTTAATTTATTTGTAGAATCCCATTTAAACATCATAAGTGTTATCTACCTATAAGGCAATTTCCATCTTTACTGGTCAAACATCTGTTTAAATACTTTTTTTCATTCCAATATCTTGATCTCGCCAAGGATGTCACTGTCATAAATAAATTCTGCTCAAGATGACAGATGATTAGATGCTTAGTTCCTGCCTTGCTTTACCCAAAATCAATTTTATTCAGGAAGACCTCCTGACATTTGAACCCTTCAGCATGCAGTCACTGTTGTTCCCTACAAGACTATGCAGGACCAATGTATAAATTAGCCAGTTACTGAGAATTAGATGCCCACATATTTGTATCTAAAGCATAGGGTAGAATAATTAACATATTGTTATCCACCACAGACCTTTGAGATACAGCAGCCTCTAGGTCCAATAAATATAGTAAATAAGGCTGTAGTCCTGTACCCACATACCTGGGAATAAGCCCCATAGAAAATAATGGGACTTACTTCTCAGCCAACATACATAGATTTGCACTGTAAATCACTATAAATAGTATGGCTAATGAAGCCCTGAAGATTTTTGTTTTAAAAGAAAACCAGACATGGGAGGCTGCAATTTTGTACAGAGAAGTGGCAAAAGGGAAAAGATTATTCTTTCCCCACCGGCCATTTTTCCAAACACACATAGGAAAAGCAACTTCAAGTTTTTAAATTTTCAAATATGGGGGATCAACCATTATTTGTTTCCTTTTTTTCCAGTAACCCTTAGATAGGTCCCAAGTAGAACCTGAAACCACGTCTAAACAGTCTACTCCCACTTTCCATTTTAAGGCTGTGACCGCAGACTCCATGGCTTGAACATCAGCCATTTTTTCCTACATCCCCCCACCCATTTTGCTTTGTTTACCATCTTGACTGGTTTAAGAGTTCTGGAGAACTCCAAAGCTTGCACAATATTTGGCAACCTTTGAGGTGTCCCAATAAAAGCGTTACAGTGATGTGAATTTTGGAGATTTTCCTTTGGAATCCTTCCCTCCTACCACTCTTCCACTCAAAATGTCCAAATCTGCTTTTCCTTTTTAAAATATTGAAGAAATTCCAGCTTGAAATTTTGAGAGTTGGTACAGGTCAATGTCAACAATGAACCAATAGTCTGATTCTGTATAATTCAACTTCTTATGTCTACTCAGAAATAACTCCCATTGAGTTCAATGGTATTTCCGCCCAGGTAAGTGTGCATAGGGCTGCGACCTAAATATAATAAACTTTTTATTTAGATAAATCTGTAATGTGAAAGAAACTCCGCATTGGCAAGAATTAATGATTAATTTGAAAATAAGTCTCTTTTGCTTTCTCTTTCTCATCAAGAATGTTCATACATAAAACAAATGCCACAAGTGAGACTCAAATCTGCATTTAATCTCATGTATAAAGGTCCTCTATTATAAGGTGTTCTGAACTCTCGTACTGATTTTTGTGAAATGTTTCAAAAATGTATTATTATTTTTTAGCTTCCTTTTATGCAACTCAGTTTTAGAACATAGCTTTGAAAATATCATGCAGAGGCGGTTCACAATGGGGTCATTTCTTCTGACTGAAACTGGCAGAATTACTGCATAGTTTTGCTGTCAGTCATAAGTCTTGTGCCTTTTGAAGACTTTCTTCTGAAAAGCTAAAAATCACAGCCTTTATTTTAAAATAGAATGTTCTTTACCCACAGGGCCAGACAAAAGTCTGAAAACATCAATTGTATCATCCCAACCACTTTCCCACTACAAAGCCAAAATAGTTGCATTTTAAATAAATTTAAATTTAAATCCTTTCCCTCCCAACCAATAGCTTTTGTTAATATATATGGAGTTCCTATGCAAGCAGGGTCTTCTCCATTAACCAAAGACAACTTTGTTCTTTAGCCAGTTTGTTAGGAAGATATGAAGCTGCCTTATACGGAGTCAGACCATTGGTCTACCTAGCCCAGTATTGTTGACACTGATCGGGTTCACATGATCGCAGTGGGTTGCAGCCTATATTGGCGGACATTTTAAATATTCAATTCCCAGTGAGAAGTTGCCATTAGAATATATTTCTAATGTTTAAATCTATCTTTTAAGACATCAAGGAAACACATGTTTGCACAGGGACAGGCTACCTGCACTTAATAATCTTGCTGACTATACATACCTAGATATTTATTTCTTGGCCTGACAATCAGATCTGTCTGCATGAAACAGCAGGGACACAAAGTAAGGAGATTTCTCCTTTTTAAGTGAAAATGTCATTTGTCAGGTTTGGGAAGAAGGATACTAACTGGATACAGATATCACTTTGTATTTTTGATACAAAGTGGAAATGAAAAGGTAGCAGAAACCTTGACATATGCAAGAGAAGACAAACTATCACATTTTCTAGCCAAACTAGATGTGACACCAACTGTATGAATACAATGACTGTTTTTTAAAAATGTGAAAAGCAGACAGAGTGGTTCAAGATGCATGGGAGAGTGAGGATGTGTTTAACCCTGCCCACATGGTCCTGATGAAAATTACCCCTTGAAGCATTGGGAGGGAGGACGTTATTGCTGCTGAGATCATTGGGCGAGATTGAGCCTCAAACCCTTTGGTTCATTTTTAGAACGTATTTATTAACTATAATTGCAACCATTCTATCCTCATTCTCTCATAATTACATCATTGGAGCAACAAACAGCTGACCAACCCAGTTTGTGTACACAGAACTGGAAGTCTTGCAGCATGCTAACTGCTTTTTGATGTTCATTTTCCCCTCAAAGTTCTGCTGGTTTCAGTGTATATATTTCTCAGTGCTTTGTTTAATGTTGAAATACATCACCTTTTGGTTGAAGGCCTGGACTGCATAACCATTCACTTCACCTGTTGGCAACATTCCTGAATTATTATTTTTTTTATTATTATTTTATTTAAGGATTTTTATGCCGCCATTCAGCCAAAAAAGGCTCTCACGGCGGCTTACAAAAGTATTTCTTGACAGTCCCTGCCCACAGGCTTACAATCTAAAAGACGTGACACAAAAGGAAAGGGGATTGGGAGGGAGGAGGAGGAGGGAGAAAAGGAAAGCAAATTCAGGCACTACAATCTTAGTTGCAAAGTTCAGCAGTTACAGTTGACAGCAGGAGGGAGGGGGCTCTCAGCTGGAGCTGGACCCAGGCACGGTGGAGAGGTGCCTGGCTGCTGCTTCCTCCCTCACTGGTGGCCTCTCCAGAGACAGTTGATAGCAGGAAGGAGGGGGCTCTCAGCTGGAGCTGGACCCAGGCACGGTGGAGAGGTGCCTGGCTGCTGCTTCCTCCCTCACTGGTGGCCTCTCCAGACAGTTGACAGCAGGAGGGAGGGGGCTCTCAGCTTGTTTATACAACTGAATTATACAACCATTGCCTCGAGTTAATTGGGCCTATCTTATCTAGTGTCTTCTTCTAGTGTCTTCTTCTAGTGCAGGACACGGAATAACGGGCTCAAGTTAAAGGAAGCCAGATTCCAGCTGGACATCAAGAAAAACTTCCTGACTGTTAGAGCAATATGACAATGGAATCAGTTGCCTGGTGAGGTTGTGGGCTCTCCCACACTAGAGGCCTTCAAGAGGCAGCTGGACAACCATCTGTCAGGGATGCTTTAGGGTGGATTCCTGCATTCTGCAGGGGGTTGGACTCGATGGCCTTGTAGGCCCCTTCCAACCCTGCTATTCTATGATTCTATTCCATATTCCAACATACTATGATCAGCTTTGCATGCACACACCTGTAGCATTTCCCTTGCTTCACCTCTTTTCTTCTGGTAACGTCTCTCCATTTAAACATCAGGAACCCATTCGCCCTTTGAGAGGCTGCTATTTACATTTTTTTAAGAGTGCCATGTTAATTGTATTCATGCATTTAGTATCACGCCTTGTTAGGCCCCAAGTATCAATACAAGTTGCATTGCAATTACCTCAAGGTCACTTTCATAAGCTATACAAGAACTTTTTTTTTCTCTGAACTGCACTATTTTTAAAATTTCTGAATATGAAAATGCAGCAGTACCTGCATTTTTAAAAGAATTCCAATTGGTTTGGTTGCATGGATGTAGCCCTTTCCAATCACCCCTAAGACTGGGCTTTAAGAGTGCAAACACGTTAATGTCTCAACATGCATAATACGGATCATTATGACATCACTGAGCAGGCATAGAAATGAAAAAGAAAACTCAGTGTCTTGTGAAGGCAATACTAATCTAACCTTTTAATATAACACTGAAAAGTACTAACTAAATGACCTTCTTAAAATAATAGTTCAATAGGAATCACTTTCATTAGAAAGAAGTAAAATACTGACCAAGTTTGCATGTAATGGCAACCCATGCTTTTTTAAAAAACAACAACAACTGAATTTTCATGAGCAAGCCAGCGTGCTACTGCACATGGACTGAAGGCCTATGTGAACCTGGACTCTGTGACCTGGGATGGTAGTATCTTAAGGACTACCTTTGCCATATAAGCCTGCCTAAACCCTAAAATTGCCTTTGGAGGCCCTACTTTCACACCTTCCCTACCAGGGAAGGCACATTTTTGGTGATGGCATTGCATTTATGGAATTCCCTTTCCAGTGAAATCCAATAAGATTCCTGCCACCTTACTTTTTTAATGAACTTTTAAAACATTCACTTTTAGTGTTTGAATTTCTGTTTTAATGCTTTGCAATGCTAAATTATTTAACGTTAATAATGTCAATTGTATTGACAGCCACTAATTGTGAGCATTGTTAGTTTATCTGTGTACTTTATTGCCTTGATGTGTTATTTTATATTCTAAGCCACTTTGATTATATACATTAAAGTATGATAATAAAAAATGGAATAATAATAGTAACTATTATCCTTGCTTCTGTTATCCAAATATTTTGTGATTTGAATAAAATTCTCTTTCTGACTCCTATGTAATCCCAGTTCATTGTAACACTATGTTGTACTGCCTTCTTTCATAAATCAGGCAAATACCATTACAGTGAAGATGAAACGCAGAGACAGAATTTCCGTTTTCTCTGGGTTGCTGCTAACCTTTTGACCTTGCCATGTTGCAGTTTTTACTGATAGAACAATACATGCTTCTATCAGTAGCAAATGTACAGAAACTGATGGGTGTCAAAATACACTCAGGTTAGGAAAACTATTGTTTTGCACAGTCATTTGCTATTATTATAGTGAACACCTAGAAAAGGACACTCCTGTCTCTCCAATCTAGCCGCAATCACTTATTTCACAAAATGAAAGGTTTATTTAAAATCTCCAAGATGTCCACTTCCTGTTAAAATGTTGCTTCCTTCTTCACAATAAATTTTAAAGACAGGACATGATTCCCACAACTACAACAATGTGAAGCTGAGCTATTACTAAACATGGATGACTCTCTGCTAGTACAAAGCTATGAACAGCAAATCTTTAAAAGCAGTTCTTTAGATAACTGATCTATAGTGGAGCCAATGGAAATTACGATGCATTCACATGACTTTGATGCTCTTGCAGGTCTTGTTGGAAGCACTGTTTGTGCTACAGCATAATGTGACTATATCCCTGGGGTTTAGGAGGAAATGAATACAGAAAGAGAGTGACAGGGAGGAGTGATCCGCACAGAAAAGACAATTTATCCAAAATTATATATTTTAAAGCCCCAGGTTGCAATCCAGCTCCACTCAAAGCAACAAGGGTCTTTCCTAGACCTCATGGGAATGTGACTTACATTATTTGTACATGCCCGCCTGCCCCCCACCCCCACCACACCACTAAATCTTCCAAAAAGGACATAAAAAGCAAAACTGCATGAAATAACCAAGCTCTAGTAACTGGCTTCATGTTAAACATTGTTAATAAATGCAGGTTGCTTACCTGTAACTGTAGTTCTTCGAGTGGTCATCTATGCATTCACACATATGGGCTCTGCGCCTGCGCGGAGACCTGAACTGGAACCTTCTATAGCTTAGGGAAACGTTTTTGGCGGGAACCCCTCCCCCACGCTACTGCGCATGTCCCTGGGGTTCCTGCCCTTACCTCAGTTTACAGGAGTCCGACATTGTGCCCCCATAAACATGAGTGTATACTAAATAAAGTAAAGTTGTACATTTAACTGTGTCATTTGTAAGTTTCACACCACCAAGTGGGGATGGTGGGTGGGTTGTGTGAATGCATAGATGACCACTCGAAGAACTACAGTTACAGGTAAGCAACCTGCATTTCTTCATCGTGGTCTCTATGCATCATACATATGGGCGAGTAGCAAGCTAACATACCTTGGAGGTGGGCTGGTGTATTACTTTAGAACTTCCGAAAGCACCATCCTTCCAAATGAACAGTCTTGCCTGGAGCGGGTGTCTAAGCTGTAATGCTTTACAAATGTGGATGGGGTGGACCAAGTTGCGGCCCTGCAAACGTCCCGAAGTGGAACACCCCTGTTGAAAGCCACAGATGTTGCCATTGCCCTGGCAGAGTGAGCTGTCACAGGCAGTTGTAGCTGTAGCTTGGATATAGAGTAGGCAAGTTCAATTGTCTCTACAATCTAGCGTGACAACCGCTGACATGACACTGGGAGTCCCTTATAAGGCTCTCCATAACATACAAATAATTGTTTGGTTTTCCTGAAATTGTCAGTTCTTGCTCTATAAAAAGCAAGAGCTCTCCTAACGTCCAACATGTGCAATGATGCATCTGCAGATGTTGTAGGATTTGGAAAGAATGCAGGTAACACAATCTCCTGAGACAGATGGAAAGGTGTTATCACCTTAGGTAGGAAAGCAGGGTCTGTACGTAAAACGACTTTGTCACTGTGAAATGTCGTGTAGGGAGCATCTATCCTTAGAGCCCTGAGCTCACTTGCTCGCCTTGCCGAAGTTATGGCAACCAAGAACGCAGTCTTGAAAGTCAAAAGTCTCAAGTCTGTTGTAGCCATGGGCTCAAACGGTTTTCTTATCAGTGCTTGCAAAACAACTGATAAGCTCCAGGATGGAATGATGTTCCTAATTGTTGGTATAGTATTTTTTAGTCCTTTCAAAAATGCCTTTGATGTAGGGTGGGTGAAGGGTGAAAACCCTTCCACACCCCTGTGAGAGGCTGCAATAGCGGCTGCTAGTGCACTCTGATTGAAGAGAGTTTTAGTCCAGTTCGGTACAATGAGAGTAGGTACTCGAGAATTGTTGAAATGGAACAAGTCTCTGCTGTTTGATCCCTTTCTGAGGCAAATTTAAGGAATCTTCGCCGCGTAGGATTTCCTTGTTGAAGGCTTTCGCGATGCTATCAAGATATTCTCCACAGTCAATTGTACGGTACGGGAGGGTGTGCTGTTATCCTCCACGCCGTCATCTTGAGCGTCGACAGGTCTGTGTGTCGAACCTTGCCCTGGTGTCGAGACAAGAGTTTCGGTACCAATGGTAGTTTGATGTAGTCCCCTCTCAACAGTCGAAGGGCGTGAGGGAACCAAGGCTGTCGGGGCCACCAGGGTGCGATTAAAATGCAGTCCGCTCTGTCTGCTTGTATCTTGGCTATGACCTTCATCAGGAGTGGGAAAGGGGGGAAGATGTAGAGCAAGTCCCCTGTCCACGTTCTTGTGAAAGCGTCTCCTAGCGAGTTCCTTCCTCTTCCTGCTCTGCTGCAGAATCTGGTACAGATTGCGTTTTCTGCAGTGGCAAAGACATCGACAGCAGGGCGGCCCCAGTACCGAAAGAGATCGTCTCTCACTTCGGTATCGAGCTCCCATTCGTGGTCGACGTGGAAGGACCTGGTGAGGGAGTCCGCGACGATGTTCTCCTTGCCCGCTACGTGGATCGCAGTCAGGTAAGTTTTTCTTTTTATGCACCAGTTCCAGATTCTGAGTGCAGATCGGGTCAAGGAGTGTGATCTCGTTCCACCCTGTCTGTTTATGTAGCAGACTACTGTGGTGTTGTCTGTTGCGATCAGGACATTTTTGCCTTCGATGATCTGAGCAAAAGTTTTTAACGCATTTTCCACTGCTAGGAGCTCCAGATGATTGATATGCTCCTCTTTCTGTTGAGGAAGCCATCGGCCCTGGGCGGTGAAGGAGTTGCAGTGAGCTCCCCATCCAATCAGAGAGGCATCGGTCGTGATAGTCACCAACAGCGCCTCTTGCTGAAAAGAAACTCCCTCCAGGAGGTTTTCCATCGAGAGCCACCATTTCAAGGACGCTCGTACTTGCCTCGGTATCGAGAGGTAAGTTCTGTGGGCGTTGCGCCGAAGGTCGAACGTCCTCAAAAACCAGCCTTGAAGGACCCTCATTCACAGTCTTGCGAATCTGATGACAGCGGTGGTCGCTGCCATCAGACCTAGCAATCTTTGGATTGTCCATGCCGAGGGCCTTGTTTGGGTTTCGGTATCGAGAATCAGATCCCGAAGAGTCCTTGCTCTTGTCATAGGGAGGTATGCTCTTCCGTCCCGAGATGATAGAGTCACTCCTATAAAGTCTATTGTTCGTTGAGGGGTCAATATGGACTTTTCCTTGTTGACCCATAGTCCTAAAGAGTCTAAAAGGTTGAGAGTCGTAACTATGTTCTTCTGGAGCGTGCAGCTGTTCTCCGCGACCAGAAGCCAGTCGTCTATATATGGATATATGTGAATCTCCTTTTGTCGTAGATGTGCGCATACAACAGCCATCATCTTCGTGAAGACCCTCGGTGCTGTCGCGAGGCCGAAGGGAAGAACGGTAAACTGGAACTGTTGAGTGCCGATGGAGAAACGCAGGTAAGTTTGATGCGACTTCCTGATGGAAATATGGAAGTATGCATCCTTCAGGTCTACCACCGCAAACCACACCCCCGTATGCAACAGTTGGAGAATGGAAGTAACCATTGTCATACGGAATTTTTTCGGGGTGATGTACTTGTTTAATTGCCTTAAGTCCATAATCGGTTGAAGACCCCCATCCTTTTTCGGGACTGTGAAGTAGCGCAAAAAGAACCCTTGGTTGATCTCCTCCGCGGGTACAGGTGAGATGGCTCCTTTTGCTAGTAAGGTTTGTACCTCGAGCAGTAGAGGAGGGGACGGCGCTGTTACTTTCACTCCCGAAGAAGGAGGGAGGGTATTGAACTCGATGGCATACCCCATTTTGATGATGGTGAGCACCCAGGAGTCGGATGTTATTGACTCCCATAGATGGTACAGGGGTGCTAGGCGGTTGGTAAAAGGTGGTAGGCCTGGGACAGGGAAGTCAAAGACGTTGCCTCTTGGAGAAGTCAGGCTGACATCTGTTCTGTTGGTATCGACCCTGGTAAGGCCTCTTCCTCTGAAGTTGTTGCTGTTGTTTGGCAGGCTGTTTATTGTATTGTGGCCGTTGCTGTAGTTGCTGGTAAGGCTGTCTTGTCCAACGCCTCTGTTTGTATTGAGGCAGAGGTTGCGAAAACCCCATCTTTCTAGCCATTGTGCGTGCTTTATAAATGGAGTCTAAGGACTCGTCCGTTTTAGTGTTGAATAGACCTTCTCCATCGAATGGCAGGTTTTCTATTCTCGTTTTTGTCTCATTACTTAGATTAGCTGATCTCAGCCAGGCATGGCGATGGAGTGCTATAGATCCCATCATGGATTTGGAGTGGGAATCTGTTTGATGCCTGGCAGAATTAAGTTGTAGCCTTGCTATTGCTGTAGCTTCGGATTGAAAAATCCTCGCTAATTCTCATTTTTCCTCAGGTAGATGGTCGCAGAGGGAGCCTATTTTTTCCAAGAGGAAAATCTGGTATCTTGCCATAGTTGCTTCGTAGGCGGAGGTCCGTATTCCTAGCGACGAAGAAGCGTACACCCTTCTGCCCAGATAGTCCAGTTTTCTCCCTTCCCTGTCGACCGGGGCTGAGTGTATTTTCTGTGATTTGCCCTGGGCCGATTCAACAATTATCGAATTGGGCTTAGGATGTTGGAATAAGAATTCCGCATTAGCTTCTTGTACTTTGTACATCGCCTCCAACCTCTTGGATGTTGGTTGAGTGGCGCATGGCGTTTTCCATGAGATATGTGCCGTACGTTTCAGGGTAGGAGGGAACGGGATAGCAACTGTAGAGCTCGCCTCCGTCTTTAGCACATCGTAAATTGGGTCGTCCTCAATTTCTGCAGGCTGTTCGATGTCGAGGCATAAAGACTGTGCCATCCTGAGGACATGATAAGAGAAACTTCCCATATCTTCCAAAGGAGAGGCTAGATCGTGGGTGTTTACTATGTCCTCAGGCGATGGCATCGAAGCTGCTACTGAGACTATGGAGTCTGAGTCGGATCTATAATCGTCATCAGGTGAGTTCGATGCAGTAACTTGTATTGTTTGCTGTATTGGCTGTAAAGCCTGTTCGCGATGAGGTACAGACGAGGAAGCGGCTGCTTTTGGTACCGAAGTGTCGTTCCTGCTACCGTGACTCAATGGTGTAGGAGCACGTTGCGGGGGAGGCACTTGAATGACTCTAATAGGTGGAGGAGGGTGTGCGTAATAATCCTCCTGTCTGCACTCAATCAGGTAGTATTCCTGAGGACGGTAATACTCCCAGTCATATGAATGCTGCTTGTGGTATCCCGAATATTGGGAGATACGGTCATAGTCTGGCCTAGGAGAAGGAGGTCTCTGTCGATGGGTCGACAGTACTGTATGTTGTGGTCCCGATTCTTGTGGAGCAGTTGTACACGGTATTGAGGCAGCCGATAACGAATCACGTATTTCGCCCTCCAACATGGAGCTTCTGGCTGTTGGTATCGGCAAGTGCTCTGGTACCGATGTTTGTGTCGGTACCGAGACTGGTTTCGGCTGGCTAGGCCTGGGCGACGCCATTGTCACAGTCTCGACCCTCGAGGAGGAATGTTTATCAACCTCCTTTCTTTTCTTTTTCTTTTTCTTCAATTGTTCTGCCGATTTAGGGGTCCGGGCCTTTTTAGCAATTTTCTTGGCCACGGACACCACAAGGGATCAGCCTGGTGTCAGGGGTATGGCCCTGTTTTCCGCCATCATCTCCTCAGTAATCACAAAGGATTGAATCTCAGGGCTTTGGTCTTTGCTCCTTGCCCTTGAGGAGCATTTCTCAGTATGCTTCTGAAGTGCAGGCTCAGTGGCCTTTAGAGCTTTTTCCCAGAGCACTGAACGAAGTCTGTCCGCTCTATTTTTCCAAGTCTGCTTAGTAAAAGCCATGCAGTGATGGCACTGCTGAACCTTGTGGCCTTCCCCCAGACACACTACGCAAAGAGAGTGACCGTCTTTTGGTGGAAGTTTAGCGCCGCATTTGACGCATTTTCTGAACGGGGCCTTTACAGCCATGCGCTTGGGGCGCCTGCGATCTGAGGATCGCTAAGGAAAAGGGGAAGAGAGGAATATATACAATAGTAAAAGGCAAATAGAATTTATATAGAGAGAGACAGAGAGAGAGAGAGAGAAAGGCAGAAGAGAAGAGATAAACATATATATATACAGAATTCGAGGAGAAAATTAGATGAAGAAGAGTTTTGAGAGAGAAAACGCTAGAGGAAACGGTTACAAGGTCTTTGCACAATGGCAGACGACGAAGAACTGAGGTAAGAGCGGGAACCCCAGGGACATGCGCAGTAGCGTGGGGGAGGGGTTCCCGCCAAAAACGTTTCCCTAAGCTATAGAAGTTTCTGGTTTAGGTCTCCGCGCAGGCGCAGAGCCCATATGTGTGATGCATAGAGACCACGATGAAGAACAACAGATAACTGTGGAAGTTAAGTCTTCCGGTTCAGAAAGTACGTATGCAACAGTATGAGTTCAAATGAACCAATGAGTTCAAAAATTAAGGTTTAGCTATTAAATAAATGTGTTTAGCTTTAAAAATGGCTTTTAAATGGAAAACCAGACATCAAATGTGTTATAATAAATAACATGTACTACCCAGCTCATGAAAAATCTATGACACAGAAAATCACATCAGAATCACAGTTAGAATGACCTTGAATAATTTCCTTTTAAAAGCTTTATAGCACAGACTGTGTTGTGGGCATCTGGACATGGGATCCCATCCCCCTTTTCTGTTTTGAAATTATTTTGGAATTAACTCTGTATTCCCCACAGAATCCTTGCCTCTTGCTGCTACTGTACACATTGCAGAGCTTAGCCATTAATGGTGAATGCCATTTCCTAAAATGTATTCCAAAAATCACCTTAATAATGATAATTAGAATGCTTAGAACTGGGTGGGTCTAGAGTGTGGTGAATGCTTCTCTATGGTAAGGGTGATTCCTGCTGTCCTTAAGAGGCTGTAATGCAACCACCTCTGAAGAACCCACTCTGGACACAATGGTATTAGACAACTATTGTCCATTTGCAAATAACCCTTTTTTAGGAAGTTACTGAAGAGGTTCATGGTGAAACAACTGCAGGTACTCCTGAAGGATACTGATTATCTAGTCCCATTCCAGTCAGGGTTTTGACGCAGTTATGGGACTGAGTCAGTCTTGGTCGCCCTGATGGATGACCTTTATCGAGAGAGGGACAGGGGAAATGCAACCATGCTGATTCTGCTCAATCTCTAATCAACGTTTGATACTATCAACCATGGTATCCTCCTGGATCAACTCCATGGGATGGGCATCGGAGGCACTATCTTACAGTGGTTCCAGTCCTATCTCCCCATGATATGTGAACTCCAAACTCTGGGTTGTTCAAAAAGAAACATTCAGAATTTTAACCCAACAGCAAACCTGTGTTAAACATGAATTGACGCTGCATGCAGACTGGGTTCTCCAACTCCTGCGCTGCAACTCAGTTGTGTTCCAGACAATAGTTATTGCATAGCTTTAAGCATGACAGTATTTTTGCACTTTCCTTTATTGGGCCAGTTCGCATGTAATAGCAGCAAATCTTGGATTAATTAGCCCATGATTTGACAGGATGCATGCACATCCTGGCAAATCATGGACTACTTAATCCAACTTCCAATTGGAGGTTTTGAGTGTGATTTGAAAACCAAGACCACTGGGTTGCTTAGGGCTAAACAAGCCAGCGGTTAACCCAACAACAAACCATAAGTTAACCACTGGGTTGTATAATAATAATAATAATAATAATAATAATAATAATAATAATAATAATAATAATAATATATTTCTAACCCACCTCTGCCTCTGGATTGAGGTGGGAAACAACATTTAATACAAAAATACCATATAAATCAAAAGCATAAAACTGATTAAAAACATATAAAACCGATAGAGTATAATAGGCCTGCCGGAAGAGACTAGTCTTTATAGCTGCCTTAAACTCAGAGTGAGTATTCAGTTGACGAATCTCTCCTGGCAGGCCATTCCACAGTCTGGGAGCGGCAAAAGAGGGTCCTTTGGGTAACACTTGCCAGCCTAGATTGTGAGGCAGATTGTATGGCGGAAAGCAATCCTGCAGGTAACCGGGACCCAAACCATGTAGGGCTTTAAAGATAATAACCAATGCTTTTTACTTCACCCAGAAACTAATTGGCAGCCAGTGGAGTGATTTGAATGTTGATGTAATACAGTCACCCCTAGGTGACCAACCTGGCTGCCATATTTTGAATTAGTTGAAGTTTCTGAACTAGGTACAAAGGTAGCCCTATGTACAGCACATTGCAGAAGTCAAGCTTCGAAGTTACTAGCACGTGCACTACTGTCTTTAAGTCTTCTAACTCTAGGAAAGGGCGCAGCTGGTATATCAGCCGAAGCTGATAGTAGGCACTCCTGGCCATCGCATCTATCTGGGCTGTCATTTGGAGCAATGGATCCAGAAGTAACCCCAAGTTGCGAGTGCAGTCTTTCAGGGGAAGTGTAACCCCATCCAGAACTGGGTGACACACCTTCAAACCCAGGTTAGGGCCCTTGATAGTAAGTGCCTTTGTCTTGTCTGGATTCAGCTTCAGTTTGTTTTTCCTCATCCAGTCCATTACCGCCTCCAAGCATTCATTCAGAGGAGACACACTATCCTTAGCTGATGCTGTTGTCAAAGGTGTAGAGAAATATATTTGGCTGTCATCAGCTTAATGATAGCACCCCGGTCCATGCCTCCAGATGATCTCTCCCAGAGGTTTCATATAGATGTTGAACAGCATTGGGGATAGGATGGCGCCTTGTGGTACACCATACAACTGCTCCTTCTTTGAGGAGCAGCTATCCCCAAGCATCACCAACTGGAACCTACCCAAGAGGTAGGACCAGTACCACTGGAGCACAGTGCCCCAGATTCCCCATCTCCGAAGGCGTTCCAGAAGCATACAACGGTCAATGGTATCGAGAGCCACTGAAAGGTCCAAAAGTACCAGCAGGGACACACTCCCCGTCAATACTCAAGCGTAGATCATCCACTAAGGCGAACATAGCAGTCTCAACTCTGTATCTTGCCCTAAAGCCAGTTTGAAATGGGTCTAGAAAATTTGTATCATTCAAGACTACCTGGAGTTTGAAGGCAACTGCCCTCTCAATCACCTCACCCCAAAACAGAAAATTTGATACAGGTCTGTAATTATTAAGGTCCAGGGAATCCAGGGAGGACTTTTGAGAAGTGGCCGTTTAGTCCCTGAACAATCCAGCAGTCCAGGTTCACATATCACTCTCACACCCATTTACAGAAAATGGAAGCAGCTTTCAGAGTCCCTGCAAATCATAGATTAAATAACCCATGATCTGCCACTTTGACACATGAACTGGGTCATTGTGTGGATATGAGGTGTATTGGTTGCTAGTCATGCAAGTACATGTGATATAAAAGGTTGGTTTGGTGTTGTGGCTGTTGATGTCATAAAGGCACTAACCTCTTCTTTAAGCAGAGGGGAGGAGGGAAAATGCGGTCCCAAGGGGGATAGGACACTGGATATTCTCTTCAAGGTGAAAGATTGTGGGCTGCCCAAACACATTCTATTACAAATTAATCCCCTCCCACTCACACCAGCAAAGTGTTTCAAGAAGAAAAGGCAGATGGACAGGCAGATATGTGGGCCATTATTATATAAGATTTCTTTTTGAAGGGCTTAATTCTTTACATGTTATTACCAGTTCCTGAAGATCTAGCATTCATTTTAATAACTTTTCATTCAATTCTCCCTAAAGCTACAACTCTTTCTTACTGTACATACAACCCTGAAAACTGTAAGATCAGCAATACAAATCCATTCACCTTCCAACTCACTGGTCCAGTTCTTTGAAAACATAAATGCAATACATAGAATGATTCCTCGCTTCTTCCTGGAAAATGCTCTTAAATCAAGGCAGCAAACTAACTTGCCCTACTTATTAGAACCCAAATAGTTTAGTAGATAATTAATTGCCATTTTTGTTTTACTCTACTATATACCACATCAGTACCACAAAATACCAAATTACTAATTTTCAGTACAATTAGCCTAAAGCAATATATTCTATTTCAAAAGTTGTTGTTCAATTTGCATTTAATAGGTCATGGCACAAAATGGCAAGTGAATGAAATATAAAGGGTGATTATTTTCTAATTTATGTTAGACTTTCACTTTCCTATCTCAATTCTATTTTTACACATGTGACTTCTATGGTGGTATGTGGTAATACTGGACTCTGGACAGGAAGAACCATCTGTGGGCTGCCATTGGCTGTACTGCTCTGCTCCTAGGAGTTTCCAGTTGCCACTGATAGAGCTCCTGCAATTCTAGAGAGAATCAAGGCAGAGAAAAGAGCCTTACAAAAAACCACAGCCCTATACATATCTACACAAAAGGAAGTCCCAATTGAGTTCAATGGGGCTTACTCCCAGGTAAGTGGGCCTCAGGAAAGGAATAGCAGGAGTAAAGGGCACATGAAAATACAGGACAGGGACTTGAGAATACAGCAGGCTAAGGGGAGAAGGTATATCTAGGAAAGGAGGGTTGAGGGAATACTCCAGAGGCATGATGGGGGAATGGAAACCATAGGGAGAAGCCTGGGCAGGGAAAGAAAACAGCTAGTCAGCAGAGAGAAAGGAGAGCTAGTTGAAAAGGTGCAGATCATCTTTGCTGACATAGAGGAAAACTATAACACTAAAAATGCTTTTACTGTCAAGGACATCTGCCTTGCAACCAGATAACCAATATCCCAAATCCAGTTCAACTGCACCAAGAATCAAGATTCATAGAATGTCAACAACTACAGTTGTTTGCTTGAATTTCCTGATTATTAAAGTAATGTGCGAAAATATTATATTCCAAATTAGAACAGAGGTATGAAGAAGAAGGGAAGAAGAAGAAGAAGAAGAAGAAGAAGAAGAAGAAGAAGAAGAAGAAGAAGAAGAACTCCCATGAAGGTGCAGAAAGCTTAGAGAAGAGCTGTAAGAGGGCAAGGTCCAGCTGCCTCACCTATCCTCATCCCCTCAAAATTGGATTGAAATGTATGAGTCCAGTAGAAAATGCCAGTTGTAGAGTTGAAGGGGAACTGAATAGATTCTGAAATGTGTAACCTATAGCATTACCTTCTTTAAAGAACATGCCAGGTAGGACCCTACTAAGATATGTAGCAGAGATCTGAACCCAGGGCATCTTGGGGGACAACGTTTGTTTGGATAAGATACGATGTCCAACAGAACCAATAGATGGAAACCATGAAGTCTGCTCTTCTAGAAGGATGTACAGTACAGTAGTGTATTCTTATAAATAAGTTACAGCTGGATAAACACAGTGACATGTACTCCATACTTAAATAAATTATAAAACCTTTTTTTGGGAAGTGGGAGTAAAACCATCCTACAGCTAGAATGACCACTGTAACATTTGAGGTAATTACAGTCACCCCATAACTAGTCATTAATTCTGACTGGACATAGCCATAATTCTCTAATCACTATGCTAGAGTTAAAGACTTATGTGAAGTTCCATTCCAAAAAAAAGAAACTGTCCACCCAATGTCATCATATTTTCTGAGGCCTAACCTAAGGTTTATCCTGGGATCGTCCTGGGGTCATCCCCGTGCATCTAAATGACACACAGGGGATCCCGGGAACAGGCAAGGATGACCCTGAGACGATCCCGGGATAATCCTTAGCTCTAGCTAAGGCCTGAGACACCTTTCGCTTTAGTAATGTATTTGTAATTGTATTATATTGCAAATTGATTTAACAAATATGCTTTATTGCTTATCAGTATATCAATTCTGTATGTGCTTACTGGCACCTTCCCTTTACATGCAGGGAACAGATGGGGAAAATGGGTTTCCAGCCATCACTTAGAAGATGAGGTGACAAGTAGTTTAAAATAGTGACTCAGCAAAAGTTTTTTTAAAACTGGGGACACCTAGATTAGATGACAGACATATTTTCAGGGAACATCCAAGAGCCAAAGCATTTATATAGTCATTAAGATAGCTCACACTTCTATATATGTGCTTTTTAAGTAGCACTATAAACAATTCTGAGAAAGCCTCGATTCTCTCCTCTGTAGAAATATTAAGAACTCTGAAAATGAACCACATTGATTGTACTCACCATGACACTTGTATGCTGAATGGGGTTACCACCATTTTTCTGGCAAATGTTTTGTGCTATTAATAGCTGCATAAGAGGCAGAAATTAAGTACATGAAGGTTTACCCATTAGAACATCTCCATGCTTGTTGAAGCAGTGTCTCTTGAATTTCTGGCTGTCATATACATATTTATACCACAGTAAACAGTTTGCAACCCTAATACTGGAAGCCAATATGGGCACTCCCATAGAACTCTATAGAAATCTTCTCAATATAAAAGCTGTGGAAGATCTGCCTATAGCATTTTATTTATTTCATTAATTTAAGAGGATTAATACCCTGCCCCTTCAATGTAGGCATAATGATCAGGACACCTTACAACAGGTGAAAAACTACAAGATAAGACTTATTAGAATTGGAAAATAATCAAGACTTAATTCAGTCCTGTTTTAATCTGATCACATTCCAAACCAATCTAATTCTTCACATGATCTGTTATGCCAACAGTGGCCCAAAATCAGTTCTTGGTTATAAGTCTACACCACAACTAATAACACACCCCTATGCATGCCTAGTCAGAAATAACTTCCATTGAGCCCAATGGAATTTAGGCCTAACCTACACCAAGCAGGATATCACACTATGAAAGCAGTATGAAAGCGGTATATAAGAGGCAAGAGCTACACTGCTGCTTTATAGCGGTATTGAAGTGCACTGACAACTGTTGGGGCCCATTGACATATACCATATACCACTTTCATGGTGCTATATCCTGCTTGGTGTAGATTAGGACTTACTCCCAAATACTTGGGTATAAGATTGTCACTAGATTTTAAACACAATTTACAGCATGATCCCATACATATTTACTGAAATGTAATGTCTGTGAGTTCAATGGGGCTTACTCTCAGGGAAGTGTGTATAGGATTGCAGCTTTAGTTGATAAATCATATAAGCTTTAATCAGCTGATTGATTAAATCTGGATATAAGGCATGTGCTTAAAACAACCATTTTGAAGAAAGAAGCATTGATTTGTTTTGTTTTTAGATGATACATTCAACGTATAGAAGATGATGCACCCATTTTAGAAAGAAATAAAAGAAATTCTCTTTACAGATACCACCTACCACCCTCTTCCTTGAGTACTTGCATTAAAAATCCTTAATATTTTTAATCTGCTGTTGATTAATTGAGGACACATCATCAATCAAAACATGAATTGATTAATCTGATTAATAGACTAGATGATTTAATTATCATGGATTTTCCAAAGAAACACTAGTAATTGTAGGTGTATGAGAATGTCAAGTATTACATGTGAGAGAACCTCACTGAACTACAGTTCCCAGAGTTCCTTGGACGGAAGCAATGACAGTTGAGATTGTAGTGTAGACATGCCCTAAGAATGTCATTTCCAGTTGCATATTTGGGTCACACATCCCAGTGGTACAACCTCTGTGAAACACAATGACTTTACTTCTTAGTGAAACCTACATGCACTTAACTTATTAACGACTTGTTATTACAGATGCATCACCACAACCAGGTTCTGATCCTAGGCTCCTAAACACTTTCCAATTGCAACTGGGCAAGATCTTAACTGGCTCCTCATTCAACTCCCTATTTGATGTCCAATGTTAGCCATCTCCAGGATAGCCCTGCCTAGTTATTTCTCTTGATCTTGATGTAGCTCAGGCTAATCAGCAATACTTTGCTTTTCTTTGAAGCTATTACTTGCCCACTGGCTAGACCTCTTTAAACTCACCCTGTGAGTTTTATAACTCTTGTCTGGGCCTGCTATCGTTTGTGTAAATAGCATCCCTTTCTATTACATTACATACACTTAGTTGCAACTCCGTTCTATTTCCCTTTGATTGTTTGGACATAAATTTTGCAATACTGTCTATAACAATCTCAGTGGTCTCAAATACTGGGACCCAGAAAGTTTTGGGGAATGAAACATAGTCAAGCTTTCATTAGAACTGACATAGCAAATCATATTGTTGTTGTTCAGGAAAAAACCTGGACATTTCTCTTACCAAGCTGATGTTTTCTATGGAGATTTCTGTCACATTTTGGCACATATATTTCGAAGTTCCACTTCGTGTAAACTACTAGAGCTCACCCTTAGTCTGTTGTTCACCCTTAGTCTTATATTATTATTTACATGTGAAATATCATAATGTCTGGATACAAACATGAACGTGATTCAGAATTCAGAACTTGATTAATAGGATAATATACCATACATGCATACTTCTTGAGAGGGTGATATGCATTACCAGGATATAGACCATTGTGTCTCTACAAAAATATTGATAGAAAAAATACAGATAACTCAATGACACACAAGGATTAGATATGAATTTGAGCTCTTTGTGAGTTTAAAAAAATGATTAATATTCTTCCTATGTCAGACAAACTTGGTTGCCTCCAATCAAACATATTTTCTGTGTTGGTACAGAAATAATTTTGATAAAAAGATGATGGATGCCACTAGCAGGTGAAACTAAAACATGTATATAAATAACCTTGAAGACATTCAACATCTCTCTTCAATAATATTTATATGGTTATTAAAAAGTTTCTTTTTTAAAAAAAAACTTAAGTGTTCATAGTGTTTCTCTTTAAATATCCCTTTCTGAATAACACCCATGCCATCCAGTTATAACTGCATTAAAAAGCTGTGTTAAGTAACTGAAAGACAGAAGTTGTGTTTATACGAATTTAAGCAATGTCTGTGTACTGCTGGGATTTTAATCAGCAATAGGTTTAAGATATCACAACCATAATCCATTCTTAAGCATCTTTTATGGTCAGTACTGATCCTTGAATCTTGTGATAAATCACACCTTGCAGTTTCAATCTCATGCACACAGAGCTCCAGGATAATTATATTTGGCCTACACCACAAAACCATTTATTTCCTGTTCCTTATGAGATACAGCAATTCAGAGAACATCACTAAGCAGAAGAGGTATTGTGGTATTTTCCCATACTTTATAAAAACAAACAAACAAATACAGAGGACATGCCCTGAGAGGCAAGGAGGGGGAAAAAGGGGGGAGAAAACAATGGGGGGGGTTGAGTGAATCACAAGGGAATCTAACTCACCTCTCTCAGTTGTTCCAGCTCCTGTTTAAGGACATCATATTCAGCTTCTAGCTCATCATATTGCTGCTTGAGGGTGAGTTTTTCTTCCAAGACCACCAGCCCGTATTCAGCAGCTTGTATCTTTTCATGGGTTGTTTCTGTGAGCTCTTTGGTCAGTCTCTCGATCTCGGACTTGTAGTGATCCACAGTCTCCAAAATCTCTTCCGCAGCCATAGCCTTGGAGAGGATGAGGGGTTGCGGGGGTGGGGTGGGGAGAGAAGGTAGGATGGAGAGAGATGGAAAGAAGGTAGTGGGAGGGAATGAATGGATCCAGGCACGGGTGGATGGCAGTTCTCCCTGGGATGCTCCTGAGAAGCAGCCAGCTACATCGCCTTAAGGCCAGGGGAGAGGAGGTGATGCACCATGAAGAAGTGGAAATAAGGGGAAGGAGTTCAAAGCACCCCAAGGCTGCTGCACCATTTGTCCTTCGGCTTGCTCTGCTTCTTGCTAGCTCAACCCGGCATAGCTGGCGCTGAGGAAAGAGGAGGAGGAGGAGGAGGAACAGAGAGGCAGGGGATTTCTCTCTCTATTTAGCCTCAGCCCCAGTCCTCTTTTTTCTTTTTTTGCTTATTCAGAGGTACTGATCCGCCATGTCTCCAGGGCAGCTTCACTGCAGTCTTTCATCTCTCCACCTGCTCCCCCTCTCTCGGCCGCCGCCGCTACTGGTGCAGCCTGTGGGGGGGTGGGGGGGGGAGATATAAATAAATAAATAAATAAATAAATAAACAGACCTGGCTGTATGTGATGCAGTCTCTGCCTCCTGGCCCCCAGGAAACAAATGAAGAGCAGGAGGAAGGAAGGAAGGAAGGCAGGAAGGAAGGAAGGGTGGGTGGGTAAGAGAGAGGGAGGACGAAGGGGAAAAAGAGGCGAGCATTACCATAGCAGGGCAGCCAGAAAGGCAAAACCGGCAGCCGCCACCTCCTCAGGCCGCCTCGCCTGCCTCTCCCTCGCCACCCCCGCCTCTCCCTCCACAACCCTCCCAACGGCTGGGGAGAAGGACAGATGGGGAGATGACAGCACTGCCTCCGCCTCCTTCTCCTCACAGTGTCTCTCTTCCCGCGCTCTTAGAGGACGGGCGAGAGGAGGCCCGCCGGGAGGCTGGGCACCTCTTTCATGCTGCCACACAGTTGGCCTCCTCACCCTTTTCAGAGCCTGCATGAAAAGAAGGAAGGTTCAGCAGTTTTGGGGGGAGGGAAGGAGCACACACACACACACATACATGAACTGCTGCACATAGGAAGATGTCCATAAACACTTGAGGGGTCCCAGATCTCCCCACCACCTTTGAAAAGAGCATAATGAGCGTCCTTTATTTCAAGAGGCCACATACATGTCGCAGCTCACCTCATCTTGCATATATATTTTTGTCTAGTCATAGGCATGTCGTAGCAAATATCCTGAAGAAAACATTGATACCTATGTGACACCCACATGGTTTAGTCTCACCCATTCTAACTCAATATCTGGAGGACGCAGCACTGGAAAACATGATATAGTAATGAAGAAGAGTGTTCTGCAAATCTCTCTCTCTCCCCCCCCCCCCTTACATTATAAAGAGCCACTCCAAATGTGACATTATTTCTGAAAGAGGTGTAAAACGGAGTTAGGGTTAACAATGTACAAAGTATTTACACCATCACATGTACTTGCCCTGATACTCCAGGGCAAGGCAGAGGGAGGTACTTGCTTTAGTGCACGTTTTATCTTTAGTGCACGTTTTATCCCATAACTGCTTATTTTGTGGCATATCATGTTTGGAGTGTTGTGCGAACCAGCTTCCTGTGAGTAGCCACGCATGTCAATAATAAAACACTCAAGTGGCAGTTTTAAAAAAAGGGTTTACTTTAGGGACAGTAACTTTTCATCTTAGGGTAAGATGGCTGAGGTCAGCGAGCCATGCAAGGTAGAGCAGGCATCCTAGTTATCCCCTCCCAGGTACGCATTAAGACTTTAGCTTCAGGATCAGTGTAGTGACCTGTAGCCTGAGTCCTGCAAATATGGATATCCAATGGTTTTCACACATAGTGCACAAGTTTTGAACAGTTTTTCCTACATTTGTGTCAACTGGTGCTGAGTCAGCCCACACATCTGGAATTAGTAGGGGTGCCAGGCAGAAATGTGGCTTCTAGGCAGGCCTGACATTCATAATTTCAGTATTTAAACACTGTATACAAATACTTTCATGTACTGGGATCTCTTATAGTTGCAGCACTTTAATACACCTATAATATAATTTCTTCCAATGGGCACTTTTTGCTATATGTACCAAGAAAGTCAATCAGAAAGCATGCCATTTTTTTACAGTTGCACATTTGTAGCATTAGACAGGCTTAAGAGTTCCAACTAGCATCTCCTGCAATTTCACAGAGCGTGATGTGGCATTATTTACTAGGATTTCCAAAAGGCTTTTGACAAGGTCCCTCACCAAAGACTCTTGAGCATACTTAGCAATCATTGAATAAGAGAAGCCAGCCTCTTATGGTTTGGTAACTAGTTAAAGAACAGAAAGCAGAGAATAGGTCAGCTCTTGCAATGGAGGGATATAAACAGTGGTTGTATATTGGGAATGGTGTTTTTTTTTAACTTGTTAATAAATTATCTGGAATTAGGGGTGAGAAGAGAGGTGGCCAGGTTGGTGATAACACCACATTTACAGTTGTTAAAGCAAAACAGGATTGTGAAGAGCTCCCAGACTGTGGCAAAACAGCATCAGGATCAGTGTGAAAGGTAGGCATGGTTCGGCACCTGCCAAGGATCCACGTAGCCACAGGGTGCAGGAGTCACAAAACCCTGAAGTTGCAACCTGCACATTCATTTGTCTCTCACTCTGGCCCAGACAATAATGGTGGTGAGACAGAAGAGCAGTCTGTCTGCTCATTGGCTCTCTGCCAGTCAAACTAAGTGGTAGCAATGCTAAGAAAGAGCATGAGGAACAATAGCAGCTGGTGACGATGGCAGTGAGAAGGTAGACTCACTGAGGGAGTGGTCCCATTGCGGGTGATTTGCCCAAGGGCCCTCTAAAACCTGGAGCCAGTAGCACCAGGCATTATAATAGCAAATATGGTTCAATGCAAGCAAGTGCGAAGTGTTACATACCGGGGCAAAAAAATCCTAACTTCACATATATGTCAATGGGATCAGAGATGGCAGTGACTGGCCAAGAAAGAGACCTTGGGTTTGGTGGATAAGCTCACTTAAAATTTCAACCCAGTGTTTGGCTGCTGTGAAACGGCATATTCCATGTTGGGGATTATTAGAAAAAGAATTGAAAAGAAAACTGCCAGTATAATAACACCCTTACATTATATAGAATACTGTCTACAGTTCTGGTCACTCAGTCTCAAAAAGGATATTGTAGAGCTGGAAAAGGTTCAGAAAAGAAGCATTAAAGGGACTGGAGCAAGTCTCCTATGAGGAAATGTTATAACATTTGGGTGCTTTATGAGTATTAACAAATGAATAATATAATAAATAGATTGGGTGGGAAAAGTAAATAAGGGAGGACATGATAAAGGTGAATAAAATTGTGCATAGTGAATAGGAAGAAAGCACTCCAGTGGACAGACAGCAAACAAGAACCTAAGGATATCCAATGAAGCTAAATTGTGGGAGATTCAGGAAGGATAAAAGGAAGTATTTCTTCACATCAATCATCTTTATCGGATTTTACATGACACGGGGGCAGCCTTGGTTTCCTTTTTAGGAAGGCTTTCAGTTGTATACTATTTATTTATTAAATTTATATCCTACCTTTCAGCCAAATTTGGCGCTCAAGGTAGCTAACAATAATAAACTACAGATTGAAACGAACTTAATTATAACATTTTTAAAAAAATTCCCTTTCAGCAGTGGGCCACCATACGTGCCAAAGATCTGCCTGAATAAAAAAACATCTTGTGTTTAAAACTCTTGCCAGTGGAAGGGCAACAGAGAGAAAGCCAACCTAGCCTCCCTTGGCAGGAAGTTCCAGAGCCTGGGTGCAGGCTCTCTTACATTTCTGCCAAATGTGCTTCTGGTGTCAGTGGAACCAAGAGAAGGGCCTTCCCTGAAAAAGCCCAGGCAAGCTTGTATTGAAGAATGTGTACTTTCATATAGCTTGATCCCATGTCATATAGGGCTTTATAAGTCATAACCAGCACTTTGAATTGTGCCCAGAAACAGACTGGAAGCCAGTGAAGCTTTTGTAATAAGGCAGTCACATGCTCCCTGGTTATAGCATTCTGGGCCAGCTGAAGTTTCCAAACAGTTTGGAAGATTCAAAGGCAGCTCCGTGTAGATTGGGTTACAGTAGTCCAAATGGGATGTAAGAAAGGCTGGTGTTGCCATGGCCAGATCAGACTCCTCTAGGATCAGGTGAAGTTAGCACACTAGGCTTAGCTGTGCAAATGCACTCCTGGCCACCGCCGAAACCTGAGCATCCAGGTTCAGGGCTGAATCCAGGAGTACACCCAAACTGCAAACCTTAAAGCAACCCCATCTAGTACAGATTGAATCCCTATTCTCTGATCCAGACAAGACAGAGGAGTACATCTGTCTTGTCTGGATTAAGCTTAAATTTGTTCGTCTTCTTCCAGTCCATTACCAATGCCAGACACTGATTTAGAAATAGAATAGCTTCCTTGGCTTTAAATGGAAAGGAGAGATAAAGTTGGGTTTCATTAGCATACTGGTGGGACTGAACCCCAAAACTCCAGACAACAACATCTCCCATCAGTTTCATGTAAATGTTGAATAGCATGTGGAACAAGAGGGAACCCTGAGCGACATGATAGGCTAACACTCATGGCATTCAATAGGAGTCCAGCACCTTCTGAAATTGCCCATTCAAGAAGGACTGGAGTCACTGTAGAACAGTGCCTCTAAGTCCCAGCCCAGACAGATGCCTCAGATGGATACCATTGTCAAAGGAATCAAAAACTGGCAAGAGTTCCAGCAGAACTAACAGTAACACATGGATTTACATGTTTCTTTAGGCTCACTGTTGCCTTTGGTCATACAGATTTTGCCGATTTTTAACACAACATCAAAACCTGCAAAACTGTTTACCCAAGGCAAAAGTGAGCCATAGACAGCAATCCCACTTTCTCAAATTGTCTTCAGTTCTAGAAATAAAGAAAGAAAAACAACAATGATAATCTCCAGCTTTTTATTACTTCCATCTGTGTTCCAATATTTATTTATTTATTTATTTATTTATTGCATTTATATACCACCCCCACAGCCGAAACTCTCTGGGCAGTTTACAAAAGTTAAAAACAGTAAACATTAAAAACAAATATACAAAGTTTAAAAACATAAAAAGCATAAAAACAACAGTATCCTTATGATAGCTCCTCTCATAGGCATATTACATCTAATCCTTCTTCTTGAGGGTGTTATCTTGTCCAAAAGCCACTGTTTATGTGCATGTCTTAAAATTGGTTTTGTTAAGAAGAAGAAAAGGGGGGGAGAAAACAAACTCAACATAAACCATTAATTTTGTTGCTTCATTGTGTCTCTGGTTCATACTCACTTTCTCCCTTGACAATGAAATAAAGCTGGAAAATTACAATGCTTCTTTAACCCTTTTGTTTTTCAGGAATGTTTTAGCAATGACTAGAGTACTGGCTGTACTGTTATAAATAGAAGCTGAGATTCATTCCATCAGTTTGTTCAGCAGCATGGACAAGAACCCAGCCTATAGAATTCACCTGCTATTTTACAAGCTTGTTGCCATGGAATAATAGTCTGGCCCAATCACAGAAGAGACATGTTACCAGCTATAATTCTTGTAAGTCAGGTTTGGAAAGTAAGAAGCATCACTCAGCTGGAAAAAAAATGTAGGTTTTGCCACTGACACAAGTATCTTGTATTTTGACTGATTTGAGCCTTACTTGCTAAAGATAAACAACACATGTCTCAGAATATTAGGTGTAGGGGGATTTTTGGATGTTTTTTTTTTTTTTAATTTTAAGGCACACTGAACACAAGCTGCTGGGAAGCGTGAGGTTCCTGCAATACCTTGCAACAGTACTCCTTAAATTCCCCACTATAGTAGGTGTAAGGAAGATCCAGAGATAGACATCCGGAATGATCAACTTCGTTCAGACTCACAAACTCAATGAAACTGTTGTAACTTTAAAACATTAAAACAATTTAAGAAAGTTAAAGACAAACAGACACATAAACCTCCAATCAGCAAAGCAAATTAAAAGAGTATACTCTCAAGTCTAGCAGATTTCTAGAGAACAAGACATAGATAAACACAGACTCTGTGAAGGAGCTCTTTTTCACAGAGGGACTCCCATCTCTCCCAGGCAAGACAATTCCCTCCCCCCTTTGCTCAATCTTAAATACCCAATTTGACATCATCAGTTCCTCCTATTGACCTCTTCTAAACTCCTAAACCCATTGGACCACCTCATAATTTAGACCATCCTCTCCTGAAAACCTCTCCTTTCTCAGTTAGTTGTTTATGACAATGAAAGGTCAAGTTCCCTGTTCTTGTGGTTAACCTGTCTGGGTTACTTCTCTGTTCTTATGTACAACCTCACCTGTCCTTTACCCTGGACCCTTCACCAAGTTACAGTTAGTACATGTCACAAGTTCTTATGACAAATATAATTTGAGCAATACCAAGTTGCAAGTCCTCATGAGTAACGTCTTTGAGCAACCTCAAATCATATTTCCAAATCATTTTCTATCAGGTCTTATCTAAACTAAATCATCTAACCCTTGATACAGTGTTCTATGTGTGTATGCCTACTTGCCCCTTATAATATTAAAGCACTACCCTATCACTTGTACACTCATTTAAACCCACTCTATGCCCCCGCAAACTTCTTTCTCTATGCTATGCCAACAAACTTTTATAACCCCAATCTTACACATATTTAGTAAAATTTCAAATGAAGAAATAATCTTACATAGGCTTGCTTCATATGAAAAAAGTGTTCAGCATAGGATCACTATTACTATGACCTAATAAAGTCATTCAAAATATTAGGTGTTCATACATCTGCTCATCTTCCAGTGTATTGGATGCCATCATTTGCCAGTAACGTGCTACTACAAACAAGACAAACAGGCCAGCTCATAGAAAAGAATAACTGGACACCTATCTATAAAACCCCAGCAATATTAAAAAACTAGTGGGAACACTTCAACCTCTCAGGACAGTTAAAGTGCCCATTCTTAAACAAAGAAACTTTAGAGACACTTTTCTATACAAAATATTTGAACTACCATTCATCAAGAGATTCGACTATCTCCTATGGCTTAAATAGAGACAAAGGTTTTTATTTATTCATTTGTCACACTACAGACTTCACCTTGAATAACACATAATCATCTTGGCAAGGCAAGGAAGTCTGTATAATCACTCAAGAACTTTATAAATGGCCACTGTAAATAAGGTAATTATCGCTGTCTGTACTTGCTGCATTTGTGTTCCCTCACTGTTTGTTTTCCCTCACACGTACTCCCCCCCAACTGTGTGTGCATATCATAATAATCCTTTGTGCATCTGATGAAGTGGGCTGTAGTAGGGTGACCATATGGAAATGAGGACAGGGCTCCTGTATCTTTAACAGTTGTACAGAAAAGGGAATTTCAGCAGGTGTCATTTGTATGCCCACAGCACCTGGTGAAATTCCCTCTTTATCAGAATTTTTAAATATACAGGAGCTCTGTCCTCCTTTCCATATGGTCACCCTAATCCTGCATGCAGTCAAACACACCCACACAGGTGTCCTGTATATTTAACAGTTGTGATAAAGAGGGAATTTCACCAGGTGCTGTGGGCATACAAATGACACCTGCTGAAATTCCCTTTTCTGTACTACTGTTAAAGATACAGGAGCCCTGTCCTCGTTTCTATATGGTCACCCTAGCTGTAGCACATGGAAACATGTGCTATAATAAATTTGTTAGTCTTTAAGGGTCTTTAAGGACTCTTTATTGTTTTTGCTGTAATAAACAAACATGGCTGCCCCTCTGGAAATATGCGGATCATCAGTGAACTACAGCCCATCTTGAAGAATGATTTTTTTCTTTTTCACATGCCTTGGATAGCAGGCCTATACTTGCTTACATACAGCCCCCTAAGCCAGGCACACAATAGAGATGCAAACTTATGGATCAGCTCCTGCAATAAATCCAGGCGCTAATTCTGTCACCAGAACCACTCAGGCAACACTATTACAGGACCCAATAATATCAGCTGTAACATCAAGAGGTCGTTCACTTGCTCATCTTCCAATGCAATCTATGCTATCATCTGCTAACAATGCCCTTCACCATTCTACATAGGACAAACAGGTCTGTCTCGACACAAACAAGAAAACAGAAATGTATTTTATATCAGAAACAGCAACATTCAGAAACCAGTGGGACAACATTTCAATTCTCCAAAACATTCCACTGCTCACCTGAAAGAAGTTATTCTCAAAAAAGAAATTTCAAAAGAGGGTTCAAGTGTGAAACTGCTGAGTTATACCTAGTCAAGAAGTTTTATTCTATCAGTTTAGGGTTGAATAAAGACAATGGCTTCCTGCCTTGCCACTACAGGTGAAAATAGTAAAACTGGGATTATTGTATTATGTAACTACTCTGGTCACTTTGCTTATCTATAACTTCACGTAAAATTGTCAGACTGTATGTTTTGCATTTCACTGCAGTTTGCAATCCCCCCTCCACATATGTGTCAACTGATGACAACACTTTGTGTATCTGAAGAAGTGGACTCTAGCCCACAAAAGCTTATGCTGTGATGAAGGAAACGCGTACCAGGATGTGAGGGTAGAAGTTCCTTTATTGTGTACATGTAGCGTAGTTAAATAGTTCTCCCCCCACCCCTTCTTTCCCTCCTCCTCTCATGCGGAGCCAACTTCATTATCACCTTGCCCCTGTGTGAGACTAGAGGTAAACAAGACGTGCCGTGCAATAAGAAAGGAATCCGATAAGAAAGGAAGCAGGGGGGTCAGACCCGTGATCCCAGGGGCAGTGTGCTGCCATAAGGAAACCCAGATCTGCCACGCCAGCCCTACACTATGATAAATCTGTTAGTTTTTAAGGTGCCACAAGAGGCTTGTTATTTTTGTCCCCAAACTACTGCTGCTGAGTTTTTTTCTTTGCAAACGCATACCTGTCTGCTTCTTCCCTTTACCTGGCCAGGATGGGATGCGTTAGGAGTTCCCCAAACTCTGGTAGCTGTTAAGAAATATTAACATTCTCTTGTCAAATCTATAGTAATATATTGGCATAAACCTATTTGCAGTAATAAGGTGGTCAGCTCACAATGGCATGGTTTTTTTCTTCTTCTTATAATGCATCATCTTTTATTCTATTCTGATCTTGATTGCCTTCTGTGATGTTGAATATCCCTCTTAACTTTGGGTCATTTGCAAATTTTATAAGCAACCCCTGTATACACTCATCTAAGCCATTTATATGAATGTGGAATAGCACAGGACCTAGGACAGAGCCCTGTGGCACTCTACCTGAGACTTTCCTCCAAGAGGATGCTGAGCCACTAAGTAGCACTTGTTCAGTATCATTGCTCAACCAGATGTGGATCTACCTAACTGAAAAATTGTATTGTCCAACCTACATTTTACCATCTTGTCAACAAGAATATAATGGGAAACCTTGTCAGATAAAACCTCCTATCTGAAGTCTACTTCAGGTTGGTCTTGTGGAAAAGCAAACACTACTAAGTAATGAGATAGAAGCACCACAGCTATTTCTCTTGGGTTGTTTTCAAATCATGGGACTGGTGTGCATACAATTATTTTATTTATTTTATTTATTATTGCATTGATATCCTGCCCTTTTTCCTCCAAGAAACCCAAGGCAGCGTACATAATCCTCCTCCTTTCTATTTTATCCCCACAACAACAACCCTATGAGGTAGGTTGGGCTGAGAGTCCGTGACTGGCCCAAAGCCACCCAGTGGGTTTCCATGGCCAAGTGGGGACTAGAACCCAGATCTCCTGACTCCCAGTCCAACACTTTAGCCACTACAGCACACTGGCTCTCATACAATTAGATGCCTTGGAGATAGTTAACATAATTACAAATATTTGTAATGATTTTATAGTGGCTGAAAAAAACCCACAACACCAGTTTCACCAGAGATCACAGAGGGATAGAGAGGGAGGATGGACAGTAAGTTTACAACAGGCAACAATTCTATCATATCATCTTTATGTTATCTGAAAAGAGACAGTCTGTACACAGCCCAAGTCAAGGATACCCAGTCAAAGAACAACAGATTGGGCTTGGTTTGTCAGGGGTAAGGCTGAGGTGAGCCATGAGCTGGAATATCCAAGCCCAACGATAAAGACATTGTTTTCAGCACAGCTAGGCAGACACTGAAGGCTTTTAACACTAAAGCCTGCTGAGTCCCACCCATGATTCAGCTGCAGTACATTAGAGCTCTCTTGCTAGAGCCCTACTCATGAGAAGTTACTTTCTCCTGAGTAGCCTTTCTTCATACGCTAGCATAGCACACCTTCTCACTGGAGCCCTACTGGCCTGTTGCTTGAGGCAACGACGCTCCTGGGAGCTTGGGGGTTCCTCATCTCTGGGACTCAGATTTGCTGTATCCTTTGGTCTCTCTAGCCCTGATCCTGCCCACCCCCCAGCAGTGTTACCTGTCTAGGCAGGCTCAGAAGCCTGTGTAGAGGAAAAACAACAAGAAGGAGGAAGAGGAGGAAAATCAACTCTGTCACTCCTTCTGCTCTACTGGGTGTCTCCCTGCAGAACATAGAATATTCAGAGCACTCCAACATCGGAGCACTCCTTCAAAGGGCCTAGGATTGTTCCCTAAATAGGTTTGTCTCCAGGTCCTGGTGAATTACATCCAAGGGCTCTGAAGGAAATTGTGGACATTATTTCAGAGCTGCCAGCTGTAATCTTTGGGAATCTTGCACTGCTCAACATTTTTATTAATGTCTTGGATGAGTGCATAAAGGGAATGCTCTATCAAATTTGCAGATGATATGAAGATGACACCATAGAAGGCAGACTCAAAATTCAAAGTGATCTTAACAACTTGGAATGCTGGTCCCACACCAACAGGATTAAATTCAAAGGAGATAAATATAAAGTCCTGCATTTAAATAGGAAAAATCAAATTCACAAGTATAAAATGGGATTGACCCAGCTTGGCAGCAGTAGTTGTGATAAGGATCTATGTTTCTTAGTCAGTCACAAGCTGACCATGAGCCAGCAGTGTGATGTGGCTGCTAAATAAGCTAATGCAATCAGACTGCATTAACACAAGCATAATGTCCCAATCACAAGAAGCAAAACTAAAGCTTAGAGGAACCATAGTGAAAGAAATTAATCACTGCATCACTCTTGAAGAACCATCATACCATCTGAGCTGAGCCATCACTGCTACAGAATCCATGCTTGCCTTTTCTTCCTTATCGTATCCCCATTTCAGTTGAATATGGCTACAGTTGAACATGGTTGCACAGTGGAAGTGGGAGTTGTGTGCATGCCCACATCCCCTCCCTGGTTTAGCCCTTCTTGAATTGCGGGTGAATGCCTGCATAGGGCTTTAGTGGGATTCAATGAGAGTAAGTTATCCAAGGTTATGAAAACCCAGTTCAGCTATCACCTTATGCATGCATGAGATAGTACCTGTACGCAGGAAGCTCTTTGATATATGAGATGCTTCTGTCCATGGGGAAAGCATTGAACCCCTTTTGATGAGTCACGGTGAATAAAACGACGCATCAGGGTCTCTTTCTATAGAGTTTTTCCCATTGTTACCTTTCATGGTTAGTCAACAGAATAGCCTGGCATCAAATCCTCTTTTCCCATAAAGACATTGAGCAGGATGAAGTGGGTCAACAACTAAAGGATACTTGATGTAAGCAAATAAAAAAGGGGAGGATAACATCACAAAGACATTTTTAAAAATAATATTATATACGTTTCACGTTTGGAGAAAATGTCAGATTTATGATGATCTCATATATACTTGGTGCCCATTAGATTTGTCAACACATCCTGAACTGTACATCTGGTGTTTGCTTAAACACGTTACAAAAAATGCAGACTTGCAGAGAGGCCATATGGGTTGTCATGACATGTATTTTGATCCAGCACAAAGAACGAAGCTAGATAATAGATAGAAGATTAAGATTTGGATCCAGAATGTATTTAGGATGATAGCCCTGTTCAGGTGTTCTTAATCTGTATAGAATCAATGCATGATCTATTCTCTTTGTTGGTTAGGAGCTGGGAAAGCAGCTGGTCATTCCTTATAATTAATTCATCCATCTGTCTCCACTGTTTCTTACTTCCACAAACCTTCTTTTGCTGGATGCAACTGGTATTTAGAATTTTCTTAAAGTGTTGCATGATAGAAGTCATTTTGGTGCACATCAGTAAACAACTATGATTGATTTTACAACACCTTGAAGAAAGTTGCATATTATGAATAGCAATGGAATATTTTCCATGTGTCCCTATGTAAACAATAGTGCTGTTTAACTAAATGTTTTCTTTGTTAGCTAGACTATTTGTATCAACAAACATGCAGTTAATTCATCAGGCCTTAGAAATTGAGCATTTCTATACTAGGCTAAAATCCCTCAGTTTACTAGGGCTTCTGCTTCCAGATTCTTTTCGGGGACTACAATAAGCTCCTTTTGATGTGGCTTTTTTTTTCTTTGTTGGAAAGTTCTATATGTTTCATTATAAAGCCACTAGATGTTGCTGTATCATTATTTGCAAAAACCACCCAAAAACCCTCAATATGAACAGCACACCTCTGGAAAATGTGGCTTTTGGGAAATGTGGATCTGGAAAATGCCAGACTTTTGTTGTCATGAGAAACAATGCAATAAAAGTTGTAAAGAGTGTGATATGTCCTGAAGGACAGCAATATCATATACAGGACCCACAAACTTCTGTGAGTAGCCAATCACGAGACCATGATAAATGCTTCATGTACAAACATACATTGTATAAATAGATAATGGAAGTGGGAGTTTACACTGCTTCCAGCATAGCTTCAGTGAGCTGACAGTAGCAGTAAGTAATCTTATCAGCTTGGGTTTCCTATGTCAGAATGTGCTAGAAGGATCAGGCCCATGACACTTCCTCACAAAGGGTTCAATAAGGGGATACCAAAGATACACCAACAAGTAGGGCCTTGAGCTGTGGTCCGTACCACCAAGGCAGTCTGCACAAAAGTGGCTGAGTTTCAGACCAAAAGCAATTCAAAGATGAAAGACAATTTATCCTTTAAAAAAACTCCAATACACATACTTACACTCCTGGCGTTTAGGCTGTGGGATGCCTTCAGAAGCCCATGGCATCAGCTCCCTGGCCTGCCTTCTCTCCAGGCCAAGCATGATTTTAAATAGAGTGTTATCAGACAGGGGGGAATTGTGTTTCCTTGCCATCACTTTTCCTCCGCTTCTGTCCCACAATACTTCCTCTTTCTTCACACAGGGGAAGGAAGAGGAAGTAAACAATGACTACATGGCCATTTTTACCGCACTGCTTTTCCCGAACACAGCAGGAAATGGCAGCACATTCCATTTCAAAAATTAAAAAAACGGATTTAAAGGGTCTATTTTGTGACGGAAAGAAGGCAAGAAGGAGTGGGAGACGCATGGGAAGCAGAAATTGTCGTCAAAAGGACTGTTGAACTTCCGTAAGTGGGAGTAACGAGAGTGTGATAAAACACTCCCTGATGATGCTCAGTCCCTGAAACAGCCAGGAAGAAGCTGCCTATTGGAATTCTCTCTTGGGCCATTTGAGTTCAGTTCAGTTCCTGCACCTGATAATACTTCTTTTTCCGACAGGATGCACAGAAAAACAACCTACAACTATCTGATACTTTGTCAGAGCAGCTTTATTTTATTTATTTATAGCATTTATACCCAGCCCTTTTGTCAAAAAGCTCCCCAGAACAGCTACTACCACCCTTTCATTAATGTATAGAATATCTCTGTCAAGAGCATTCAAGGCTCCCCAAATAGACAATATAAAATTTGTGCAGCTCTTGGCTTAAGATCTAATCAGGAAGCAAAATGGCAAGGTAAGATGGTACATCCAGAGATTAGTCTATTAACTGACACACTGCAAGAGTCTGAGGTCGGGCTGATTTGCAAGCATGTCACACAGTCACATTGAGAAGCCTGTCAGAGCAGGTACATGTCTTGAAACCCAATGAGTTTGAGAAGAGACTTGTTCAGAATTGGAAATAGCCAGAGAAGGCATGTCGGATTGCTGATGTTCCATGGCAGCTATTTGATCTCCTTTAAGGTCAATGCTCAGTAAGATGAAATACACAGGTACTCTGCAGCAGAAGAGATTTGTGGTGTATTTATTTAAATACCAGAATTTGCATTCAGCTCTGTTCGGCTGCCTCATGGGTAACAAACAAAACAGGACCACCTATTCTAAAAATCTAACACCTAATGTGGTCTGTGATTTCAAGTCTGCATGTCCACAAATACAGTCTATTAAAAAAAGAAAATGTCAAAGCCTTTTCCGGGCAAATAGTGATAAAGTGGAATGAAAACACAACTCCTTCTGCATTTTAGTATATCTGTATTAGGAATATGGGGCAAACGGAAAAGAGAAACCTGACTAGATAGTGGGGTTAATGCTAAACCACTTCTGGAAGGGACTCCAGAATCAGATTCATGCATCCAGGGAACTGAGCTCTTGTCAATGAAAAGATATGCCATGAAAAATCTGTTGGCCATTGAAATGGCAGAAGACTCTTGGTTGTTTTTAATACAACAGACCAATATAGCTAGCCCCTTAGAATTTGTTCCCCCCACTGCCACAAATTAAGAACATAAGAAGTGTCATGCTGGATCAGACCAAAGGTCCATTTAGTCCAGCATTCTGTTCACACAGTGGCCAACCTGTTGTCGACCAGGGACCAAAAAAGTAGGACATTCTGCAACAGCACCCTCCCGCCCATGTTCCCCAGCAACTGGTGCACATAGGCTTACTGCCTTGAATACTGGAGATAGCACACAACCATCAGGGCTAGTAGCCATCAATAGCCTTCTCCTTCAGGAATTTATCCATCCCCCTTTTAAAGCCCTCCAAATTAGTGGCCATCACTACATCTTGTGGTAGTGAATTCCACAATTTAACTATGCATTGTGTGAAGAAGTACTTCCTTTTATTCGTCCTGAATTTCCCACCAATCAGCTTCATGGGATGACCCCGGGTTCTAGTATTTGAGAGAGAGAGAGAAATGTCTCCCTATCACTCATTCTGTTTTGCCCATTTGTTTTTCTCTGTTAATTGTCTTTCTAACAGGAGGTATAATTACTAAATAATCCCATCAGTCAACACCAAGGAACCGATCAGCCATCAGTGAAGGAAGAAGCAGAAATCAGAACCAAAGAGCAGGTGAGACAACAAAGCTGGGGACAAGGCCCGATATCAGGACCAAAGGGTGAAGCCAGGATACAGGGTCAAAGAGCATGTAGTAGCACATTGGAGCCAGGAAGCTTTGATGATGATGATGATGATGATGATGATGATGATGATGATGATGATGATGATGGGCAAGAGCCTAGTCCAGAAAGGAAGGCTTTTTAACATCTTTTCCTGACCAACAAGGTATGTGCTGAAGTATTGGCCCTCAATAGCCTTCTTTATGGGAGGATAACAGCATAGACAACAGTAAAGAATTCTTGACACCAGAAACAGAAAGCCAGCTATTGAGACAAGGGGACCATTGAATGACTACAGATTTAAAGGAGAACTAAAGAAGGATAACGAGATTGCAGAAAAGAGTGCCTGAGGAATTAAGACAAATAGTGGGGACAAGAGATATTCTAGACCTGGGTGAACAAGTTCAGGAGATCTGCAGGCCATTTTCACCCCCAGGGCACCCTCCCTCAGGTTACCGGCTGTGGGGAGCTGTGCAGCCCATGAAAGGCCATCTTGAAAAAAAGAAGGAAAAAGTGACATTGTTGGTTTGACGCAAAATGTGGTAGCAAACCACTCCATAGTGCTACAAAGCGCTACTATGGTTAAATTAAGTTTGTTTATAAACAAGCTAAATTTGGTTGTTTTGGTGCTCCATAGCCTCAATGGATGCTGTTTTATTTTGAAAAACTTTTTTTTAAAAAAAATATTGGAGTGCCGTGAGGTGTGGCAGGAGCTGCATGCAACCCATGGGGCACACATGGTTCATCCTTGTTCTAGTCCTTATTGACAAATTGAAAGGTGATGGTATTGTATGCAATAGAGTATTCCTTCGTATGGTCCCTTGTGAATGGTGACTTATCAATTATAATTGTATTGTAATTATATTGATGCAGTACCAGGTTTTGGAGGGCCCTTGGGCAAGGCACCAATGTCACACCAGCAATGTCACGTGCTATTGCTCCACGTCCTCTTTTTGATCATTGCTACCACTTGCTTGCTTGAAAGGCACAAAGCAAGTGAGTAAGAAGGCCGGGGCACCTTCTGCTCTTCCTTCTCACCAGCATTGCTGTCTGGATCAGAGTGAGGCCATAGCTAGACGGGGCAATGTCCCAGGTCGATCCCCGGGATTGTCCCTGTGCGTCCACATGACGTACGGGGGATCCCGGGAGCAGGGAGGGATGATCTCTCCCTTTCCCTGGGATATGGCCCTACCCTTCAGCCTGCTTTTTCCGCAGTCTCGGGATGATCCCAAGACCGCAGAACATGTTGGTGGGCATCGCAGTTTGTCCTGGCTCCTCAGGGTTACTCGCAAGGAGCTGCAAACCATGCACGGGGCGCAGAGCTCCTCAGGAGCTCTGCACCCATCAGGGGTGGGGTGGGGGGAGTGGGGAAATAATTTTTTAAAACAACAACTACTTACCTTTGAGCGCACGAGCGCTTGTGCACTCCTTCTGTTTCTTTAAAAAACACAAATTGCAGGGTGCAACATCCTATTTGTCTGAGGCCATCGCGCACCATGTGTAAACAGAAGGGGAGATCTCGCGATAAATATATCGCAAGATCCTCACCCATCTGTCGCGTGAGACCCGTAGGTCTAGCTGAGGCCTGAGAGGCAGGAGAACAAGCAGCTTGCAATGGTTCGGAAGAGGAGCAACTCCAGGGGGCTCTTGCCAGCAGGTCCCTGCTAAGATGTGGGCCCTCAACAGGTGCCCCACATGCCTACCCTTGATGCCAGCTCCGTATTAATGCCAAACCTTTCTGACTTGCAGATAAGGGGGGAAATCTGTCAGCACACAGAGCAAGCAAACCATTAAAATGCTAGCTACAGCCAATCTGTCTGTCAGCTGCAGCTTGCTGTTGCTGCATGTTTTAATTTCTGAGCAATGATACAGATAAGAAAGCCACCAGGGAAGTCAAATCAAAGTTATAAAAAAACATGCATGGAATTTATACAAGATCTGATTATTTTTAAACTGAGCTTAAATTACTCAGTTGGCAAACAAGAGTGGTGTAATTTATAATGCTTTAAAAACGTATTCACTTATAGCCCCTTTTCTCTTTGTCTCTCTACTACTTCAGGATTTATTTTATTAACAACTAGTGAACAGACCCTGGCTTACACAGCAAACTCTTCAAGCACATTGGGCCCATAGCATCCATGTGAACCCATGCCCACTGCCTCTCCTAGGCATGGCCCCTGCTGTGACGCACCCCAATATCACCTTAAAGGAGGGTTCTGTCCCTTCCATTCCTCTGATGGGGGCTGCCCTACAGCAGTTGTATAACTAAACCCCACAGTTTACTAATTTCCTGTGGCTTCAAACTGTATGATCTGCAACGCTAGGTGCTGGTTGGGAAATTCTGCTGCCTAGTGACTGAAGATGTTATTGCAGGTTTCAAACACATGAACTAATTTAAATTAATTAATGCATTTAAATCACAAAATAACCCTGAGGCAGACCCCCCTAGGCTTCCTTTAGTATATATGTCAAGTTTCAGGTGCCCACAGTTTTGATGTTATGCTGCCGACAGACAAACGGATGGACAGATATGCTCCTTCTTTTTTTATAGATTTATTCTTCATTTGAATGTGCCGTTTTCCTCTGTTCTTTTGAAATTTGCTTGTACGCTAACAGCAAATGATAAGTATATGCTGAAATAAATTCATTGCTTTAAGTGTCAATGTATCACAAATCACTCTGCATGTGTTCATTCTTTCATCATTAATGCAATGGCAAACTCTTGTAAAAATACCATTACCAGTCTGACATAGATATGTTATGGCATTTTACTTTAACACTGAAAAAGTGACTACCCACAACTATGAACTTGCAATTATCTCATCAGATTATCTGTGCAGTCTACAGCAGAGACATTATCTGCTAGGAACGATTCAAAATCTTAGGTTCCAAAAATCAAATCAAATTATGGAATTTTGATTCAAACATATCTGTCAAATTATGATCCCATACCTACCCTAACATACATACATATATACATATATCTATATAAATAAAAATGTAAATGTTCGTTCGAAACAGACGTTATATCTCCGAAAGTTCTTCACCGATTGCTTTGAAATTTTGACACAACATTGCATTCGAATATGCGAGCGTTGTTATGTAACTATGTTCTATATGGGGACAAAAGTTTGTCTTAAAATCAAAGAAATAGGCCTCCTCAAAACCAGTCCTGCTGATCATTGTGACATCGCCAACCATTAGGCCAATCCGCTGCCTCTGACTCCTCTCCTATTTGCATGTTTTCTCACAATTGGCTGAGTGAATATAGATGTCACACCTGTGACAGTTACACATTCTGAAGAAAGGTAACTGCCAGGAGTTTCCACTAACCTCCTCACCGTAAAAACATCCTTTTTAAAAAACCAAACAATTTGCTTTACTTCAGCCAAATAATGCCTCACAGAAGATCACACTTAGGTCGTCGTACTCGCAGAGCGGAAGCACTGCGACGAGAAATTGCAAATCAGACTGAGGAAGAACGGGCATCAGCAAACGAGAAAAAAAGAAAAAGAATGCCTCAAATACGTGCCAAGGAACCAGCCAAGCAACGTTCAGCCAGACTTGAGGATGCACGATTGCGAGCACAGCAATTGCGTTCTACAGCTTCAGATCTGCTTTGTTCTCAACAGAATGAACGCGACAGGCTGAGAGTGGCTGAAAGACGTCAACGAGAAACAGCACATCAGCGTCAAACACGACTCCGTGGTAAATAATCACACGATTACAATCGCCTTGCATTCCGGTACAACCCAGCTGATGATTATAGTTTGAGGCGGCATGTTCTCATCGGCACTATGACTGAAGTGTGTCCTTATTGCAAGGCTCTTCAATTTAATGGAGAAACAAAAGGAATATGTTGCGCTGCTGGAAAAATTAAACTGCCTCAACTTGGAGAACCACCAGAGCCATTACAAACTTTGCTTGCCGGATATACCGCAGAATCAAAGCATTTCCTATCTAACATCAGGAAATACAACTCATGCTTCCAAATGACGTCGTTCGGCGCAGAAATCATCACAGCTCCATTTATGCCAACTTTCAAAGTCAAAGGACAAATTTATCATAAAGCCGGCTCCTTCCTTCCGTTTCAAGATAGTCAACATAAATTCCTACAAATGTATTTCATTGGTGATGGCAATGATGAATTGAGTGCACGCTGCGGAATTTATACCGGCATAAAAAGGTCCGTCGTTTCAAAACTGCAACAGCTACTTCACGAAAAAAACAATTTAGTACATTTGTTCAAAACAGCAATTGACATGATGCCATCTGATACACACAAGATTGTTATTCATGCTGACAAAACGCCTGCTGGAGAACATGTGCGAAGATTCAATGCTCCAACTATAGACGAAGTGGCAATTGTTATAGTCGGAGATCAATCTTGACAGGACCTTTCAAAGGTGAAGATGTCCTCATTCCTCGCATTCCTATGATTCCAACAGATACGCCATTTCAATTTAAGAGATTGCAATTCCCAATTCGATTGGCGTTTGCAATCACCATCAACAAAGCTCAGGGCCAATCTTTAGAATTGTACGGTTTAGATCTAGACACAGATTGCTTCTCACATGGACAATTATATGTTGCGTGTTCTAGAGTCGGCAAATCAGACAATCTCTATATCTACACAGACAATGGAACAACTAAAAATATTGTATATCCACAAGCATTGTGAAATTAAACATATTAGAAACATCCGCTTTGTCTTTTCTTTCTTTTCAATTTAACCAGACTGAGCTACAGCAACGCGTGGCAGGGTACAGCATGCATGTATATATATATATATATATATATATATATATATATATGGAATGTCTGATTTTTTCCCTGAATTTCTCAGCTGACAAGCATTATTAATCTTTTTTTTTGGGGGGGGGGGGGAAACATAATGCTAAAAGCCCATTATAAAATTGAAAATCTCTTACACTAACCTGCCAAATGAAAGGCACTGACATCTACGAGATTTTTGGGCATGCTTTTAAAGTAAAATTAATCTTGTGTTACATGTGACTTATCTCAACCATGCCAAAATAGACCCCTTAAAAGTAGAGATGCTGCTGAATTTCATAATTAGGTGAATTTCATAATTAGGCCACTTGTCTATTTGTAATACTCACTTTTGTAGCGAGCCTTGGTGTATTATGAATTCAATATTAAGTTTGGAATTGACAGCTAGCTTCAGAGCATGCGCAGTAATATAGTACACAGATTCCACTCCCCAAATTTTCAATCCTCCTACCACCTAGCCCCACCCCAAATACCATACTTGAAGCCATCTCTTTAACTGCTTGCTTCGTTCCCACCACCACCACCACCACTACTCTGTTTGCACAAGGAGGAAGACTCTTGATTCATGTTCATACTGGTGATTGGCAATGGTGAGTGGACATCACATGATATCACACAAGCAGCCCACATGAAAACAACCCATCATAAAGGAGGCATAATGTGGTGACACATGACACCATGCTGCATTGTGTGATTCCAAAATACAGCTTCCAAGATGCCCCTTGATATTCAGCTTTATCACACCAGCGTAATACTGTGCAATCACTGCGAATTGCGTGCAAAGGACTCAGAGGTTTTCCAGTTTATAAGCTGCTTTCATTGTGAAGTACTCTGAAGGTTTCCAGTTTATAATCTGCTTTCATTGTGAAGTACTTCCATGGTTCCTGCTTTAATTGTGCTATAAAGGGGAAAGAATCGAGGTATTTTGCTAGTAGTTTTCGAACGAATCATTTGTTGTTTCCTGAGCAGCCACTGGGGTGCAGGAGCAGGACTTGATATGTTTAAAGAAAATTTAAACAAATGCTTACATCTGTGTAAGCTTTAAAGATAGAGACATCAAAATTGGCACAGTAATAGATATTAAGGAGAGCTTTAAGCATTCCAAATTTGAATCAGATTGGGTCATCCATTGATTTTTTAATGATTTTTTTCATTTCACCCCTTAAACCCATTTCCTGGTATGCAAAGGATCTTAGGAGCACTGCCGCCCGGGGAGTGATTTAGCTAACAACAACAACCATGACACGGGATAATTTGAGGGAATGCTGTAGGGGATAATTCAAGGGAAACAGGTACGTGGGATGAAGCTATTAGTATTAAAGGAGCTCTCGTCCAAGCTCACATTGACAAATTTGTTACTTTCCAAGTAAATAATGAATTCACTCCGGGTACGTTCATCCATCACCACTAAAATGTCAACTGTGAAGTTTATAATAAGTTCCAGATAATGTAGGGAAGATATGGAGTTCTGGTACATTAAAAAGGTACAAAAACGTTTAAAAACAAAACCAGGGTCTAAATGGGTAAATTGCCAAAGTGTATGCATTATAAACAGTTGAGCCTTATGGCATAGCCTGAAATGTTTAATGATGCAGACATTTCAGCAAATGAAAAACTCTATGAATCCAGGGTAAAGAAGCTCCATTGCACACAAATGATAAACAAAGGTGACTTAAAAATCTTGACTCTAAGCGCCATGTGCACACTTACTCTAAAAAAAAATTAAAAATCATCATGCTATGCTTATTTCAAACATACCCCAGAAACAGGCATAACCCATATAAAGCATACATAGAACAGGCAAAGAATAGACAAGTCTTCACTGATGGTTATTATTTCTTGTGTTGACATGTAGAATGCTCAGGTTTTATTGTTCCTGTTATTTCTGATGTTCAGGTGCTGAGTACCATTGCTTATGTAGCCAAAACAGCATGACCCACGTAGAATGGCCATGTTGGCTGGGGATGAAGGGAGTTGTAGTCCAACACTTCTGGAAGACACAAGGTTGCAGAAGGCTGAACATTGGAGTGCTGAGTCTGCTGTATCAATCTATCAACCAGAGGAGCCAGGCAGGGGTGCACTTGTGTGTGAACAATCTTAATCTAGAGAACATGTATGGTCCCATCATCTTAACTTGATACTCACCAAACTGGCAGCCATGTAGGAAATCTCTCTGAACAAGCCCTTACTGTTTAGGGTGACCATGTGAAAAGGAGGACAAGGCTCCTTTATCTTTAACAGTTGGATAGAAAGGGGAATTTCAGCAGGTGTCATTTGTACACATGCCACACCTAGTGAAATTTCCTCTTCATCACAACAGTTAAAAGTGCAGGAGCCCTGCCCTCTTTTGTATCTGGTCACTCTAGCATAGCTCCTGCAGCTTTAACTGTAGTGATGAAGAGGGGATTTCACTAGATGCTGCATGCATACAATGACAGCTGCTCAGATTCCCTTTTCTATTCAGCTATTAAAGATACAGGAGCCCTGTCCTCCTTTTCATGTGGTCACCCTGTTACTGTTAATATTTTTGGAAGCAAGTGAACGGATAAGCAGGAGGCTACGAAACACAGGGAAAGCAGGGAAGAAACTTCCCAGGAGCACAAAGGTATGTTTTACTGAGCCCAGCACATTTTGAATAAATATTATTCTTTGGGGGTACTTCAGACTCAACCACATTAAGGGTTTAAGTCCTCAAACTCTGTTGCAATATAAGCAAGGGTGCATGCCCATAAGAACATTGGAGATTGCTGTTAATTTAGGTTGTGCTGCAGTTAGCCAGGATACTCATTATAAGGCTTGTCTCACACTAATTTGTCCTTGAACTGAGAAAGCCAATTTTGTTAAAATCCCATGTTGAATTTAGCAGTAACCTATATTCTTAAACCTTTACAATGCCAGGATTGGTTCAGTTGTGACCCATTTGAAAATCTGAATTCAACACACAGAGTAGTTTTAAAAATAGCCTTGCAGGCATCTCCCAAGCACAGAATGTAATCGCCATACTGGCATCTAGTGGAACTGGCAGTAATAATCTGAAATCATTTTCAGAAACTCATAAGCATAACTCTTAACTTACTTGCTCAGCTCTTTGCCTTGTTCTCTTCCACCTCACCACTGTTGGGCAGGTGCTGCTAGCCTGTGGAGTTTTTTCATCCTGACCACAGCTGTGGAATTATCCATTCTTCGTAGCACATATGGACAACCTACATCCTGCAAGTGGCCCTCAAAAGCTTCCTATGAGGCCTGTTGTGGGTGCCCGGGCTGCCGCTGAAGTTGCTAAAAAAAAAAACACCCCATGAATTCCCACATATATTGTGGCTCTCAGGAGCATGACACTGCTGCGAAAGACCGTGCATGAGGAGAGTCGTCCCCACGCCCCAGCACAATCATGTTTCTGACTGTCCACCAAGCAGCCCACCTTCAAGAGCTGCTTGGGAGTTCTCCTCTCCACAGGTGAGAATGTGTAAATATTTCCCATTGGTTAGACCTTGTCTCATTCCCATGCAAAAAAGAAACTTACATCAGTGACGAGGTAGGGAAATAGTAAACATTCCAAATATGAACACTAGTTATATGCCTTTTCCTGGCAAGGATAAATTCACAAATAGGCTGAAGACTTTCAGACAGGGGGAAATCACCTTTTCTTACTATTGCTCTGCTTCCAGCTTCTCTTCCGGATTTGAAACGAGCTGAATTGCATGGGAAGAGAGCAGAAACCATGTGGCCTGTAATGTAAAACCTCTCATTACAGAGAGGTTTTACATTACAGGTTTTGCATACAGTTTATTTATTTTAATTTATTTAAAATATTTCTTGGCTGCCTTTCAGGGCAGAAGCCTTCACAAGGCTACTTACAACAATAAAATACATTTAAAAAGTTAAAATATTAAAAGCAATAAAAAACATGATCACAATAAAAGCAACAATAAAACCAGAAGGAACAACAATAGCAGCAATAATCATGGGAAAGCTACAGTAAGATAAAATGTTTTGGAGGCTATCTTAAAAGCCAGCAAGGATTAATGGGACAGCGCCCTGTAGTGGGTGTTTCATAGCGCAACTTTGACTGCACACGGCAGGAAATCCTGACAAATTTCAAAAGGTTGTGGCGGAGCAACTGCAGGCAGTCTTGGAGGATACTGATTATCTAGACCCATTCCAGTCTGGATTCAGATCTGGTTACGGGACTGAATCAGCCTTGGTCGCTCTGATGGATGACCTTTATTGAGAGAGGGACAGGGGGAATGCAACCCTGTTAATCCTGCTCGATCTCTTGCTGGCTTTTGATACCATCGACCATGGTATCCTCCTGGATCGACTCTGTGGGATGGGCATCAGAGGCACTGTTTTACAGTGGTTCCGGTCCTACCTACGGGGTCGTTTTCAGAGAGTAGCATTGGGTGACCAGTCCTCGGCCTCTTGGCAATTGAGCTATGGAGTGCCGCAAGGCACCATCTTGTCCCCAATGTTATTTAACATCTATATGAAGCCGTTGGGAGCGGTCATTAGGGGATTTGGAGCTAAATGCCATCAATACGCTGATGACACGCAGCTCTATCTCCCTGTGACAACTGAATCAGGTGAGGCTGTGCAGGTCCTGGACCAGTGCCTAGACTCAGTAACGGGCTGGATGAGGGCCAAGAAACTGAGACTGAATCCTGGCAAGACGGAAGCCCTGTGGGTGAGTGGTTCCCGAGTCTGGGAGACAGGCTCATTGCCTGTTCTGGATGAGGTTGCACTGCCTCTGAAAGAACAGGTTCGTAGTTTGGGGGTACTCTTAGACCTGTTTCTGTCGTTGGAGGCTCAAGTAGCTGCCACGGCTCGGAGTGCCTTTTACCATCTTCGGTTGGTTCGCCAACTACGGCCTCTCCTGAACAGGGATAGCTTGGCCACAGTGGTACAGGCATTGGTAACCTCAAGATTGGATTACTGCAACGCGCTCTATGTGGGGCTGCCCTTGAAGCTGCTCCGGAAGCTGGAGCTAGTGCAGAATGCTGCAGCTCGGCTGTTGTCTGGAGCTGCCCCTTTCCAGCATGGAACTCCTCTGCTGAGGGAACTGCACTGGCTGCCTATTCGCTACCAGGCCAAGTTTAAGGTTCTTGTACTTGTGTACAAAGCCCTAAACAACTTGGGACCAGGATACCTGAGAGAGCGCCTTCTCCCTTACCAAGCTGCCCAGTCACTGAGGTCATCCGAGGGCCTGCTCCTGGTGGTTCCACATAGATCCATCCTCCGATTGGAGTCCATCAGGGGAAGAGCCTTCAGTGTGGCGGCGCCCCTCCTGTGGAATTCCATGCCTCTGGAGGTCAGGCAGGTGCCAACCTTGTACTCCTTTCGGCGCCTCCTGAAAACATCTTTATTCCAAGAAGCCTTTCCTTAATATGCAGCCTTGAATATCTGTTTTTGCTTCTTTTAAATTTTGTTTTAACTGTTTTATCCTGTTTTTGTTTTCATTTTATCTTAATCTGAAATTTTTCAATGGGGAGCGGTATATAAATATTCTAAATAAATAAATAAATAAAAGAACTGGAGTTTTGGGACATGTTCAGGAGGCATCATCAAAAGAGCAAGTGTGGTGTAGTGGCTAAAGTGTTGGACTAGGTGATCTGGGTTCTAGTCCCCACTCGGCCATGGAAACCCACTGGGTAACTTTGGGCTAGTCACAGGCTCTCAGCCCAACTTACCTCACAGGGTTGCTGTTGTGAGGATAAAATGGAGAGGAGGAGGATTATGCACATCCCCTTGGGTTCCTTGGAGGGGAAAAAGGCAGGATATAAATGCAATTATTAAAAAAATGACCCATGAACATCCGTGAGTGGCCAGTTATGACCATGCTATAAAATGCTCCTTTTTGAAGCCCTGCAGAGGACTTGGAGGAAGTTTTGTGAGGATCTTATCATTAGAGGGGTATATCAACTTTGGTGTTTGATGTTTTTGACATCCGTACTACAAGTGTGGATAAAGCTGAGCCTTTGGCAGAAGTATTTTAAAGGGTTGGGAACAAGGAGAACCAGACCGAAGATTTTAGGTAAAATCAGTATAATTGTCTTGATTTGCATGGTGTGTTATTGGATGATTGGAATTTGGGAAATGAGGATGGATTGAATGCAGAATGTTCTGTATGGGATGAGGATGGCCTGAGTTATGAAATGTGAGAGCATTTGCTTAGAGAGTGTTTAAAATTGATGGGTGATTTTATAATCTTATTTGGAGGTCAATTGAATGGCCAAACTCCTGGATTATAGGATTAGTTATTAGTTAGTTATCCATAACATGACTAGATGGTTTACTAACCCAGTCAATTTCTGATTCTATCAAAATTATGGTATCCAAGGCAGCAATTTCATCTACAAAATATCCAGCAAGTTGATCACAGTAGGCCTCCAAGGGTTATATTCTAGAGCCTATGCCCAGGAGGCTTTTAAGCATCCAGAAAATCTCCATTGGATGACATTGAGCAGATTTATTTATTTAGTTATTAAAACATTTGTATCCTTCCCTATATCACTAAGATCTCAGGGCGGCATACAGATAAAATTATACAAACAATATAATACAATAAATATACTCAGCTAAAAACAAATTAAATTATTATCAGGCTAAAACCAGTATAGAATTTAAAAGCAGTAAAACCAATTACAACAGTTAAAACAATGTGCAAGCTTGGTAAATATAGCCATCAACAGTTTTGTTTAAAAGCCATGTCTTTACTTGGTGCTGAAATGAAGCCAGCACTGGTGCCAGTCGGGCCTCCAAGGGGAGGGCATCCCACAGTTAGGGTGCCACAACAGAGAAAGCCGTCTCCCATGTCCCACCATAGCGTATGTCTTGTGTTGGAGGGAGGTGGAAGAGGTCACCTCCAGCCGATCTCCAGTCTCGGGCAGGCAGATATAGGGAGAGGCACTCCCTCAAGTATCGAGGTCCCAAGCTGTTTAGGGCTTTAAACGTCATTACCAACACCTTGAATTAAAACCGGAAACGTATAGACAGCCAGTGCAATTCCTTTAAGACTGGTGACATATGGTCTTTGTGGGATGTACAGGTGTGGGGGATTCAGAACCCCGTACCCCGCTTTGTTAGGATCTTCAAGTGGGGGTCAAGAAGTCTCAAGACAGCATCTCCCTCTCTATAAGCAAGCAATAGAGTCAGCATTCAGAGCGAGCCCCAAGTGAGACTGACATTTGATACAACAGTAAATATTTATAGGCACTTCATATTGACGAAAATACTGCATACAGCTTCGTAAGTAAAGTTCAATTATAAGTAATTTGTACTGATTTATTAAACATTTGCTTTGGTTATATATTAAGCAATGAACTTCTTTACATAGTTTAATATTAACTTTTGTTGGCGTAAACAACTTTATTATCCTTCTCAGTCTTGGCCAAAAAGGTCAAGCTTCACATTCTATTCCCCTGTCCTAGACCTGAGCAAGATGGAGGGAGTCAGGTTAGGCTCACAATCTGATTTCTTCCACAACGGGTCAGCAGTATAGCTGCTACATTCTGCACTAGCTGCAACAGATGCAATAGTAGAAACTAAGATTGGATCGTGCAGGCATAGAATTAAAAATAATCCTCATGATCATCCTCATAGAGTACACATAGCTTTGGGCGTAGCTTGCAATTCAGAGGAACAGCCAAAAAAATAAGACAAAAAGCCGTGTTGCATGCACAAAACAGCTGTTTCCTGTACCGTGTCATCAGCCATTTTGAAATATCCTTGCTTCAAAATATGGTTTGTAATGAAGCCAGTTTGTAATTCAGCCATAAGGAAGAGGAAAACAAGGTTTGTGTCTGAGTAAAGAACGTACCTGGTTCTCATCCAAAACATTTAAATTCTAATAAATGAACTTATGTTCTTTTCATATCATTAATCTGTATCTCTGTCACACTCTGTATGGTTTCTTTACCAAATACGAACTACAACTACAGATTAATTGGCATGATTCTTCAAGAAAGACGTATGAGGCAGTTTTATGAGTGGCTGTGTCCCATCAGAAGAAACAATTATGAGGAAATAGAACTAGTGCAAATGTTAGATTCCTGATCTCAATCTGTGGCTAAAAGAGCAGGAAGGGTTTACAAGCTCACACACTTCCTCCTCCGTCCTTCCTGATCATGTGCTAATTCTGGCGGTGCAGTGAAGCCAGGAATATTAACCAAACAACAGCAAACATTCAAAACTTGCAGACTTCTTGGTTACATGCTCAAACTGATAGAGACATAAATATGGTCATGGTTATGTACCAACATCATGGATAAATTCAGCTGGAAACCTAGCCATTCGGTTTATGGCATATATTCACTTTATGAAGTATGTGATGTCGCTACAACTATTCAAGTGAAGTTATTTCTGAAAACAGTTGTCTTCAGCAATGCAATTAAATCTGGCTTTGTAGCACCTACATGCTTTACAGCTGCAGTGTATCCATCTATAACATCCCCCCTCTCCCGAGTTTGACCAAGAGTTGTCCACTTTGTTTACTACGGAGATCTACCTTTTTTCTTGCAACCCAGTTCTTCAGGGCTGGTTACTTTTGCATCTTTTTGAAATTTCTTTTCCCATGCATGCCCTCCCTGACAGACTGAAGGGATAATATTTTGCTTGTGAGCCGTTTCTGTTAGTGGAATATCCTCCAAAACAGATGTTGCCTTGCCCCCATTGACTTTGCACATGTAACACTGGACTATTTAGGTTGTATTCAGTGATGTCATTTTGCTAGTGCACATGACCTGCGCTAGTGGAAACCTGCCTCCAAAGAAAACACAAGGGGAGGATCCAACTGAAATTCTGCTTGTGCAACCGATTACAGATCTTAGATTCACAAAGTGCTCCACTAGCACTTGTGCAATGGGAAAAGGCAGCAGAGCTCTCTGTTAGCAATTTTTTCCATTAATGATACCTTGGATTTAGGCTTTTTATGTTTTTGTACACTGCTGCAGAGATTTTTCTCTTTGTATGTGGTTCTTTCATCACAGCAATTTTCAGCCTATTAGATACAAATACATTTGTCCTGTTCTTTCTACAATATTATGAATTATAACACTTTGTAAGTCTATGACCGAATCTACATTACTATTGCTGTAACGTTATAGATAGCTCTGGATGACGTCAGTGATCACGTGATGTATTCCTTATAACGTTATACGGAAAGGTTTTGTACCGTTTTACCTTTCGTTGTAACACTTATGCATCGTTAGACTTTTCAATGTGCTCCGTTGTTACAATGTCTTCTGTGTCACATTGCAAAACTAATGTCACATGATCTCTCACCGGGCTTCCTGTCTGATGTAACTTCCTCTATGCGCCTTCAGTAACTGTTTCTTTGTTAGAACTATACTATGCGCATATGCGCATCCTTAATTTATTTATTTTTAAAAATAAATTAAATTAGAAATTGGCTACGCGCATATGCTCATCCTTTAATAATTTTTTTAAAAGGTTTTTACCCGAGGTAGGTTGCATGTAATGCCTCAGAAATAATGTTTAAAAAATGAGAAAGATTTAACACATTCCGTTCACCAGGCATCCCTACACTTTCCTCAAGAGACAGACAACTCCGACAATCCACAAACTACTCTCTCTGAAGAACTCCCGCCACAAAGATTTGAAATTAAGAGCATGCGCATAAAGAAATGTTAGCTAGAGAGGCGCGGAAAATACAAAAACAAGGAAGTGGGAGGCGCAGAGAAAGGTCAGTCTGGGAATTACAAGGATCACAGAAACAAGAAGAAGAAACAACACAGACAACGGGGCAACGAACAGTGTGCTCCGCAGCAACGTTACAAGAAAAGGTAAGTAACGCTACTGAGCAATGGTATATAGGTAGCGATACAAGTTACGTTACAAAGGCTCAAAAAATCGATATAAGCAGAAGTGTAGATCAACACTATATTTCAATATAATGAATATGTTTTAAAATTCATTGCAAGGGCTTCTGCAAGTGTCACAAATGCATTTGTTAAACTGGAAAATATGTTTCACATATCGCAAACTGACTTTTTATTTTCCTCAGTAAAGAATGAGGTTACATCACACCCCGCAAATGCATGAAATACAGTTGGGTCCAAAGTTGCTGCAATTTTAATTGTTTCAATATATCTGCTTTGTATATTGAGATACCTACAAAGGATACCTACACCTCAGCTGCTGGAATCTGTTGCAAGTTGGACACAATGATAACCAGATTTGTGTTTTATGTCCTGCATCAGGAGTTGCACTGTTAAGGCAATACTGATGTATTGGTATTTCATTTACTACCATGTTATTTATTCTGTAATAATTGTATGCAAAACACATATTGTTGTTTTAATATGAGTTAAGAGTGTCAATCTTTGCTGGCTGACCGAAGCTGGTATACAATGACTGTGATAAGTTACTTGCAGATAAGCTGGGTAATAAAACCCATTGAGGTTGGAAAAGGAGGGAGGGTGAAGTGAGGTGAAGCTGTACACAGAGGTGGGAATTTTACTGGTTCAGTGAAGTCAATTCAGCGAGGCAGAGGAATCTGAAGAATTCCAGGTGTAAGATGAGGGCAAGGCTCATGGTCTAGACAAGGCTGAGTTCCAGTGTATAGGTACAACGTTGTTTCCCCAGCAATTTTCCCGTGCCTCCTTCCTGCTTTTAACCTCAGTGTCCTGGAGCAGTTGCTAGCAATTACTCCTCTGTCTTCTGGGTTACTCTATGTCTTAAACGTTCAGACACTCACCTCTGTTGTTCTTTCACATGAAGCCTCCTTTGCTATGCTGGAATCAGTGGAACTTCATCCTCTGAATCCAACAGAAGACGGCTGTAGAGCATTGATCATTTGTCAGGTAGTGAGTAATCTCAAGCTGCTTCTGTGCTGGTCCTTTCACCTGGGTCTGCAACCTGCCATTCCCCTTCATCCTCAGGACAGTACTTCCATTGTTCTGGGCACCACATTTCAAGGATGCAGGCAAGCTGAAGGGGGTTCAGAGGAGGGCAATGAGGATGATCAGGGGTCTGGAAAAAAAGCCCTATAAGGAGAGACTGAAAGAACTGGGCATATTTAGCCTGGAGAAGGCTGAGGGGAGACATGATAACACTCTTCAAGTACTTGAAAGGTTGTCACACAAGAGGAAGGCCAGGATCTCTTCTTGGTCATCGCAGAGTGCAGGGCATGGAGTAATGGGCTCAAGTTACAGGAAGCCAGAAGCCAGCTGGGCATCAGGAAAAGCTTCCTGTTAGAGCACTACGACAATGTGGTTTTAATTTTTGTAAACCACCCAGAGAGCTTCAGCTATTGGGCAGCATAAAAATGCAATAAATAAATAAATTTCCTAGGGAGGTTGTGGGCTCTCCCACACTAGAGGCATTCAAGAGGCAGCTGAAAAAACATGTCAGGGATGCTTTTAGGTGGATCCCTGCATTGAGTAGGGGTTTAGACTTGATCGCCTTATAGGCCCCTTCCAACTCAACTATTCTATGATTCTACCTAATAAAGGACAGAAAGGTAAGTCAAGTTGAAACCAAGCATTACGTAATAGAAATCATCCAAGGCAGCTACTAATTTGCAGGTGTGGAATAGGGGCATCTCTAATTTGTACCAAAGCATGACCTAATCGTAACTTGTTCACAGGATATCCTGGATCTGTTTTTAGATTCAGCTGATAGCTGAAACTAAACATTTTTAAATGTTCTTGTGTATGCTGTCTGTGGTATGGTTTTTAAATTATGTATATTTTAATGTTTTAATCTTATGTAAACTACCCAGAGAGATTCTGTTAGAGTTGCACCCGAGGAAGCCTCCTCAGATGAGGAAGAGGCAAACTTACAAGAAGTAGAGGGTGTTTCCTCCCCCACAGCCGGACCAGAGACCAGTGCACAGTTGGTAGGGAGTCATTCCATGGAAGAGAATGCAGGTCCTGTGGAGGAGCCACGGGCCAGTCAGTTGCTTCCTCTGCCTGTCGCTCCTGAGGCTGAGTCAGAGACGGAGGTGGTTCAACCACCCAGCCCCCGCGAAAGGAGACGAAGGAGAAGGGCAGAACAAATGCAGGTGGTGAGGCGAAGTATGCGCCTGCAAAACAGGCAGGGAAAAGACGCTGAACTGTAGGAGGGGGTTGAGTCAAAAGGTGAAGGAATGAGGCACAGCTGGGATCTGGGTGGGGTCATGCTGGCAGGGTTTGAAAAGGGAGAACCTGACCGCTGGTCTGGTGTAGCAAACACCTTTCGTTCCTCCGGTTGCTACTGTGCCCTACGCCTTACCGTTCGACTGCGACTTTGGTTTCCTGACCTGGACTGGCTTGATTGACTCTGCTTGACGTTTATCCCTGGCATTTTGGACGACTGACTTGGCTCTTGATATCAGACTGGACCTGACCTTCACTTGCTCTTGGCTCCTTGACACCAGCACCCTCTGTTTGGTCCTGGGACCCGGATCGGTAGGCTTGCACTTCAGAACTTGTCTCTGGCTAGAACTATTGTACTTTACTTAAAGGACTGTGTTCTTCTTAAAACGCAGCAGTTCCCTCCTGCATTCTTGGCCAGAGATTTATGGCTGGGTAATTGGCAATAAAACACTAAAGCAATAAAGCATTCAGCAGAACGCCTTGACTCGTGGCTGGTCACTGAAAGATTCAGCTACAGGGCAGTATAGAAATGTTGTTGTTGTTGTTGATGATGATGATGATAATTCCAAATGCCACATCATCTGTTCTATGAAGTTCCAATAACTGACCAAGTGTTTGGCAGAAGATGAGAAGGTATCAATCGATTTGCTTAGGAGAGAAGGGACCGGCGTCATCCATCCATGCAGGCAATCAGCAGAAGTCAAGAGTGGCAACTGGGCTGTCAAATCTCAGCCTCCATCACCCGTTACTATTCTGTCATGCCATCAGAATACACGTGTATGTTAAGTATGCTTGCTTAGGGATTAGAAACTTCCTATGAGATTTACCTGCTCAATAAACTAAATTAAATTCTAGCTACTTCGTGGAGTCTCATTCATCCACCTTCTCATAAGGTCCTGCAAATCAGAGTCAGCTTGATCATCTGGCCCAGAAACCTGGACGGCAATTTTATTTTGACAGCAGCATCTTTGTGTGAGCATGCCTTAATGTAACTTCTGTCCTCCGTGCCGGGTGAGCAGAATACTTGAACCCATAGGTGTTAAATACTTTTTGAACTTTTAGGAAAAAAATGAGGTAATGTTCTGCCAGAAGGTGCTAGTGACTTGGCACCCCTGAAATAGGAGAAACCTTCTACTTCATTTTGCCATGACTCCCATCAGCATCAGCCAGTATGGCTGCCAACACAGGTTGCATATAGAGGTCATGTTCATGCTTCAAACTTGTAGGAGTTTAATTTTGGCCAAAATAAATAAATAGAAGCCAGAAGTAGACAGCACAGATAAGTCCCTACAGATCCATCTCAAAGGATTTTTTTTTTACTTTGATTACAAAGTATAGCTCACACCCATTCTCCAACAAAAATAGAAAAGAATTACAAGTCTTTCAATTTTACTTCTAGTCATAATTTATATCCAGCTAGGTTTTTGCTTCTTGCAAAGTGTCCAACTTCTGCTTTTCACTTTTGTACTCAGTGAGACCGTTTTGTTGAACAAACCACCCTCCACCATAGTTTCCACACCATTTGTTACATTATTGTGGTTACCAGTGCCTGTTATTCTTTCAAAAGTCCCATCAACTGTTGTGTCATTGTGGTTGTTTTCATTCCAAACCAGAATTGTTCCTCAGCATGTACTTCCCTAGTTCCTCTTGCGTGGCCTTACTGACCCTTGTTACTTATGCTAACTTGTCCTAAAATGCAGAGCTTTTTATGAGACCTTATGCAAAGCTGTAATTAAACTACTATAAATTTGTTGGGCTATTATCTATTTCACTCTCTGAAACCACACATAAGCCCTACGATCTTTCACCTCTCTTAACTGTTGATAGGCATCTGTGTATTTAAGCTTGAGGCAGCTCAAATCTTCTACAAGCTCCACAAGGTGGTTTGATTTGTCACAGGTATAATCTCACCAAACTCGGATGGTCGTTGTGCTGATTCTCATGCTTCAAAAGATTTTTTTAAAAAATATTTAAAGTGTTACAGAAAAGAAAATGAGTACAAACAATCCCCTAACACTTAATATCAAACCAAAAATTATATAGATATGTATAATATACAAAGGGGAAAAAAGGTTGATTGATATAATTACTAGAGGAAGGAAGCTTAATTGAAATAGAAAGAAAAAATAAAAAGAAAAAAGGAAAGGAAAAATTAAAATAAATATATATATACATGTGGTGCAATCCTTCATTTGTTGTTACAACGTCCATATACTCAGAGCTGAAGCAGGCATACATTGTTATACATCCGGTTGTGAAGCATATCTCCCCCATATGGCATCAAACAATGTTGATTCTGATTTTCCTTGAATTTGAAGCAAGTCGCAAGTTATTTTTTCTGATATTGCCACAGGCCATATATTTCGATACCATGCAGTTAAATTCAAATTGTCCCAATTTTTTCCACAATTTCCTTCAAAATTGTCTGACAAACAGCCGTCAACAGGAATATTATTAGGTCTTTACATTTCAATCCAGTATTAAGTCCTTTGTATATTGATAATAAAAATAACTCTGGATCATATACAATTTTTTCTTTAGCACATGCTCTTCCCGCGCCCCCCCCCCGCCTCTTCTGTATCCAACAATACCTGGGTGTTGATGTATTATATTAGCCAGTGGTTCCAAACGAAGGGCAAAAAGCAAAGGTGACAAGGCACAGCCTTGTTTTGTTCCCCGTTCCAAACCAATAGGTGCAGAATCTACATGATTAGTTCGTACCGTTGCAGTGTTAGCATCATATCGTTTGGAGACTGCAGATACAAATTTAGTTCCCAGTTGATAGTAGTTTAGAACTCTTAATAAATATTGCCATTCCAGGCAATCAAAGGCCTTGAATATATCAAGTGATATTAATGACAACGAATGACCTGTTTTAGTTGCATCATAAATAATATTTAAGACCCGTCTTATCGGGTCCGATATATGTCTTTGAGGAATAAATCCAGTCTGATCAGTACGAATGAGGTTACCCACCACCTTATTTAACCTTTGGACAAGAATAGATGAAAAAAGTTTTTGATCCTGATTAAGTATGTAATTGCGCGATAGGAGCCTGCCTTGGTATTATCTTTTCCAGGTTTTTGTATTACTATTATCCTGGATGTTTTCTAAAGGATCCTCGTTATGCCAAAACAAAGGAGCCAAAGTCTTCTCTCCTCTAAATTTGTCTGACTGAGAACCAGGTTTCCTATCCAGGTCTAGATTGCATACTACATTCAGATCTCCTGCTATAACTAACGAATATTGATGTACATTAGGTGCATATATTGAGGCTAATGTAATAATTTGTCTATCAAGCTTTCCTGCTAGAAATAAATATGGGTCCCTTTTTATCTTGTCCACTTGCAAGTTCACATGCTTTGCTATAATAATAGCTACTCCTCTAGCATGATTAGTCCCAATCGCCACATACTAAGAACCGAAATATGGATGAGGCAAAAGATGTTTCCTTGTCTCTCCTGCTTTAAATGTTTCTTGTAAGAAAACAATAGAGGGCTTACGAACCCGAAGATGATCTGAAGCGCTCCGTGTTTTGATCACATCCCCCAACCCTCGAACGTTGAGAGTAAATAAATGTAAATCAGTCGTGTTTATAACCGGTTGAGTTTTTAAACCTAGAATTCTCTAACATGACAATATGGAACAATGTTAACACAATTCTTATAACAAGAAGTATACAATTGAAGTACTCAGCACAAAATAATGTGTTTCAAATTATTCTCCCCAACAAAAGAAAATTCCTGTAATAGCTGTAAAAAAGAATTTACAGCTTGCGATACAGGATGTATCTGTTCCCACCCCTCTGTGGCTCAAAAATTATGGGAGCCAGTTGAACAACTGTATTATATCAAGTAAAAACCTGATAAACCACATAATCAAAATTACTTGGTTCTGCCCAATTGGCAAAAAATTATTAACATTATTTACCTGCATATACACATTTTAAAATATTAACCCTCTGCTTCTCATATCAGTTGTACTAACTATATACTGTATATCCGTATGTATACCTACACACATTACATACATAAACATACATACACATATATAAATAATTAAATGAGGAGCAGAGGAGCAGTTATTCATCTGCAAGCACTCAAAAGTGATTTTTTTTTTTAAAAAAAAAATCTTGATTCATTGTATGATACCATGGGGAAAAAGAAGTTACAGTAATGAAGGAATACATAGAGACCCCCTCCAATGTTCAGCTGGTCCATCTTCATTTTTTTCCTTGTGGTTGTTAATCATAAGGCTCTCCCTGAAGTTGATGGTATATCTGATTTCAGAATTTCAAGCTGTTTCTTGTGCTGTCTGCCAAGGTCTTGGGCTGCACTCCCACCTTCTTCTGGGGGGGGGCAGCTTTCTTTTCCAGAATCGTCTTCAGATGTTTCTTCAACGTTTGTAGCCCCCTCTGGCAACTTAACTCCCAAGATAGGTAGCAGACAAGCAGCCTCTTCCACATTTCGAACTAAAAGCATTGTAACTATCAATTTGAAGAGAAAGTCCCACCTATATTTAACGCCAGCCTCTTGGAGTTGCAATGTATAGGGATGGAGGATTCTACGCTTATTCAGAGTTATTGGAGAGAGAGCTTGCATCACCATTATCTTTTGATCTTTATATGTTAGGTTTCCCAAGGAACTTAGTTGTTGCCATATTTGCTTTTTCTTGGTATAGCATGCAAAACGTATTATAATGTCTCTGGGGGGGAGGGGAACCCCCTCTTTAGACCTGATCCTTGTTACTCGGTGAGCACGCTCAAAATCATTTACAGTAAGTTCCAAATTTGGGATCAAGGATTTAAACCAGGAGACAAGAAAGCTGTTTATATAACCTCTTTCCACCTATTAAAAAAAAGCCTCTCAAGCGAAGATTAAATCTACGATCTTGATTTTGAATCTGGTTCAATCGTATTTTTTAGTTCTGTATTTTCTCTCTGGAGTTCTCCGATAGCTTTAGAGTGAGCAATTCCTAAATCCATTGCATTTGAGGCAGTTTCTGACACCTGACTGACCTGTGGTTTCACTCCATTTAAGTTCTGTTTGAAAAGGAACTAAAAATCCTTGCATGTTTTCTGAAGCACAGCAGTAATGGATGTTAGCTGCTTCTCAAATTCTGCCTTCAAATCCAAACTACCCTGCTGGAGAGATTCTGCCTGTGTAGCAGGCTGTGGTGTGTGTTCCTGAAGCAGGGACAGGGGCCATTTTTATTTTACTCATACCCTTCTCCGTAGCTATTTTTAGAAATCTTCCGCTGTTGTTTTTAACTGGTTTAAAAAATGCAGTACTGCTCCAGATTCCCTTCTTAGTAGGATCCATGTGCATTCCCCCACTCCAAGATTCAAATTGATTTATTACCACTAAAGATGTTATCAGGAGTCTAACATTTCCCTCGACCCTTGCCAGTTTATTTCTTCTCGTCAAGTGTTGTCTTAAAGCTATGGTGATTAGAGGGAGAGAGATCTGTTTTAACTCACATCGGAACCTCCAACATTATTCTGTTGTCTTTTAGTACAAATTAGCGTTATTCACAGATTTTTAACTTGCTAGCAAGTTAAAAGTTTACAAGGGTTTTTTTCGGCATTCCGGAATGGAGCTCTGATTTAATGCAGCTGTATTTCAGCATCCTGGCCACGCCCCCCATTCACTTTATTTTCCAAAAGATATTCAATATTGCCATCTTGGGACCACGTACAATCAGGAAAATAAAGGAAAGATCATCCTTCTAGGTTGCAATAGGCATCTTCTGCACTGGAAGGGCCTTATTACTGGAAAACAATGGCAGCTTGTTATGTATTGATTCTGTAGTTGGTTTGGATCACTTGAAAAATCTCTTTAACAAAGAGATCATATTGTACCCTATGTGTATCTGAACCCATTATATTCTTGGTATCCAAGATTAGGGGTCACTAATGTCTTCTTTAAAGGAATTTCCATATAATTCATGATTGCGACTTCATTAGCTCAGTCATGATCATAGAATCATAGTGTTTGTCGGAGCCATTTAGGCCACTGAGTACATGCCCTCGCTCAATGCTGCCCTGTTTTATAGGGGGTGAGGGTTGGATAGGGAACAAGGATCAAAAGTTGAACTCCCAAAAGGCCACAGTCCAGTCATGGGAGCAATTAAACAAGTCAAATCAGTCCAAGGTCAAAGCTAGCAAGTTCACAAAGTGAAGTGTTAGACAAGGATTTAGTAAAAACAGTCATCAAAGACAATCCAGAGTTACTTACAGGAGTCCAAGAGTCAGCAGCATGAGATAGCCATCTAAGGAATAGCAGGGTCAAAGAAAGCAAGATTTCAAGATAGAAGGAACTTATGTAAGATGTTGTTCCAGCAGCTAACAGGTCTAAACTGAAAGTTAATACTCTGGAGTCTCTAAAGCTCCCCACCCCACTACATCAAAGGTTTCTGGAATAAAATCTCCTCAAAAAGGCCCTACTCATGAGAAGTCTTTTACTCATGATTACCTCTTCTTCACAGCCAAGCACTCCTTCTCTTAGGAAGGTGATCTCTCACCCTCTGTCTCAGAGGCAGAGTTTCCTCCACTTATGGGGATGAACCTACAGCCATCTCCCCTAAGGGCCCAAGCTCTCCTTGGTCTCCTGACATAGGCTGCTCTCGATGTTCACTGTGTTTCTGGGACCTCTAGCTCCTCCTTTGAGGATTCCTTTAGCAGGGGCATAATAAATGCAAGAATCCAGTTTAAACCTCCCTGACAGATGGTTTTCCAGCTTCTGCTTGAATATGTCTGGTGACGGAGAGCCCACCAATTCCAAAGCTGTTGATACCAATTTCTGACTGCTCTATTAGGAAGTTTTTTCTGATGGTCATCCAAAATCTGCCTTCCTGTAACTTAAGCCCATTATTTCATGTCCTACAGTCTTGGATGATAAAGGGCAGCCTGTTCAGACAACGCACTAAGCCTTGGGGTCAGGGCCACTAACCCTTTGCAGGAAAAAAGCCGTTCACGTGACACGTTAAGCCATCGTGGTTAGCTCAAAAGGCTTAACCATCATGGCTTGGTATGTTGTTTGAACAAGGCCATAGTATTGGTTGTGGGCTCTCCCACACTAGAGGCATTCAAGAGGTAGCTGGACAACCATCAGTCAGGTATGCTTTAGGGTGGATTCCTGCATTGAGCCTTATAGCCCCTTCCAACTCTATTATTCTATGATTCTATTGCGAAGTCAGGTATCCCCCATCTTTTACTTGTCCTTTGATTTCTTTTTCCTAAATAAAGTCTCTGCTAAATTTCATTCTGTTTTCAGCTGTTTTCTAAACCATCTAGATCAACTTGAATTTTGTTTGTTTTCTAAGGTATTAGCTATCCCACCTAAGTTTGTGTTATCTGCAAATCTCATAAACATCCCCCACCTCTTCCTGCAAGTCATCCATAAAAACGTTGAAGAGTACAGGGGCCAAAACAAAGCCCTGTAGCACCCCACTCAATACCTGATAAATGTGTTGTTGGTATTCTATATTTTTGGTTGGCATCACCCTGGCACCTTAGCTCCCATGGAACTCGATACATGCAAATTGCTACCTGATTATCATCCCAGGAAAAGATTGTGACGGTTATCTCTTAGAGAAGGTTTTCTCAAGACCAGTTAATGCAGAGCCTTGTTAGAAAACATGAATGAATCCTGATCTTTAACTAGATCAGCTGGTTAAAGGTCATCTGAGCAGCCCTTTTGTTCTATATACAACTTATCTCCCTGGTGCAGCAATACAGAAGCCAGTCTTAGTAGATGGCTGCAGAAAAATCTCAGGACTGTAATTTGCATAGCTGAATCTCCTTAAGCACCTCGTTTAGAGAAGGACAAAGGAAACGCTACAAGAAACTGTTAAGTGCAGTAGTAAAATACCCATGTCTTGTGCCATAGTCTCTAAATTAATGCAAGTCTTTGGTCTGATAGGCTGCTTATGCATGACATCTTTGCCATGTCCTGTCTAATCTTTCTGTAAGCATAAAACATCCAGCTCCCCCTTGCTTCATATCTGTTCTTTTTATTCCTCCTTCCTCCCAAATCAGTGTGTGCATAAATTTGCCAAGAGCCAAATCAGGGATATGCATCATTTTTAATACAAAATTCTGAAACAATTCCATTAGTAATGCTGTCTACCCCACTTAAAAGTAATATAAGATTCCAAATTCATTTATCATCATGAATTGGATCTGAAGAAAGGAAAAGTTCTGCTGCAACAGATGGAGAAAATATTGGTGGGATTTGGGGGTGGGTATCTTATAGAAGTATTCATGTCTTTCTGCTTTAAAGAAAATCTGGATCAAGTCTCAGGTCATGGATAATCTTAGCCATTCGATTTAAAAATTCAAGCAAGTTTTACTAGTATACCAAACACACCATTTTCAAAATAAATGTGCTTTTAATTTCATTAACAAAAAAAATCTATAAATCCCAGAACGCTACAAAATATCAACAAAAATACAAAACAATATAAAAGGCACTTAAAATGAATATTCAACATTACATCATTTTTAAGGGCATGCACCTGGAAACATTTAGCTAATATAGCTTACACAGGATTTGCCTAGTTAAGATAAGTGGCTGATGAATCCAAATGAAATCTTGACCCTCACTAAAGTTTTGGTCAGAATGCAAACTGGGTTAAATGCATAGACATTTCAACGAGAGTAGTAATATTAAACAATAGCCTTTGCTTCTTTTAAGCATAAAAAAACTCACACAAGGCATCTCCCAAATAACTGAAATTACATATAAAATAAAAGGTGACTTTCTAATAAGTTTGTAATGATCCAGCTAAACTGGATAGCAGCATATATAGTTTAGTAGAAGGCTTACCAGCTTTGTTCATGTTTCGACTATTCCCCCCAAAGTTAAAAAAAATACCATTCTATCCCTTAAAAATGCCTAGGTAAAAAGACAGGCCAGAGACCTTGGCTTCTTTTTGGACTGGCAGCAGTATTATCCTGATAAATTACATCAGATGTTGGAATTAAAAAAAAACACCCACAGAAATGTATCAGTTGAAACTGTGACACATTCAAGCGCTGAAGAATTTACAAAATAATTTAAATAGATGTAGGGAAACAAATTTTGAATGTTTTCCTTAACAAAACACAGACCACACACGAACAGGATATTCAATATTTTCTACAGTGTCCAGATCTGTCAGTCAAGTTTTATTGTATCACTAAAGCCATCAGAATATTAATATAAACACAGTCAAATCATGTATCATTCACAAACTTGCCCACGAGATCGCTCATGCTAACGGGCATCTAGTTTAAGGGACTGCTATCCAGGCTTCGACTTCTTTTTTCCAGATGCAATTTCCGGTAGGTCTGAAATGTGGAATCCTTCACAGGTTTATGTAAAGCGTCATTTCCATCCAATAATTTTATTGCAGTATCAAGTGGAATGTCATAATCAACTGCAAGAATAATGACAACACCATTCCACTGGTTTAATTTGGAGTTCTTATATGATTTGAAAGCATTGATTTAAATCATTCAAGTTTTTCCAGTGAGACTGCAGCCCTAAACCCATTTAACACTGTATAGAATTGCAGCGTCACTCATTAAATAATGATATACATAACATAACTAGAACTAGAGAGAGTTGTTCCTTGGACTTTCCTTATCTCTGTCCCAGGCACAGCACATTTCTTACTTGTATGAGGCATGAACTTTGCTACATGCTGCTCCCATTTGCTTGATCACTGGAAGCCAGCTTAAGAACAACAAGATGATTCCTTATATTTCAGTACATTATACAATCAAGTGAATAGTCTAAGCTGTTAACACCAGGATCCCTTTAAGCAACTAAAACCATAGGGTTGCCTGGAACAAATGCTACAAATATCTAAATTTATTTTTAAAAAATGTGCTTCCTTTCTGCAAAAAAGCATTCAAGGTTTGACAAGGAAAAAACAAGTATCAAAATGTACAGCTGCAGGAAGACTAAAAACATGCAAAAAAAACCCACCAAAGACAAAGCCATACAAAAGTAAAAACTTATTTAGAGAGCAATCCTAAGGCACAGGACTGCTTGGTTTCCTGGCTCTGAGCCCAAAGACAACACTTTGTGCTAAGAGGCAGAAAACCATGCACCCCACCCTATTCCCTTCCCCCTTGTAGCCAGTGCAGAAAGAACTGTGAAGGCTACCTCTCCACACATGAAAAACAAAGTATGGAGGTGGGGGAAAGAATGGGTTCCCAGGGAAGGAGAGAAGACTGGGGGTGGCTGCATTACACCATTTTCTATGGCTGCCTCAGTCTCCTTCCCTCCCCCTCCGAGGTGCTGTAGCTAAACGGGCGAATCACCTGTTGAGCAGAAGTGTAGGGCAGCTGGAGCACTCTTCAGCCACCACTCACCTCCCACCCTGCATTGGATACTCAGCAGCGTCCTAGTTTGGAAGGTGCCAACTATCCACATAGGACTGCACCCTAAGCCATCAAAAACAAAACACACAGACATTGCAAAAGTAGAACTGGTAACATACCAAAATGTTATCAGAATGGACTTACTCAAAGACTTACGGCCAACCAATGCAGAGCAGGAACAGAAGAGGCGATCTTTGCCTGCATGTTCCTCCCAGTCTGTATTTCAGCTAGACGGACATTTTCGCCCATCTAGCTGAAGCATCAACGAGAGGGAGGGAAGAAGCCTGGTGAGGCCAGAGGCTTCTTCGTAAGCTGGCCTTCCCAGTCCCCTCCTCGTCCATGGGAATGCTCCCTTTACCCTCCATCTGACATCACTTTGTGGTTCTCTCTGCACTGGCTATGACGGGGAGGTGGCACAAAGCCTTAACTCTTGGATCTGAGTTTGCAGTGCTGTCTCCGACCTCAGTTCCAAGAATCCCAACTATCCTATTGCCCCCCAGATGTTTCCCAGGGACCATAGGATTGCTCTCATTGATATACTTATTTCAAAACATACCATTATTTCAAAACATACCAATCTGTAAGTATATGAGGTACAAAAAGCACAAATACAAGTTGGGGTGGGTGGGGGTGGGGGAGAGGGCAACTCATAATTCAGCAGCCTGAACTCAATCTGCTAAATCAGTTCCAAGTTATCCTCCAACCCTCCCAAATCAAGCCTTCTGTAACGTGGAAAACAAAGTTACCTTGGCCTTCAGTTTCCTCTGTTTTTCTTCTTTTTTCAGGCATGTAATTTAACCAGTCTTCTCTTTTACTTTTGACAGCTGTAAGTAAGAATTACAAGTGACCATAGTAGCAGTCAGTTGTCAATGAAATTCAGTCTAATATGCTTGGGCCACGGCTACCTATATCACTATACCTTCTATATAGTCTGATGAACCAAAGCCACACATGTATTAGGTATACACAAAATATGCAGTCATTCCTGTTTCATAACTACAACCCGTTTGTTTGTAAACTCTCTAAAGCTTGAGCATCAGCATCTTTAAACAACACTACACATTTTGCTTGCTAATACACAGAGAAATAATAACAAGCAAAATAATAAGGCGCTCAATCTGTAAGCAGCTTGACATGAATGCAGTGATCACTGGAAGCCAGCATGGATTTGTCAAAAACAAGTCCTGACAGACTAATCTTATTTCGTTTTTCCTTAAATAATAGAAATACTGGAAACATAATATATTTTGACTTCAGCAAGATATTTGACGAAGAGCCCCATGATATCCTGATCAGCAAGCAAGTTAAATGTCAGCTTGATGGGATCTACAGCTAGCCAGAGAACCATACTCAAAGAGTGCTTAACAATGGTTCCTCATCAGAATGGATGGAGGCATTGAATGGGGCGCCACAAGGCTTGGTCTTGAGTCCTGGACTCTTCTATAATTTTTATTAGTAACATGGAAGAAGAGGTAGGGAGAATGCGTATCAAATTTGCAGAGAACACATCATTGGGTGGGACAGCTAATACCTTAGAAAACAGGAAAAAAATTCAAAATGAACTTGATACTTTAGAATACTGAGCAGAAAATAACAGAATACAATTTAGCAGAGACAACTGCAAAGTTCTTCACTTAGGAAAAAAAATAAAATGCACTTGAATAAGACAGGGGATACCTGGCTTGGTAATAGTATGTGTAAAAAGGATATTTGGGTTGCAGTCTATCACAAGCTGAATATGAGTCAGCAGTGTGATGTGGCTGCAAAAAAGGCAAATCCAATTTTACATTGCATTGCTAGAAGTATAATTTCAAAATCATGGGAAACACGCTATTCTGCATTGGTCAGACCCCATGGCGAATTCTGTATCCAGTTCTAGACACAACACTTTTCAGGACAAATGCACAGGAATCCACAACAGATTCCAGAACCTGGTTTTGGCAGAATCTGGGAAGCTATACAGTTTAACATAAACTGACACTGGGAGTTAATTTTACTATCTATGCCGCCTTGACCTCCTTGGAATAAAGAGAAAATAAAAATGTGATAAATAGAATAAAATAATAAAAAAGGAGAGTTAGTGTGTTACAAATGGATAGGATGAGCTTGGAACAGGGAGACTTGGGATCAAACTATTACTGGGCCATGAAATTCTCTTTGGTGATCTGGGGCCTGTCTCTCTGCCTAACCTGCCTCACAAAGCTGTGATGACAATACAAAAATGGGATAATCCCCATGTATTGCACTGTGCTCTTTTGGAGAGAAATGGGATGCAGACATGGGTAAGTCAACCAAGAAACACCTGACTCCCAATATTTGTATTTGACTGACATTCAGAATCCAGATTTTTTTATAAATCCGTATTAATCACACTGGACTTTAAAGGAATGTATTCCAGTCTCACTAGACTGTGGGCTAAATAGATCACTCAAGTCATATTCATTTAAATCACCTTAGTGCTACTAACATTACCTTTAGTGGTTTACCTCCTAGGCAATGCTTAGGAATAGTGTGAAAAATCAATTTCTTTATATAACTTTGTTCACCAACATGCACACAAAGTATTTTTTTTAATGTAACAACTTCAAATAATTTGTACTGCAACCAATACTCCTCTGCATCTGCAAATTCTGTCCTCATATATTTAACCAGACATTAATGTTACAGGTTAGCTTGACCTATTAAAAATATATACTGTACCTGTGATAGGGGTTCTGTTTTTTTCAGGAAGCTCCTTTGTATCCAAAATTTGTTCTTCAGAGTCTGAATTTCTAAATAGTATCTCTGGGCACATTTTGAATTCAAGCATTTGTGGTTTCTCTGCATTAGGTTGCTGGGAAAGTGTGTTGCTCTTTTTTTGGTCTTCAGGCAATCCAGAAACACTACTTGATTTCACATGCCAAACTGATTTGGAATGTGATGAGTCTATGCTTGTCAGACATATGGTTTTTTGCGCAGTCCGTTTGAATGCAACTCTATTCAAATAGTTTTTCTTTTGTTCCCTTTGAAGAGAAATTGACAGTTTATTTGTTTTTCTATTAAAACATGCTTTTTTATCAGAAAGAGATCTTTCTGACCACTTGTCTCTGTTATGAGCATCCAATACAGCCTCCTTGCCTGGAGAGAAAGTTTTAGATATATTAGGATGTCGCCTTTGTTTTTGTGGTGTAAGTGTTTTGTTATTATCTAAATAAGTTCTCGGTTTCCATGCATTTTTCCTCTCTTTTGAATAGGCATATTTCTCTAGATTTATCCTTTTAATACTGTGTTGGGTACGCTCAGAGTTGAGTTGGGTATGCTCAGAGTTGAGTTGGGTACGCTCAGAACAAGTCGATTCATTATGCTCTCGTTTTCTGTATGCATATTTTTTCTCCAAGTCTTTGATTTCCCCCCATTTCTTCCCATTTAAATGCCCTTGTGAATGCAAAGCAGAGGTATGCGGAGAGTTCTCATACCTTCCAGAAACTAAACCAACACTGCTTATGTTTGAAGCGTTTGTGGCATCACTATGCTGGATTCCCAAGGTTTTAAGTTTCCTTCCCATTGTCTTTTGTTTCTTAAAATACTTTCTTGAAGTGGGTCCCTTAATCATGTGCGTTTCACTAGAGTCCCGTTTAATTTTATATCTTTCACAGTTTGTATTGTGTTTGATTTCTATTCTTCTGTGTCGAAGAGCATCTGTCTTTGACTTTACAAGTCTTGGAGTTCCCAGTTTGTTAGAGGATTCCATCTTGTCAAGATTTCTCGCAACCACCATTTTTAAATCTTCTGTGCTTGAAGGACAATGTGTTTGATCTGTGGAGAAATACTCTCTTGTATGTGCATGGTCATGTATTTCAATAATTTCCACTGGTTCTGTCTTCAAAATTATAGAACCTCCATGGGATGGCAATTCTTTAATCACCTCATTAGTTCTTTCAGCTTTCCTAGAGTCTTGTTTTTCCAAGAATGGAAGTGGAACAGCTTCTTTATCAACTTTAGATGGTTTATTTTTATTTACTTGAAGGTTAGTTTCTTTGTTTTTATTGAATTTTTTTGTGCTTTCGTCTCCTGAAGAATTATTGCTAAATGGATGTAATGTAGGCATTTGTAGTTGACTATTGAGTACACAGTTAGCTTTAAAATTGTTGCAGGGTTCTGGTCTGTCTTTAAACATAGTTTGAGATTCTGAACACAGATCTACTTTCTGCTTGGAAGTGTCTTCTTTAGCCGGCATACATGAACAAGGCTCCACTGGATAAGATAAAGCTAACCAGCCATCTAAGCAACAGTATTCATTAGTTCTTTTTTTTACAGGTGTTTCTGCTGGGATGTTTCTGTCAACATCTGTGGCCTGTTCAATTTTAATATGGCTTATGAACTCTCTTGTCAAGTTATCTAATGAATCTGTTATGAGCTGGTTGTCTTCATGATTTTCTGGTTTGTTAGGGGGTCGTTGATCATGCTCAGGAAACACTTCTTTCATTTGCTGAGGATTTAGTATTATTATTTTAAGTTGGTCTCCTGCATCACTAGAATCAGGATTTTTTCCACAGGTTTTAGTATTTCGTTTATCTTCCCTTTCAGTCGGTTTAGCAATAGAATCTTGACTTTCCAATTCTTTCAATGCGTTCAAATCACCAATTCCAAAAGGAAATTCTTTTGAAAGTTCAGTCAGCTGATCATCCAGTAATGTAACAGGAGTTTCAAAATTGCTTTCAGTCTCTGGATTCTCTTCAGTTGGTATGTGCTCTAGGGCACTCTCTTTTTTAATAGTGCATGTGCTATCTGCAGCACTGGAATTGTTTAGGTCTTTCTCCGCAGATATCTCCTGGTTGTCATTGATTAAGTCTGAACTGTGATTACAAGATTCACTTCTCAAAATATCAGGCTGTTTATTATGTTGCAGATGTTTTTCTGAAGACGTGCCATTTTCCAGACTAGATGTCAAAGGACTAGTACTGAAGATACTAGCTATTTGTGAATTATAAAATGCATCACCTTGTACAAGAGTGCACACACTGGATATCTGAAACTCAGTGTCATTATGTATAACTTCAGCTGTACCTCCTGGTTCTAGCATATCTGGATCAGTTTGAAAATTTACACCTTTTTGAATAACTGGACTTGAGAAGTCAGGTGGGAAATTGCCTTCTGAACTGAGCTGGGATTTAAGCTCTTTTAATTCTAAAGAAGAGCGACTACCTTTTCCCTGATTTAGGTTATAAGAGTAGTTTGTCTCACTTTCAGCTTTCAGTATTCCATTTTCTTCCATGGATTTGGCTGCTTTCTGGTGTTTATCTAAATCTTTACAGTATTTAGAGGACTCTGATGGCGAACAAACAGTTTCATCAGCCCCTTTATCAGTATCTGGTACAGTGGAATTAATTTCTCCTAAACTATGTACACTGCCTTCTTCAATAATTGGATAAGTTATTTTCAAAGATGGACTATTTTTCTGTACTTCATCTTGAGTACTCTCTTTTGCCAGTCTTAAGGGTGTAACAATAGCTACTTGAGGTTCAGAACCCTTTAACAAATTGGAACTTACTGCATCAACGTTTTTTCCAAGAGATGAAGGAGCATAAGACTGGGTTGTTTCATTTGATCCAATTGTAACTTTATTTTGGTCATTTTGAGATAAGAGATTGGGGATGTTTTCCAAAGTCTGCTGTGCTTTTTTGCTATCTACTCCATCATCTGAGGACAAACTCACAGTTGATTTTGTACTTTCACTTAACTGTCCATTTAGAGACGCTGGGAGGCACTTCCCCCATAAAGCAAGACTTGTTTCCAACTCCTCCAAAGAACAAGTTCTTTCCACTTTACAAGAGTTTCCAGTAAGTGGGGTCTTCTGAACTGTGCCTGCTTCTTTAACAGCTATGGCTGTTTTAGAAAGAATAGAAGCTGTTTTAGAAAGAATATAACCTGTTTTATCCGAAACACTTTCACTGCCTCCAGTAGTAACATGATTCTCAGATTTTTGAAGACAAGAATTGTCACTCTGCTGAATCAATGCAGAGTGGTTCATTCCAACATTTAATGCTTTTTTCACGGAAAAGAAAGATCCATGCGAGGCAGGTGGGTTTTGAACTGAACTTGGAAGATTGTTAGTCACTATTTTATTGGAACGTTTGATTGTGTCCTTGTTCAATCTAAAGTGATGAAACAAGTATTCCCCAGATGCAGGTGAATTCTTCTCCAATTGATTATTAGCAGAACTAAAAGTTTGTTGAAAGCCTTGATCATTTTTTATGCGTGACAAAGATTCTTGGGTCGGATCAATTGTAGAGGCTTTGGGATTCTGCCTAGACATTCTGTCAATATTATTCACATGGTTTTGAGATATACCACCACTGGAAACCAAAGGCGTGCTTGATGAATTCTCTTGAACATCCAAATGTCTGTTTTGCTGTCTGTTTCCTTTTTCAAAGAAAGTGTTAGATAACATATTTTCATCAACAGTACCTTGAAGCATACTTCTTAGAATTGGTAATAAGTGATGATCAGTCATCTGTGGTAATAAGGGAACACCTTTGTTCTGACTAGAACCAGAGGGAACAGATGAAAATGATTGATTTGGAATGGCATCATATGAAGGAACTTGATTGGCATGTGGCAGTGGTAAAGGCTGGTTTTGATTAGTATTGCAAGAAGGTGGTGTGGGGTTAGGATTGGGATTGTGAATGGAAACATCAGAGGTCTTCTTGTTCAGTACTTCAGATAGATATAGTTTATGTTTCATGGCGTAGTGTGCTTCAAGTTTTAAGAACGCAGATCTCACTTTACGCAGTTTTTGTAAATCCAGTTGTAGACTCTCCCTTGTTATTTTAGGTTTAGCCTTGAGGGGGTTCTCAGGATGAGTTCCTGAGCTATTATCCAGAATTTTTTCTTGTTCCAAAGTTCTATTTGACTGGGGTGTTGAAGCTTCATCAGGAAGAACTGTTCTAGCTACTTGTTCACTGTTAACCAGGCTCTCTCCAACTTCAACAGAAGACTTCGCTGACTCATTAGAAAGCTGATTTTCAGCCCTTTGTCCACTTACACTATATACAGAGCTGCCTACTTCATTGCTTTCTCTAGCAATTTGTACAGGTTGAGGTTTCTGGCCATGCTGAGCAAAGTATGAATTACTAGTTTGATCTGACACAGTACTTTGATAGATTTGAACATTTTCATTAGATATATTTGCAACTGGCTGTGGTAATACAAAATGACCATGGTTTGCTTGTACAGGATGCACTGAATATGGTGGTGGACAGTTTGTATTAGTAACTTGAGGGAAGATTTCGGTTGCATTTCTCGAGTCATTAGGAGTAGGGATAGTGTACTGTGAAGTATTTACATGTTCAGAGGCATAGTTCTGTGATTGCATAGCTGCTGCTAGGCTTGAATTTGGACCATTTATTTGGTTCTGAATATTGTTCCCTAAGGGGAAAACAAAGCATGAAAAACTCTGCTGAGAATTCAAGTAATGACCTGATGCCGACTTAAGAGGCACTGTAGCACCTGCCTGGGAGGTAGCAGGCCCATTCACATAATAGTAGGGCATCAGTGTTCGCAGCCTTTTGGGAGATAAATTATTTTTGTTAGCCTGCTGATATATTTTGGTTCTTGTAGAATTAGAACAATTCTGTGGGGGGTTATTACTGTAACTGTTCATAGCAATATATGGATTTACTGTTTGAGGTATATTTTCCATAGGATTTACAATATTACCTTGTAACACTACAGATCGAGAAACATGCATATTCCTTGTCAAACTTGAATTCTGAGGCACGCCTGGGGCCATCTGGACCACCATACTGGAAAGTGAAGCTGGAGGTACACTGAGTACATGCTGAGTTGGAACAGAGCCATTATTAGATACTGATGTTTTAGGGGAAACAGTCTGTGTGTTTTTGGAGGCTTCCACAGTTTGAAATGGCATTTTATTTGTACCAATGTTGTTTGTACTAGACTGAAAGTTTATGGCTTGGTTATTTCCAAGATAAGTACAAGAATTCTGTGTGGATGCATTTGCTTGAGAAAAGGAACCTGCAGCAGTAAATTGTTGTGATGGATATGGTCCTTGGATCTGAAAGGTCGTAGTCTGAAAGCTGGAGGTGGGGGGTGGTCTTATGTTCCAATCCATTGCGATGATATTTTCAGGAATCTAAATGTGGAGGGAAAAAGAAAGATGTTTATACCAACATAATTTCAGTTGTGCAGGAATTTATTTCCCCCCCCAAGAATGAAATTGCTGCTTTATTAGCTGTATAAATGAGGAGATTTTGAAGAATTCTGCTATCATTCTGGCCCATACAGTATTAACAGATTTTAAGGAGATATATATGCCAACAGCTATAAGCAAGTTGCTTGGAAGCCTCCAAACTTGGAGGCTTTCAAGATTCTTATGCCCTGTCAGGCTAAAGCCAGCAGGATGGGAGGAACAGCAGACATGATCCTTGCCTCCCCCTCCTGTCTTTGGTGATTTTCATTAGACTTAGGAAGGGGAGCAAAAGAGGCTGGAGGCTCAAACTATCTCATATCCTGCCCTCTCTGCTCTCCATCCCTCCCCGCCCACTGGAACACCCCCCCTTTCCTCCTCTTCCTCCTAAGAACATAAGAAAAGTCACGCTGGTTCAGACCAAGAGTCCATCTAATCCAGCACTTTGTTCACACAGTGTCCAACCAGCTGTCGACCAGGAACCCAAAAGCAGGACATGGTGCAACAACGTCCTCCCACCCATGTTCCCCTTCTCCTCCGAGGTTGCTTTTCCAACCTCAGAAGGCAGCTGGAGCAGTTCTTTCCATGCTGGCTACCAGAGGGTGGCAATGCAAATCTCCAACTCCCTTTTCCGAGGCTAGAATGTTGTCTCCAACATTGGAGGGGGGTTTCCAAGCAATGCTATGATTCTTTGGATGCTCTGCCAGATACATTGCTCTCTTAATGTATTACACAGAGCTAGCCTATGGGAATATACACACATAACACTAAGCTACACAGAACCATTATTATTTATTATTATTTATTTATATAGCACCATCGATGTACATGGTGCTGTACAGATAACACAGTAAATAGCAAGACCCTGCCGCATAGGCTTACAATCCTGCATGAAGCTTAGGACTGTTGCACATATGCCCTCCTCCCGCATGACCAGGACAAGAGAAGGAATAAAACAAATTCTTGGCATATTGTTGTGGTTTAAACGGAATTCTAGTTAATTACTAAACAAGCCAACAATATAGCATTGCTATATAACATGTTAAGATACATATATTCCATTAGTTCCTTTGCAGCATACAGAAACTAACTAAATTAAAACAGCAAAACAATACTTACAATTTGTTAATTTAAATTTTATCCAAGCTTGTTTAATCTTCAGTGTCATCAGTATCACATGGTAAGGTTTTCTAAAAAAAATCAACAAGAAAGAATATATGGTTCCCAGAGCACAATGCACTTTTCCACACACATTTGTAGAATTGCTATACAGAAAGAGAATACTAGATATCCACACAGAAGTTATTACACTACTTTTGGTTAAGCCTGATATGCCTCAATACAAGCCTGATTTGCCTCAATGCTTTTGTCATCTCAAAAGAAAAGATCACATGAGAAAACTGGACTTGAGGGGCTGGGGAATAAAGGAGAGAAAACAAGATTTCTATAAGCATATTGGGGGTGGGGGGAGAATCATGAGGAAAAGGACATAGGTTGCCTGGAACAAGAGAGTCTGACACCTCCTGTTTGACCCAAAAGTGAGGTTCTTTTGAAGAAGTGTAATGAAATTACTGTCATTTTACATTAATTACTAAAACAACCTTTTTAGGCTAAATGCATTTTTTAGAAATATTGTTGTGTCACCGGGTGGGATTTTTTTAAACCCATGATGGCTTTTTTGGCCAAAACAACCCACTCTAATAAGCCACACTCTACAGAGTGAGTTATTGAACCTATTGTGGGTTATCATGTTGTCTGGCGGTCACTGTTGGTTGGGTGGAAGAAATCAGAATGTGAGCCTGAACCTGGCTACCTCTATCTTGTTCAGATCTAGGACAGCTGAGTAGAATGTGAAGCTTGACCTTTTGGCCAAAACTGAGAGGGATAATAACTGTACCCTAACTGTCAAACATAATGATTAATTTAGATGTTTTTCATGCTTACATCCTGTACCTCCACCCTGCTAGAGCAATGCATAACAAAGATAAGAAATTATTTCCTCCAACACGTAACATCCGGTAATATGTACATCCTGTGTTCCCATAGCCCATAGCCATGTGTGTAACATAGATAAGCTGGCTGTAGTATTTACATCAATATGAGATGTCTATAAATGTTTGTGATGTTGTACCAAATTTAGTCTTACTTCGGGCTCGTCCTTGAGTGCAGACTCCTTGCAATTGCTCGTAATTAACTTTCATTACAGAGAAGGAGACGCGGTCTTGAGATTCTTTGAACTGAACAATCCCAAATCAGGGAGAACAGTCTTCTAGTTCCTCCAACAGTTGTTTTACTTGTCTACAGAGTCATGCGGCAACAGCAATTCAGATCACTGCCATCACTCTGTTCATCAGGACAGTTCTCTGATTAATGGAAACTCCGAGTTTGCTCCCGATTATGAGATGCTGTGTTTGAAATGCTGTCCCAATCCTGCAAAGCCTCAAGGTTTTATAGCCACCTCCCCCTTTTTGGTGCACTCAAAATATTCACTTGTCTGGGATAATTGTGCAGGGTTTTGATGTTGGATCAGGTGCCTCCCTATTAGGAGAAGCTGCATATGAAGTGTTGTTCCAACCCTGCAAATCCAGGGTTTTATAGCCAACTCCCTCTTTTTGGTGCCCCTGGGATTTTCATTCTTTGGTGAGTAGTCGCACAGGATTTTGTTGTTGAATCGGATGCCGTCTGACTGCAAATTTCCAATGCTTTAGAGGTGAAACAGCACTTCTGCTCAGGCAGTAGGATGGCAGTAGGACAGGGGACGGGCGGAGAGTCACATTCCACATAGCAGCTTATTAGCCAGTGGCGTGGGATCGTGAACTATTTCAAAAACAAGCTACTGTGCGGTGCTTATTAACCTATCATGGGCTATCGTGACATCTGAACACAGCCATGCTCTAAAACTTTCGAATATATTGGCTCACATCACTTCCAAGATCATCCTTTTCCCACTTCTCCTTTGGAAAGCTCCCTCCCTTTGGCCGTTACTTGTTTACTGCAAAAAGGGTGCTAGTTTCTTATTTTTGTAATAGAAAAATGCTTTCTTCTCCTTTGTCCATGTCTTTCTCCAGGATTTCCAAACCAGAATCCTGTCCTACTATAACCTTTTATGAGTCACTTCATCCCTTAAATGGAACCAGACAGCTGGACCAAGTCACAGGACATTTAGAAGGAACAAGTCATTGAAGTAAAATGCAATTAAAATTTAGGGGTAGGTTTATAGAATATAAGAACCATGACTCAAATGTTCCTGAATTTTTTTCAGCTATCAAATGGCTTATGGGCCTAGCTCTGGATATATTATGAAAAAAATCCTAAAAGTCTGATCCCCTAGAGGACTGGTACTAAGACTTAGAACTTTAAAACCCTTTTCTAATTCTTGTTTATAAGTCTTTCCTCCAGACTTCATATGCTTGTCTCTATGATGCCCGAACATACAATGTTCCACAACTATTATAAATGAAGCAGTTAAAAGTCAGCATTGTTTATTTCACACATCTCAATTAAAATTCCCCTATAACCTTGTGATCCATTTGCAAAGTGAAGGCTGCATTACTAGATGGTACAGGCAAAATTAACCTCCATTAAATCTAGATTTAAGTTTGCCACTCAGTGAAAGCTTGGAACTAACACCGAAAATAATGTAGCTGAAACAAAATTAAGATTGAAATACTAGAAATGCCAACAAGGAGTTCAATTGATAAAATCTATTTACATTACTAAAGTACTTATTCAAGGAGCTAAACAACTGCACAACATGTTCCACATACCCAGGAAAGATTGGGGCTATTGTTCCTTGAATATATATATACACGCAAGCATGCCACATTGCAAAACACTTTTGAAACTGAGGGTATGGCATCAGGGCCCACTGCTCAAAGAAAATAAGTCAAAAACTTCGCTAGGCTCTTCATATCTAGGCTATAGTTATTTTATTGTGTAAAAAGCATCCCACTACCATCTTTCAAGGACTTCAACTTATGGCACAAGTGGTTACATACTGTTGGAAAGGCACAATGACCGTGTTCAGAAGACACCTTAAACCACAGCTTTAACCATGGTGAATAAGGTTTTTTGCTTTATTCACCATGGTTAAAGCCGTGGTTTAAGGTGTCTTCTGAACATTGCCAATGGGTATGTTGATATGCAATGCTAAATTAGGGCAGGTGACCTGGTGCCCTCCAGAAGTCCTGGGACTACAACTCCAGCCAACATGGCAAATAGTCAGGGATTATGAGAGTTGTAGTCCATCATCATTGGAAGGTACCCAGTTGCCTGTGCTAATCATAGTTTATTGTTACAAGAATGTGCCTAGGTAAGCCTCAGGCTTCCCTCGCACAGTTTCAATTAAGAAATTCAAAGGTTTTGCTTTCATTTTCTATTATTAACAATGTGCTGTTCAAACCCTAAATTGTAGTAACTCTTTGCTATGAAGTCAGCTTTTTTCCAGTAACAATTATTAACAACTGTCCATCTGGGTTTGGATGACACAGCAAGCTATGATTAATATAAAATAGAAGTGAAGCTGCCTCATGGCTGCAATGGAGGAAAGGGTGTGCAAGCCCAAGGCTTAGTCTCAGAATGCTAAATTATGATTTAGTGTTTTGTCTGATCGGCGCATTCAAGGGCTGCGTTTGGATGTCACCATAGCCCTTGATGGGTTAACAAGCTACTCACAGTAGCATATTTTTCAATAGCCCATGCTCCCCTACTACATGAGCAGTCTAAGAAGCTAGTGTGAGTAGCTTATTAAGCTACTGTGTGTAATTTGACTAACCCGCCCCACATCCTGCTGCAGTCTTCCCACCTGAGCAGTGGTGCTGCTTCATCTCCGTATTTCATCGAGACAAAACATCATACACAACCTCCCCACACCCGATCCACCATTAAACCCCTGCACAGTAATTCACCAAGAAGGGGAAATCCCAAGTGCACCAAAAAGGGGCAAATGGCTACAAAACCTTGGGGGTGTGTGTGGCAGGATCGGGATCAAACTCCACACACAGGTTTTCCTAGTCAGGAGGCAACTGATCCAAAAGGGGGAAGTGGCTAAAAAACCATGCGTGCTTGCAGGACTGGGACCAAAATCCACACACAGGCTCTCCTAGTCTGGAAGCACCCAATCCACCATCAAACCCCTGCACATTTACTCCAGAGGAACAGAAATCCTAAGTGCATCAAAAAGGGGGAGATGCCTAGAAAACCTTGGGGGGTTGCAGGATTGGGATCAAACCTCATAGCCAGCCTCCTCTACAGAGCTGGCTTGGGCCCTTTAACGTATTCCTAATCAGTAAGCCAGCTAAGAGCAGAGAGGCAGTTTCCTTCCTTATTACAGCACACAGATGTTGTTTTGAAGTTGGTTATGCTTCTCGGAAACCACCAGATGTGTTTTCAGGCCTTCAGCTTGTCTATTGCTTTTACATTCATGCTACCTCACAGACCATGCCTTAAAGCACATTGAGCACACTAACCTTGGTCAAGATAAGCCTGTAATGCTTGTCTAGGCCTAACAGTTTGCAGGATTGGGATTAAACCTCATAGCCAGCCTCCTCTACTAAGGAGACATTTGATGCACTATGAAAACCCAGTGCCCTAACTCTGAAAGCAGCAAAAAATCCCAGGGGCACCACACTAGAGGCATTCAAGAGGCAGCTGGACAACCATCTGTCAGGGATGCTTTAGGGTGGATTCCTGCATTGAGCAGGGGTTTGGTCTCAATGGCCTTGTAGGCCCCTTCCAACTCTGCTATTCTATGATTCTCTACACTGCTGGTTTGGGTCCTTTAACATATTCCTAATCAGTAAACCACTGAAGACCGGAGAGGCAGCTGTTTTGACTGTTCTTGACACACAGCTCTATAGCTAGCCAAAATAACCCACAGTGACAGCCACACAATACAATAACCCACGATAAGTTAAATAAACCACTCTACAGATCATGGGTTATTATAATGTTGGGCTCTTCAAGAGTTTCGTGGAGATAGGTTCAAAATAATCAAGGCTCCCATATAGCAAACAAACAGTTTACTTCTTCAATCCAAATCCAAGTCCAAACAGGTACCAGCATACTCTCCATACTAGGATCTAACTACCGTATTTCTTCGATTATAAGACACCATCGATTGTAAGACACACACTAATTTCAGTACCACCAACAGAAAAAAAGCTTTAATTCTAAGAAAAAATAAATTTCTTAGAATATCTTTTATGAGTAGAATTTCTTAGAATATCTTAGAAAGAAATTTCTAAGAATGAATTCTAAGAATAAAATAAAACTCTAAAATATATTGAACAAATATTTTTCTTATAGGTAATAGAATTCAATTTACTAACAACAACAATAGGGAAACACACTAAATGTAAACAATGTACACAAAATAATACAAAATTTCACCACAGGTATTTTATTCATCTCTTCCTTCTGAATCAGTATCAGATTCTGATTCATCAGAGTCTGATTCTTCTGAGCCGTCTTTATCTTTATTGTTCCATCATATATCGTCTTGAGCCATCTAGAGCGTTGGTGATGCAACATTTTTTAAATGACTGCTGCACTATTCTACTTGGGATTAGCTTCCAAGCTGTTGATACCCATTCTGCCAATTTTGATGCCGATGCTTTCTTAATTTTTCCAGGTGTCAGCGGAAGGTTGTCAGTCAACAGCCAGGATTCATATTCCTTTCTCAAGTAATCCTTAAATGGTTTGTTGACTGAAATGTCGAGTGGCTGCAATTGGCTAGTCATGCCACCAGGAAACACAACCAAGTCACAACATTTTTGCACAATTTTATTTTTGACTTGGTCGGACAAATGTCCACGAAACGCATCAAGTACTAGCATGCTAGGTGGGTTACGAAGACTTCCAGGACGTCTATTCCACACAACACTTAACCAGTCTTCCATAAGCTCTGCCGTCATCCATCCATTTTTCTGTGCATGCACAATAACATCTTTGGGGAAAATTTCATTCTTCAGTATGGTTTTTCGATTTACAATTAAATATGGTGGCAACTTTCCACCATCAGCGGCGATAGCAACCCAGTGATACGCTGCTTTTCATAGCCAGTGCTTATAATCTTGACTTCTTCAGCACCTTTAGCATTGACGGTGTAATTTCAAGGCATATCAAAGAAGCATTTCATCAGCATTTCCTATTTGACTGAATTCATATTTTCTTTTTTTCTTTAATTTGATCACGTGTTGCTGAAAGTTAATCAGCTTCTGTTGAAAGTCTGCAGGGATTTTTTGACAGATAGATGTTAGGCATCTCAACAATAACCCGCTACAACGCATGAGTCTGTCACACCAGCCTCAACTGCCTTTAAAAAATATTTCCTCTATTCCAAGGGTCTTGGCGATTTCTACGGCTTTCAATTGCATGGCTTGTCGAGTGATGGGCAATCCGCATGTCTGCGTTACAAAACGTATCACAGCTTCATCGACTTGTGGAAATCTTCCTTTCTTAGGCCCTGTAAAGCACTTGGTTGTTGCTTTGCATGAAAATATGGACTTGCGATCATTTCTCCAATGACGAACATTTACCTCACTAATGTCAAAGTGTCAACTCGCAGCTCTATTGCCATGTTCTTCTTCATACACAATAACTTTTCGTTTCAATGCAGCTTCGTAGTGCAATTTTTTTGACAACATTTTGATGTGCAATATGGGACCAAAATGAATGAAATACAGTAACTCAACTTTTTACATAGTAGGTGGTTTCAAGATACAACCAAAACTTCCTAGCTGTCGCGGAATGAGCTCCACTATAATGTAATAACAGTGGCTCCACACTTGCAAAGCGCGCCACTTTATTCAACAATGGAATAGCGAGAGCGGGGTGGAGGGATAACGGTCATACTTGGAGGCGGGGTTTCCGCGTAAAAATAAAACGTGTGGTGCCGTCTGCAAAGCGTGGAATTTTTTTTTAAAAAAACTGCGATTCTAAGACACACACAGTTTTTAGAGATGTTTATATGGGGGGGGGAAGTTCATCTTAGAATCGGTAACCCCCAAACCTTGATTAGTTACTTTTCAGCTGTGCTCAAAAACAGTTTATCTTAAAGAGACATTACACCACATCTCATTTCATAAAAAAACCCATACATAGATATAAAAGCATACAGACACATAAAAACTATATATCACAAACTATTAACTAAAAGGTTATAAACAAGTACTACAGAATTTCAATTAACAAATTATAATCCAGAGAAACTCAAAATATACCCATATAATTAAATGCATTTCCAAATGAAATCAACTCAGATTATGGATATATTATGTATAATATGTCTAAGAAGCCAATGTTGTTTCCCAAGTGGCAATCTTGTAAAAACATGAATATATATTATCACACAGCACTGGATGATAGAATTTAGTGTCAATACTAAAGGTTTTTAAAAGCAATACATTCCCATTAGAGAGTAGTTACATTTTCGGTGCTAACAGATTTGTTACCTAGGACCTAGGCTTTTCGCCTTTAACATCTCCCTAGATGTATAGTCACAAATGATCTTATTAGTTTAAAAACTATCCATTTTCACCACCCATTCTCATGTCCTCACCCAATTTCTAATTTTAGATTCTATATCTTCTATTTAAGCAAGCGATAGTTCAATAGCATAGTCAATAACTATAACATCTGCCTAGCATTTTTGTTCTGTGATGTTAAAAGCAAGATTTTTCCTGTGACCTGTTAACACTGGATTTGAGGCCCAGTATTGGGCAAAAGGCGGGATACAAATAATAACAACAATAATAATAATAATAAGAAGAAGAAGCAGCAGCAGAGACCCAAGACAAAGAGGGCTCACAGATTGTGAAGTAGAAGACTTTATTAAGACTAAGGGTAGGGTAAATACATGGGAAGAATAATTAAAAGTAACTTGAAAAACATACATAGCATAAAAACCCAGTAATGTATAAAACAATAAAATCTTAACTGTCACTACCTACTTGCAGGTAAGGCCTTGCCCCTTCCGTCATGGTTCTTTCCACATCCTTTTCCAAACACCAGAACAGGAGTTTTGGGGCGGGTTCTCAACTATATACCTTTCGCCCTCCCCTCTCCTTTCTGGTGCCAAGGCCCATTACCTTTGTTTCACACCTCCTTTGCCCTCGGAGATGGCTGACCATTGTCTGACCTTTCCCTGCTAGGTGTTCCGGCCAGGACTCTTTGTCATTCAGACTTGGTGCATAATAATACTAAAATAGAACTACCCTTCTGACCTCCATTTCACCCCTCCCTTGGCCTCCATTCTTTGTCCTTTAGAATTTCTACATATTAATATCAAGCCAACTGCATCACCCATTTGTCCTCTGCCCAGAGCGTTGGATATATTGCAAAATGCCTGCTTGAATCAGCTAATCACAAGACCCTGTATACGTGTCACAGCCGAGCCTAAGGTAGTGGGCCGGGAGCATAGCCTTGAGTTCTGAGTGCAAAGAATGACCATATAAGGACTGTCGGTTCCAGAGTAAGGAGTGCAAAAACAGCGGGCAGGGCGCAAACTTTGAGTGCTGAGTGCAAACTCTGCCCAGCAACAGCGATGTGGCACTTAAACTCGTGTAACCTCACATGATTGTGACTCATCTCCTTTGTTTGTATGTTAATATAAGGAAATACATTTAGACTGTTCTGGGCCAGACCCTGCTGGGCATTAGCTTGTTGGTGTCTTGCTAGAGTCTGATTCTACTCTGAAGGACAAATTGAGCACGGTCCTCCAGGGGAACGAACTCCCTTGGGCAACAAGAGCAGTCTATCTGTTCTCCTTTACATAAGCCTCAAGATAAAATACAGTAATCATGATAGCCAAACGCTACAATAGTTTGCAGCTGCTGTGTCCCAATTCTTATTTAACAACACCAACGTTCATGTATGAGACGCCAGTCTAGTTTTCTATTTCTCTCCGCACTGTGATAATTGCAACCATATTGCTGTATATCATGTTATTATTGTCTCTTATGCAGTCAGCTGCTATCTTTTCTAAGCACACTTAATTTATTTTATTTATTTCATTGCTATACCTCCCAATAGCCAAAGCTCTCTGACAGGTTCACAAAAATACTTATGGTACATTTTAATGCTTAGGTTTTAGGTCCTAAAGGGCAGCTCTTAAACTAAAGTTTAGGAATAGAACTCATTCCAATTTGAGAATTCAACTTTTAGTTTAAAACTAACAAAAACAAAAATAAATAAAAAGAGAATAAGCCAATCCCATGGGAGTTCAAATCACATCATTTCCTTAATCACTTACCCATTGTTTATTGTCCCCTCCAACTATTGATTGGCTATTGTCCTCTCCCCAACTCGACATCTCCATTTCAAAGGGACTCAAATAACCTAGACTTTGACTCACTGGAAACTAATGTAAACCAGTAATTAAACCATTTTCCTGTAAGCCATTATTTTAAAACTATAAACCACATTGAGTGCTTTGGCAAAAAGGCAATATATACATGTAGTATATTTTTTAAAGAGCAGATCTAATTTGAAATGTTGGGTAGGGGAGGTTAAAATATATAGATACATGGAAGAGCTCTTAATTTAATTTCAACATGCAGCTTTAGGACAATTTCTATGTAATTTTAAGGATGTAAATTTTGACTCACAATAGCAGGTATGTTGCTGCCTTACAAGTTGTTTGTAAGAGAGTTGGCAGACCTCAGACTACCTGGGTAGGTAATACAAATCTTGTTATTGGTCCAGAACACGCTGTTGGTGGTCCTTGAGGCCATAAAGAATGGCTGATACAACATGGAATAGAACTTACATTAAAAGTTATTTTATCTGTTGGATACTATTAGGGAGGAGATGGAACCATGCAGCACTCCACAAGCCAAAGGCCATGGAACAGAAATCAGGCAATACTGCTTTCTGAAACCAATCGTCTAGGAAGAACCACAACCACTGTAGTAATGTGTTTTGTAAGCATAGGCTAGATAGTCAAGACAGGCCAATACCATGGTTAATGGTATGAATTCACTAAGAGGTCATCCACCAGAGCAACCAAAATTGTTTCTGTCCAAACTAAAGACAGAACTTGGTCTGCAACAGATCTAGATAATCAGTTTCCTCCAAAATCATCTGAAACCAAGAGGCCACAACCCTCTCCAACAACTTACTCAAAAAGGACAAGTTGGAGACCAGATGATAGTTCAAGTTCTGAGGTCTAAAGTTGGTTCCTTTAGGAAGGATTGCACTACTGCATCTTTAAGGACAGCAGGAACTACACCTCTCAAAGACACAATTACTACTTCTGAGGTCTGTGACTTCTTGGAATCTCAAGACAGCGTCTCCTTCTCTGTAATGAAAGTTTATTGCGAGCAATTTCAAGGAGTCTGTACCATAGGACAAGCCCAAAGTGAGACTGGTGTTTGGTACAATGGCCCACAAATTTATAGGTTTGTAGTGGATCCTAGAAAGGACCAATCATTACGTGGATACAAAAAGGCACCAATCATTACACTCAGATTATGAAAATACATATCCAATCACAGCACACATACACTCAGATTATCCAATCCAATATAAATAGATGCAACATGTTATTTATGCCTTCATATAGAGCAGTGGTTCCCAAACTTTCAGGTAACCGCCCCCTTCGTTCCACAAACTCATGCCCAGCGCCCCCTACCCTACACTATAAAAATCATTATTCAGAAGGAAGATAATAACAATAAAATTCAAAACAGTAACAATTAATTGAATATTTATTCAAAATCCAATTACATGTTTTTAGTTTATTCAATTAAACATAATTGATGAACTTGATCCAGTGATATCATCTTTTCAAAGTCTGATAGTCATTTAGCAAGAATATTAGATATCACATTTAGTAACTAGGGTAGAGTACCTCACTATTCTATGAATTCTTAATGTGATGGATGGGCTTGATGAAATGATACCAGTTTCCCAATGTCTAGTTTAAAGTCACTTAACATGAGTCTTAAATCACCCTGTTTAGTAATCTGGAGTCGATTTCTTTGCCTGGAGAGAAGTAGGCAGACCACACTAAAACCACATTCCACCAAATATGATGTTGGAAATGCAACCAGGAGCTTCTGAACCACTCTCCATAGTGCAGGATAGCAATCAGAAATTTCCTTCTGTAACCAAAACTCCTGGTACAGAAAAGACCACCTCGAGCACCCCCCTGCTGCCCCCTTGTCTCTTAACACCCCGTATGCAATCCCACCGCCCCAAGGGGGAAGTACCGCCCACTTTGGGAACCACTGATATAGAGCGTAAACACCTCATACAACTTCTTATCTATGTTATTTATACACACAGCTCTAGCGGGGTGGGGTAAAAGGCATATGCTAACAAACATCTTCTACTCTAAGCCTAAGCGGCAGGGTCTTGCTATTTACTATTTTATTGTTTTTCTCTGTACAGCACCATGTACATTGATGGTGCTATATAAATAAATAATAATAATAATAATAATAATAAAGTCATGGGCCCTTTCTACACCTAAGGATTATCCCAGGAAAATGGAGGGATTGTCCCTGCCTGCTCCCAAGATCCCCTGTGTATCATCTGCATGCACAGGGATGATCCCGGGACAATCCTGAGAAAAAAGTTAGGTGCAGAAACAGCCATGGTGACAGTTGAAGTACAGTTAATCAGTTGAAGCACATTTAATGTAAAGTCCTGAAGCAAAGCACTTGGAGTACAGTTAATATCACCCTCTGGGCCCTTTCCACACCTAAGGCTTATCCCAGGAAAATGGAGGGATCATCCCAGCCTGCTTCCAGAATCCTCTGTGTGCAGAGGGATGATCCCAGGACGATCCTGGGATAAATGGCTGGTGTAGACATGCCCTCTGTCTTGGCCATCCTAAAGGTCAAGCTCACAGTCAGCTGTCCTATAAAAGAAAAAGGGACAGGTTAGGCTCACAATCTAATTTCTTGCACACAACCTACTGAGACTTATGCTGCCTGGGCACTACATATCTCCCTATAGAAATCTACCAATGAACTATGTTTTGCGCCGGGAGTCTGGCTCCCAGGAAGAGCATCATGGCAAGGGGGAATCCAATCTGGTCCATAAGCCAGAGATGGAACAGCTGCAGGGAGCTTGTTTCACTCTTCCCCTGCCAGGAAGAACACCTATAAGAGTTTGAAACTGTGCCCGAATTTTGCTTTATTCATCCTTCCTAATCCCTTTTATATCGTATCTTTTAGACTGTAAACCTGAAGGAGGGACTGTCTTGTTACTAACCTTCATAAGCTACTCTGGAAGCCTTTTTTTTTGGATGAAAGTAAAAATATTGTAAATAAATATTAAATTGTTTTTATACTCTGAAATGTAGGTTGTGAATCACCTTGGAAAAAGTCTTCTAGAAATGTTGACATAAATATATGAATAACCTAAACTGTAAAGCCATGATTGCTATTACTTGCTCTCCAATGCACCTCTTTTAAGCCTACAGTGGAATCACAAAGTTCGAAGATCGTTCAAACACTGTTAAATAGTTTGTAAATTTCAGGACAGTTCTTATCCAGGAAAGCAGATAACAAGCACTAAACATTCTTCATATTAGTCTATATAAAAGGTAACATTCCTCAACTCAAGAGAGCAATTTCAGACAAATAACTGTATAGCACCTAGCTGTTCAGGCACTTAATAATGTATTAAATAGAGAAGATGGATCTAAGACAAAGGAACAGAACCTTTCAGCCCAAGGGCCAAATTCTATTTTGCAAAAACTCTCAGGGGCCCGCATTTCAGTGGTGGGTAGAGCTACAAGCAAAAGGGGTGGGACTAAAAATAGTAGGGTATTTTACCCTAAAGTTGTTACCTCCAATAACTAAGCCTCAGGAAAGACATTTCAACTTTTTAGATTATCCCTGGTCTAAGAATACAGCCTTTTGAAAGCTGCAATCATATGCACACTAGGGAGTAAGTACCAGTGAAATCACTAGGACATACTTCCAAGTAAACATGCTGCACATCTGCAATTGTATGCACACTATGTTGGTTGTTAACTCCACTAAACACAGTGGTATTTACTTCCAAACAAGCATGCGTAGGATTGGGTTGAATATAAGAAAAATATATATAGATTAGATTTATAATCTAAAAATCTGTCTTTAGCTCTTCGAACAGGACGAATAGTTTCTCTCCTCCTGTAGCCCATTTCTTTCCTATAACCTAGTTTATCTAGTTCATATGAGAATGAGAAGAATCACTCAAGAGGAGCTTGTTACGGAGTATGAAGATCCAAATAAGAGTAATCTCTTTTAGAAGGTAACAGCAAGACATAACGCTGACATTAAAAAATTTAAAACATACACACGCCCTTTTTTTGTAACTAAAGGCTATGTCAGACTACTATTCACTTGCTTTCAATTCATAAATGCTTTTATCAAGAAATAAGGCCTCATAAAGATGGTCCAAAGGTCACATCAGTGAGGAACAATACAATCAAATTCACCAGGGTAATACCAAGAGTTAACTCAACAGAAGATAGGATTTTTTTTTTGCTAAAGTATGTTTCCCCCACCCTGGAAGCCTCTGAACTTCAAAGGCAACTTATTTTTGCAAACAGAGAAAAGAGTTGAGAAGAACTTAGAAGGATAGCCATGTTAGACCTCAAGAGAGCCCAAACGGAATTGCAAAGGCTAATCTCTCATATGTATGCATATATTTATTTATATAGTAAAAGACTAGATATTAATGACTGTAGATGCATAAGTGCTGGATCACACCCAAAGCTTATGTAGTCCAGCATTCAGTTTCCCACAGCAGCCAACAGTATATTTTTGGACAGTCCCCATGAGAGCAATAGCTATCTTCGAACAGGATTTTATGCTAGGGTTCTAGCGGGGAAGATGTTGTGGGTTCAACACATCTGGAGAGGAGGCTTCTTTAAACGAGGAAGGGCTAGGCAGGAAGAGAAAAGGAGGATGTCAGCGTTTTAAGAACTAAATAAAAAAGATACTCACGGGCCCACTATCCTAGCCAGAAGTAAAATCCCGTCGCCACGTCGTCTCCTTCCATTAGGCAGCAGTGGTCCTCTAGATCAGATCAATGCCGAATTTTACTCCCTCTCACCAAACGGAGATAGCGGTGGGCTCCTCGCCCAGGGTCGCGATGCCCCTCCACGCGGCGTCCCTCCACGGCTACGTGCAGGAGAGAGACGGGGAGAGAAAAAGACAGACAGCTCCAGTTAGGGCGATTCCCTTCCATTGAACGAAGCACCGGAGAGAACGCGAAGCAGTCGGCGGACCCGGCGGCTGGGCGGGAGAAGGCGCCTCCGGGTCCCATCCCGCGAGGAAGAAGCGGGCAGCGGCGACGCTTCCTCGTAAGAAGGAGCCATCCGGAAGGAATAAAAAGCACAGGCAGAAAGGAAGAGAAAGCGGAGCAGCTGAAAAACAGCTTTTTGCCTCCTCCACGCGGGTGGCGCCTTCTCTGTCACCCGCCCCACGCGAGGGACAGCCGCTCCTCAGTGGGAGGTTCACAGCGAGGACTTTGAGGAATTGGCTGCAGCAGCGTCAGGAGAAAAAGATGACTCAAAAACCTCCTCAGGCCGCCCCTTTCCGCGCTGCAATCAGGGAGCAAGAGGGTGTTTTCTCCGCTCGCCATTTTGAACTCACACACTTTTAGTTTTCCTTCTCTTCTCCTCTCACCCAACCCCGTCGAGGCACCCTCCTCCCTCTGCCCCGCGCCGCTCACAAGGCGAGAGAAAAGGCGCAGAAGGCGGCGCTGGTCGCCTCAGGCGCCGAGTTTCTCCGCGCACCGGCTTGAGCTCTCTTCCCGCCCCTCCTTGGGAAAGAAGCGAAGAACGGCACTAACTTTGAAGACAAACAAGCCACCCTCTGAAGGGCGGCTGCTTTTAAAGGCAGTCGGCTCTTCGCGTCGTCTTGGGAGTCGGGTAGGCCAAGGCGGGCGGAAGAGCAGCCGGCGAAGAGCCGAGTGCGTTGCCGATAAGGGAAAAGAGAGGCGCGTCGGTCTTCCCGCTGCTCTGTGATAAACTCCCCGCTTTACTTCCGCGGCGTGAAGAAGAGGACTGAGCCATTCGTGCCTTCCCTCGCCTTCCCTTACCGTCGCTCCCCTTCACTCTCTTCCCCACCCACCATATTTCACCTGGAACCGCCCACGAGGAGGGAGAGGGGAGAATAACATGGCGAGGGGGGTGGGGGAGAGAGAGAGAAATAACTCACCTCCCTGAGGAGGCGAAGCAGCTGTGCTCAGGTCTACGCCACCCCCGCGCGGTAAAAACAAATGCTCTCGCAGCGCTCCCTGCCGCAGCCACGGCTATAACCGCAATTCTGCCCTTACAGAGAAGCGCCCGCAAGTGGCAAATGCACACCGTTAAAATCTGCCCATGTGAAGCTAACACTTTTTGCATCTGTATTAATCTATATAAATAAAAATGTAAATGTCCGTTCGAAACAGACGTTATATCTCCGAAAGTTCTTCACCGATTGCTTTGAAATTTTGACACAACGTTGCATTCGAATACGCGAGCGTTGTTATGTAACTATGTTCTATATGGGGACAAAAGTTTGTCTTAAAATCGAAGAAATAGGCCTCCTCAAAACCAGTCCTGCTGATCATTGTGACATCGCCAACCAGTAGGCCAATCCGCTGCCTCTGACTCCTCTCCTATTTGCATGTTTTCTCACAATTGGCTGAGTGAATATAGATGTCACACCTGTGACAGTTACACGTTCTGAAGAAAGGTAACTGCCAGGAGTTTCCACTAACCCACTCACCTTAAAAACATCCTTTTTAAAAAATCAAACAATCTGCTTTACTTCATCCAAATAATGCCTCGCAGAAGATCACACTTAGGTCGTCGTACTCGCGGAGTGGAAGCACTGCGACGAGAAATTGCAAATCAGACTGAGGAAGATGCAAGGCTCTTAAATTTAATGGAGAAACAAAAGGAATGTGTTGCGCTGCTGGAAAAATTAAACTGCCTCAACTTGGAGAACCACCAGAGCCATTACAAACTTTGCTTGCTGGATATACCGCAGAATCAAAGCATTTCTGTCTAACATCAGGAAATACAACTCATGCTTCCAAATGACGTCATTCGGCGCAGAAATCATCACAGCTCCATTTATGCCAACTTTAAAAGTCAAAGGACAAATTTATCATAAAGCCGGCTCCTTCCTTCCGTTTCAAGATAGTCAACATAAATTCCTACAAATGTATTTCATTGGTGATGGCAATGATGAATTGAGTGCACACTGCGGAATTTATACCGGCATAAAAAGGTCCATCATTTCAAAACTGCAACAGCTACTTCACGAAAAAAACAATTTAGTACATTTGTTCAAAACAGCAATTGACATGATGCCATCTGATACACACAAGATTGTTATTCATGCTGACAAAATGCCTGCTGGAGAACATGTGCGAAGATTCAATGCTCCAACTATAGACGAAGTGGCAATTGTTATAGTCGGAGATCAATCTTGACAGGACCTTTCAAAGGTGAAGATGTCCTCATTCCTCGCATTCCTATGATTCCAACAGATATGCCATTTCAATTTAAGAGATTGCAATTCCCAATTCGATTGGCATTTGCAATCACCATCAACAAAGCTCAGGGCCAATCTTTAGAATTGTGCAGATTAGATCTAGACACAGATTGCTTCTCACATGGGCAATTATATGTTGCGTGTTCTAGAGTCGGCAAACCAGACAATCTCTATATCTACACAGACAATGGAACAACTAAAAATATTGTATATCCACAAGCATTGTGAAATTAAACATATTAGAAACATCCGCTTTGTCTTTTCTTTCTTTTCAATTTAACCAGACTGAGCCACAGCAACGTGTGGCAGGGTACAGCTAGTTCATGTAATAATCATAACAGTATGACGTATTTACATAGGTGGTGGGAATGTGAATTGGTTCAAAAATTGTGGGAAATGGTGTTTAATGAGATACCGTAAAAGAAATTGTAGGAATGGAGATTGAAGAGACACTTATTGTAGCATTATTATCAGTTTATGGAGAATTAAATTGTAATAAAGAGACAAAAGAATTGATAACGAATTTGCTGAGGGCAGCAAGGTTAATGATATCTAGGAACTGGAAGGTTTAAGGGGATTACCATATAGAAGATTGGTTTAAAGAGATATGGGACATTGCTATTAATGATAAATTAACATGTAATATAAAAGCGAGAAGAGGGATAACAAAAACGAATGATTTCGAGGGAATATGGAAACAGTTCCTAGAATTTGTTTTATCTAAGGGGAGTGGGAAACCACCTCCAGAAGAAACAATGAGATTTTGGAAACAGGAATAGATCCCGGGGTGGGGGTGCACTTTTATGTTAAGTATGATCATGTTAACAGATTAAACTAGAAAATATGCTATTAAGGTTATTCAACATTTATGTATTATGTTGTTTCTTTTTATTGTATTGATGTATGTTTAAGTATTGGAAAAATAAAAACTATTATAAAAAAAATCATAACAGTCTGACTTACTGCACCAAGGCGAACATGGTGGGGAAGAAGAAGGACCGAGGGGACAGGAGCAGGCCGAGGAAACATCGGGGCCTGCTCCTGTTGGACTCTCCCCCCACCTCCACAGGGCAAACTGCCATCTTGGCCCTGTGGGGAAGAAGAAAGACCAAGGGGACAGGAGCAGGCCGAGGAAACATCGGGGCCTGCTCCAGTTGGACTCTTCCCCCACCCCCACAGGGCAAACTGCCATCTTGGCCCTGTGGGGAAGAAGGAGGACCGAGGGGACAGGAGCAGGCCGAGGAAACATCGGGGCCTGCTCCAGTTGGACTCCCCTCCTTCGGGAGCAGGACAATCCCATCAGCCCTTTTTCCAGTCCACTTAATTTCTCTCTCTCTTTACCTCTTCCCTCCTGAACTCCTTTTCCTTGTGTGTCATGTCTTTATTAGACTGTAAGCCTGAGGGCAGGGACTGTCTTTTTTTCTAAGTGTAAGCCGCTCCGAGAGCCTTTTTTGGCTGAGGAGCGGGGTATAAATATGATAAATAAATAAATAAATAAATAAATGGTTCATGCGACAGTGTCCGCCAAAGTTTATGCCAGAATACATTTTGTTTATCTTTTAAAATGTCACAAGACTCTGTTGTTGTTTCGCTGCAACAGGTTTAACAGGACTGCTTGCCCTTCCAGGAAAATGTTTAATTTAATTCATTGTTATACTGCCCAATAGCAGAAGCCTTCTGGGCAGTTCATGACAATTAACAAGATAAAATACAGGATAGAGATTTAAATATAGTAACATTTACAAAACAATTTAAACAGCTAAATAAGAAACAAGCAAGGGCAAAACAAACCCAACAAAACCAAAAGTAAGTCCTGTACCACTTTTAAAACCTAACCTATTCAGGCTGCAATCCTATCCATGCTTGCCTGGGAGTCAGTCCCCTTTAACATAATGGGGTTACTTCTGGGTATAGGATTAGAGTGTCCAATGGAATCCAATAGAAATCTGGGAGCAAGTCCCATAGATCCCAAATGGTATTTACTTTTAAGTAGGTTTGTGTAAGATTTTGTTGTTAGTATGGCATCAGCATTTGTTTTTATCCCATTTCTTTTAAACAAAACTACTAGCCTATTAAGATTTTTCACGATGCCTTAGGGAGAGTAGAATACTGTTATGTAGCTTGGTGACCTATTCCAGCAGGTATAACAATTATCCCTGAGAGAGTAAGGGCAGGGATCGAATTTGAGAAGAAAAGTAGTTCTGTTTTATCAACCAAGGATGACAAAATGCTTGGCCACTCTCTGTTATTTTTCACACATATGCTTCCATGTTTTGGCTTCAGTGTCTTTTTATCTTCATACACTTCCCTCCATCCGGACCAGCCTTTCTTAAGCTGGTGCTTAATGGATGTTTGGGACTTCAAATTTCATCAATCTCAGCCAGTATAGCCAGTGACCAAGAGTTGTAGTTCACAACATCTGGAGGATACCAAGATGCCAACCCTAGAGGCTGCATCTAGAAATACTATGTTAAAATAATCTCAACGTATTATGACACTGTGACGGAATGAAACTGTCCAGTCGTGTTTGCTCTGAGTTATAAAGTAGTTGGTTTCTGTTTAGACATTGGGATATTTAGAAGTAGGCTCAAAAAGGCCAGCAAGTTCAAAAGGTCAGAGGAGGTTCAGTCAGCTCATGCAGAGCTGCCTCCAGCCCTACAAAATCATTGCCTCTGCTGTATTTATTTATTTATTTATTACATTTTTATACTGCCCAATAGCCGAAGCTCTCTGGGCGGTTCACAAGTGGACTGTAAGCTACAAGTGGAATTCACAACCCACACTGTGTGTGTGTGTGTGTGCATCTTCATCAACATGGGCAAAAGAATGGGGTCTTCTTGTAGTGCTGCACCCAGAGGCAGGGATCTCCATCTGACCAACATTTATGCACACTTTAGGTGTATGCTATGTTTTGCTTTGGGTGTATTCATGCCTAATTCCTGATTAATGTGCCCTAATCCCATTTTAGCATGGTTTATTATGTTATATTGCTGAATCCTGTCTTGTGTACATGACCAGGAATTATGGCCTATGTGGAAAGCATTTGCTGAGTCTTGCCCATTCAAACTGGGGATGCAAGCTCTCCAGGCTTGTCTTTACACATGGTGCCTGGCTGAGTTTAAAGCAATATTACAGAATGTTCTGAGCAAAGTGCCTCAGGACAGCCGGCCAATAACTGCTATAAGGGCAGGTAGACCTTCAAATAATCTGTCTGTTTATGGTTTTAAATAGGGTGACCATATGAAAAGGAGGACAGGGCTCCTGTATTTTTAAAGTTGTATAGAAAAGGGAATTTCAGCAAGTGTCATTTGAATGCATGTAGCAGCTGGTGAAATTTTGTCTTCATCAGAAGAGTTAAAGCTGCAGGAGTCCTGCCCTCTTGACCAGATACAAAAGAGGGGAGGGCACCTGCACCTTTAACTATTGCTATGAAAAGGGAATTTCACCAGATGCTGTCTGCATACAAATGACACCTGCTGAAAATCCTTTTTCTCTACAACTGTTAAAGCTACAGGAGCCCTGTCCTCCTTTTCATATGGTCACCCTATTTTAAAGCATGGGTGCAGAAGCTCTTTCAGCCGGAGGGCCAAACTCAAGTTTTGGAGATACTCTCAGAAACTGCGTTACAATGGTGAGTAAGGCTGAAATCAAGGGAGTGTTCCCAAAATACAGGCATGTTTTAGTTTAAAGCTCTTGCTGCCATTAACTAAGATGTAAGAGAGGCATTTCAACCTTTTAGAACAGGGAGGAAGCCACATAAAAGCTGGGAAACCACCAAACAATCAGGGAGGGTGGAAGGAGGAACCGCTTTGTGATGTGGCCATCTGGGCGGATCCCAGGAGGACAGGATAGGGACCCCAAGCCTGAGTTTCAAGCCTAGGGTGACCATATGGAAAAGAGAACAGGGCTCTTATATCTTTAACAATTGTGTAGAAAAGGGAATTTCAGCAGGGGTCATTTGTATGCATGCAGCACCTGGTGAAATTTCCTCTTCATCACAACAATTTAAGCTGCAGGAGCTTTACTAGAGAGACCAGATACAAAAGAAGACAGGACTCCTGCAGCTTTAACTATTGTGATGAAGAGGGAATTTCACCAGGTGTGGTATGCATACAAATGACACCTGCTGAAATTCCCTTTTCTTCACAAGTGTTAAAGATACAAGAGTCCTGTCCTGTTTTTCATATGGTCACTCTATTCAACACGTCTGCTTTGAAGGTAACAGCAAGCACTTTGAACTGGGCCCAGAAACACACTGGCAGGTACAGAATGGGTACTATTTTTTCTAATCACTTTGCCCCCACATTTAACCTGAGCAGCAGCGTTCTGTACCAGCTGAAACTTCTCAACCATCAATAAAGGCAGCCCCACATAGAGCACATTACAGTAGTCTAATATGACTGTAAACAGGTCATTAATAATTGTGGCCAGGGCCACCTTCTCTAGATAGGGTTGCAACTAGTGAATCAGCCAAAGAAGGCACTCTTGGTAACTAGTGCCACCTGTCTGCATAGACAACACTGAGTCTAGGAGGGCCCCCAAGCTGCACAGGTGGTCTTTCAGGGGGATTGCAGATCAGCAGATTCTCCACTCACTGAACCATCATTCTTGCCATGAAGCAAGACTACTAGAAGATAGGAGAGTGCTTGAAAGATACCTTTCCTGGGAGCTCCTTAGATCCTTCCTGCAGACAGTGCTGGGGTGTGGTGAAACTCCAGAGGTTGAGCTTTTCAGCGATAAATTCATTTACAGCATCCTGAAATTTGCAACTAAAAAGAAGCTTTGGCCCATCCCTAATCATACATCCCTGTCATGAAGATTGTCCTTTACACAGTAATGCATAGTTAAACCTTGGAATTTACTACCACAAGACAGTGATGGCAACCAATTTGGATGACTGTAAGTGGGGGTCAGACAAATTCCTGGAGGAGAAGGCTATCAACAGCTACTAGACCTGAAAGCTATATGCTACCTCCAGTATCGCAGGCAGTATGCCTATGTACACTGTCCTGCTTGTGGGTTTTCCGTGGGCACCTGGTTGGCCACTATATGAACAGATTGCTGGACTAGATGGACTCTTGATCTGATCCAGCATGGCCCTTTTTATGTCAGCATAGCCTCTCACTCACAGCATAATTTTTGCATGTCTTTCTCAAATGAAGTTTGATGCTGAATGTCTGTGTGTCCTAACTAGATTAGTTTGCAAGCTGAGCTCAGTCCAAGTCGTGTAGCCAGGCACGTCCTGTTAACTACAGCAGCAATCTGCCCAGTAACAGCTTAAGCTGTTTGACTCCTCGCTTTCCTTTATTCCTCATATTGAGGCAGTAGCTAAATCTTGTCGTTTTTTCCTGTATAATATTGCCAGGATTCGATCATTTTTGTCTGTCTCTTCTGCCAAGACGCTTGTTCATGCGCTGGTTATTTAACGGTTGGACTACTGCAACCTTCTTCTCTCTGGCCTTCCTTCTTCTCACATCAGTCCGTTGGTTTCTGTTCACCACTCTGCCGCAAAGATCATCTTCTTGGCTCGCCGCTCTGACCATGTTACTCCGCTTCTGAAATCTCTTCATTGGCTTCCAATTCACTTCAGAATCCACTATAAACTTCTCCTGTTAACCTTCAAAGCTTTTCACGGTCTAGCTCCTTCCTATCTCTCCTCTCTCATCTCACACTATTGCCCCGCTCGTGCTCTTCGCTCCTCTGATGCCATGTTTCTCGCCTGCCCAAGGGCCTCTACTTCCCTTGCTCGGCTTCGTCCATTTTCTTCTGCTGCCCCTTATGCCTGGAACGCTCTTCCAGAACATTTGAGAACTACAAGTTCAATCGCAGCTTTTAAAGCTCAACTAAAAACTTTTCTTTTTCCTAAAGCTTTTAAAACTTGATGTTGTGCGGACTTTATACTGTTAGTTTTACCTAGGGTGACCATATTTGGGAAACCAAAAAAGAGGACACCTAGTGTGTGTGGGGGGAAGCAGCTTTCTGAGTCCTGCAGAAAGTATATTATTCCCCCGCCACCTTAAAGAACCCGATTGGAGTGGAGGAGGGGAAAGAATTTCATTCTGCACCACCACCATCCACTCCAATTGGGGCCTTTTCTATAATGTCCACGAATGACCCACTTTCCCCTTTAAGACCTCAATTGGAGCTCAGGGTGGGGGAATGACGTGCCTCAAGAAAGCATGTCATTCCCTCCTGCCATGCTAATGGCAGCCTTAAAGGGGAAGGTGTGTCATTCCAGGACATTATTGAAAATTATAGAAAATCCCCCCTGACACCATGGAAAGAACAAAAACCAGGACAAATCCAGGGAAATCCTGACAGTTGGTCACCCTAGTTTTACCCTACCCTGTACCTGCTTACCCTACGCTGTGCCTGTTGGCATTCTCTTCCCCTCCTTATTGTTTTACTATGATTTTATTAGATTGTAAGCCTATGCGGCAGGGCCTTGCTATTTACTGTTTTACTCTGTACAGCACCATGTACATTGATGGTGCTATATAAATAAATAAATAATAATAATAATAATAATAATAATAATAATAATAATAAGCATGCGCAGTAGTATTGTTAGGGTAATAAACCCAACCAAAAGGGAGGGAACAGGAAAACCAGACAAGTCCAGATGCAGTGACCATTTCTTTATTGAACTACACGTGTAGAAGGAAACTCACCCTCGACGGGTCAAAGATGAGCTTTTCTACCCACAACCAACATCTTTTATAACATTCCATGCCCCTCCTGATGAGCTCATGGCTCCTCCCATCTCCCATCCCTTATTGATTGCAGAGTTATACATTTTCCATAAATTAAACTATTTCTAACAGCTAACAATACATAATATTGTGACAACTATGCCCTGTTTATGTAACTTACTGTACCAGATAAGCCCCCCGTGCAATGGCGGGTGAAGCTAACTTTGCTGACCATTGGGGTGGTTTTCGTGAGAACAAGGAGCAAGTGTGCCAAGGTGTCTGGAAGAATGGAGCTTGGATCCGGGGTCCAAGACCCTGGCAGCTGTGGTAGAGGAAGTGGCTACATTTGACCAGGCAGATTAAAGACATGCTCTGCGGGGGTAGAAAGTGCAGAGCAACCTTGAGCAACTTGCCAACTGCATTCCGATGACTCTTCATTAATGAACAGGGGGAAGGAAGGGGTATGGTGGCAGAGCCCTGAGGGCTTGGTGTACACTTTTCCCCCAGAAAGGGGGTCTTTTGGTGGGGGTCTCTTGACCACCCTAACAGTATCACCTTATGTAATGTAAAAAGTATCTGGCATCGTGCCAAAAGGCGGTGGCTCTCATTGACTTACATTGAATATAACTTGCAGATGTGCACTATAACCAAATGACATGTGATGTTTGTACCAACTCCCAGCCAGAGTTGCATAAGAGATGGAATCTTTCTGGATTGTGCCCAGGTGGCTTCGGTGGCACCGAGTGCCTTTTACCAGCTTCGGTTGGTGGCCCAGCTACGCCCCTATCTGGACAGGGATAACCGGGCTGCAGTTGTCTACACTCTGGTAACCTCCAAATTGGATTACTGCAATGCACTCTATGTGGGACTGCCTTTGAAGACAGTTCGGAAGCTGCAGATTGTGCAAAATGTAGCAGCCAGATTGATAACTGGGACCAGAAAGTTCGAGCATATAAGACCCACTCTGGCCCGCTTGCATTGGCTGCCTGTATGTTTCCGAGCCCAATTCAAGGAGCTGGTTTAACCTATAAAGCCTTACATGGCTTGGGACCACAATACCTGACGGAACGCCTTTCCTGACATGAACCTACCCGAACACTACATTCAACATCTAAGGTCCTCCTCCGGGTGCCTACTCCAAGGGAAGCTCGCAGGGTGGTGACAAGAGAGAGGGCTTTCTCTGTGGTGGCCCCCCAACTGTGGAACAATCTCCCTGACAAGGCCCGCCTGGCACCGACATCTTTTCAGCGCCAGGTCAAGACTTTTCTCTTCTCCCAGGCATTTAGCAATATGTGAAGGAAACGTGTACTCCGATGTGAGGGCAGAAGTTCCTTTTTTGTGTACAGGCAGCATAGTTATATATTTCTTCCCCACACACACACACCCTTTCTTTCCCTCCTCCCCTCATGCGGAGCCAACTTCATTATCACCTTGCTCCTGTGTGAGACTGGAGGTAAACAAGAGAGGTAAACAAGACGTGCCGTGCGATAAGAAAGGAATGTGATAAGAAAGGAAGCAGGGGGGTCATTGTTTTTAAAGTTGTAATAGTGGTTTTAAATGTATGTGTATTTTGATTGTTTTTGTGATTTTTTTAATCTTTGTATATTGTTTTTAAGTGTTTTTATCTCGTGTGAACTGCCCAGAGAGCTTCAGCTATGGGGTGGTATATAAATGCATTAAATTATTATTATTATTATTATTAATAATAATAATAATAATAATAATAATAATAATAATACCAGTGTATAAAACCCTGAGCAATGAGCGTTCAGGGCTGCTTCTGACTTTTTTCGATACAGTCTTTCACTGCAATGAAATAAAAGCCTAGGCTGGATCTTACCCGCGTGTCTATTGCTTATTGAATCTTGGCGACTAAACACATATCTAGGGCGTCCCTTTCGGATGTATACGACAAATGCAGCATGAAACAAGTGAATACATATGCTACATAAACCTTTCCAAAGTTTTTTCAATAGTGTAAGGTACCTGAAATGAAATATTTGATTAGAAAAAAAGTAATCTTAATGAGCTTTAAATTTCATATTAAAATAAATTTAAAGTTTTACTTTGGATTAAAAAAATACTTGTAAATTTTTTAAAGGGCACAATTCTATCCTAAACATAAATGAGCTGAGGGGTTATATAATTTGGTGGAATGAAGATATGCTGCTACCACAAAAAATGCACCAGTGGATTTTTATGAACCGCTCAGAGAGCTTTGTCTATTGGGCAGTATAGAAATGCAATAAATAAATAAATATTCCATATATACTGGCAAATATGCATCAGCCGAACAGCTAAGATAGGATAGAGATGTGAGTGGCACAGAGGAAAAGTAGATTTATGCCATATACTGTACCCCTTTAATCCATGGCCACACGGTTGATGTGCCTGTTAATTGGGACATTTTTGGATTTATTTTCTTGGTTCTGGGACATTGCGAAGGAAAAAAGGCCCACAACGCCTATACTTCCTGCGAGGCAATTTGTCTTCGAGGGGGGTATGTAGGAAACCTCATGAAAAAGGCTTTGATGCCATAAACATGAAAGTGTGAAGGGTATAATAAAGCATGGATACTCATTTCAGCTGGGCGCCATGAAGACTGTTTAGGCTAATGATTCTTTCCCAAGGTAACCCAGCCTCTGGAACGTCTCTCCAAGTAAAATAAACATCAAACACGAGAGCCTATCTGGGCTACACTTTTCTGGCTATGGCATAATAGAGAAATAATTAAGATGGTGCTTAGTAAAGGAGAAAGCAGAGCAGAATTAAGAAAGGATCTTAAAATGCTGTAGGTTAAAATAATCTAAAATGCTTTAGGTTATTGTTTTATGGCACTCATTTCAGAGCTATGGTGAAATGTAAAATTCCGGCTCAGAAAGTTTTCCTTTGGGAGGAACCAATGGGTGATTTGCTTTTAAAGAGAAAAAGTTCTCCCACTGGAGAACTTGTTTTAACAGAAGCAGACCTCCAGTTGTCAGATTTGTGAAAAGAAGAATAAAAAAGCCACACCTAAAACCCAAAATTTCTCCAGCGTTCGAGAGAAAGAATGAGACAATATTCTTTTTTTAAAAATTAATTTTGTCACCAAGAATTGGCAAGACGTGGCTAAGAAATTACAGAAAGTTGAAGGATAGAATGATCTAAAGCAGCCACCTGGAGCGGCAGATCTCGCCAGCCTGGCCCCCCCTTCTCATGCAGCAGGGGGGGGGGAGCTCGCAAGGCAGACGCTGGCTGGCTGGCTGCACGGCTCTGCCTCCTTGGAAGGGGAGGGGAGCTCACTAGACCAGATCTGAGGAGAAAGAAGAGGAAGAGGAGAAACGCTTAAAACACCGCGTGTGCGTGCGCAAGAAGCAGGATGGCGGGGGACGCTTACCCTCTGCGCCTGGGCTGGTCTCCTTGGGAGCAGGGTCTGTCCAGGTCTGGGGGACTAGCTCCCGAGGAGACATCCCCTTCGCAGATCGAAAGCAAGAGGGCTGGTGCTGCCTGACACCCCTGCCCTTGTCGGTCTCCCTAAGAGCAAGACTTTGAGGAGTTAGATTCTTTTCTTGGAAGTGAGGGAAAGTCACCGTGACTCTTTTTGTTTTTAGGGAGGGAAATGGAGTAGGAGGAAAATGCAGAGCCACCCCTTTTTCCCTTCTAAAGTGTTCAAAGAGAAGCAGACACCACTAAGGAAATGCCTGCTCCCCTGATATGTTTCCTGCCAAAAATGCAGAGAAGGGCAACTAAAATGATGAAGGGTCTGGAGCATCTCCCTTACGAGGGAAGGTTGCATCAACTGGGATTGTTTAGTTTAGAAAAGGGAAATGGGAAAGGGGAGGCTGAGGAGAGATAGGATAGAGGTGTATAAAATGACGCATGGTATGGAAAATATGGATAGAGAGACATTTCTCTCTCTCTAAAAATATTAGAACCCAGTGGAGTCATCCCATGAAGCTGAGTGGTGGGAGATCCAAGATAGAACTCACTACCACAAGATGTATTGATAGCCACCAATTTGGATAGTTTCAAAAGCAGGTTGAATAAATTCCTGGAAGATAATAATAATAATAATAATAATAATAATAATAATAATAATAATAATAATATATCAATAGCTACTAACCCTGATGGTTGTGTGCTATCTCTAATATTCAAGACAATGAGCCTGTGTGCACCAGTTGCTGGGGAACATGGGTAGGAGGGTGCTGTTGCACTGTGTCCTGCTTGTTCATCCCTGGCTGATGGCTGGTTGGCCACTGTGTGAACAGAAGTGCTGCTGGATGGACCCTTGGTCTGATCTAGCATGGCTCTTCTTATGTTCTTATGTTTTAAATTTTGTGCTTTTTATTTTTTTTTCTCTATAAAACATCTGTTCTTAAAAAAATCAAAGTTACCAATTGGGGGTGTGTGTGCCAGTAGCTCTCTTTGCCTAAGGCGCAAATTAGTCTGGCACCAGCCCTGACTAGATACAAAATAGTTTAAAAATGAAAGTACTTCTAAGAACAGATCTAGATGAAATGTACTATCAAGCAAATAACTGATTTGCTCCTGAATGAGCCTTTCAGTGAAATTTTAGAAAAATCTGCACTGCTGCTTTTAGGGCGTTTTGAAGCGCTTTGAAAACGTTCATTTGAAAACTGTATATGCAGCGTGTTCTGGACCCCAGCAGTTGTCAGAACTATGGGGGGGGCACCTTAGGGCGCTTTAGAGCAGTGGTGTAGATCCTGCCCAGGTGCTGGGAAGATATGCGAGGAAAGAGGGGCCTCAAAGAAGCCAAGGAGATGGACCTAAATGTTATTAGTGTAAAAAGAAAAGCCATTTCCAAAACCAGTGGTGGCTGGGGCAGAGAAGTGGGGTCAAAGTAAATACTGTCCTGAGACACAAGCCCCAGAGCCTAGAGATGAGTAATCCCGAACCCCAAAAACTACACCCTCCAGTTTGGAGTGTTAGCATTTAACGGGGTTAAAGTGAAATTGAAGTTGAAATAAAACAACCCAAACCCCTACAATGAGCTTACCAACTTGTAGAGAATGATTTATTGAAATGGCTGCGGTGTGATTGTTCAGCAACAGCCAGTGGCAAGTTTCCGCCTTGTCTGGGAGCAGGTGCTGCATCTGCTTTGTGTATAGAAAGTTTTTTTTATCAAATCAGAGATTGACTTGATATGAATAGATATTGCATGGAGAATCCAGATAAATCTATTACCTTGAATCCAGGTATCTTGTTTTCTTTGTTGAGAGCAACATATCTGAGATCCACATGATTGAAAAGTTGAAATTTAAAAACCACTCCCAGGCAAGAGTGAGGTTGCCTTGATAACACCAGATTACAAACAGGAAGTGTTGTAGTTTCGTCAAGCTGACAGAAAAGAGGAAGTAGATACTTGTAATAGAGAATCATAGAATAGCAGAGTTGGAAGGGGCGTTTAAGGCCATCCAGCTCAACCCCCTGCTCAATGCAGGGATCCACCCTAAAGCATCCCTGACGGATGGTTGTCCAGCTGCCTCTTGAAGGCCTCTAGTGTGGGAGAGCCCACAACCTCCCTAATAGAAGTTGTGTTTGTTCTGTCCCAGGTATGAAGCATAAAATAGATTATTTTTGATAAAGCAAAGGGCTTATCTATAAATATCCACACTAATGTTCAATGTTCAATTTGCTACATAGCTAGACTAATTTATAAACCTAAGAATTTCAAGACAGCTGTGGGAGGCCCAATAGCCAAATGGCCCTCTCATTGAGAAATTGCTTGAAAGAATCTTAATTTCAAAAATATAGTTGTCAAAGAAAGAAAAATAGTGTGTGGATATCTTATGGTGTTAAGCCAATTGCATCCTGAGACTTAATTAAGAATTATGTAATATGTATAGAGTTTTTAAAGGTAATTGAATTTACCAATGCTGTAGAGAGACTTGAATGTTCAGTTACCTTAACTACCTTTGTTATTGTAAAATAACTGATTTCCCCTTACCCCCTTCGCCCAATGTCTTCTCTCCCATCCTTCTTCCAAGATTCCTCATTTTCCTTTCCCAAAATGACACCCTTGGGTGATTTCTAAGTGATTTAAAATGAATAAAATAGACCCCCTACTCCCAGGTGGGAGAGGCATTTGCCTATTTGGGTGGGGTCGGTTGCTCAGGGTTGGGGACAGGCCCTAGCTGCTGGTTAAAAAAAACCAGGCGCTTGACACACACACACACACCTCTTGTTTCTCCTTCCCCACAGCTCAGTGGGAAACCAGGAAGAGAAATAAGAGGTAAGAAGCTTGCCCATTAGAAAGAATGTCAAGCGCCAAAAGGGGAAACCGGGGAGGGAGTGGTTAACAGGTATTGGTTGAGGATGGTAGAGTATGTGACAAGAAGGTCTCAAGATTCATTGCTAGGAGAATCATATAATAGTGAAGTTTGCAAGGTTGATGGGTTCACTCACCCATCTGGGCATGTTGGGAGGGCAGGGAAGAAGGATCAGTTGTGACGATCTAAACAAGCACTGTTCTGAGCCTTTTCCCTTACATTGCCAAGGGGGGAGAGAGACCTTTGTATAAAGTGATTTTTTTAGTACCACCTTGAATCTAAGAAACTAGTTTTAATTCTTTCCTGTCTTAAAATAGACTGAATAGAAGACAGAGTGATTTATAATTAGAACCATAAGATTGTTTGATGAGAAATCCCAAACTAATGAGTGTGCAAGAAGATTTCTTCACAGGTTTTCACAGCACCAGACCTAGAAGCCACAGGTCTGCTGCCTGATACCAAATTAAAACAACAGAAGTTATGAGCTGGAAGCAAGAGAGTTTGAACCCTTGTTCCTGACTGACCACTGTAATTGTTCAAAGCACTTGAACAACTGGCAAGTATTTGACTGTCCAACACATATAGAAATGTTTGGAGAATCTATAGCTGTAAGACTGTCTCTATCAAGGAAGAAATAATCTGTTGTGTTCTAAGCCTACACAGACTGATAGCCCAAATCTAAAAAGTCCAAGCAACATATGTGAAAAGCTGAACCTTGGATGCCATGGAAGTGATCCAGATGACCCATTTGTACCAGAGACTGAGAGTTGTCCAAATCTGATCGAGAAGTTAAAAGACGAAGCAAGCTGCCAGGAGGAAGTTGGAAAGCCCCCTGTGAGCACTAAAGACAGGTGTCCAGTGGAAGGAGATTGCTGAAGAGCCCCCTCCATGGAACGACATCTGGTCAATCAGCATAGCTGTCTTTGTAAACTCAGATCAGAGATATTCCTGAGATAACGAGGCATAAAAATCCTCGCAACGAAAAGTAAAACGACTTAGGACAACGCCATGGCATTCTTTAACAGTGAGAGTGTGTGCATAGAGATAAGAAATGGTCTAAGAACATGTGGTCCAGTCAAGAATACATCTTTATATACTGTGGTGAAAAAGATAACACAGGGTGAATAAAGAGGAGGGATTTGTGAGAAATAAAGAGATATGTTACTTTTTCAATAAAGTTAATGCCAATATATATTCAATAAAGCTAATGCCAATATATATTCAATAAAGCTAATGCCAAAATGTATATTATGATTTTGTTAGAGTGTGGGCCAATGGGGCAGGGTCTTGCTACTGAGAATATATGGTTGAAAATAGCTTCAGCCTGGAAACACTGATCTTCGCTGAGGCATAATTAATGGACAGGGAAGGGCCCAAACAGGTGCAAAGCGCCGTTAGACTATTCAGTTGAAGTAAAAGAGAATAATACGGAACTTGTGGTTAGACTAGTGGTCAGAAGAAGTGACAAAACTGAAACATACATCTGTTGTTTTTGAACTTATGACTTTTGTGGTTACCTGATGGGTGGAGGGATGATAAAGAGCAATAAAGTAGGTAGGCCCAGATAAATCAAACCTATATTTGGGCATAAGTAAATAGAGATGGGTGGAATATTAAATGAAATGAAAAAGCAAGTAATCAAAGGCGGGACAAAGCTGCGTGCCGGGATAGGCTGTAACCCCTCAAGTCTCTAACCAATCACGAGACGGGGAGGGACCTCTTCGGCCGGGTGTAGGGTATAAGATGTCTTGACATGTGCTTGGAGGGTGTGCCTACTTTGCTGGACACCCAGACTTGCAATTCTGTATCAATAAAAGAAACAGAGTGCTTTCACCATTGTCCTTGAATCTTTATTTCAAATCGCATTTCTAACATTATTATTTAGGGTGACCATATGAAAAGGAGGACAGAGCTCCTGTATCTTTAACAGTTGCATAGAAAAGGGAATTTCAGCAGGGGTCATTTGTATATATGGAGAACCTGGTGAAACTCCCTCTCCATCACAACAGTTAAAGCTGCAGGGGCCCTGCCCTCTTTTAAATCTGGTCACTCTAGTATAGCGCCTGCAGCTTTAACTGCTGTGATGAAGAGGAAATTTCCCCAGGTTCCCCATATATACAAATGACACCTGCTGAAATTTCCTTTTCAATACAACTGTTAAAGATACAGGAGCCCTGTCCTCCTTTTCATATGGTCACCCTATATTATTATCATCAGCATCATCTTAGTTTTTGAAACTAAAGGCTGTTCACATTCCCTGTTTCAATTAAGAGTTGGAAGACAGATTTATGGTGACTAATAAGGTCTATGTTCTTCACATGGTACAAGGAAGGAATATTGGGTACAAATATTTATTACTCTTGCTTTCTAATAAAGAAGTGTGGGATATAGCAGGCTGCAATTATTATGGCCTTTATAGTAGTCACATTGTATGATTTCATTTCATTTACTATGCAATGTATTGCTTATTTTATACCATATCTTCTTTGTTTTTCATGAATATTGTCGAGGAAATCAAGCTGGGTGGTTCTTTTACCCATGCCCACAGGTATAGGAAAATGCCACTATAACTCATTAGCTATAAATCATTAGCTCTATACATCATAAAGTTCATGGCTTCCTGCTTAATTAAAACATATTTTTTAGGCTGCAATTGCTTTCACAATTAAGCTGATGCTGAAACCATGTCACAAGACAGACGGTTAGATAGATAGAGGGTAGAGTGAGATATTTTTAAGGCAAGCTAACGAAAAAAAGGAAACAGATGGAGATATATTTCCTGTAACTATTGCAATACCCATTTATGGTATTCTAGTCAGAGTGTGAGCCTCCCAGTAAGGACAGGAAGAGTAGTAACTACAAAGGAACAGATGTTCCAGGATTGCAATACCCATCTATGTATTGTTTTTCTAGTCTTAGAATTATCTGCACTTTGCACATGCATAAATGCTTTGCTTCTCATTGGTTATTGTATTGCAGAGCTGTATTATGATTGGTGTGAAAGTTGTGCCATTGTGTCTGAGGGGAACTGACCCGATAAATATGTTAACCTTTACTGAAATTGTTGGGCAGTTCCTCAGGTCTTCTTGCAGTGCGCTGCTTGTAATAAACCTTCTAAAAAGAGAGAAATTGTGTCTTGAGAGTCTGTGACCACCACTCAGCGAACCACGGGGACCCACCCTTTTGGGTCCCACAACAATATCTATAGCTTTTCACCATTTTGTCTGTTATTTCAATAAATTTTAAATTGGCTTTATTTTTAGTGTACTTCTGGCTTAATAGTTACTGTCCATATACTTCCCAGAGCAAATTAAAGTTAAGGGAAGAATCCCATTTTTCAAGCCCCAGACTTGGTGGAAATAATTTATTTCCCATTGTTTTAGAACTGTCCACATGTCAACAACTGCCTAACCCTTGTCGCTATGACAGAGCATGGGATTTGGTGTAACTCAGCACCCAATCTCAGCATACCACCACCACTATGTTATGAAGCATCCCTAAATTCTGCTGTTATGGGTAGGCACAGTGTGTTTTTGGAGGGGGCTAAAGTTTTTTTGGTCTTGGAGAAGAGCAGAAAAACAGGATATTGAGGCCTTGCACAAGCCAAGTGCAGCTGCAGATGTCTCTTGCATACATTGTGCTCTGATTGCCTTAATTCCTCAATTAACACTTGCAAAATTCATATTGTTGCCTCAAGACATCAACCACAGAAGCCTCAGCCATGAAATATTTTATGCTAATTTCTAAACCTTCTTGTCTAAGCCAAACGGAAGGGAAAAAATAAATAATTCAATGCCTTTTAATTATTTATTTATTTAAAACATTTATATCCCACCCTATATCAATAAGATCTCAGGGCAGCATACAGATAAAAGCATACAGTAGAAAAACAGTAAATATACACAGCTAAAACCAAATTAAACCATAAACCAAGTTAAAACAATATATAATTTAAAAGCAGTAAAACTATTAAAACAGTTAAAACAATGTGCCTAGTGAATTCAGCCATTAAAAGCTTTGTTAAAAAGCCATGTTTTCACTTGGCGCCAAAATAAAATCAGCGTTGGCACAAGTCGGGCCTCCAAGGGGAGGGCATTCCACAGTCGGGGTGCCACAACAGAGAAAGCCCTCTCCCTTGTCCCATCACAATGAATGTGTTGTGCTGGTGGGATGCGGAGAAGGGCTCCTCCAACAGATCTCAAGTCTCAGGTGAGCATATATAAGGAGAGGCGATCCCTCAAGTATCAAGGTCCCAAGCCATTTAGGGCTTTAAACGTCATTACCAACACCTTGAATTCCGACCGGAAGTGTATAGACAGCTAGTGCAATTCCTTTAAGACCGGTGTTATGTGGTCTCTGTAAGATGTACCCGCCAGCAGTCTAGCTGCTGCATTTTGCACTAGCTGCAACTTCTGAGTCGTCTTCAAGGGCAGCCCCACACAGAGTGCATTGCAGTAGTCTAATCGGGAAGTTACCAGTGCATGTACTACTGTGGCTAGGTTGTCCCTGTCCAGGAAAGGCAGTAGCTGGCAGTTCAGCCGAAGCTGACCCCAAGTACTCTGTGCCACGGAGTCCACCTGGGCCTCCAGTGACAAAGATGGATCTAGGAAGCTTTGTAAAATCAGCAAAGACCCCCTGGCTGTCTTGCTCACTTGGATCTGTGATATTGTTAACTTTAAAATCTTGGGGATCTGTCAGGGGTGCTGCAGGTGTTATTCATCACCTCTCCTTATATATGGAGTGAGTAGTTCATTGTCCAGAGCTGCTTCATCTACTGACAAAAATGTCTTCGCTTATGTTACAAGATGTAGAAAAGCTCTGCTCGCCTTATTAGCACAACACACACACTCTATCACTCTCCCTAGAACTCTGCCACACCCACTGGCATTTGAGTACTGAACTAGCATGCAGTTCAGGTCCGGGCATCTCAATTGTGGTTTTGTATCTAGACTCTCTCACACTCGTTTTCATTCCTCCTTTCACCCTTAAAGTACGAATTTAGGTTATTGTTACCAGACACCTAACTTTCTGGTTCCAGCCTTGCTAGGAGATTAGACAAATTATTAACCCCAAGACTTCAGGTCCTTTATGGATGAAAATGAGAACTGACACAAAAGTTTTAAGTTTTTATACATTATTCAGGTAACATTTATTGATGGAAGCATAGTTATACATTCTAAAGTAAAGCATTTAGAAGCACATTATTAATCCCTACTTTATAGCAAGCTGCATTCGTACTTACAGACATAGAATGAATTTGCCAAACTCAAACTGTGGGTGGTGGATTGGGATGGAGGAGAATGTGCAGGCCTGCAAAGGAGTCCCTTCTTTTATGATGGTGCAGCCTTCTCAGCTTCTCCCAGGGCTGACTGGTCTTTCATAAGGCTTTTGGTCCATGAGTCCAACCCTTCTTCAGCCTTTGCACAACCTCCTTCTTTCGGCTCCACCCATCTGTCCTAATGGTTAGCAATCTTATTGGCCACGAACAGGCGGGCCAGCAGCCAGGTCACTTTGCCTTCATTCTCTTTCACTGAGTGAAGAGACTTTTTTAAAAAATTAATTATATTTTTAAAAAACACATCCAAACAATACAATACAATATGAAACAATGCCCCATAATACACAATAATATAAAGTAAACAATTTAATAAACATATGTTCTAATTTAATTCCGTTTAACATAACATAATTAACATAAGTGTGCTCCCTCCAACCCCGGGAACTTATTCATATTTCCAAAATCTCATTACTTCCTCTGGAGGTGTTTTCCATATTCCTTCAAAATCATTCATTTTTATCATTCCTCTTCTAACTTTCATGTTACATGTTAATTTATCATTAATAGCAATATCCCATATTTCTTTATACCAATCTTCTATATGATAATCCCCTTGAACCTTCCAGTTCCTAGGCATCATTAGTCTTGCTGTTGTTAACAAATTCGTTATCACTTCTTTTATCTCTTGATTACAATTCAGTTCTCCATATACTGATAATAATGCCACAATAGGTGTCTCTTCAATCTCCATTCCTAAAATTTCTTTTATCTCTTTAAACACCATTTCCCATAATTTGTGTACATATTCACATTCCCACCACATATGTAAATACGTTCCTTTCTCTTGACAACCTCTCCAAAATATTGCTGAATTCATCTTATTTATTTTATTTTATTTCACAGGGGTTAGGTACCACCTCCAGACAAGCTTGTAATAATTTTCTTTTATCCTCACGGACATATTTCTCAACACTCGTTGTTTCCATATCCCTTTCCAACTCTGTTGCCCTATTTGTTCCTTCAAGTCAGTTTCCCATACCATCTTACCTACTTTCCATCTCTCCCTTTCCCACTAATATTCTATATATTTCACTCGTTAAACCTTTTATTGATTTGTTTTCTCTTTTCTCATTTTCTTTTTTTTAAATCAGCTCCTCAAACTTCGTAATTCCTCTACACTCTCCATTATCATTTAACCATTTCTTCTGATATAAATAATAGTTAACTAACAGTTAACTGTTCTCTATCAGAAGACATGCAGTAAGGCAAACATGCAGCCTAAGCGAAGAGACCACATATACAGTTGGGGTCAAGAGGTAAGCGCGTTATCTGGAAAGACCCAGCTTGCTCAGTCAACAGACAATACACAATGGGTTTCTGCTAAGGGAAGTGGCTGCAATGTTAGTCTATGGGCTTCTTGTGGAAATTTTCCCAAGCATGCACACTGTATAACCAAATATGTAACTTGTTTGCCACACAGTATAAAAGTCCTGGATGAGAAGCATTCGGGGCTGCTGCTGCTCCTGAATTTGAAGCAGGCAGTCTTTTCACTGTGGAAATAAAGTCAAGGCTTTGATCTTACCCCGTGTCTATTTGTTATTTGGTTCCGGCAGCTAGACACGTTCCTAGAGAGAGAGAGAGTTCAATTTGAGGGCTCTTACCACACTTCGTCCACTGTTCTAGTTGAATATAATTTAACCACGATATATTTCCCTCTTTTAATCTCTCCTTTATTTCTTCCCTAGTTTTCATCCTTTCTAACCAATCTTTTAACTTCATTACCTTTCCTTCTTTTAAACTTTTTCCCAACTCTTTTTTTAAATTTTCCAACTGAGTGAAGAGACTTTTAGGGAGTTTTTCCTCATTATTAGCAGGCACACTTGTTTATCTCTTCAAAGCTGTAAATTTTTGGAAAATGCATCTGTGCCAGTTCTTGGAAACTACCCATATTTTCTTTGCCTTTGGCTGGTTTCATTCACACTTCAGTCAACCTGGCACAAACAATACAGAAGATATAAAGCAGGCGTCTCATGTTAAGAGAGATCTGTCCTTAAAGCTAACAATATGCACCTATCAACTCTAATCTTTTCCTCACATCAAGTAAGGAAGAGGTGCCCTTTGCCTTCTTTCTTCTCTTGATTTTTGACACCTAAAAATCCATTTCCCAACATCCATGAGCAATCTTAGAAGAAAGACATGTTTTGTTTTGTTTTGATTACTAAATCCTGAGAGAAGAGGGATAAAAACAGCAACCCAGATTCATAGAACTGGCGCAGGCAGGGAGAGAATGAAAGAAGAATTTCCATTCTTTTTGCTCAGAACAGCAGCCCTCTTTCCTCTCCTCTTTCTCCCCTTCTTTCCCAGAGAAGTTCAACAGAGCTTCCCATCGCTTCACAAGTCAGCAGATAAGGAGAGGTAAATCTTTTGCCTTATCTTCTGTTTTCCTTCTACTGTAAGTGACCCATACTCCAATTACTCTCTTTTCCATCCTTTTTCCTAATATTCCATCCCATTCCGAAACCCTTGTTGTTCTTTTACGCCTCTCCATCCATCCATTTTCTTCCAATACTCTAACATTTGCTCTAACCCCTCCTCCAAAAGTCTCACACAATCCCCTAAATCATTCTGTCTCTCCCTCATTCATATTATCCCAAGCTGAAACTTCTTTCTTTCCCTCCACTTTCTCTCCCTCCCCCCAGAATCAGCTACACCCACACCCACGCACCCACCCATACACACACACACACACACACACACACACACACACACCTTGCTAAGGGTTAAAACTGTTCTTTGAGATGTTGCACTTCTATCAAACCTCTTCTAAACACACACACAACACACACAATTTTCTATGCATTCCAGTGTAACTTCACTATTGACTTTAAACACTTGGGCCATAGCTAGACCTAAGGTTTATCCCTGAATCGTCCAGGGGTCAAACCTGTTCATCTAGGTGACACACAGAGGATCCAGTGCTCAGGCAGGGGCGAACCCTGGATGATCCCAGGATAAACCTTAGGTCTAGTGGTGGCCTTAGATTAACTTTCTCCGTGTTAATGTATGATTCTATTTCCCCAAATATATGTATGATTCTAATTCCTTAAATATATGTATGATTCTAATTCCTCTGATGTATGATTATAATTTGTTTTAAATTCTTCTGTAATAGCCCAAAGAATTGCTATCAAAGACCTTGTTGTGGTATCTGGCCTTAGCTAGACTTAAGGATTATCCCAGGCAAATGGATTATCCCAGGCAAATCATCCCTGCCTGCTCCCAGTATCCCCGTGTGTCATTTGGATGTAAAGGGATGATCCCGGGACGATCCCGGGATATAGGCCTGGTCCAGCCATGGCCTCTGACTCTCTTAACTTTTGGGGTATCAAGTTTTCCTAATGGTTCAGTGTTCAACACCAAAAGATTCCTCAGATTTGTATTTGGTTTACATGTAAGTGGGACACATGTTCATGTAAATTAAAGCATACTTCGTAACAACAATATAAACACCCAACTAATTCAGATGATAAGGCATGCAGCAAAGGGCTTCACCTCTCTGGCCCCATGTCATGCACACTTAGAGCTACACAGAAGGAGCTCTGGTGATGGGTAACTGTAATAATAAATAAATAAAATAACTGTTGAATGCACACTTCACACAAAATAGCTGGGTCTCACAATGCACTTGCCGTGGGACTCTAAGCACAAATACCCAACACCAAACTCCAATCCATTCCAACAACTGGGGGTGCCAGGACAAAACACCCCACACAGGTATGCAAGGAAAGAGAGTGTTAGGCTTTCCTTTGGATTTTCCCCACTAAGTGATTCTGTCAGTATATCAATAAGAACTGACAGCCACAGATATCTTATTTTGGTGTAGAAACAAGAGTCTGGTATAATATATCTACTCTTATTTGTAATCGCAGAAGCCACCTTGCTTAGACATTCATTGTTTTCAACATAAAAACCACTTCCTACCACACTTACTCAATAAAGGAAGCCAAACCAAATCTAAAATCTTTTTCTAACTCGGTTTCTCAAATCTGCTTAGCACCACAGAACAAAAGCTCTTGCCTGTCCTTAGTTTATGCCCCTGCAGAAGTTGCTGATTATCCCAACAGTTCAGTGATGGTTAGGGCAAAACACCTCTCTTTGGATAGCCATCCTTCTCCACGATCCCAAACTTGGGGTTTTTATAAATACTAGTTCAGCTTTCCCCAGCCTGGTGCCCTCTAGTTATTTTTGACTGTAATTCCCAGCATTTCTGACTGTTGATTGTGCTGCCTGAGGGCTGCTGGAAATTGTTCCAAAATATCTGGAGTACACCAGGGGCTTGTCTAGACAGGTGCTTTTCCCCATGGTAGCTTCAGAGTGGCAGCAGGTGATCTACATGACGCAGCCGCCATTCTGAAGCGATCCGGGGCAAAGCCTCAAAGCTCCACTCTAAAAAAGTCGAGCACTGACTTTTTTTCGCTTGGAGTGAGGTTCTGCACCTCTGCAGACCTTGTTAAGACAAAAAAAATTAAAGGGGGGATTGGATATTCTGCCAGGGAGGGAGCACCCCGTTCCTCCCCCCTTGTCTCCCGCATTTTGCTGTAAATGTGATCCTTCGCATTTACAGCTTAATTTTTTTTAAAAAGAACAAATCAGTCCATTTTTTTTTTAAAAAAAAACCCTAACCTTAGAAGAGGGGGCACAGATGCTCCCAGACGCCCCGGACCTGCCGCATGTGTGCTCAGGTGGCTGGGCGCAGCCATGACGATGACGGTGCCCGGAAAGCCCGCAGCTGCGCACCTTCCGATGTAGATGGTCGGAAGGAGCATCAATGTGGTGCTGCGGTGCCTTGCCCCATCCCACGCTGCATTCCCAATGTCGTCAAGACGAGGGCCGGGTTGAAGAAGCTTGCATTAAGTCATCTCCATGATCCCAGGAATTGTTCCTGTCCTATTTCAAAATGCTACAGGGGGAACTTTTGCTGCAAAGTGCTGCACCACCACTCCACTTTGCCATATATGATTAGTGTGTCTTGTCTTGTTTGAACTGTATTACTGTAATACTCTTTCCTGCCCCACATTAGTGTCTCACACCCGTGCGGAAGGCACTCTGTTGGCAGGCATTCCACTCCAGCAAATGCAATGGCAGGGCAAACACACATGAACATTTTTGCCATGCAGGATCACAGCCTGGATACATTTGCACTTTGTAGCAAATGTCATAACCAGAAGAGAGACACTTCCCTTGGGACTGTACCCTCCTGAGTTCCTCTTTTGTAACTTCAAGCTCCCATTGCATGTATACTAAACTATGCCAACTTAAACCTCTGCTTATGCTATGCCTGTAGCAGACCTATAATTAGGAAACCAATAAAAAATAAAACTGCTGATATCATTCTGTCTTTATACAAACCTATGGTGTGACCACACGTGGAGTAGTGTGTACAATTTTGGTCATCGCACCTAAAAAAAGGATATTGTAGAATTCAAAAAGGGGCAAGAAAATGATCAAGGGGTTGCAACTCCCTTATGAGGAAAAGTTACAACTTCTGGGACTGCAGCTTAGAGAAAAGACAAGTGAGAGGAAATATGATAGGGGTGTATAAAAAAATGCATGGTATGGAGAATGTGCATCCATCTACCTCTCTTATAATACTAGAAGCTAACTGACTGCTTATCCTCCAGGAATTTCTCTAATCTCCTTTTAAAGGTGTCCAAATTGATGCCATCACTATATCTTGTAGAACCAAATTCCATAAAATTTAACTATGTCTTGGGTCCTGAAACTCTCACAAATTAGCTTCATGGGATGATCTTGGATTTTATTATTATTGACAGACTGAGATGTCCCCATTGTGACCATGCCTCCATTGCAGGAAGTGTGTGTGTGTGTGTGTGTGAGAGAGAGAGAGAGAGTGAGAGAGAGAGAGAGAGGGAGGGAGGGAGGGAGAAAGTGTATGAGAGAGTGTGTGAGCAAGAAAAGAAAACATCAAGGTTAGCAAATGACAATATGCTGATTAAGGAGGTAACCGACTGAACATGTTCCATGGGTACAGAGAGCTGATAATGAGCCAGGACATCTTTGGGGGGCGGGGGGAGATGAACTGATCATTGTAAAGTTGTTATAATGGTTTTAAACTGATCATTTGTAAAGTTGTTATAATGGTTTTAAATGTATGTGCATTTTGCATGTTTTTGTGGTTTTTAATATTTGTATATTGTTTTTAAGTGTTTTTATCTTATGTGAACTGCCCAGAGAGCTTCGGCTATGGGGCGGTATACGAATGCAATAAAATAAATAAATAAAACAAACCGATCAGAAGTCAAATGTCATGCTGCAAAAGCTGGCTTGCAGATATGAGGCAGAGGCCCTTGTTATCTGTATTGTAATGTGAACAGGCCGTACAAAGGCATGACCAATATTGGCTCACCACAAGCCAATTTGAAGTTGGGTATCAGGAAATCCAGATGTCCTCTGATCTACCTTGTTTTTTGGACTTTGAGTTGTGTCAAAGATAAAAATCTACTTGGTTGTAAGGCAACTCTGTTTTATTGAGTGTAACACAGTTGTATGGAGAAAGTTTTACAAACAAAGAACTTCTCAACTGGCAGTGTGAAAAGCAGGTATATTTATACATAGTAGCATCTTAACCAATTAGCAGCAAAGTTCTAAAGCAAAACAAAGACAGATCAAAGAAAATTTCTTCATTATACCTTATCAACAGATGGCCCATAACTCTTCTGGCAATGTCAGATTGACCTGGATGGTCAGTCCTCCTCATCAAGCTAGCCTATTTGTCTTCTATGGATTATTCACAGTTGTAAGGGATTTATGTAACTATAATCAGCATTTGCCACCTGACACCAAAAGACAAGAAGGTATAAATGGTCTGAGGCCAAAAGAAGAAGGGTTATTGTTGTCACAAATGCCAGCGATCAGCAGAAGTTCAAAGAGGCAACTGCACACAGTCAGATCTCAGTCTCTTAACATCTACTATTCTGACTAGTATTTAGAATATATACATGCCTGTAAATAAGCTTGGTTAGATACTGGAAACTTGACTATGGCTTCTTTTAACCTGATATAATAAATTAAACTGAAGTGTAATTACTTTGTGGAGTCTCATTTATCTAGCTTCGGCAGATCTCTTCATCAACTTGTTCACCTGGCTGGAGACCTGGAAGGTAATGCTACTATAACAAGGAGACCTCCCCTTAATGGAATCCATTCACATTTATTGAAAAATGGAGCACTCACATAATAATGTAATAACCAATTATATATATTCAGGTTGAAATTCACTGCTGACAGCCCATTATATTTTATGGCTTGTGCTTGATGCCTTACGGTCAGTTATTTCGTCAGTTACTTGGTCATATTTTCTCATGCAAAGTGCAGCTTGAAAAGTACACAACATCAGAACATTGAGCACCTTTTCTGGCTTGGGGGATCGATTGGGGGGGGGGAACGACAGATGCCAGCATTGGGCATAGCCAGAACTCAAAGTGTACAAGGCCACCCCACTCTGCTTCTCATATACATGTACACCTCATTTACATAGAGCCTGAGCAGCTTCACCTTTGATGCTGCTGCTGCAGGGACAAAGCAGGAGCCACCCCTTCAGGGCATTGCAGGTACTTCGAAGTGGTGGCTCCTGAGGAGGCTGGCTCTGTATGCCCCTTACTTTCCCCAAAGCTAAGGGATATGGACAGCCAGCTTCTGTGGAAGTCCCTCCTTCATGCTACTGCAGGCCAATCTATAAGATAACCTCTATGCAGGGACTTTGAAGTGGGTCTGCACATGGAGCTTCTCGGTGGAGGCTGTGATGTCAGTGGGGCAGTGAATCCTGTTCTGGGTTTCAGCCAGAACCAGTCAAAATTCTAAAGGAGCTATCCAAGGTGCCAGCAGTATGAGTGGTTGCGTACTTAGGTACAGAGCTGGCTCCAGGTTTTGGAGGGCCCTTGGGCAAATGCTGAGGGGAGGAAAGCCAATGAAGAGGAAACTCTCTGGAAAAGAGTGACAGTTAGGAGCAGAAGAACTAGAAGGCATTCTGCACCAGTGGAACCATTAGAGTTAAGCAACCACTTTCAGCTTCTGGAGGATGAGACTGAAGGACAGTTTGCAGAGGAAGAAGTACAGGAGACACCGTGCAACAGTGAACAAGAGGCAGAAGGTAGGTCAACCAAGAAGAAGAGAAGAGTAGTTGTTGTGGGAGACTCCCTGCTGCGTAGGATTGAACCCCAAGTATGTCGTGAAGACCCATGGACTCACCAGGTGTTCTGTCTCCCTGGAGCACAGATTAGAGATGTGACTGAAGGGTTACCGAAGCTCATAAAGCCCACGGACACATACCCCTTTCTTCTCATCCATGTGGGAACAAATGATGTCACCAAGCAGAGCTACGAAGAAATCATTTCAGACTTTGAAGCTCTGGGAAGGAAACTGAAGAGCTTCGGAGCCCAGGTAGTTTTCTCATCCATACTCCCGGTTCTTGGAAGAGGATTAGAAAGGGAAAGAAAAATACTCCGGATGAACAACTGGCTATGAAGGTGGTGCCAACATGAGAGTTTTGGATTCTGGGACCACAGGCTACGCTACTTGGAACATGGACTGCTGGCAAGGGATGGGTTGCACCTCACAAGGGCTGGAAAGAATGTGTTCGGCCACAGCATGAAGAACTTGATCAGGAGGGCTTTAAACTGAATCTTACGGGGGCAGGAGACGTAAACTTCAAGGCAACAATGGATGAAGGCCAATGCACCACAGTACAGAGAACAGCTCCAATAGTGCCCCAAAATAGTGTCCACAACAATGTAGGAACAAAGCCAAACTATAAAACACATGGTCTTCGATATCTATATACTAATGCCCAGAGCATGGGAAACAAACAGAATGAACTTGAACTCTTATTACATGAAGGCAAATACGACTTGATAGGTATAACTGAAACTTGGTGGGATGACTCCCATGACTGGAATATAGCAATTGAAGGATATAACTTGTTCAAAAAGAACAGAAGAAATAGAAAGGGAGGTGGAGTTGCACTATATGTTAAAAATACCTATCCCTGCACAGAAATACAGGCGGATCAGACTGGGAGCCCCATCGAGAGCATCTGGATTAAAATAAATGGGGCAAGGAATAAAAAGAACATGATAATCGGAGTCTACTACCGACCACCCAATCAAGGAGAAGATGAGGATCAAACTTTTGAGAAACAAATTGCCAGTGTTTCAAGGAAGTGTGATGTAGCACGCTGTGACGAGTTTGCATGGCACTTTGAAGATAAAGTCGCTCAGATTCGTCATGAATTGGACACCACACTTAATGCAGCACCACTAGTAGAGGCGTTCAGAGCGCCGTCCGGCTCAGTTTTATTGGATGAGTTTCAGTTATTGAGGCCCGAGGATGTGGACAAGGTGCTTGGCCAAGTCCGGTCGACCACCTGTGTGCTTGACCCTTGCCCCTCGTGGCTCATTACATCAAATAAGGAGGGGATCGCCGGCTGGGTCCAGGAGGTTGTAAATGCCTCCTTGAGAGAGGGAGTGGTGCCGGCCTCTTTAAAAGAGGCGGTAATTAGACCACTCCTGAAGAAGCCTAATCTGGACCCGGAAGATGTTAACAACTACAGGCCGGTGGCTAATATCCCTTTCCTGGGCAAGGTGCTTGAGCGGGTGGTTGCAGGACAACTCCAGGCACTCTTGAATGAAACGGATTATCTAGATCCATTTCAATCGGGTTTCAGGCCTGGTTTTGGAATGGAAACTGCCTTGGTCGCCCTGTGGGATGACCTCTGTCGGGAGAGAGACAGGGGGAGTGCGACCCTGTTGGTTCTCCTGGACCTCTCAGCGGCCTTCGATACCATCGACCATGGTATCCTTCTGGATAGGTTGTCTGAACTGGGAGTTAGAGGTACTGCGTTGCAGTGGTTCCGCTCCTACTTGGATGGCCGATTCCAGAAGGTGGTGCTGGGGGATTATTGCTCTGTGCCGTGGCTCCTAAGCCATGGGGTTCCGCAGGGCTCTATTTTATCCCCTATGCTGTTTAACATATACATGAAGCCGCTGGGGGAGGTTATCCGGAGATGTGGACTGAGGTGTCATCAATATGCGGATGACACCCAGCTCTACCTTTCCTTTTCATCAAACCCAGGTGAGGCAGTGACTGTTCTGAACCAGTGCCTGGGCACGGTAATGGACTGGATGAGGGCTAACAAACTGAGACTCAATCCAGACAAGACGGAGGTACTGTTAGCGGGTGGTTCATTTGTCCGGCGAGGTGATGTTTGCCCTGTCCTGGACGGGGTTGCACTCTCCCTAAAGGATCGGGTCCGTAGTTTGGGGGTGCTCTTCGATCCAGAACTGTCACTTGAGGCACAGGTGAACTCAGTGGCAAAGAGCACCTTTTATCAGCTTAGGCTGATATACCAACTGCGCCCTTATCTGGACAGTGATAGCCTAGCTACAGTTATCCATGCTCTGATAACCTCTCGTTTGGATTACTGCAATGCGTTATATGTGGGGCTGCCTTTGAAAACGGTCCGGAAGCTTCAGCTGGTACAAAACAGGGCAGCCCGTTTACTAACAGGGACTGGCTGGCGAGATCACATTACGCCAGTCCTTTTACAACTTCATTGGCTGCCAGTCCAGGTCCGGGCCCGATTCAAAGTGCTGGTATTGACATTTAAAGCCCTAAACGGTTTGGGGCCAGGTTATTTGAAGGAACGCCTCCTCCCATATGTACCTACCCGGACCTTAAGATCATCTACAGGGGCCCTTCTCCGTGAGCCCCTGCCAAAGGAAGTGAGGCAGGTGGCTACTAGGAGGAGGGCTTTCTCCGCTGTGGCACCCCGGTTGTGGAATGAGCTCCCCAGAGAGGTCCGCCTGGCGCCTACACTGTACTCCTTTCGTCGCCAGCTGAAGACCTTTTTATTCACTCAGTATTTTAACACTTAATTTTAACTTAAATTTAAATTATACTGTTTTAACTCTGTATTTTAACCTTATATCAATTTTGCTGCGTGGTTTTATCCTGGTTGTGCTTTTTATATTGTATTTTGTATTTGTATTTTTAACTTGTTGGTTGTTTTATGATGATTTTAATTTTTGTGAACCGCCCAGAGAGCTTCGGCTATTGGGCGGTATAAAAATGTAATAAATAAATAAATAAATAAATAAATGTAGTAGTGATGGGGGACTTCAATTACCCTGATATCTGTTGGGAGACCAATACTGCCAAAAGCGTCCCTTCCAAGAAATTCCTGACATGTATGGGTGATAACTTTCTCCTACAGAAAGTGGAGGAAGGAACTGGAGGATCGGCAATCCTTGACTTGATATTGACCAATAGTGGACAAAGTGGCAGTTACAGGAACTCTGGGGGAAAGTGACCACGTCATACTTGAATTCTTGATTATGAAGGAGACAAAAGTGGAGTGTAACCATACACGTACTCTGGATTTTAGGAAAGCTGATTTTAATAAACTCAGAACTATGATAAGTAAGGTCCAGTGGCAAGTGAGCCTAATGAGAAAAGGAGTGCAGGATAGGTGGGAGTATTTAAAAAAGGAAATTTTAAAGGCACAGTTACAAACAATTCCAACAAAGAGAAAAGATAGAAGACAACAGAGGAAACCAATGTGACTGCACAAAAAGCTTAGAGATGACCTGAAAACAAAAAAAGGATACATACAGGCAGTGGAAGGAAGGCCAGGCTACAAAAGAAGAGTACAGACAGGTGGTGCAGAAGTGCTGAAATGGCGTTAGGAAGGCTAAAGCTGAGAATGAGCTGAGATTAGCGAGGGATGCTAAAAGAAATAAAAAGGCTTTCTTCAGATACATGAGTAGTAAAAGACAGAGGAAAGAAATGGTGGTTCAACTGCTTAATGAGGATGGCAAATTGATAACAGATGACAAAGAAAAGGCTGAAGTGCTCGATTCCTACTTTGCCTCATTCTTCTCCCAAAAGCGGGTCTATGACCCCCCTGGTGAAAGTGAAGCAGAAGTTGAGGGGGCAGGATTGCAATTTGAGATTGATAAACAAATGGTCAAAGAACACCTAATTTCCTTGAATGGGTTCAAATCTCCAATGAACTGCATCCTAGAGTAATGAAGGAGCTAGCGGAAGAACTCTCAGAACCTTTGTCTATTTGCAAAATCATGGAAGACGGGTGAGGTGCCAGACGACTGGAGGAGGGCTAACGTTGTCCCTATCTTCAAAAAGGGCAAAAAGGAGGAACTGGGAACTACAGACCAGTCAGTCTGACATCCATCCCTGGGAAAATTCTGGAGCAGATTATAAAGAAGTCAATCTGTAAACACCTTGAAATCAATGCGGTGATCACTAGAAGCCAACATGGATTTGTCAGCAAAGCTTTTGACAAAGTGCCCCATGATATTCTGATTAACAAACTAGCTAAAAGTGGGTTAGATGGAACAACTATTAGGTGGATTCACAGTTGGCTACAGAATAGGACTCAAAGAGTACTTATCAATGGAACCTTCTCAAACTGGGGAGAGGCAATGAGTGGGGTACCACAGGGATCAGTCCTGGGCCCAGTGCTCTTCAACATTTTTATTAATGATTTGGACGAGGAGGTGCAGGGAACACTTATCAAATTTGCAGATGACACAAAATTGGGTGGGATAGCTAATACCCTGGAAGACAGAAACAAACTTCAAAGTGATCTTGATAGGCTGGAGTGCTGGGCTGAAAACAATGGATGAAATTTAATAGGGATAAATGCCAAGTTCTACATTTAGGGAATAGAAACCAAAGGCACAGTTACAAGATCGGGGATACTTGGCTCAGCAATACTACAAACGATGATTCTATGATGATTCCACTCTTGAGAAAGTCAAGAGAGACATTTTTGTGCATAGTGCTATATAGAAAGACTAAATAAGCCTAACACTCAGATGGACTCTCTCAAACCTTGTTTATATATGCTATTTATTTATTTATTTATTTATTTATATTGGTGCTGTACAGAATACTTAATGCTTAATTCCTTTGGTTTCACTGTTATGTTTAGCCATTTGAAAAAGACTTGAAAAAGATATAGATATATAAAACCCTGCCTGTCCTCCATGAAATGCTCCTTACTGCTCCAAGATGGACTTCAAATTAAAGGCAAAAAGACAAACCTCTTATATACTCCGTCATGGTTACAGGATTGTTCATACTGTGCATGTCTTAACCAATGAACTTTTCCAGGATGGTTTCAGGAAATATACCTAACAGATGTCAACTATTTTTAGAGGCCTTCTTGCTCATTCTTGCCCCTCTCAATATGCGGCAGGGTCTTGCTATTTATTGTTTTACTCTGTACAGCACCATGTACATTGATGGTGCTACATTAATAATAATAATAATAATAATAATAATAACAACAACAGTATTTGTATTCCACACTAGGTATTCCTCTCCCATGGTGGTATTTATCCTAGGCATGGCCTGATTAAACCAAAGTACTTAGGAATGGACTGGGGTATATATGTCGTTCTACCTTTCTTCTCCTCCCTAGCTGCCTTGGTTTTACAGGTGCTGCACATCCTTTATCAATAGCTGTGGGAGGGAAGACATGGTTCAGAGACAGTTGTGATTCTTGCTGAGAATTGGCTCAGCCGTTGCAATGTTTTGTTTTTCTGTTTTCCCTTTCCATAATGGCATAGTGGCTCTATCTGTTCTAGATATTGTGCTAATTGCCCTCCAGTTCTTGGATGGAAGTTGCCCAAGAATTCTCCCCATGAAACTAGATGTTCTTTAGCAGGTGGAAAATTAAGTTGCAAGCAGTATTAGCTCAATAGGAGCTTTCTTGAATCTATGCTACGTTTGATTTCCTTGTCGCATATTAACTGAAGAATTTATGCTATCATAATCAGAAAAAAAAGGGATTCACTAAGGAGGCAGTAGAAAATCTTCCTGTTTTCTTCTCAGACACACACCAGTGATATCTTATTTCGCAAATGGCCTTCATACATTCTATGGTGTTATCTATTTCACACGCCATGCCTACAAAAAGTAGGAGCTGTTGGGTAGATCTCTGGGCCTAAATCCAGGAGCAAGAACAGGAGGTCGAGTCTCTTGCCTTATGCAATTTGGCTAAAATTATGAGGGATAAAGGCTTGTGGGTTTCATTATGGCCCCTCTTACATATTCTCCCATAACTTGAGTACTGGTGAATAGAATATAAGACTACTGTCTGGGGCATCTGTTTTTAATTCCCTAATCATCCCTGAAGTTCACTGGGATGACCTTGGGCCAAATGTTATCTCTCAGGCTAACCTTCTTCACAGGTTTGTTTGTGAGGATAAAAGGGGAGATGGAAAAAACTATAGCACAGGATTATTATTATTATTATTATTATTATTATTATTATTATTTCTATACCATCCCATAGCCAAAGTTCTCTGGAAGGTTTCCAAATTATTAAAACATTAAAAATCAATATACAAAATTTAAAACCATAAAAACATAAAACAGACAGCATACAAAGACAACATACATTTGGGCAACATCTGCCCTACATCCCCCAAATCCCAGTGATCCTGCTTTGGGGGAAAGGCGTATACAGCGTCCCTTGTTTCCCAGCAAAAACAGTAAGCTTTTGGGGATGGCTTTTACCAAAACTCTGGGTTGTTTCTCCCGACAACAATTCAAAGTGCTGGATCTGGACATCATGGCAAACAACCCAGTAACGTGGCAATTTTTAGTTGTTTAACAAAGTGAAAACAAAGTGGAAGCAGTGAGCAATTGGGAGGCAGCACACTTGCTTGCCTGCTCACTCCTGTGCAGTCACAAATAACCCATGGTTTAAACAATCTGCCATCATGGTGATTTTATTTATTTATTTATTTATTTATTTATTACGTTTATATACCTCCCCGTAGCCGAAGCTCTCTGGGCAGTTTACAAATGTGTGAACCAGGTAACAAAACAACCCAAGATAAACACATCTGGCTAACAAAGCAAGACTGTGTCCCTATTTTATACAGATATCTTATCCGAGTAATATCTTACCTCCATAGGTCCAACCAGTTCCAACAGCTCTGCCTCTTTCTTTTCTCTGGGGGTAGAATCCAACTAAAGTCCTACTTAGTGTAGGCCCATTGAAATGAATGGGTCTCAACTTAGTCCTGGCTAACTTAAGTCCCATTCATTCCAATGGATCTACTAGTCAAGACTATCTTAAGACTCATTCATTTCAATGGACCTAATATGTTAGCAAAAGTAACTTCATTTTAGAAAAATCTTGCTGTGTGGCTTGGGAGTGAACTCTGCTTCACACACACACACACACAGTGCTATGTAAGTTGTTGTTCAGAATCAGCAGTTAAGGAACCGGTTTGAACCAAACCCGGATGCCTGCTGACATTTAGTCGGAACCAGCACAATGTACACATTTTTAGAACAATAGCAGGAAAAGAGGCATATGTAATGTCAACTACACCACGTACACATTTTTAGAACAATAGCAGAAAAAGAGGCATATGTAATGTTAACTGTATAAATAATTGTAGTTTCTTGTATTCAGGGTCCGAATTGCCTTTGAGCTTTTCGTACACAGAGCTGCAGCCTGAATAAACCTGTTTGCAAGATGATGCTGTCAAGGTGATGCATGCCATATGCCAGCAAATTTGGAAAACACAAGAATGGCCATCAGACTGGAAAAAATCAACTTATATCCCCATACCAAAAAAGGGAAGCACTAAAGAATGTTCCAACTATCGGACACTGGCACTTATTTCACATGCCAGCAAGGTAATGCTCAAGATCCTGCAAGGTAGACTCCAGCAATTCATGGAGCGAGAATTGCCAGATGTACAAGCTGGGTTTAGAAAAGGCAGAGGAACTAGAGACCAAATTGCCAATATCCGCTGGATAATGGAGAAAGCCAGGGAGTTCCAGAAAAACATCTATTTCTGTTTTATTGACTATTCTAAAGCCTTTGACTATGTGGATCATAACAAACTGTGGCAAGTTCTTGGTGGTATGGGGATACCAAGTCATCTTGTCTGCCTCCTGAGGAATCTGTATAACGAACAAGTAGCAACGGTAAGGACAGACCACGGAACAACAGACTGGTTTAAGATTGGGAAAGGAGTACGGCAGGGCTGTATACTCTCACCTTATCTATTCAACTTGTATGCAGAACACATCATGCGACGTGCTGGGCTTGACGAATCCATGGCTGGAGTTAAAATCGCAGGAAGAAACATTAACAATCTCAGATATGCAGATGACACCACTTTGATGGCTGAAAGCGAGGAGGAGCTGAGGAGCCTTATGACAAAGGTGAAAGAAGAAAGTGCAAAAGCTGGGTTGCAGTTAAACCTCAAAAAAACCAAGATTATGGCAACTAGCTTGATTGATAACTGGCAAATAGAGGGAGAAAACGTGGAGGCAATGACAGACTTTGTATTTCTGGGCGCAAAGATTACTGCAGACGCTGACTGCAGCCAGGAAATCAGAAGACGTTTACTCCTTGGGAGGAGAGCAATGACAAATCTTGATAAAATAGTTAAGAGCAGAGACACCACACTGACAACAAAGGTCCGCATAGTTAAAGCAATGGTATTCCCCGTAGTAACCTATGGCTGCGAGAGCTGGACCATAAGGAAAGCTGAGCGAAGGAAGATAGATGCTTTTGAACTGTGGTGTTGGAGGAAAATGCTGAGAGTGCCTTGGACTGCAAGAAGATCAAACCAGTCCATACTCCAGGAAATAAAGCCAGACTGCTCACTTGAGGGAATGGTATTAAAGGCAAAACTGAAGTACTTTGGCCACATAATGAGAAGACAGGATACCCTGGAGAAGCGGCTGATGCTAGGGAAAGTGGAAGGCAAAAGGAAGAGGGGCCGACCAAGGGCAAGATGGATGGATGATATTCTGGAGGTGACAGACTTGACCTTGGGGGAGCTAGGGGTGGCAACGGCCGACAGAAAGCTCTGGCGTGGGCTGGTCCATGAAGTCACGAAGAGTCGGAAACGACTGAACGAATAAACAACAACAAAATCCTCAAACGTGGTCTGTGCCTTTCTACGGGATCCGCCCTTAGGAAAAAAGAACCAGATATTTGTCTAACAACTCTAAGTAGGACTTTAGTTGGATTCTTTTCTTCCCCTCACTCTCTCTCCTCCTGTTTCTCTGTCCTTCTGTTAAATCTCCTGCAGACTCAGCAGACATCCTGACTCCTATAATCTAACTAAACATTTGACCTCTAAACCATTAACCTTTTGGCTGAAATTCAGACATATACACACCACCAAGAACACAAACATTTAACCACATCATGGGTTCCATCACACCAGCATTTTATCGCACTCTCATCATGCCTGGTTTGTGGTTTTGCAACACACACTCAGATGAAGTCGTGCCTGTACTGCAGACACCCCACCTCTTCCCCTCCTTTTTTCGTGTTTTCCTAGAGTGGGTGAAGTCTGGATTATTTCCCCCAAACAGAATTAAAGTGCCCTTCAGCCCCTGTGTGGTGCATGTCAGTATTCAGGACAGTGAAGCTGCTTAACTTTTGTTATAGAAATTCACCTTTATCTATGAGGAAGCTTGCTTTGCAAATTTACACTGTCTTGCTAGGGTAAAGGGGAATGAAGAATGTGTAGGGTCAGCTACTTCTCATGGCCAAGGATGTGGTGGATGGGACCCAATAGGTCAGCTACTTCCCATATAGCCATTTCTGCAAACTATGCATGGGCTTGGAAGAATTCCATGGTGTGTCAAGTTGATTGGGCGCATAATAGGAGAACTATGTATTGGGAAAAAGACCCCTGCAATAAGGTGGAATATTGTTACATATAGAAACCTATATAAGTAATGAGCCTCGGGCAGAGGCCAGTTGTCTTTCCGGCATGCTAGAGAACCTGCTGCAGCATGTGTTTCTGACTTCCCCAGCATGAAGGCACATGTTTATATAATGCCATTTTTTTCCCAAAGGGATCCAGGGGGATCCAGAAAATTACAGGCCAGTTAGCTTAAAGTCTGTTCTGGGTATATTGGTTGAAAGCATGATTAAGATAAAACTAATAAACAAACAGAAAAACAAGCCTTGCTGGAAAAGAATCAGCATGGCTTCTGGAAAGTTAAATAGTGTCTCACTAATGTTTTAGGGTTCAGTGAACAAGGGTGATCCAGTAGACATTGTTTAGTTTGACTTCTAAGAGGTTTTTGGCAAAGTCCCACACCTGAACAAACTTAGCAGTCCTGGAATAAGAGGAGAGGTTCCCTTACAGATCAATAACTAAATAAAGAACAGAAGCAGAGAGTAGGAATAAATGGTAACTTCTCCTAATGGAGGGATGTAAACAGTGGGGTCCTAGAGGGATCTGTAGTGGAACCAAAGCTTTTGAGCTTATTCATTAATGATCTGGAATTGGGAGTGAGAAGTCAAGTGACCAAGATAGCTGATGGCACCAAATTATTTAGGGTGGTTGACACAAAAAGGGACTGCAGAGAGATCCAAATGGATCTCCTCCAAACTGGGAGAAGGGACAACGAAGTGGCAAATGAAGTTCAATGTAAGCAAATGTAAAATGATGTACGTTGGGGTAAAAAAAAATCCCCCAAAATCGCAATATAAACTGATGGGATGAAACATAAGGTATAAAAATGGTTTTGAAATTACAGCCAAAAAACAAAATAAAATAGAGCAAATGAAAAAAATTACTCAGGTCAGGGTGTTCTTGTAATTCAGCAGCAAAGGCCAAAACATCTGGAATGACACATGTTGCCCACCCCTGCTCCAAAATCACAAATATGTAATAAAATAAATAAAACTATTGACAGAATCAATTATTCTATTTTATTTTTTACATAGAATCATAGAATAGCAGAGTTGGAAGGGGCCTACAAGGCCAATGAGTCCAACCGCCTGCTCAATGCAGGAATGCACCCTAAAGCATCCCTAACAGATGGTTGTCCAGCTGCCGCAATATAAAGTGACGTGGTCACTTTCCCCCAGAGTTCCCGTAACTGCCACTTTATCCACTAAGTCATCCTACATTGTTGCGGACACTATTTTGGGGCACTATTGGAGCTGTTCTCTGTATTGTGGTGCATTGGCCTTCAACCATTGTTGCCTCAAAGTTTACATCTCCCGCCCCCGTAAGATTCAGTTTAAAGCCCTCCTGATCAAGTTCTTCATGCTGTGACCGAACACATTCTTTCCAGCCCTTGTGAGGTGCAACCCATCCCTTGCCAGCAGTCCATCTTCCAAGTAGCGTAGCCCGTGGTTCCAGAATCCAAAACTCTCACGTCAGTACCACCTTCGTAGCCAGTCGTTCATCCGGAGTACATGTTCCCTAGTAATTGTTCTGAACTGCCCAGAGAGCTCTGGCTGTTGGGTGGTATAGAAATAATATAAATAATGATAATTTATAATAATATAAACATCCTCAGGCGGTGCGTAATCTGAGGAGTAGCAATACCCAAATGTTGATTTCCTTTGGAGGGGAGTGAAATGGAAGCTTATGACAGCAATTCTTCCTGTTGTCATCATTTTTTCCTTTGCTAGCAAATACAGCAGATAAAAACAGAAGAAGAATGGCACAAGGGGATAATTTCACAAGTTTACTGGAGGCTTTGAGAAAACGAGCTGCAAAGATAAAGGCTTGCCGCCGTATTTTGAAGAATGTTTTTTGGACATGCTTGCAGGGAGTAGATTAGGATGCTGATGGGGTGAATCAAAGCAAAGAGGGAGAGGATGTCATGGACTCTCTGGGAATGAAGAACAAAGAGATGAGAGATCAAGAGAAACCAGGGCCAGATCTACACCAAGCAAGATAAAACACTTTGAAAACGTTTTAGAAACTGTATATGTTGTGCCCTGGGCCCCAACAGTTGTCAAAACTGTTACAAATTTATTTATTTACTAGCTGTACCCTGCCACGCGTTGCTGTGGCTCAGTCTGGTTAAATTGAAAAGAAAGAAAAGACAAAGCGGATGTTTCTAATATGTTTAATTTCACAATGCTTGTGGATATACAATATTTTTAGTTGTTCCATTGTCTGTGTAGATATAGAGATTGTCTGATTTGCCGACTCTAGAACACGCAACATATAATTGTCCATGTGAGAAGCAATCTGTGTAACCGCACAATTCTAAAGATTGGCCCTGAGCTTTGTTGATGGTGATTGCAAACGCCAATCGAATTGGGAATTGCAATCTCTTAAATTGAAATGGCATATCTGTTGGAATCATAGGAATGCGAGGAATGAGGACATCTTCACCTTTGAAAGGTCTTGTCAAGATTGTTCCTTCTATGACGTTGCTCAGTAATTTTTTTACTGCAAGCCGCGTGCCATTGCAAAGTTTTGTGAGAGAACATGCAAATAGGAGAGGAGGCAGAGGCAGTGGATTGGCCTACTGTTTGGTTTTTTTAAAAAGGATGTTTTTACGGTGAGGAGGTTAGTGGAAACTCCTGGCAGTTACCTTTCTTCAGAACGTGTAACTGTCACAGGTGTGACATCTATATTCACTCAGCCAATTGTGAGAGAACATGCAAATAGGGGAGGAGGCAGAGGCAGTGGATTGGCCTACTGGTTGGCGATGTCACAATGACCTATAAGAGCAAATAGGAGAGAACATGCAAATAGGAGAGAAGGCAGAGGCAGTGGATTGGCCTACTGGTTGGCAATGTCACAATGACCTTTAAGAGCAAATAGGAGAGAACATGCAAATAGGAGAGGAGGCAGAGGCAGTGGATTGGCCTACTGGTTGGCGATGTCACAATGATCAACAGGACTGGTTTTGAGGAGGCCTATTTCTTTGATTTTAAGACAAACTTTTGACCCCATATAGAACATAGTTACATAACAACGCTCGCGTATTCGAATGCAACGTTGTGTCAAAATTTCAAAGCAATCGGTGAAGAACTTTCGGAGATATAATGTCTGTTTCGAACGAACATTTACATTTTTATTTATATAGATTAAATTTATATACCACCCCATAGCCGAAGCTCTCTGGGTGGTTTACAAAGCGCTTTAAAGCAATAGTGTAGATCCTGTCCACGTGTACTGGTCTTGGGGCTCATCTACACCAAGCAGGATATTGCACAATGAAAGTGGTATATAAAGGGCAGGAGCCACACCAAGCAGGATATAGCGATATGAAAGTGGTCTATGGTATGTGTCAATGGGCCCCAACAGTTGTCAGTTCACTTCAATACCACTATAAAGCAGTAGTGTGGCTCCTGCCTTTTATATCCCCCTTTCATACCGCTTCCATAGTGCAATATCCTGCTTGGTGTAGATTAGGCCTTGGTTTCCACCAGAGAAATTGGCTGCTGCAAATAAGCAACCAACCCACAGCTAGAGCAGCTGCAGTAACTTGACAGCAAATCAACAACAACAACAACAACAACAACAAGGAGCTATAAAACTTTACAGCACACTGCAGCCAGAATCCTGGGGTTTTTTTTAATGGGCAATTAAATCGCTTAATGTTAAAGCAAAGAGACTTTTAAAACGAGAGGAATCTGTTCAGCAGCACAAGCTAAGCAGATCAAGCAATAAAATATCCTCCACTATAAAAGGGTTGAGATGACATCTATTCATCTTAAATTGGGGTTACTTGAGCTACAACGGCTAGAGGCCACCAAAATGGCTCTTATTATACAAAGATGGGGTAACTTATGTTACACAACCACAGACAAAGTAGACAAGACCGGGCTAAATGAACACCGGACTGGGCTAGTCTGACCTGGTATAATATGAAGACTCTTGTTTGCTGTTATTCCTTGATGAAGACTGACTTTTACCTTCTTCTGTTTCCTGTTTCTCTAGGAATATAACCAGAGTAATTTAACACTGAGAATTTTGAGGCAATTAGGGAATTTCCATGGGATTTAATTCCAAGGATGTGGGCTTTGCTTAGAAGTACATTCTAAATTAAAATTCTATTTTAATATTCTTTTTTAATTTAATAATTGGATTTAGATACAATTTCTTAGTCTGCTGAAATCTTTTTTAGAGAGCATTCCTGATCTGTCAAGCTGCAGAACTTCAAATAGGTCTTAATGTATGTGGCTAATGTTTCCATTGGATTTCTTGATTTTCCTGATGTTGTCCCCCAAATTGACTAGAGGATCCGTGCCTGGCGTGCTGTATATCCCATTGATCACACAAGGATGGAGGAAACATCTTAATTTTATTTCCCAAGCTGCAGCAAGCACCCTTTCCAACTGTTATACACACGTGTATATACACGTAGCCTTTGCTTTCAAAAAGTGAGCTAGTATTTCCATTGGTCAGAGTCACTGATGAGCTAAGGAGTCACATTTCATTGGTCATGACTCACACACGTGGGCTATTCAAACTTTTACTCTTTCTCCACCAGAAAATCTGCATTTTTCACATAGGCCATAGCTAGACCTAAGGTTTATCCCTGGATTGTCCAGGGGTCAAACCTGTTCATCTAGGTGATACACATGGGATCCAGTGCTCAGGCAGGGGCGAACTCTGGGTGATCCCAGGATAAATGTTAGGTCTAGCTGTGGCCATAGTCAGTGGAAACAGGGGGAGGGGACATAGCAAGGGGAGAGACAGAGAGAGGGGGGAGGGGTCATTTCCACAGGTTACAGGTAAGGGGTTTTCCTTTTGCAAGCATCCACGTGTCTGTCTATGACTCACTGGGCCATAGGCTGTCTCACTGAGAACAGGCTGTCTCTGAACACATTCTGAACACAGGAATTTGTTTTCAGTACCAGAACTGAATTAAACTCACTGTCTTTTCATATAAAAGGGCACTTCTGGTTATCCAAAGCCATGAAAGACAGTATGATGTAGTAGTTAGACTGTTGGACTAGGAGTTGGGAGATCCGGATTCAAGTCCCCACTCAGCCATGGGAGCTCACTGGGGGACTTTGGGCCAGTTTCTCAGCCCAACCTACCTCACAGAGTTCTTGTTGGGAGGATAAAGTGTAGAGGAGGAGAATTATGTATGCCACCTTGGGTGGGATATAAATGCAATAAATAATGATTATAGTAAAATGGGAAAGTAATCTGTGGACCTGCAGATTTTGTTGGACAGCAACTCATGCCATCCAGAGGAATTTTAGGATACTTTTAGTTTGCTTTTAGTATGCTTTTAGTATGTTTTTAACAGTGTATACTATGTTTTTAATCAGTATTTTATGTATTTTATGCTTGCTGTTGTTCCCCGCCTCGATCCAATTGGAGAGGTGGGTAAGAAATAAATCATTACTATTATTATTATTATTATTATCATCATCTTTCAATATTGGCTACACATCTCTAGATGAGGGAATTCCAACTTTAGAGGCCCAGAAGTTGCTTCTTGCTGTTGTGGAAATCGCGAAAGAGTAAATCCTATTTGTTCGATGCTCGGGGGGTCTCTCAAGAAATTCTCAAGATGCAGACTCTCTCAGGAAACACGTTTATTCAAACAATTGCAGGGAGTGCACTCCAAGCCAAGCTCAGGAGTGAACTGACTTACATAGCAAGGCACAGTAATTTATACTCTTGATCATAACAAACTTTACATCACAGTTGCTATTATCCAATTACAGCTCTGTTACTACTTGCCTACAGCCAATACTGCACCAGTCATGGGTTTCCAATCTGGGCATGTTCAGCTTCAAGCCTTACCTCATTGCATAGTTGCGCAAGTGCAGTCACATTTCCTTTGTTTAGCTTATCTAAGGTTCTATTTCTGTAAAAGAAGAATGTGCCTTATCTGAACTGTTGTGGCTGTGATCCAGACCAGACCCCCGCCAGCAATCCAATCAGCTAGTGTATACCTACTATGGTGTCTATCCTGTCTGCTAGCCAGTATCACAATGACACGGAAATCTGAAGAACCTTCTGTCTGATGTGGAAAAAAGTACACAAGCACCCAGAATCTCTTACACTCCCCCGCTTCCTTGCTCTTATTTATTTATTTATTTATTTATTACATTTCTATACCGCCCAATAGCCGGAGCTCTCTGGGCGGTTCACAAAAATTAAAAACATTCAAAGTATAAAACAACAGTATAAAACCATAATATAAAATACAATATAAAAGCTCAACCAGATAAAAACAGCAGCAATGCAAAATTACAAATTTAAAACACCATGTTAAAATGTATTTATAGATTGTTAAAATGTTGGGAGAATAAAAAGCTCTTCACCTGGCATCTAAAAGCATATAATGTAGGTGCCAAGCGAACCTCCTTAGGGAGCTCATTCCACAGCCAGGGTGCCACAGCATTATTATTATTATTTATTTATATAGCACCATCAGTGTACATGGTGCTGTACAGAGTAAAACAGTAAATAGCAAGACCCTGCCGCATAGGCTTACAATCTAATAAAATCTAATAAAAACAGCAGAGAAGGCCCTCCTCCTGGTAGCCACCTGCCTCACTTCCTTTGGCAGGGGCTCACGGAGAAGGACCCCTGAGGATGACCTTAGGGTCCGGGCAGGTACATATGGGAGGAGGCGTTCCTTCAGATAGCCTGGCCCCAAGCCGTTTAGGGCTTTAAATGTTAATACCAGCACTTTGAATCGGGCCCGGACCTGGACCGGCAGCCAATGAAGCTGGAAAAGGACTGGCGTGATGTGGTCTCGTTGGCCAGTCCCTGTTAGTAACTGTGCTGCCCTGTGTTGTACCAGTTGAAGTTTCCGGACCGTTTTCAAAGGCAGCCCCACATATAACGCATTGCAGTAATCCAAACGAGAGGTTAGCAGAGCATGGATAACTGTAGCTAGGCTATCTCTGTCCAGATAAGGGCGCAGTTGGTATATCAGCCTAAGCTGGTAAAAGGTGCTCTTGAATAAAAGAGACACAAAAAACCCTCTTGGCCAGCTGTTCAAGGCTGTCTAACTCCCTATCTGCCACGGTCAAATGTTGCTTTTTCCTATAACGCATCTGAAAGCCTTGAATTCAGGAACCAGGCTCTGTATCACACAGACATGAAGGCGCATCGCTTCTTTGTTTATCACCTTAATTCCCCTGAATGGGTACTGAAAGTACTCAGAGCAGGTTCGAGAAACTTTCCACGCGCCCTTGGGACGGGTCTTATCAAGAACAAGAAGTAACAATCACACTGGTCATAGTTGTCACAGTATAGGGCATTGTTTAAGTAGAATAGTTTTGTTTACGGAACATATATAAGAGTTGTAATCAATAAGGGATGGGAGGAAGGACATTGGAGGGACATGGAATGTTATCAAAGTTTGTTCTATGGGACGTGGGGGCAGAGAGTTCCGCCTTCGGCTCGCTGGAGGCGAGCTTTCTCCTACATGTGTAGTTCTGAATAAAAGCCTTTGAATCTGGACCTGCCTGGACTCCGTTCCCTTCCCTACTGGATCAAGGAATTTCCATAACAACAATCTACTCTAAATTCTTCTAATTCTTCTAAGATTTCTTCATTTCCTTGAAAGTTATTTTATTGTCCCTACTATTAAAAAAAACTGGGAGTCAAAACCCCTGACCATACCAATTCACTGTAAATCACCCAAAGATCTGCCGATACATCCTGATCTAATGCCTGCTCATCCCTAAACTAGGCGTCTGCATGTAAAGATATAGTTTGAGTCAGACAGAGACAAAACAAAACACAAAAAGCAAAGTTTCGGCATAGAGTACTCAACCTAGTACCATCCAGATGTTTTTATCTACAACTCCCATAAGCCCCAGACAGTGATCAGGGATCATGGGAGTTGTAGTCCAAAATATCAGGAGGCCACCAGATTAGCTATCCTTGCTGAAAGCATCATAGGGTGCTCGAAAAGGTGCAGAAAGTTTGCTGATGACAGCAAATTATTCAAGGTGGTTAAAACAAAAAGGCGCAGTGCAGAGCTCCAAAGGGATTTCAATAAATGGGGGAATGGGCATTAAAATTGTAAATGTGGTTCAATGTAAGCAAGTGTAAAAAGAAGCACATTGGGGCTAAAAATCTTAACTTCACATATACACTGATGGAATCTGAGCTACTGGTGACTGACCAGGAAAAGGATCTTGTGACTGAGGTGATAACTAGATAAGGACATCCATTTGGTGTGTGGCTGCTGTGAAAAAGGCAAATTCCATGTTGGGGATTGTTAGAAAAGGCATCAGAAGCAGAACTGCCAATATCATAATTGATTGATGCAAATCTATGGTGCAACCACACGTGGGATACTGTCACTGCACCTCAAAAAAGAGAATGTAGAGCTGGAAAAGGTGCAGGAAAGGATTAACCAAAATGATCCAGGGGCTGGAACAATTCCTACATCTGGAAGGGTTATAATATTTGGGGCTTTTTAGTTTAAAGAGAGTAAGGGGAGAGATGATAGAGGTGTATAAAATTATACATGTTGAGGTGAAAGTGGATAAAGAGAGGTTTTTCTCCCTCTCCCAAAATACTAGAACTTCAGGTAACCCAATGAGGCTGAGTAATGGGAGAATCAGGACATCTTCAGACATAAGCCAGATCTACACCAAGCAGGATACGACACTTTGAAAATGGTTTGAAAACTGTTTATGTAGTGTGTCCTAGGCCTCAACAATTGTCACTACTGTTATAAGCTGTTTTAAAGCAGTAGTGTAGATCCTGCCATAGTGAAACTATGGAATTCACTACCACAGTCAATCCAGTACTGAAAGGATTGAATGATATTGTTGAGAGTATCCTGAAGAAGCTGCCCACTGCTAGCCTGGCCCTGAAATAGCCCAATGGCTTCATAAAGAGTATTGAGGTGACCCTCACAAAGACCCCAGACCTGTGTTTAAGAAGACACCCAGACCCGTGTGCAAGAAGACCCTGGATTTGTGACTTTGTAACATTTGATGTTATTGCCACATAACATCTCTGATTTCAGCTGTGAAAGCTGAAGGAGAACTTGTATTGAGGGGGAGGGAACAGTGTGCAGCTTAATGGTTTGAGAAGTTACAAAGAATGCTTGCAAAAGGGAATAAGTAGCCTTGAATTTATAGTAATGTACCGGTAGAGAGGGAGGGGATGTCAACCAGATAAGATATGCAGAAAGAGGAGTTTCAGGGAAGTTTCAAGGGATAATGCAAGAAGACATAGCTCCTCTGTAACTGCTCACTTTGTTGTATGTATGTTTTGCTCTGACTGGATTTTTGGGACTATTGCCGTAGTGGTCCCATCTTTGATCGACATAAAAGTTCTTGCTGCCAGGGATCTTTCTTTCTCTCGCTCTCCTTCTGTCTCTTGTCTTCACAAAGTCTTCATCCTAACTTCCTCAGCTCTGATCTTCACTGGACCATTGGACCCAGAGATCTGGGTAATTATGGACACTGTGGCTTAATTCACCCTTTTTGTACTTTTACTTTTGTGAATCGCCCAGAGAGCTTTGACTATTGCACAGTATAAAAATGCAATAAATAAATAAATACTTTATCCCCATGCAGGTGTTTGCTTGTAATCCAGATACAGCTAAAGAGGGGGCAGGACATGTGCAAGCATGCCGGCCCCACCCCAAACATCCTCATGCCCTTGGTTACTTGTGAAGATCAGAACAGGGGCCTGTAAACATAGTCAGCTGAACACGCTTATGGAGCTATCGCGACTGGGGTTTTAATATTAAATGGAATTAACATTTAAAATCAAGAATCTGAAGAAATAAAGTTTGCTTTCAGTGTCCAATTTTTTATTGTTTTGCAAACATACATAACATAAAAGCATCACATAACAACATTACATCCAAGGGGAAAGACAAAAAAGAAAAAAAGGGGAGAGGAAAAAGAGAAAAAATACACACAAAGGTTAAGTTATATTTTCAGCTCTCATCATATCACAGATGTGAATTATATTCCCTCCTTGTTTGATACATTTAACACAATAATCAAGTTATTTTCTTTCTTCTAAGTTAACTATATCTCATACACTGAATCCACAGACAGATACATCATTTTTCTCTGTTTCCTGCAAAAATTCTATCAGAGGTTTCCATTCAGATATGAATGTAGCTGTTGATTTATCTCTCATTACCACTGTAAATTTTGCCATCTCTGCCAACTCCAATATCTTTAATAGCTGTTCTTCCATTGTTGGAGTTGCTTCATTTTTCCACTTCTGTGCATACAGTAGAAATGAAGTTTGCTTTCAAAACTATTTTACTTTCAAATGTAGATACATTTATATTCAAAAATCAACCATTTATTTCAGCAGCCCTTGGGAGTTTTAGGTACAACCTCAAGCAATCACAGCAATGGATATAGCTCAATTTGAATATCTATAGCATCCCCCCCCATTTCCTTTTTAGAGTGTAAGAAAATGTAGATTTTGTGGCTTAAACTTTACCCACCTTTTTCCTCTCCCCCCCCACCCATTTTGTTTACAATATTCATCTGATGAAGAGTTCTAGAGAACTCAAAAGCTTGTACATTACTTTGTGATCTTGAGTTGGCCTAATAAAGGTGTTAGGGAATAGGTCCTTGTCCCTGTATTCTTGGCGTTCAGAACCACCCAAGACAAAATGGCGTCCAAACCAAGTAGGAGGCAAACACGTTTATTTCAGCTGCAGCTGGGTGCGACTGAGGTCGGACCCTAAAATGGCAGAGAACAGAAGCTTATATACAGTTCTAGCCCACCTGACTTGATGACGGTGGTCATATAGTTTTAGGAGGGCCTATACATTCAGTGTACGTGCCTTATCTCTGCCTGTGTGGTATTTCCTGTTTGGCAACATTCCAACAACATTCCAGAGGGGGGGATACAGGTCAGAGGAGCGATATGGTTCAATGGGAAAATACAGCTTTTAAGCTCTTACAAAGGCATTACCATAATATGGGTTTTTGTATTTTCTTATGCGTACCCTTTACTTTTTATGAGAAACAGCATACAATCACAAAATGTAGTTTTATTTATTTATTTATTGCATTTTTATACCACCGAAGCTCTCTGGGCGGTTCACAAAAATTACTAGTTTCCAAAAGAGCATTTCTTCCACCCATCCCACAAAAATTTCCAAAGAGACAGTCAGAGCAAAACACACAAACAACGAAGTGATCTGTTACAGAAGAGCTTCAGATGTGCTGACTATGGATTTAATTATCATTACCTTGAAACCTTGGCTCCAGAATCTATTTTATTTCCAGAGGATACACCCTGAAAAGCTGCCAGGAGCATTGTTAAGGCTCTGGAACCTCCTGCAGAGCACAGGAGCCATAAAATGGACTTGCTTCCTCCTTGATTTAAAGAAGGTTGTTGAAATATGCAAATACCTGCCTGGTTGACATGTCATTGCTCTGCCAACTAACCCACTGATAGTACTTATGAACTGGCCAGTCAAAATCCCTGGTGGGATAAATAGTCCAATTCTGGACCGTCCCTCGCCCCCTCCCCTGCATAATTCAGCCAGGTCAAGCACTACCTGAGTATCCTTGATGATACCTTTTGCTTTGCAGATTATTCCTAAACTACTTTGTATAGCCAACTAGATGTAAAATGGATCAAGAGGCAAGGAAGCTCCCTGAACCTTCTATTCAATTGCAAGAACCAAACTATTGTTCCCTTTGTTTTAACCTTATTGGAAACTCTAAAGAGAAGCCCTATTGGCAAGACTCTTCATCTAAATAATGGCTTAGCCTTTGTTCGGTCTCTCCCATCATGTCCCCTCCCCCCCACAAGCCTTTTTAAAGAAAAAATGCATGTGAGCAATTTGGTGCAGCCCATTGTCAACAGTACAGAACAGCTTGGGGCTATTGCCCTGCTGTTTTTTAAAAAAGAGATTAAAACTGAGAAAGCCAAGGACAGCCTATGCCCATAGCACTTTTCTAGTTTTTGGCAACTGACTAGGAAGGGTTTTTTTTTAATGTTCCCCTTTCCCCTGAAGTCAGGTAATTATAGCCACTCCTGCTCTACTTCTTTTCCTTTCCTCTATCCACTAATTGGAAATCTATCCATTTCCACCCCTCCAGCCCACCATTGCCACCAGCACCCAAGCTCCCTTTAATGCTCTGCTCTGCCATTTCCATAGCATCACTTTTCCCTCCTTATTTGGCAAAGATTAATCTCCCAAGTCTTTGACCTGGTTCACATGTAACAAGAAGCCACCATGCTATCAACGTCTACTAATCCTGATAGCTATATGCTACCTCCTGCAACAGAGGTAGTACGGCTATGTACACAAGTAGTTGGGGGAAAATGGTGCTGTGGAACTAATGTCCTGCTTGTGGGTTTCCCATTCTAGGGCATCTGGTTGGTCACTGTGTGAACAGAATGCTGGACTAAATGGATCTTGGGTCTGATTCAGTAGGACTCTTCTTATGTTCTTCATTTCCCTGTGGGGCTTCTCATCACAACAGTGGCCACCTTTTGAATATTCGGGATTTGGCAGGGCCATGCCGTAACTTCTTGTTACATGCAAACTCAGCAAGGGTAGGTTGTTGGGCTGGTTGTGTGGAGGAACGTGAAAGGGCAGGTTCCCTTGGTTCGCTGAGTGGCGGTCAAAGACTCTCAAGACACAATTTCCCTCATCTTGGAAAAGTTTTATTATGAGCAGCCTGCAGCGCTGCAAGGTGGCAAACCCTAGAGGATCTGAAGGACTGCCCACTAGTTGTAGGCAAAGCTAAGATAGGGTAACATCCTCAGAAGCAACAACAGAACTACCTCATATAATAAACCAATCATAATACAGTTTTGCAATACAGTAACCAATGATAGACAAGGCATTTATTCATGTGTAGAGTGCAGATAATTCTAAGGCTAGAAAAACAATACATAGATGGGTATTGCAATCCTGGAACATCTGTTCCTTTGTGGTTACTACTCTTCCTGTCCTCACTGGGAGGTTCACACTCTGGTTAATATGTCAACACTTCTTGTTGGTTGAGCAAGTGTTGCTCAATATATTTTCAGCTACAGTTTGGATCAAATTGCTATAGAACTTAATTTCTAATAGAAAGGGCTTACATCAAAACAGGGTGGGCACAGACAAAACAGCCCATTCACACATTTCCTCGACAGTTGACAAAGCCACCCAGAAACCATGGGCTGTTTTAAGGTTGCAGGAGGCTTGTCAAGCACTCCCAACAACCCCACCTTCACCAGGTTCACATGTAAAGAAAGGCTATGGCATGCCCCTGCCATGCCATGAATACTAAAAATGGCGTCCACTGCCACAATGATAACCACCATGAAGAAATTCATCCATGGTGGCTTCTCATTACGGGCCTTTTCTTTCTCAATTTTTTTTCTAGTTAGGCCTTTTAGAACTGATATACTGGCTCATGAGCTATGGGGTGGATCAAACCAATTTTCTTTTCTGTAGTGAATGTGCATGCATGTTTTGAGAACAATAACAAGTGTTTGCACTAACTTCTCCAGTTTAGAAGTAGCTATTTTCTGTTTTAGTAAGAGCACATAATGCATAAATCTGCTGTGTGTGCACCACATCTCTGGTTAAACATCCCCTTAGACCCACATTGGTTGTTACACATGTATACATGGAAGTTATGTGTTCATGTGAACAACGACATGTGGCAACAGAGGTTAGAGAGCTCTGAAAAAAAAGTTATAAGAACATTCTTTGTTTCTTACCAACGCTGTTCAGAAAGTCCAGGGAGATTCTAGTGAGAAAATCCACCTTCTGCCTAAATTCTCTGTCTGTTTATATAATTTTTGATAGGCTAGTACAGGATGACCAACAATGAAAGGAAGGCAACGGCAGCACCCTTCCTGGGAATAGTATTTTAATTCCTGGCATATTAAAACAATACATTTCCTGTCCATTTCAAAACAAAACATTTGACTTTTAGTTCATTGTCACATTTCCTTCCTTTGGCGTAAGCATCAGCATTCTCCTTATCTGAATCACATGCTGTTTTTTCCCCTGTGTTTAGGTGGGGAAAAGTTCAACTTTACCGTCGTAATAATAATAATAATAATAATAATAATAATAATAATAATAATACCCTCACTTCTGTCCCTCATTACTTCCTCTTCTTCCCCGACAGGAAAGAGAAAGTAAACAAAGACCACGTGGCCCATTCAGGGGCTGTTTCTATCGCACTGCTTTTCTGGCACACAGCAGGAGATCGTGGCACATCCCTTTTTTTAAAAAAAAAAAGTCAGGATTTTGGGGGTCTATTTTGCGACGGAAAAACAGGCAGAAGGAGCAGGTGTAGTGAGTGTGCGATAAAATGCTTGTGTGATGAACCTCAGAAACTCCAGGACCAAAGGAGCTGCAGGATGAGCCCTGATTCAGTAGAACAACTCATGTTTTAAATGGCCCTGGTTTGAATCAGGACACAACCCTGTCACATAAAATAATATAATGTTCCCCTTTTAGGTAAAAGGGTTCCCAAGGTTTGGATGGAGGGAAGTTACTAGAAAGAACGTGCAGAGTCACTAAAAAGAAAAGCCTGAAGGATTAGAAAAACAAGTGTAACTATGTGCAACAAGATAAGTTTGGGAAAACGCTGGACACAGAAACTTTCAAGATAAGCCCAAAACTTAAGGCAGTCGTCGTATAATTCAGGAGGGTTGCCAGCAGGTGAAATGACAGTCCAAGTTTCTGAGGGAAAGGTGATGTCTTTTAACATCGGAAATAGGAATTTCCAAAAGAGATAAGATGAGCCAAATTAATGTACAACCAGGACGCCTAGTCAAAGGACATGTTTTTCCACATTGTGCAAAGACCTGGGAGAGTATTTAAGATCCACAAAAATCAGCAGAACTCTGAGGGAAAACCAAACACCAAAAAGAAGCAAGTAGCGTGACAGCACATCTTCTGATTCAGAGAATACAACCTGGGGTGGCCACCAGGTTCTGCTGCTCCAACGTTGGTAACTATCTGAGTGAAGGTAGAAAGTGTGACTGGATTGAATTTAGCTGCATGTATCTAAAAAAAGGTGTTCTAGAAATTCTGTTTAGATTTTGAATCTGCCACACTAGGAAAGATTAGGAAGACTCCTCACACACCCTGAACAAATTAGCCACTCAAGAGGAATGCTGCATGACATGAGCCAATCACCTGGCTTCAGCATGGGCCAAGCGGCCTCCCCCTAGCAACCCATGTGTCCAAACTATCCCCTGCTTTTTAAAAAAATTAAATTTTCCTCATAGACTAAACTTGTCTGGTATCATCTGGGCAGGCCTCATCATTCCTTCCTCATTCACATCTCCTCCGCTACCCCAAGCCAACTGACTGCCTCATAATAATACAATATGTAATTAGCCTGGGTTTGTTTTTGTAAGTTTTTGTGGTTTTAAATTGTATGTTTTTGTGATTTTAAGTTTTTTATATTGTTTTAAGTGTTTTTATCCTATGTAAACCGCCCAGAGAGCCTCGGCTATGGAGCGGTATACAAATTTATTTATTTAGAATATTTATATACCGCTCCCCATTGAAAAATTTACAAAAATGTAAATCATCGTCATCATCTCTGATAGCAGCTTCCTTTATTTATTTATTTATTTATTTGTTTATTTCCTTTTTATACCGCCCAATAGCCGAAACTCTCTGGGCGGTTCACATATCCCACCGGTGCCGCCTCAGAGGCCGGCCCACTCATAGTACAGAGGCCTGAGTAAATAGAGACAGGAGTGGACCCAGCCTCTGAGCTCATCAACTTCCTTCCGAACAGGTTCATTTGACTCCTTGGTCATGTAGTTTTCCTCCCATTACAAGTATTTAATTATTACAATAAATAAGTAATACAAATAGCAAGGGGTGATTTTCTTCAAGATCGTGACAGGGAAGGTTAAACTCCCCCTCCATATCTGACATGGTGCTGATTCTGCTTGTGTTCTCCCCTTCCTGCAGTAGCTATTCCATTATGTTTTTTAAGTATTAATTAAAGTTTGAGGTAAAAAACCCAAGTGATTATAAGACTTTTGTCCCTCTTGTACAGGTTTCCCTTCAGCTCTTTCTCAACTTCACTTCCTCTTTTTCTAACAATCACTTTTCTTCAGTCCCTTTCACAATGTTCAGTGCTTGTCCTTTCATTGGCCCAGCACCCTAAGAACAAAGAAGTTCTCCGGGGCTGCATTCCAGTGGTGGCTGAGGCAGAAGGCAAAAGGGGCAGAAATACTACCATATTGTACCTTAAAGTTCTTACTGCCAGTAACTAATCCCTAGGAGAGGCATTTCAAATTTTTTGAATGGGAAAAAACACATGTGCAAAAGCCAGGAAACCACCAAACTATCGGGTGGGAGGAAAGGGGACAAGGCCACCTCCGGAACGCTGGAGGACCAGATGGGGACCCCAGATGATTCAGATTTGGTCCATGAATCAGAGTTGCAACATATCTGATCCTGGAAGTCCTGTATTAGCTGATAATAAGTATGAACAGGGTGGTTACTGGCTATCTCCAATAAGAGTCAGACCACCCACAGATACCAGGCTACAGATAAGAGATATGCCACCCACAGATACCAGACTAGTGTATTTGGTCTGCAGGGGAGTGGGGGAGGGGGAAGTAAACTGAGCTAAATTTTGCAAACACACACACACACACACACACACAGGGGGGATGGGCCAAATGACAATGACATGCAAAAAGTGCAGCCCTTGACAATTCTATGTAAAGCTTAAATTAAGCCAACTGACCCTTCAAAACAGCTGAAAATGGAGATACAATCAGCCCAGTTTTGTTATGATGATTAACACCTGTGGTGAACAGGAAGCCAGTTAAAAGAATAAAGCTTCTTGATTAGTTCCAATTCAGCAATTTCCTGCTGGGGAGAAAAACAGCTTTCAAAAAGTGTTCTAGCACTGTTTTGAAACAAGATGGTTGCAGACTAGCAATGGCCTAGGGCACCCAAGTTAAGAGAGGAAGCAGAGAACATCTTGTACCTTGCTTTGATCAGAGATAAGATAAAGAAAATTGTCAATATGAGCCATGTGCCACCCCATCTAAAATGTTCCAAGAATATGGTGAATGTTTTCTTTTTATTGGCAATTGGTTCGAACTGTGAGTGGGAGCATTAAATAAATCATTCAGGAGTGTAAACTTTATAGTCCAGTTCTCTGATCCCATATGCACCAAGGGTCACTAACATCAAGGTAACATCAGCATAGGATTGTTACCATCCTATGTGCTCTCAGCAGCAAAGCTGTATTACTTTAAACAGCAGAGAACACAGCAGCTCCACCGGGCATGACCCCAGCATCCATTGCAACACCAGCGACAGCCACCAATCACAGAACAGCATGCCGACGATTCCGTCATGGTAGCCATGCATAGAAGGACTCAAACACATGCTAACACATCCGTGATGTCACCTTGCTCTTCCCCCGTCGAAAGATACAACCTGGAAAATACAAACATATGGCACTGCCCTAAGTAGTGGAAGCCACTATGACGCATCTGATATAAGACCAGTCACTGACATTTTACAGGAATCAATGCACACAGGACTTTGAATCCCCTTACATCACCCAGCCAGGCAGCCTGGCAGCCTGCAAATGACGATCCTTTCGATACGACTATCCTTTGATACATAGCGAAGGACAGCTCAGTATAACACCCAGAGAGCTCACCTGGGAGAAGGCAAGTATGGTCAACGCATTGGCTCCCTAGCATAAGGTGTTCAAGCCCTATTGGGGGGACATAAGAAGAGCCATGGTGGATCAGACCAAGGATTCATCTTGTCCAGCATTCTATTGAAACGGTGGCTCACCAGCTGCCCATGGGAAACCGACAAGCACAATATGAGTGCAACATCACCCTCCATCCATGTTCCCCTGCAACTGGTGTACATAAACATACTGCCTCTGATACTGAAGATAGTATATAGCCATCAGGAGTAGTAGCCATTGATAGCCTTCTCCTCCATGAATTTGTCCAATCCCATTTTAAAGCCATCCAAATTGGTGGCCATAACTACATCTTGTGGAAATGAATTCCATAGTTTAATTTTGCACTGTGTGAAGAAGTCCTTCCTTTATCTGTCCTGAATCTCCCACCAACAATACTTATGTGAGGAGAAGGACTTTTTATCTGGGAAAGAAAAGCAGTAGGAGCAGACATTAGGACAAGCAACAAGAGAAGCTACAACTACCTTAGTATAGGAACAAACCCCGTTACAACTCACTATGAGCCTTTCTACACGAGGCCTTTATTGTGCGCTAGTGATTCCTTACCTATGGTAGTTTGTGGGTCCTTTACACAACGTCATCAACCTCCAGTGGCTCTCCCATGTTTTCCAACCATTTTAGTGGATTGTGGTTTTTTCTAACAAAAAAAGTCTGATATTATTTGTGTTTGATGTAATAAATCCTGGTGTGATTGCACAATTGTGCTATACTACAGCGATGTCTACCCTGCTCCCAGTGTTTGGAAGGGGGTTGACCCCACCCTACCCAAATACAGAGAAATTTGGCTTTGGTTAGATGTGTCAAAGATAAAATCCACTAAGGTTGTAAGGCAGCTCTGTTTATTGAGCGTAACACAGCTGTATGGAGAGAGTCCTACAAAGAACTTCTCTCATGGCACTGTGAAAAGCAGGTATATTTATACATAGTAGCATCTTAACCGATTAGCAGTCAGCAAAATTCTAAAGGAAAACGAAGACATCAAAGAAAACTTCTTCATTTAACCTTATCAACAGCTGGCCCATAACTCTTCTGGGAATGTCGGATTGACCTGAATGGTCACCCCTCCTTATCAACACTGGCTTATTTGTCTTCTGTTATCAAGAGATCTTGACAGTCAGGAATTCCAATTAAGTATTTCCTTGCTTATATAGCAGTTTTAGCAATAAAGCACACATTATTCCAATCCCGTCATGAAGTTCACTTGCAAGAACCAAACTACATACGGAGGCCTAGATACAGAGCAGGTATATCAAGGCTTTTGGTCTTGTTTTCTCAGATGTTTCAGCTCAGCCATAACTCCACTTTCACACTGCAACCCTAGCCCACACAATCATGACCCCCTTTGCAGGATGGCAGTCCAGGCACACAGAACAGAAACAAAGAACCTGCAGGCAAAGTTCCGCTGTAACTCCTGACATGGGCTTGGAGAGTTTGTCTCAACTTGTAATTTAAGTGCTACTAACATAAACTTGAGTGGCCTCTAAGTGATTGAGAAGAGTTTACTAATTGCTGTCCCATGACTTGGATTGTGAGGCATCACTAGTTCTTTCCTGAGTTTATAATTACCCACTCAACACAAATTAGCATTTAATTTAGATTTCCCTTCTTTTGCAAGAGGAGCAGAGACCCTTCAGAGTGACTTCAGTGTCTCTCATTGGTTGTTTTATGCTTGACGTTGCACAGCCATGTCTGCTAGGGATTGTGAAGGATTTTTTAAATTCATTTGCAATTTTACGGAATATGGGTTATAAGAGTTAGCATAGCATAGGGGGAAAAGCTTTGGGGGCATAAAACGGTTTCTCAGCTCCTCCCCACCCTCAATGCTAAATCATCATTCTTCAGTTGTTTTTAGCTCACTACTGACTCCATCTGTCTCCCTCCTGTCACTCCCACGGCAAGCCTTCAATAATTTACCTTGCAATTTGGCTTTTAGAGCTTCTCTACATGAATGATTTATGGCATGCTCATGATTGGCTTACACAAGGAACTTTGCAACATTGCCAACCTCTAGGATATCTCCTGGACTCCCCCCTCCCCAAGTAATCTAATTTTTAAAAAGATCGGAGATAATGCAGTAATTAAAATTATTATGGGATATCTGCAGTGTGTAAATCCAGCATTGCGTTATAATAAGCCACTAGATGGCACTGTTTCAATGAACATTCAGCAATATAGAGTATTGCCGAAAAGGAAAGTTTTCAATTCCAGATCACCCAGTCGCCATCTAAAGGAGCCCATCGTAAACCCAGAAAGACTCCAGAAGAAGAAGGAGCAGTAATAGTGATAGTTCTTTCATTAACGTAGGGACATCCTTAGTTTATAAATACAATTTCCTTTTTCCAGAAAAGTTTGTTACTCCCCCCAGGGTACCTTAAAAGGACATTTCATTACCTAGGCCAAAGTTCTTAACGTTACACATGCTGTGCTTCTGTGCGTTTGGTAAAACCTGCTAGTTTCTATGCAGTTCGACCAACTGGCAGTAGCCTATCTCAGCAGACTGGAGGGAAAAGATTCCTTTAGTTCTACTAGAGTAAAAATCCTTCTAGAGAGTATTTTTCTCTGAACACAGGAAAGTAGGTGTTCAGAGATTGTGCAGCCAAAACAAGTGTGGTACACTGTGTGTGTGTGTGTGTGTTAAAAAAGAAGAAGAGACTTTTAAAGGAATCACAACCATACAGCATACACGAGGAAAGAATGTCGTTAAAAGCCTGCTGGGGGTGACCACATGAAAAGGAGGACAGGGCTCCTGCAGCTTTAATTGTTGTGATGAAGAGGGAATTTCACCAGGTGTTGCATGCATTCAAATTACACCTGCTGAAATTCCCTTTTCTAGGCAACTGTTAAAGACTTAGGGGCCCTATGTTCTTTTTCATATGATCACCCTAAAGTTGAAGAGAGAGAGAGAGAGAGAGAGAGAGAGAGATGAAAGATGGAGATATATGTGAACCTCCCAGAGAGCTTCGGCTTTTGGGTGATACAGTAATTTAATAAATATTTTTTTAAAAAAATATCCTTTCTTTTACAATCTGTCAGAAGCACATCATGGTAAATCCAAAGTAGGAATGAAAGCTGGCTTTCGGGGGACATGGCAAGGCAAGAGGTGACAGTATAATCAGGCATCCAAACCAAGGCTTTCAAGATGAGTTGGGCAGATTGGGTACCCGCTGGACCACTCTTGGGAAGCAAGCAAAGGTCCAGAAAAAGGGGGTGCAGTGGGCAGCTTGACTGGGATCTTCAAGGTAAAAGGGAGAACTGTGGACAATGTGGAAGCCAGAAGGACTATTTCAAGCAAAGAACAAGGAAGAATAGTTAGAAATATACCTGAAAATACCTGAAAGAGGGGATTTGTAGAAGAGCAAAGGGGAAGGGTGATTGCACTTTTCTGAGAACAGAGAGAATTGACCCCAGGTGGATGTGTTTCAGTGTAAGTTGGTAGCTCAGACAAGAACTCAAGAGTTCTGTAATCTCAAGGGGTTAGGGTGCAATCCTATTGGGATTCCCATCAGCCTCTAAATCCTATGCTGAGTAGGAGGAGTATGAAGTGGATATTTGCCTCTTCACTCCCCCCGCTTTGAATTTTAGCTAGGTGGGCAATTTTGCCCATCTAGTTGGGGTCTGCTGAGCAGGAGGGAAGGAGCCTAGGCAAATGGAGGATTCTTGATAAGTTGGCCACCACAACTTATCGCGGTCTCCTTCTTTCCCTGCCCACAACATCGTCCCCTTTCCCTCCTGTCCGAACTCACATTTGAAATCTTGTAGTGGCAGTCGGCACAGTTCTCTCTGCGCTTGCTGTGGGGGTGGGGGGAGCTCGGACTCCTGGGTCCAAGGTTGGACCACTTTTTCCAGCCTTGGATCCTGGAATCCAAAACATCCTATGATACCCCTGATGCTGTCTAGGGACCATAGGATTGCTCTTCCCATGGTGAGCAACAATTGCTCCTGCGATGGCACCGACCTCACACAGAAGGCCTTGCCTAGCACACCCTTCTCAAGCCAAGTGCCACCTCTTGAAAAGCCTGAGGAAAGGATAAAAATAACACAACCTCTGCCCTGTATGTTAGGGAACAAGGTAAAGGGTTTTGGAAAATAGGTTCTATTACTGAACTGCAGGTGTATAGCAGGTAATAAATCCGAGCTGACGCGTGGTTTATGGTAACATAATGTTGCCCAAAAAACAGGGTCATTCTTCTAGGAGGACAGACCAATCGTCCCACTAAGAGACACAGAGACTTCAGATCAGTCCAACGCAGTTTTATTTGGTTACACAGTCAGCTGAGCGGGTGAGTTCTCTCAAGGCTCGTGCCAAGGAGAGTCACACCTAAAAGATACAGGCTCTTCCATTATATAGCATAAGCAAACAAAGAACATTCCCTGACATCTCTAACTAAGCGATGCCCTAACTGAGTGAACCCAGATGCCCTAGGTAGGAGACAGACTGGCTGGAGTGGGTTTGAGCAAGGTGTACTTAGTAATTGGACGGATTAGCTGTTGTGAACCGCCCAGAGAGCTCCGGCTATAGAAATGTAATAAATAAATAAATAAATAAATAAATAGGATGTGGTCCTTGATAGGGCAACACTAGAATGTCAGCTCGTTAGCATCTCCAGATACCGTACCAGGCTACATAGCATTCCTTTGGCACACATAAGCGCATCTCAGGACGAACTCTTACTGAACCTAAGCTCAAAAAACTTCACTGACTATGTCAACATTCCTGAAAGGCAAAGCAATTACAGCAAAGATACTCATGCAATAAAGCAAAGACGGCTATATTCTGGCTATCAATAACACAAAGTAAAGTTTATTGAAATTGAATAGATCTTTAGTATTTCAATTTAGATCAAACCTGCATATTTTTATATTTAAAACAACAATCCCAAGTCCCTTAAAATTCTATCTCTTCTAACTCCTCACACCAAACACTTTCATGAAGCACAAGCCAGACTAAAACTCCCAGACTAAAACCAAACCTCAACACTAAATCACACTAAACTCACAATCCCCTCAGCCAACCTATTTATACTCCTCCCTCCCCCTCTCTCACCGCATCACTAGCCACACCCACTCAGTCAAACATTTCGCACTCACTAGACATACAAACAGAAAGGTGGGTATCACCACAGCTCCTTTTGTGCCTAGATCTCTTCTGGAGCCTGGGTTCTTTAAGTCGCAAGCTATGCTGTTGCTTTTTACTATTTTTCAAAGTTAACAATCTGTCTGATATGGTACAACTTGGGAATTTATTGTTTACCTTTAGCTAGCCCTTGGCGGGATCTCAAGGTTGACCATCTGTTAAAAGGGAGTATATGGGATCATCACATAGTTATGCTGGCCAACTGCCGGGTGCTAAGGCTAATCATCTGACTTTGCAAGAAATGTATAAACATTGTCAAAGCTGTTGAAGTATAACATGGGTGCGATTAATGTGAGCATAATGGTATATAAGTCCCTGGAACACTCCCAACGGAGAACCTCAACGTAGATCTGGACCATGGAAGGTGCTATCTTGTATGTCCATTTGCAGGAGTCCATTAGTTGTCATTCTCTGAGGAGTTCCCAGGGACTGATGGGACACGAAAGCATTGTAAGAAGAGCCATGCTGGCTCAGACCAAGGGTGCATCTAATCAAGCGTTCTGTACACACGGTGGCCATACAGCTGCCCATGGGAAACCCACAAATGTCAAACACCTATAACTTTTTTAGTGTTCAAGTTAGAAACATGAAAATGGGCACCAGGAGAGTTTCTAAATACATCCTTAGGCATGGCCACTTTGAAGGAAATCGGATCATGCCCTGATTTTTGGTGAATTTTTAAAAGATTTTCCCCATTTTACAGAAATGCATGTATCTCCATCATTTTTCCAGATACACACATGCAACAGGGCACCAGGAGAGCTTCCACATAGATCCTTATTCAAGCCCATTTTGAAGGAAATCAGATCATGCCCTGATTTTGGGGGAATTTTTAAAGTAAACCTAAATCAGAATCTTCCTCTCAGGTAACCACATCAAAAATGAACACAGGGAACTTCAAGATAGAAAATTATTAAACTGGGTGAACGTACAGCACGTAGCTGTTCATGGGATAAACAACTCAGACCTTGCGTTGCCACGCTTGGGTCGCAATACTTCTAAAAACTTAATTTCTTTCATGCCATCCACTCATTTCAAAGTGCTATAATGTCTTGGTTTTTCAAGATGCACCCACACACACACACCTCCGTCACAGTTCACACACTCCAGGGTATGCCCAGCCAATAACTGTAATAACAACAACAATAAAAATACTAATAATCACAACAACAACAAGAATTAGAACAAAAACGCTATCTGACTTTATTATCAGTAAGGGGAAAGTGGATATGCCCAGTGGGACAGTGGACTGTGCCATCAGTCATTCAACCAATCCTGTCTAGGTGCCTGCCTTTGAGAAGCCACATCACACATTAACCCCTGCAAATCATTTGTTTCCTTCCACTGGTTCCCCTTTGGAGGGTTCTGATTAGCCTCAAGGGCAGTGGGCACTGGGCACGTCCACATGCTGAACAGCACATCATCCACTTGCACCACATCTATTCAGTTGTTCACCAAGGTAGCCACCAAGGTTATGGTGGGTACCTTGCAGTGCTGTGCTGCCTATCTGTTATTTTACTTTGTATATTATTTAAGGTTGTGTGTGAGAGTTTGCTGGGGCTACTGCTTCAACAATCCACTGCAAACTGAAAAAAGTCCAATCCAAAGACAAAGAAAGAAAAGTTACTAAGTATCCTGTTTTGCTTATTCCGCCCCCCCCTCCAACATTGGGATTGGAGGATGCTTCACATAGGTTGATCACTTATCACGATTGGGAGATGAACCTGTCAATCAATGTTAAAAAAAATAGGTTCCCCCCTCCCGCTTTACCATTTCAATAAAAATTAATTGCAAGCAAACCACATAACGAAAAATTCTGAAAATTGAGACAAATGACCCCCAGTCATCAATGTCTAAGCACAGTAATTTTCAGAAATCTAGCTTTAAAAACAAAGAAGTTATAGGCAATTTTTCACCCAATGCAATCCTATGGGGGGAAATTCCAAAATGGCGGGCGAAGTCCCGAAAACACACGGAGCATTCCACAAATGAAAGAACCACTCTGCGTCGCTCTGCTGACCAGGCAACCCGATTTGGATCCACCTTTGGCGGAGGCAGATCGGGTCACTCCGCTCCCGCTTCTACGACCCAAAACAGAGCGGAGCACAGCCCTAGTTATAAGCATATTTTTTTGGCTGTGCACCCACACTTGTGGTTACAGATGTGCAGATTATACAATCAGCTAGGTTTTGCCCCAGACATTGTGGTTAGACAGTTACAGTTTCTGCAGAAATTCGTCTACACAAGATGTTTATGTCTCAAGTTCCTAGTACACGGTGGGACAGTTGCAAAGTTCAGTCACTGAGCAAGCAGAATGTGCAAAAGTTCAAAACAGAAGAACTTAGGTTCAGCTAATACAAGGCTAATACAGAGTTTTTCTAACACTACTCTGAGTCCCCCTGGTAGAGGCAAAGATGTATTATATATGTACATCTTGAATAAAAGTGCTTGCTATTACCTTTTTATAAATCGTTCTAGTTCATATGTACTGACTAAAAAATGCTTAATGAGGAGTTTGAAACAGGGCCTACATTTTCCATCTGGCCTGGCCCTGGTCATAAGCTCTAGATTAGAATGATCTCTTTGAATCCTCAGTCTCTTTGAATCCTGTGCACAACAAACCCTTATCTTCAGGATGTAGAGACCAAAATGGGATTAGGTTCAAGGTCTTTTTATACTAACTGTGGGCCTGTTCAGATGACACGCTAACCCAATATAGCAGGATGCATGGTTAAACTGTGCAGAGATAAGTGCTCTAACCACAGAGGGTGGGTGGGTAGCGGAATCTTGGGGTGCAGGGTGGTTCCCATTTGTGTGGCGGGCCTACTTGTTGTGGTACTGTTACTCCTCCCTTACCCACCCACACACCTTCCGTGCGCAACTGAACAGGCCCTGTGTCTTCTAAATCAGTATGTGTTGTCTAAGATCCAGCATTCACCAAGGCCAGTGGTGATTCTTTTATAGCTTGTTAATTTTTTTTAGCTTGGTTTACTGATCAAAGCATCGTTCCTTGCAATTAAACTGCTGATTAAGCATCTTGACTTGCACATGTTGCATCTTTTCTTACTCATGGGTCTAAAAGGGGCCTTGTCTGGAACATATGCAAATGGATGAACATATGCAGATGGATGAACATATGCAAATGGATGACTAATAGTGGGATGTCTGTTTTCTTGTCAGGCATATTTTTGCTTACAATGGAGGGCTCATAAACAGGACGAATCCTATTGTGTCAATATTCCTATGCATATTTTATCACATTGCTGAGGAGTAAAAGGTCTGCAGAACATTTCTTGAGCACCACAAGGTCCCAGCAACCAGGGGCAATAAAAACAACAACCAACGATGCCTCACATAGGAACCCTGAAAATGGGGATTTGGATTGCCAAATGTTTAGAATAGCTTGCTTCTGTGCCTTTAACATCAGCTTGACTTGCAGAAACCAGCAGTTAATAGACTGGTTCACTTTACTTCTCTTGAAAAGTTTAATCACATTAAACGGCTGTAACTCAAGGTACAGTTAAAGCCGCAGGAGCAGGGGCTGGTAAAATGTTGGCAAACTCTCCCGCCATGAATGTCAATGTACATTACGTTCTGCATCTATAGCCCTCCTCCAGGTTCCTCTTCCAAGGGAGCCTTGGAGGGTGGCAACAAGGAAGAGGGTCTTCTTGATGGTGCCTACCCTCCCCCGAATTATGGAACGTTCTCCCCAAAGAGGCCCACCAAACACCAACATTGTTATCTTTTCAGCACCAGGTTAGAGCAGTACGACAATGGAACCAATGACCTGGGGAGGTTGTGGGCTCTCCCACACTAGAGACCATCAAGAGGCAGCTGGACAACCATCTGTCAGGTATGCTTTAAGGAAAATTTACTAGGACCCTGAAAGGTCACCAGGATATGTCTGCAAACCCTCTCAATCATCTAAAACCACCAGTAACCAATTCTTGTTATTGTTTAGATAGAAGTGCAAAGTACAATGTGACAAGAAAACCACAGCCCCCCCCCCCCCGAGGTGAGTGGAATTTTCCAGTTGCTTGCTTCGCAGAAGCAAACGGCACCTCTTAATGGTACCTGGATATCTGCACACAACCCTAAGAAAGCTTTGCACACAAAACTAAGAAGCTTTGCAGCCTAGCACGTACTGCGATGTAGCAACAGGATGTGGACTTTGAAAGTTCTGTGCCTATAATGCGTATAAATAACTGCTGTAACCGCAGAACACTCTCTCACTCCTTTGCTTGTGGGAGCTTGATGCATTGCCTCAATAAACAGCTTGCTGTTTGAATCTTACCCTCTTGTCTATCTCACATTGACACTTGGCTGGACAATGAATTCCCTCCCTAGGGAGAAGCGGCATTCCCGCTCTTACCACATAATCAGGTCCTGGATTGTCTTTGGCTGATTGTTTAAAAACTGTTTTTATATATATGTTGTCTGTGTGTATGCTATCTGTAACTATGTTTTTATATAAATGGTTTTTGTATTTTGCCTCCTCTCATATGTACCTGCCTGGACCCTAAGGTCATGAGACCCTGCCAAAGGAAGTGAGGCAGGTGGCTACCAGGAGAAGGGCCTTTTCTGCTGTGGCACCCTGGCTGTGGAATGAGCTCCCTAAGGAGGTTCATCTGGCATCTACACTATATTCTTTTAGATGCCAGGTGAAGAACTTTTTATTTTCTCAGCATTTTAACAGTCTATAAATTCAGTTTTAACTTTGCTGTTTTAAATTTCTGTTTTAAATTTGTATTTCTGCACTGCTGCTGATTTTATCCTGGGGGGATCTACACGTCGTTGTGAAGGCGCTTCCGTGCATGTTTTTTTAATATGTACCTAAATGAAGCGCGTCTTTCTTTACTGTCTCTGGTGCTTTTTCTTTCGTTTCGTTTCGTTGGAGCGGTTCACACTTTTCTAAATTCCTGTCCCTTCCGTCGCAAGTGGGCGTTTCTTATAGGCTGGCTTTGGTGGATGCTTGTGACGTTCTCCCTTGCTCACCCCCCTTTTTAAAAAAATTCCTCAAATCCCAGAATTCTCTGTTTGGGTCGTTGTGAAATGCAACAGAGCAGTTTGGGGTTGGCCGCTCGACAGTTGGCGAAGTCTTCATTGAAGTGTGCTTGGCAAAGGAGCTAGTTCTTCGTCGCACAGTCTATCTTGGCGATTTTCGGAAGGTAATTTTTTTTCTTCTAAGCTAAATTGGATGCACATGTGCGCATGTGTGACGAACGAACGAGTGTTATGTATATAGGATTTTTTTTCTTTGGCCCGTAGTTTGATGCACACGTGCGCATGTGTGACGAACGAACGAGTGTTATGTATATAGGATTTTTTTTCCTTTGGCCCGTAGTTGGATGCACACGTGTGCATGTGTGACAAACGCACTAGTGCTATGTATAGGAAAGTTTTGTCTCCCTTTGGCCCAAAGTTGCCGGTACACGTGCACATGTGAGACGAACGAACGAGTGTTTTGTATAGGAAGGTTTTCTTTTCTTTGGCCCATAGTTGGATGCACACGTGCGCATGTGTGACGAACTGCTATGTGTTTCAATGTTAATATTCCTGTTGGTTTAAACATTGTCTTTTACTTTTTACTATAGGTAATGGATGGCTTTGCAGCTTTGGGATTTCGGGGCTCCTGTGGAGCCACAGATGGAACACATATTGAAATTGTATCTCCCGTTAGGCAAGGCAACGATTTCATAAATCGGAAAAACTATTATTCTATGATACTGCAGGGGAATACGGACCACACTGGCCGCTTCACCCATATTGAGGTGGGCTGGAGTGGCAGGAACCATGATGCACATGTATTCCGAAATTCATCCATCTTTGAGGCAATGGATGCTGGAGTTTTTTGCCCCTCCAATGAGGTCTGGAGAATTGGGGACGTCGAAGTGCCACCTTTCATTGTAGCTGATGGGGCTTATCCATTGCAGAAATGGCTTATGAAGCCCTATGGGGGTAACCTTGAGCCACCGCAAGCTCACTTCAATTACTGCCTTAGCCGTGCCCGGAACGTTGTCGAACGTGCCTTTGGGAGACTGAAGAGCAGATGGAGGTGCCTCAGTGATCGGCTGGAAGTGGCGGAGGAAAATGTTCCCTTAGTTATTACTGCTTAATTCTGCACAACATCTGTGAAGCCAGAGGTTACGCAATCATTAACAGTGACGGTGCACAAAACCGTGTAACACTTGCGACCCTAGGACAACCCTATGTTAATAATGAAAACGAGCGTGGAGCTGAGGGAATCAAAGTTAGGGATGCTATTTGTACATACCTGTGGCGCAATAGGGAGTTGCATAGGTAAAATTAAAGTGTACTATAATTGCAATGCTGTTGCTGCATATTCCTTCACTCTCTTTGCAACTTTGTTTTGTGTTACGTTGTTTCATATGGAATAAAAACCTTTTGTATTGGCATCTGTACTTCCCTTTTCAACCAGTAGCCTCCAAAAAATGAAGTTTTGTTTAAAAAATAACTTTATTTAAATTAGTAATGTACATAAATAAAAAATAGCACTTCTTGTTTAAAAATGTTTTATTACTTGAAACGAAAGACCATATTTTTCAAACAAAAACACAAAGTTGTTTGTTCCTTTGAAATTGAAAATGACCGCAGTGTACACAAGCAGTTCTACTTAGAAGAGAGGCATGCATTCCACATTAGAGTTAAATAAATTATGCCATGAGGCAGGGGGAAGAATACATTAAAAAGAGAACATGCATTCATCAGTAGACATAAAAACATTGAAATTAAAGGGTAATCTAAGGAGGGGTGGGGTGGGTTTGCATGTGGAGGGGAGAAACTTAACATTATTTACATTCCAACATGCAGAAATGAAATGAGCTTGACTAGGCAGCAAAAGCAGTTCTGCTAAGAAAATTTCCATGCAAAAGTGCAGTTTTTGAAAAGGGGGGGGACTGACGAAAGTATCTGTTCTTACTTTAAGAAATAAAATTGAAATTGACCGCAGTGTACACAAGCAGTTCTACTTTAAAGAAAGGCATGCAAAAGCTTTAAAAGGAGGAAAATTGAACCCACCCACCTCCCCACTCCTCGAGCGCGGGAAAGGTAAAGAGTAAAGATGGATGCTGCTTTTCGCGGCGGATTTGTGGGTTGGCTATAGACTTTAAGCACAATAGACGCCGCTATGTAAACAGCAGATTTACACTAACCTAACGAGCACATATGCACATCCCTATCATCAACTAAAAACAAAATTATAAATGGGAAAGGCAAAAGAGGAAAGGAATGAGGAAAACTGAACCCACCACACCTGTCCTCGCATGTGGGAAAGATGATGATTAAAGATGGATGCTGCTGTTCCCACTGGAAATGGTATCGGAAGTCGAAAGGCAACAAAATAAGTCTGGGCGGGGTGGGGAGGAAACAGCAAATAAATGTTACACACGTTGGAAGAAGGAAAGCATTGAATTGACTTAAGACGGAGTAAATAACAGCGCTCAAAAGCCGGGAAACTGCGATTTGAAAGTAAGCCTGTGTGTCTCGATGAGCTTCAGGGCGCACTCGAGACGCACACAAGCGACTTCACAACGACGTGTAGACTCCCCCCTGGATGTGCTTTTATATTGCATTTTATATCATGTTTTTATACTGTTTGTTTTATACTTTGAATGGTTTTAATTTTTGTGAACCACCCAGGGAGCTTCAGCTATTGGGTGGTATAAAAATGCAGTAAATAAATAATATATTTTAATGATTTTTAATTTTTGTGAATCGTCCAGAGAGCTTAGGCTATGGGAAGGTACAGAAATATAATATATTAAATTAATGAAACTGAATGAAGGATAGGAAAGAAAATCATGTTTTGCAGCCAGGAAAGAAAAGAGAAATGGGTGTTTATGTATGCATTTATGTAATAACAGCATTTATATATCACCCAATGATTGTGTGCTGCTTACAAACAGCAAAACATTAAAATAATTAATCACACAGCAATAAAGAGTAAAAAAAAATCAGTAAAACAAACTCCAGTATAAAAATATCAGTTGTAAAAGTATGAAGGTATATAAAGCTTATACGTATATACACAAATATATATCAACTATATAATAGCAGCAAAAAACTTACTTGGATATAAATGTAAGGCATAGTTCATAGCCCTGCCTTTAGGCACAGCATAGTAATAAGCAGAAGTTAGTTTGACATAGTTTATTGCATGTGCAATGTGATCTTGGGAAGTTACAAAAGGGAAATCAAGGAGGGTACAACCACAAGAATAACTTCACTCACTCCTACTTTTGTAGCTTTTGCTGTACTTTGAAGCTTTTGCTGTACTCTGTGTGATACCCTTTCCTCAAATATATTTTCTGACTGCAATATATTTTCACTCATTGCAAGCTGATGCTGTTGTTAACAGGGCTTGCTGCCGGCCGGCCAGCTTTTTTAATTTTAAATTTCAATTATTTTTAAACTTGTACGATTGTCACAAGTTTCTCTACTCTTAACATTAGAGTGTATGTTGTGGGCGGTGGACACTACTTGGCCCATTCACACTTCTCACTTATATACATTAGCTTCTCAAGGCTTGTGCGTTGGCACCACTTCGCACATCCAGACTTATTTATTTAATTTATTTATTGCATTTATATACCACCCCATAGCCGAAGCTTTCTGGGTGGTTTACAAATGTTAAAAACAGTAAACATTAAAAACAAATATACAAAGTTTAAAAACATAAAAAGCATAAAAACAATATCCTTATAAAAAAAGCTATTCTGGGGTCCTATTATTAGAACTCCTGTCTACTTCCTGCATAAACATGCAACTCTGAAACCCTCTTTCTAATGCCTTGAGTTGCATGCCAGCACAGTGGGACTAAGTTACAACAGGTGTCTCTTGGTTGTCTGTGCAGCCTCTGTTGTCTCTCTAAGTCATTGCAGCCAAACCAAAGCTTCCAGCCTCAAACAATTTCATAGAATCATAGAATCATAGAATAGCAGAGTTGGAAGGGGCCTACAAGGCCATCGAGTCCAACCCCCTGCTCAATGCAGGAATCCACCCTAAAGTATCCCTGACAGATGGTTGTCCAGCTGCCTCTTGAAGGCCTCTAGTTTCTCTCTCTCTGCCAAAGTATCCTGAGGGTCCAGCCAGGCTGCGCACTTGTGGCTTGGGATATTGCTTATTGTAGCTTATTGCCTGGTCATGTCCAGTGACTCTTACTTTAAAAATCTCTGCCACCAGCCTCCTCCACCTCCTCTCTGACCGCACAACCGCTCAACTCTGATGCACTCGTAAAACACTCTGGGTGGCAGGCAAGCCTCTCAGGTCCAAGCTACAGGTGCATCTGGGTTGCGTTCAACCTCTCTCTGCCTTATGCCAGCCAGCCAACAACTCCTACCTCAAACAATCCCCCACCCCTCTCTCTGCCAAAGTCTCCCAACAGTCTAGCCAGCCTGTGCACTTGTACCCTGTGGCCAGGGTTAGGGTGCCAGCTTATAGCTTGGTTGAATCTGGTGACTCTTGGTTTAAAAAAAAAAACTCCACCGCCAGCCGCCTCTACCTGCACCAACACTGGATTCTGAGACCAGGCTCTCAGGGCTCAACTAGTCATCTCTGAGTTGTGTGTTCAGTCTAGCTCTGTCTCTAAGAGATATGCCAGCCAGCCAAAGCCACAAATCTATCTATTTTTCTCTGACATGCACTTCAAATGCTCTGCATTGAATGCTAGCAGTGCACACAGAGTCTAGCTCACAAGTGAACAAAGTGGAAGGGAAGGGGTAGCGAAGCAATGACATGCCAGGTTCCAACATCTGCAGCAACAGGGCATCCGTAAAGATGAGAGCCTATCTCTCAACTAGCACCTCACTGATTTCTGACTCCAAGCAGAGCAGCAGCAGAGAAAAGCAGTAGGCTCAGCTGAACTAGAAGCTAGAAAAGGACGCCAGCTCCCAGAGAGAGAGAGAGAGAGAGAGAGCAAGCAGGAGTTTGACAGGGGGAGCATAGGGGAAGGGGAGACCAAGGCAAGGAGGAAAGAGGCCTCAAGTAAATCCAGGAGGCTGCTACCGTATTTCTTCAATTGTAAGATGCCATCGATTGTAAGACGCACACTAATTTCAGTACCACCAACAGAAAAAAAGCTTTGATTCTAAGAATAATAATCGCACCCGCGATTCTAAGACGCACCCCATTTTTAGAGATGTTTATATGGGGGGAAAAGTGCGTCTTAGAATCGAAGAAATACAGTAATTCAAAGAGGCCGTGTGCTTGCCATGTGCTCCTGAGTGCTGAGGCAAGGGGTGTGTGGTGAGAGTTGCTGCAGGGCCTGAAGGGGATGTGGCCTGATTGCTGATTGTTGTCAGCAATCATTGGCCTGATTGCTGATTGTGCCTGAGGGGCCTGAAGGGGACGTGGCCTGATTGCTGATTGATTGTTGTCAGAAATAGAAAGGGAGGTGGAGTTGCACTATACGTTAAAAATACCTATCTCTGCACAGAAATACAGGTGGATGAGACTGGGAGCCCCATCGAGAGCATCTGGATTAAAATAAATGAGGCAAGGAATAAAAAGAATGTGATAATCGGAGTCTACTACCGACCACCCAATCAAGGAGAAGATGAGGATGAAACTTTTGAGAAACAAATTGCCAGTGTTTCAAGGAAGTGTGATGTAGTAGTGATGGGGGACTTCAATTACCCCAATATCTGTTGGGAGACAAATACTGCCAAAAGCGGCCCTTCCAAGAAATTCCTGACATGTGTGGGTGATAACTTTCTCCTACAGAAAGTGGAGGAAGGAACTAGAGGCTCAGCAATCCTTGACTTGATATTGACCAATAGGGATGACTTAGTGGATAAAGTGGCAGTTATGGGAACTCTGGGAGAAAGTGACCACGTCATACTTGCATTCTTGATTATAAAGGAAGCAAAAGCTGAGTGTAGCCAAACACGTACTCTGGATTTTAGGAAAGCTGATTTAATAAACTCAGAACTATCATAAGTAAGGTCCCGTGGCAAGGGAGCCTAAAAAGAAAAGGAGTGCAGGATGGGTGGGAGTATTTAAAAAAGGAAATTTTAAAGGCACAATTACAAACAATTACAACAAGGAAAAAAGATAGAAGACAACAGAAGAAACCAATGTGGCTCCACAAAAAGCTTAGAGATGACCTGAAAACAAAAAAGTATACGTATAGGAAGTGGAAGGAAGGCCAGGCTACAAAAGAAGAATACAGACAGGTATCACAGAAGTGCTGAAATGGCGTCAGGAAGGCTAAAGCTGAGAATGAGTTGAGATTAGCAAAGGATGCTAAAAGCAATAAAAAAGGCTTTCTTCAGATACGTGAGTAGTAAAAGACAGAGGAAAGAAATGGTGGTTCAACTGCTTAATAAGGATGGCAAATTGATAACAGATGACAAAGAAAAGGAGAAGTGCTCAATTCCTACTTTGGCTCAGACTTCTCCCAAAAGTGGGTCCATGACCCCCCTGGAAACAGTGAAGCACAAGTTGAGGGAGCAGGATTGCAGTCTGAGATTGATAAACAAATGGTCAAGGAACACCTAATTTATTTGAATGAATTCAAATCTCCAGGGCCCAATGAACTGCATCCTAGAGTAATAAAGGAGCTAGCAGAAGAACTCTCAGAACCACTGTCTATTATCTTTGCAAAATCATGGACAGGTGAGGAGGGCTAACGTCCCTATCTTCAAAAGGGGCAAAAAGGAGGAACCTGGGAACTACAGACCAGTCCATCTGATATCCATTCCTGGGAAAAATTTGGAGCAGGTTATAAAGAAGTCAATCTGTAAACACCTTGAAATCAATGCTGTGATTACTAGAAGCCAACATGGATTTGTCAAGAACAAATCCTGTCAGACTAATTTGATCTCATTTTTTGATAGGATAACCTCCCTTGTGGACTGTGGGAATGCTGTAGATGTAATATATCTTGACTTCAGCAAAGCTTTTGATAAAGTGCCCCATGATATTCTGAACTAGCTAAAAGTGGGCTAGGTTACGTGGATTCATGGTTGGCTACAGAATCAGACTCAAAGAGTGCTTATCAACGGAAACTTCTCAAACTGCAGGGAGGTAACGAGTGGGGTATCACAGGGCTCAGTCCTGGGCCCAGTGCTTTTCAACATTTTTATTAATGATTTGGACGAGGAGGTGCAGGGAACACTGATCAGATTTGCAGATGACACAAAATTGGGTGGGATAGCTAATACCCTGGAAGACAGAAACAAACTTCAAAGTGATCTTGATAAGCTGGAGTGCTGGGCTGAAAACAACAGAATGAAATTTAATAGGGATAAATGCCAAGTTCTACATCTAGGAAATAGAAACCAAATGCACAGTTACAAGATGGGGGATACCTGGCTCAGCAATACTACAAACAAGAAGATCTTGGAATTGTTGTAGATCACAAGCTGAATATGAGCCAACTGTGATGTGGCTGCAAAGAAAGCAAATGTTATTTTGGGCTGCATTACCATATTTCTTCGATTCTAAGACGCCATCGATTGCACACTAATTTCAGTACCACCAACAGAAAAAAAGCTTTGATTCTAAGAAATAATAAACACATCTGCGATTCTAAGACGCACCCCATTTTTAGAGATGTTTATATGGGGGGAAAAGTGCATCTTAGAATCGAAGAAATACGGTAATAGAAGTATAGCTTCCAAATCGCGTGAGGTACTGGTTCCTCTCTATTCGGCCCTGGTTAGGCCTCATCTAGAGTATTGCATCCAGTTCTGGGCTCCACAATTCAAGAAGGACGCAGACAAGCTGGAGCGTGTTCAGAGGACAGCAACCAGGATCATCAGGGGTCTGGGAAAAAAGCCCTATGAAGAGAGACTGAGAGAACTGGGCATGTTTAGCCTGGAGAAGAGAAGGTTGAGGGGAGACATGATAGCACTCTTCAAATACTTGAAAGGTTGTCACACAGAGGAGAGGCAGGATCTCTTCTCGATCCTCCCAGAGTTCAGGACACGAAATAATGGGCTCAAGTTACAGGAAGGCAGATTCTGGCTGGACAACAGGAAAAGCTTCCTGACTGTTAGAGCAGTACGACAATGGAAGCAGTTATCTTGGGAGGTTGTGGGCTCTCCCACGCTAGAGGCATTCAAGAAGCAGCTAGACAACAATGTGTCAGGTATGCTTTAGGGTGGATTCCTGCACTGAGTGGGGGGTTGGACTTGATGGCCTTATAGGCCCTTGCCAACCCTACTATTCTATGATTCTATGACGGTCGTGAGAGTTTTGCTCTAAGGATGACCCTTCATCACCCATGATGTGGAACTTTGAGAAAAAGGCCTCTGGCCCCTCCTGTTTTGCCCTATGGGCTGCTTTGACTGACCTCTCCTTTCCCACATTTTGATTTGTGGATGCCTCACTTCTGCTGAGCTCCAGGTACCCAAGCTTCTTCCACGACATACCACCATGCTACAGAACGTCCTACCTAACTACATTTCTGTGTATCTTGCTAACGTCACGTCAGGACCCAATAATATTCCAGGCATATTTGTAGTTGATAGTTTTTTATTATTATTATTATTTAAAATTGAGGGCTGCTTTTTAAACAGTTGCAGATGAAATTCAAACTTGGTAAAGAACATGGCTTTGCGCAACGCACTTAATATTCTGCGCCTTGAACCAAAAGCCGCATGAATTCCCACTGGATCCACTTTAGAGAGCTGCCCTAAGGACGCTTATTTAAATTTAATCTTTTTTATTGTTTCCAAACACCAATAAATAAAAGACACTACAGAGCAAAATATAATACATATAGACAAACACACCCACAAAAATCAAACAAAGCAAAAACAAAAAACACAAGAATAAAATGTTCTTCCAATATTTTCCCCAGCAAAAAATATGTAACAATGTTATTTTTTTCTTACTCTATCACTGTCAAATCCAAATCTCTAATTTCTCTCTTAACATGTTCTACATTATTGATTGGATCCACAGATATACAAGTCATCTTTTTCTTGTCCCTTCATAAAGTTTACAAAAGGTTCCCATTCAGTTATAAATCTTAAAGTCGATTTTTCTCTCATTATTGCCGTGAGTTTCGCCATCCCCGCTAGCTCAAACATCTTCAGCAGCCATTAAGGACGCTTATTTAGAAGGAAGCGCCCATTTCCTGCAGCTGGTCTTTCCCTCTAATTAGGATTGCAACTTGAGGAGCTTATTTTGACGTTAGCTTGAGAACGGGAGAACTTATTTAAACGCCCACCACCTTACTCCTCTGCCCTATTTATATAGCCTCCAGCAGGGCTTCCTACTCTCAGCGAGAAGCAGTAAACAACCTGAGCCCACCGAATTTGGGAAAAACTACATTTCCCAAAATGCTCTGCTCTCGCCTAGGGACTCTGTGAAAATTCCGAACCCCTTCGCTAACACCAGCGGAGTTGAGCGCGAAGAACAAGGCAAATAGGATAAGCTGTGTTCGTGTATGCTGACGAATTGAAGGACGCTCCCTGACCCACCAAATTCACGGCCTGAAAGGAAAAGAGCGAAGCTGTCCAGGCCGGGCGATGAGTTACCTCAGCGGAGGTTCTGTTAGGTCCCTCCTAGACATGTAAGTGGCCCGTGGTGTGAACGGGATCCTCGCAGGATAGCTCCCCTCGCCCCACAGATTTGCCTCCCACATGCCACAGCCCCCCATTTCATCCCTCCTTGATCCTCTCTACTCATTATTATGCCCCCTCAGCCCGGTGCCTTTTTCCATTGCCGCCCATTAAGCCACCCCCCCCTCCCGTGCCATGACCCCCGGTTAGGATTTAATCGGAGCCACTGTCCAGCCCCTCAAACAAAGCAATAATAGAGTGCCTCTGCGCATGTACAGAGAACGTTCCCCTTCACCCCCGAGTCGGCCTGCCACGGTATCTGTATCTTTAAAACAATATCAAGACATTCTTTGGGAGTCATGCTTTTATCTCTCAAAAGATTCACAAGTACATAAGAAGAGCCTGGCTGGATCAGACCAAGGGTTCATCTAGCCCAGCACTCTGTTCACGCAGTGGCCAGTCAACTGTCGACCAGGGACCCGCAAGTAGGATATGGGTGCAACTGCACCCTCCCACCCATGTTCCCCCTGCAATTAGTGTATATAGGCTTATATACTGATACTGGAGGTAGCACATAACCATCAGGACTAGTAGCCATTGACAGCCTTCTCCTCCAGGAATTTATCCATCCCCCTTTTAAAGCCATTCATTTGCTGGCCATCACTATATCTTATGGTAGTGAATTCCATAGCTGAATCATAGAATAGTACAGTTGGAAGGGGATTATAAGGCCATCAAGTCCAACCCCCTGCTCAATGCACTGTGCGAAGAAGTCCTTTTCATCTGTCCCGAATCTCCCATCAATCAGTTTCATGGGATAAGGGGTATGTGTGTGTGGGGGTGTCTCACTATCCATTTTCTTCACACCATGCATAATTTTGTACACCTCTATCAGGTCTCCCCTTACTTTCTTTTCCAAACTAAAACCCCCCAGCTATTGTAACCTTCCCTCAAAGGGGAGATGCTCCAGCCCCTTGATCATTTTAGTTGGCCTTTTCACCTGCAGGCGTCTTTCTCTCAAGCTACAAGCATTGACTATGCTGGGTCTCTTCCCCATTCCTCTCAGTTGGCAATGGCACCCATGAGTTAAGTACAGAAAGCACCCCGCTAAGAGAAGCACACAGGTGCAAAGGTTTGGCTTTCATAATCAGGCAGGATTAAGCTCAGAGGTCTTTTGAGGTGTTTTGTTAGAAATTAACTGCTGTCCATATTGTCCCAGTGCTTACCTCTGAAGTTATTGCTCTTAGTGTTTCATGCTGTGCACACTTACTGGGTAGTAACTTTAATTGAATCCTACAGAGCTTATTTCTGAATAATCATGTAGAGCAGCCTTCCCCCATCTGATGCCCTTGAGACGGTTGCACTTGGCTTCCATCATCCTTGGGAGATGTAGTCCAAAACATCCAGAGTAGCCTTCTGTAACCTGGTGCCCTCCAGACTTCCTGATGTTTGCCCATGCTGGCTGGGGTTGATGGGAGTTGAAGTCTGGAGGGCACAAGGTTATGGGAGACAGATGTACATGTTTTGGCTACTAATATTCTTTCTCACAGATGACTTACTGTTTTCCATTGCTGCATGCGATCATAGAACCTGTCATTCCTAATCACTTTATTTTTTCACTACATTTCTTTACTGATAGCCAACGCGCTCTGGGCTTTTCATAAAACTTAAAACCATAAAATGCAACCGCATAATAAAACATCATATAAAAACCTTTCAAAGTTTAAAATAACAGAAACAAATCAAAGTAAAAACCAGAGTAAAAGCCAGTAGTGTAAAGTTCTAAAAACACAGTAACACTTTTAAACAAACAACTAAAGGACTAAAACCCCTGCAAGAATAATAATAAAAAAGTCTTCATCTGGTACCAAAAAGCCCACAACATAGGCGCCAGGAAAACCTCTCTAGAGAGGACATTGCACAACGAGGGTGCCACCACTGAAAAGGCCTTCTTAGTGGCCACCCACCTGACCTAATTTTGTGGTGGCACCCTTTGAAAATGATTTTAGGGTCTGGGAATGTATATATGGGAGGAGACAATCCTTCAGGTAAATTACCTGCAGCTTCCTGTTGCTTACCCTCGAGTAAAGTTTTGTATTATAGTTTCCAACTTTCGTCTTCTTATTCTTCTTATTCTTCTTCTTCTGGGGTTTTATTGTGAAGCAAGGCCTGAAGGCCCTCTTACTTCTAACAGCGAGGCAAATGATTTACAAACTACCGACTAAATTACTAACTAGCAAAAAAATGCCTATGGCAGAGATCACGCAAGATCGAAACTCAGGAATCCTAAGATGAACACACAGGTCTCCAACAGGAGTTCCTTTCTCCTTTAACGAATGAAGGAAAGCTTCCCATTCTCCCAAATATTTTATGCAATCCCATATCATATGATCAACTGTCTCCCTTACTCCACAAGCTGAACTGAGGTGTGATTCCACCTGCCCAATATCAAACAGATTGCTTTGAGTTGCACAATGTCCAGACAACACTCGAAAAGCACAAACTTGCTGAGCTCGACTGGGCTGATTAAACAATCTAAAACTTCATAAATTCAGACAAAAGGAAAAAGCTCTACGGCCAATGTTACTGTCTTCCCAGTGTTGTTGCTGTTGTTTTTGCCAATTTAGTACACACTCCCTTTGCAGGGAGCTCTTAATTTCATGGCATGACAAGGGCAACTGAACATCAACAAAGCACCTATATAAGGCTCTTTTCACTGTACTATCCACTACTTCATTCCCTAATATGCCAATGTGAGCTGGGTTCCAACAGAAGCCAGTCTATATTCCCATTGAACACAATTCAGAGCACATGGCCCATATTTCATTTAAAAGGTTATTCTTGCAATCTACACCTCCCGACTGAATAGCTACTAATCCTGAAAGAGAATCGGACGAAACAAGGGCAGAAGTTCGCCTGATTTCAATAATCCATTCCAATGCCAAAACTCTGGCCACCACCTCAGCTGACATAATCGAAATCCAATTAGTTAGCCAATAGCCTTTCCTTATCCCAAAACTAGGGATACAATATACTGCACCCACAAAACCGTTCAACTTTGTTCTGATTCTTTCTTCTATGTCTTTAACCGCACCTTAATCTGCAGATATTAGTAGATACTCATCTCCTTACTGTTGAAGATCTTCACCTGCTGATTTCTGTAGATTAAACTACTGTTACAGGCATGGGTGGTGGCTGGGCTGAATGTTTTGGTCAGTTGGCAACCTTAACAATTTAATGTGTTTTGTGTCACAGTATCAGAAGACCTTTACAAGTGGAAACATCGGATCAGAATCCAAGTACATTTGTTTCAGTCACGCGTCAGACTTGCTTTTCAAGAAAATAATCTTTGCCTTCAGTAGCAGCTTTGATGCTTTTAACATATCTGGTTCCCTTACTCCTATCTGTGCACTACTGCTCTTTGCTACACTCAAGTTAAACCACAAGACCTTGAGGAAGGATGTTATGTCCTGCTGCTGGCTCTTCTGATAATTTCATATTGTTTGTCCTTGACGACAAACGGCTACAACCATTTCGCGTCAAAAAAACCACATACTAAACAACTGGTAGCAAGCAAACAAAGGAGCAATAGTACTAGATAGAAAATGTCTCTGAGAGCAGATTTGATCTGCCATTTTATTTGCTTATGGATAATTAATCTAACTTACATAAATATAGTTAGTGCTGGATCTGAGCACTAACAACAGCCCAGCCAGATGCCTCTAGGAAGCTCACAAGAAGAGCAAAATAGTAATAGCCAACCTCAGCTGCTTACCTCCCCAACCCACACATGGCAATCAAAGCTATACAGCTTCTGAATGTGGCGGTTGCATTTAATCTTCTGCCTAATAGCCAATGGCAGGCATATTCTCCATGAGTTTGTCTCACCCAGTGGTTTTCTGCCTTCAGGGAATCTCTAACCACATTGATTCATCTGCTATTGATCCACTCTGTCAATTGTATTGTTTATTGGTTTATTTTTTTAAAAAATGTGTTTTGCTCTTCAAATATGTCTCCGGGTGTGTGTGTCTCTTTATGGCACCCCTTTACCCACTGATTCCCCCCAAACCCTGCAACATCGCTGCTGCAAAGAGGCATCGATGGGGTTACATGGCATGAGTGAGTGCAGGCTGACCTTTTTGTTTGTTTGTTTTCTGGCAACTCTGCGCAATATTGTAGGTTTGAAAGCCTGTATCTGCGCATCTGCACTGCTATAGTGCAGAATTAATATGTTCTGCATAATAACTGGCCTTACTTTCATTCCAGACTTTAATATTGCCATGGTGGCCATTACTAAACATTCAGCCCACCCCGTCCCCTACCCTGTATTCCCATGCTTACCCTGCTCTGGCATCCACCCCCTTAATCCAAACTGAAGCCACTACTGACACACATACAGACAACCATGGTGACATCAGAGAAATGTAAAAACTCGTGGTAAAACGACACATCGAAAAAGCGCAGCTTCGCAGGTAATAGCACAATGTGGCTGCGAGTTGGTGGCTGCATCATATAAACAACAGGGTGCAACTGAGCAGCCACGACAGAGTATATAGAGCATATAGAGAAGTCCCAGGGCAACTTAGATTAAGATAAAAACACAAATATCATACAAAATATAAAGTACAAGAATAAAATAATCATGCAATAAACAAATACCATAGAATGTATGCATGTTGCAGAAGATCCAAAACATTTTGCCACCTGAGGCAAAGGACAAGATGGTGACAGGACAGCATCTTCCAATACACCTGAAAGCAATAGACTAGCTTGGGTTGGGGGTAGAGAGAATGGCGGGGGGCAGCTACTGCCCCAACCCTCAGCATCTTCTGTAGAAGGCAGCTGCCTCTTTTATTTTATTTATTGCGTTTAGATCCCACCCTTTTTCCTCCAAGGAACCCAAGGCAGCATACAAAAGTCCTCCTCTTCATTTTATCCTCACAACAACCCTTTGAGGTAGGTTGGGCTGAGAGTCTGTGACTGGCCCAAAGTCACTCAGTAAGATTCCATGGCCGAGTGGGGACTAGAACCTGGATTGCCTGACCCCCAGTCCAACTACAGAGAGAAGGGCCTTAACTCAGTGGTAGAGTACATGCTTTACATGCAGAAGATCTCAGGTCCAATGCTCAGCATCTCCAGTTAGACAAAAAAATATTCCCGCCTGAAACCCCAGAGAGCTGCTTCCAGTCAGTGTCAACAATACTGGGCTAGATGGACCAAGGGTCTGATTCAGTATAAGTCAATTTCCTGTGTTCCTATTAAATAGCTTTGGCATGTTCAAGAGTGCACACTGAGTTTGTGCAAGGCACTTTTCAGGCCATTGTGTCTGAACACTGTTTCACATAAACTGAGCGTGCCTTGAGCAGCAGTGAGCAAAAAGTAGATCTCCAGATTTTGGAGTTTTCAACTCCCAGCATTCCTGTCCATTGGCCATGCTGGCAGAGGTTTCTGGGAGTTGAAGTACAAAACGTCTGGAGATTTACCTTCTGCCCAATACTGGCCTAGAGCCCACCCACTAATGGCTACATTAGCAGGGGAAGAAAGTTTTGTTGGGTAAACTGTCTCTCACATAACTGCTATTACTGATCTTTTCACTGAGAAGTTCCTAATAAACTTCAGAGAACCTCAGAATTCCCTGGAGCACAGTTTGAAAATCCCCAGTCTACATCATTATTTAATTTTGTTTACCATTCAGAAGCCATAAGAAACATTTTTGTGATTAAAACTCATTTGAAGTCATATTTTATTATACAAGTAAAGTTTGTTAATATCTATTCCTCTTTTTCGTGTGTTTTTATCATGAAACACACCAATATGTGCAGTGGGTACTCTCTCTCTCTCTCTCTCTTTGTGTGTATATCCATATTGCTTACAATTTAAGAAAATAGCCTTCTCATTCTGGCGCCTTCCAGATATATTGGACTACAACTCCCAGCATCTCCCAGCCAGCATGTTGAATCTTACTTTAATACTGGGGAAGGCTGTATTCTTGCGTAATTCATATCAGTCACCAAGAAAGTGTGTCGTCTTACGAGTGCTTTTCATTCCTTGTTTCTCCTCAGATGCCTTGATTGCTTAACAAGAAACCTATCCAGATATGCTGCAGATATTAAGCCTTTGCCTCCCAACATAAAAGATAAACTGATTAAATTACTGAGTATCCAGGGGCGGATAACTGATTCAAATATTAGTATGGTAAGATTCCATTTAGACCATGAGTCTTTTGCCACATTCTCATCATTGTGTCTTATAAAATAGAAATACATTATTCCTTACAGCCATTCCTGCCATCTTTGACCCATCTTACATCAGCTCTCAACTAAGGTAATAACAGAATATGGGTGCATATCCTGGAGGAGATGATACACTATGAACCCCTACAGCAAACTTTAATAGGCTTGCACCCAAAGGCAAGCTTTCTAAAAACACTGAGACACACAAAAAAAGTATCAAATAGTCTTGTGGCAACTTAAAGACTTAAAAATTTTATTATGGTATAAGCTTTTGTGGACTATAGTCCACTTAATTAGATGCATAACACGTTATTCTGAGTTACAGGTGTGTATACACACACGGATGGGGGATTGTAAACAGTGAGGTCAAAGGGAAATAAAATGCATGAAGTAGAGGCAGTGACCATGACATTATTAACCATGGCCATTCACAAAACAGGTGTTGCTGACACTGAGTAAGCCAATTAATGCAGGTAGTGTGATTTTAAAACAAAGCACAAAACAGTGTTATCCTGATTCAAACCCCAGGAGATAGAACTGAGCCTCTTAATCAATATGATTGTCATTTTCTGTATGTTCTGCATTTTACTTCCGTCTGACCTCACCATTGACAATCCCTACCCATCTGCCCAAACCAGGTGTATATGTACCTGTAATAAATGTATTCAACTTTAAGGTCTACAGGATTCTTTGTAGTTTTTGCTGCAGTAGACTAACCCTCTGGAAACTGAGACCAGTGTGTCTTAATCCAGAAAAGCAACTACTCTTCTGATGTTACCAAAAAGTCTAGAGCTTACTAATATTTTTGGATGCTAACAATGATGTCATCATCGCTTAACTGGGTTGTGCAGGAATAGATCATGTGACTAGTCTGAGAATGCTAGAATACAGTAGCTTCAGGGAACTCTTTCCACATCAGTGCGTCTGCAGTATCATCTCAGTGTCATGTAGAACTTTCTGGGGCATGTTCTAAAACTGGGGTTCACTGTATGTGAACTCAGGAGTGTGCCCCAGAACACCACCAGTACTTTCCTGTGGATTGTTAGTGTGGGTGACATCTTTGATAGCTGGGGGAATGTTATTTTCCCAACATGACTCATCCCTTTCTGTCTTCCACATTCGGACCCTCCAATGCCATCAGGAGGATGGGAGGTTTGGGAAGGCTGCCATAAGGGAATCCTGGTATAAGATGAGTTTTTAGTGGTATATTACATCAGTGAGATTAAATAGAATTTAAATACAATTTTAAAGCAAATATTTGAAATTTGTTAATAGACTATTGTCAACAGAGTATTCAGGATATTATCCACTTGCAAATGTTTATGGGCATTGAGGTATTGGAAGTATAACAGGACACAAATTAAAATCTGAGCCTCTTACTATACTGTTAAATGTCCTTGGGGTGGAGAATTTCAGAGTTGCAAACTTCATGGTGGAAGCAAAAATAGTTTAGGTTTAGTACTGGAATTTTTCCTTTATCCCTGAAAAGCAGGTTTTGAAATTGCATCCCAGTGGATGAGGCTGGACCAGTAAGAGGAACCACTGGTGGTTCAGTATTGCAACTGAAATGAATTAAGCAATTTATTGAGGCACAACACCCAATACAATGACAGTAGATAAAGCAATAACAAAGCAACTTTTCCAACCTCTGTTTTAAACAAATGCCATCGCTTTGCTCCCAATCTTGGTCATGTGCTGGGCCGCCAGGGTCTCACACATGCAGCGTCACTGTATGACAGAGGTTACGCGGAATCAGCTTTTCTGCTCCAGTCACCCATGATAGCTGACCTTAGCTTTTACTGAATCCAGTATTCCTCTGGGTCTGGCAAGACTAGATTAATAACTGCAAAGTGGCTCCTAAGTGGACAAAATGCATATGAAGTCAAGAGGCCCACAACTGAGGATATGCTGTAAGGATGTGAGAGGCAAGAATCGGGTTCAGTGGACCAGGGGAACATCTAGTCACTGCAGTGTATTTAGGAGGCTCTGCTTCTGAGTGGCAGCTGCTCAAAAAACACGAAATGTCACTGAGAGTTATTATACCAGCACTGCATATTTAATATTTCCAAATGGTTTGAAATCATCCACCTCCAACCCAGTCCACTTTTATACCTGTGTGTGCTATAGAGAGGGGATCCTCAGGTGGAACTTGTGACAGATACTAAAAGCACTTTGTAATTTGTGAGGGTGCTTGTGCTCCACCATAGAGAATTTGACTGACATGTTTGCATTTTAGGTATTGCACCCTGCAGTGGAGGCATTGGACCTTCGAGACTGTGATATTTCAGATAATGGCCTGCAACACCTTTGTAACTGCAAGCAGCTTAAAAAAATAAACTTGAGCGTTTGGAAAAGAACCAGACTAACCATCACTTCAGAAGGTATGTTTCTCTGTGTTAGTTACTTGAAAAGACATTGGCGGAATTAAGTTAAATTATATTTCAGTTTTGTTTTTTTCCAAATTACGATTTAAAAAGAAAATAGCTTTCATCAAGGGAGGGAGCAATCCTATGGGCCCTAGATAGAGTCTTCGTGGCCATAGGATAGTTCTGTTTCCTAGATCCAAGTCAGTGTCAGTGCTCTGACCTCAGGGCCAGGAATATGCCCCCTCCTCCTCTCAGCTAGCAGAGAGAACTGCACTGGCTGACTCTCCAAGGCAAAGCTGACCTCAGAGAGGACAGAAAGCAGGCATATCTGTGAGTGTGGAGGCTGGCTTATGCTGTATCCCCAGGCCTTCCAGCCCCCTTCCCTCCCACTCTCCGGAGCCCCAGCTAGAAGGGCAATAAAGACCATCTAGCCAAAATGCAGAACAGCAGGAGCACGGAGGCAAAGATCACCTGCGTCTATCCTCCTGCTCTGTACTGGATGCAGTAAGGCTACAGTGAACCTTACTGGCTCTTGATGCAATTACATCACTTTTGTCTCTGGATGAGCTCTTGATAGTGAATACGAAGTTTCAGGGAAGTATTTAGCTGATGGTAGTTGAATAGGAGTCATAGAAACAAAGGAAGCGGGAATGTGACGCGACAAGGTGAATGTTCTCTTTGTTTAAAAATTAAGTAAGTGTTGCAGTATTGTGGAGAGTCCATAGCTCAGTGAAAAAACAACAGTCTTGGGGCAACTTTAAACGAACAGATTTATTCTGGCATAAACCTTTGTGCATGTACTTTTTGATGTTCACGCTGAAAATGTTTTGATACGCTGCATTAAAGTAATGACTTCTTTTGTGCTCTTATGTTCAAACTTCTGGAGATAATAGCGTAGATGAGAATGATTTGCTTTATCTCTTCAACAGGTGTTGTAGCACTGGCCTTATCATGCCCCTATTTGCGTGAAGTCTATTTTAAAAGATGCAGCAATCTTACGGACAGTGGTGTCCTCGCCCTGGCCCACAACTGCCCACTTTTACAAATACTCAACATAGGTGGATGCTCCAGCATCACAGACACATCACTGCAAGCACTTGGACAGAACTGTGGGTCCCTACACAGCGTGGACTTCTCATCTACCCAGGTAAGATTGGTGGCAATAAAAATACATCTTGCAGAATGGCATAGGCAATGAAAAAGAAAAAATTGAGAACTGTCTCATAATTTTCTTGATTGTTATCAATATTTTGGGATTTGCAACTAAAATCATGTGAAATGATAACTATCTACTGATAAAAGTAAAATTGGTAATACTGGAGTCTTTGGCTTGACCAACGTCTTAATTTTGCTTAGTTTGATTTCTATTAGGGGTTAGGTAATAATCGCCTTCCATGGAAAGAAATATCAAGCATTCTCTTTCTTGCTTGGAATAAGAATCAAATCAGGGCTGGTGTCAGAGGTCAGCATTATTGGGTACTTGACCACTAAGACACCCCCTTACTGCTCTGTTTGCCATTGCCACCTGCTCACGTTCTCTTATCCCTTTGGCCCAGAGGGAGGGAGCCAGGAAGTAATGGGGTGGGTGTTTGTGAAAAGAAGAATATCACCTGCTCCTGGCTGCTTGCTCATCTGCTCCTCTTCTCTGAGCAGTGGTGGGGATTGGGCCCAAAGGCAGTGAAAACGAGTGGGTGATTGCAGGGAAGAGAAGAGGGAGCCACTAAAGGGACCTTGACAGAAGACCCCTCAAAACCTGGAGCCAGTACTTGTGTGGATATGCCAACTGGAATAAGCTTTAGGTCATGTTGATGTACAACTGACATTTAATATTAACTATAGATCTGGTAGCATCTTTCTGGATAAAGAGTAAATAAGCCAGTTTTATACATTGGTTCTGTAATTTCTAAAATACAAAGATGGAAAGATTAGATCCATGTGACTGAGAAGTAACACATTTCAAGAGACAACAATTTCCCTCTTATACACACAGACTCTCTCTCTCTCTCTCTCTCTCTCTCTCTCTCTCTCACACACACACACACACACACACACACACTTACCTACATTCTAGGCCTAATAGCAACCAGAGGTGTGTCTCTTATGCTGTCTCCTGCATCATATATTTGTGTCAAGGTGGTTGTCAGGGATTGCACTGCTTCTGTAGCAGACTGTCTACTTCTAAAACTGCCACAAAATTGGACCTTCTATTTAAATTGTACTGAGCTTCCAAAATAGCTGACATCTGGCTTGTAAATCTGGTTCTCCCAACTCGCCCCTTTCTCTCCCACCCACTTTATTCTCTATTTCTTTATTAACTTCCTTAGATGTCTTTCTCAAAACAAAATGACTCAAGGCGACATATAAATGAAAAAAAATACAAAAACGTAAAACAATTTAAAACAGCTAAAACCAATTACCTACTAAAGTACCGCAACTTCATAAACAACTGAAACATCAGTGTTAACCATAAACAATTCAACTGATACATTAAGAAGCCCATCATACGTTGTCAAATGCCTAGGAACAGAAGAAAGGCTTAACCTGGTGCTGAAAGGGTGACAAGGTTGGCACCCGATGGACCTTACTGGGGAGAGCATTCCACAATTGGAGGGCTACCACTGAAAAGGCCCTCTCTCTTGTTGCCATCCTTCAAACCTCCCTGAGAAGAGACACTCAGAGGAGGGTCTCATTGTATGTATGGGTAGGTTCAAACTGGGAGAGGCGCTCCATTGGGTTTGGAAACTTTAAACTGCTTTAACAAACAAGTTAACACATTTGCCAAGCACTCCTGGGCATGGGTAGGGCAACTTCTAGTACAGGCTAGAGAATCAAATAAACTCCAGTTTTCAATGTAATATATTTAATAAAGAAGCAAGCAGAGAGGAGTTCAGAACAGTCAGTTGCTTTTAAAAATGACATGTAATATTAAACTAGCTCACAAGCACTCACTTATCAGGATTCTAAGCGTAATGCATCAAAAGAGCTTAAGAATGGCAGCAGCGGCAATGGGGAGGATCCACCCGAGATTCCTGAGTATGGAAAATCTTGCTTTGACTTTTTGCCAACTACCTGAAAGACAAAGAAATGATTTCACACATACAGGTGTTTTTATGGGGGCTGGATAGGTCCGGGGGCTGGGGGATGATTCAAACTGACCAATCTATAGTTTCGATCAGACAGATGGTGTTAATAATAATAATAATAATAATAATAATAATAATAATAATAATAATTAATTAATTAATTAATTTCTTACCCCCTCTCCTTCTGGATTGAGGCAACATCAAATATAAAAATCCTCCAGATGTCTGTATAATGCTGAGTCCACCTGGAATTTGTACACAAATGCAGATTTTGAGGTCTAACTCAGCCTGACATATTCTTTGTCAAAATATATTTCCAGAAAAGAGGGAAGGGGGTAGAGAGAGGAAGTTTGGTTTGTCACAGGTTATTAATGTGCTCTGCACGTGGGCTGCTTTTGACAAGCATTTGGAAACTTCAACTGGTGCAAAATGTGGTGGCAAACTTGATCTTTGGAAACTGTTTTTCTGATCATGTCATCCAGTTTTTCTTCATCTTCATTGGTTTCCAGTTTATTTCCAGGTGCAATTCAAAGCACTGGTTCTTACCTGTAAAGTCCTCAGTGGTGTGGGACTAGGATATTTGAAGGACTGCCTCCTCTGATACAATCCTGCCCACCACTGCATTCACCTACAGAGGCCTTGCTTTGCATCCCACCTCCTTCAGAGGTATGTCTGATTGGGACATGAGACTGGGCTTTTTCTATTATGGTAACCAGACTGTGGAACTCCCTCCTTAGAGAAGTTCAGGTGGCTTCCTTCCTTTTTTTAGCTTTTAAGCTGTTGATACTTTTAAAACTTTACGTAGTTTTCAGTTTGTAAGAAATTTCTGTCTCTCCTTGCTGATTATGCATCAGTGCTTTATTGTTGCTTTTTCATTTCGTTTTTACTGTATTTTCCTTGGTGGTTTTTTTTATGCAGGGTGCATTATAGGCCTGTTTTAGGGCCCAAAAATTGTGTGTGTGTGTAAACATTTTTCAGTCAATTGGAGAGGAATTATTTTGATTTCATGTGAACTGAAGAAAACCAGACTGAAGCTTGTTATATGTATTCTTCCAGAACTGCTTTAAAGTTGCATTGTTAAGTGCACAATTATTGTATTTTTATGTAGTGTACCGACAAGAAACCTTCTTTTTCCAGGTTACTGATGATGGTGTAATAGCACTTGTTGGTGGAATGTGTTCAAAGAACTTAAAGGTACTTTTCCAGTTTATTTATTTATTTATTACATTTTTATACCGCCTAATAGCCGAAGCTCTCTGGGTGGTTCACAAAAATTAAAACCATCATAAAACAACCAACAAGTTAAAAACACAAATACAAAATACAATATAAAAAGCACAACCAGGATAAAATACAAAGCATTCTTAGTAAATTATATATTACATTTCTTAATTGATTTAACAGGGGTTTCTTTTCATTGCTGTTTTTGTTTGTAATGGTCATTGATGTTAGTATTCACTCTGATTAACAGGAGATCCATATGGACCGGTGTGTGAATCTGACTGATGTAGCTGTAGAAGCTGTCCTCACTTGCTGTCCAATGATATACATTCTTCTGTTCCATGGATGCCCACTTGTAACAGGTGATTTGAAGCATTGCCTGTGGTAAACAGGCCTAGCTAATTTGGACAACAGGCTTTGAAATGGAAGTCAGATGAGAAATGTCAAGAAAAAAATATCAAGCTACCTATAACCATTAGAACTTGTTACTGACTGGAAGGGAGGATGACTTTCCCTATTGGTTCCCCCCAAAAGAATTATTGATAGGCTGACACTAGTCAGGATGATGATGATGATGATTTATTTATTTATTTATTTATTACCCGCCTCTCCCTTTGGATCATGATCCTCCTGACATACTGTAGCCTTTTCTAGCTACTTGGGAAGCTACTTGTGTACCCTGTTTTTCAAAAAGAGCTCTGGACAGCTTATATAATAGTTTCCAGGTAGCCTCCCATTTCATTTAAGATGTTTGTAAACTTCATAAAAGTCTATCCCAGAACAGTTTACAATACAATTTAAAATCCAGGCAGTGCTTGGGACTAGAATCATGTGGGCTTTCAGACCATTGTGGGGCAGGACTCCAAGTAGATAACTAGGGTTTGCGGGCATGCATTGGAAGGAAGGTATGAGAGGAGCTCTGGATTAGGGTGTTGCAAGGCAAACATCTAGAGATGCTGGAATTCCACTGGTTCTCCTGTGCCATTGATGCCTACCAACAACAGGTGAATAAATAATATAGTATATTACCCCCACTACCACCACCAAAAGGATTTCAAGATGGTTTGTAGTTGATTAAAATCATCATAATAGCAAAACAATTTTAAAACAATCCAAATAAAAACCAAAGAACAGCAAAAGAACTAAAATTAGCAGAAAAGAGCAGTGGAAAAATTGGAAGTTGTATGTTCCAGTGTTACCAAAAGCTCATTGAAACAAACATGACTTATAGTGCAATCCTATGCATGCCTCCTCAGAAGTATATATATGAAAGTATGTATAGGATTGCAGCCTTAAAGACCTGCTTGGAGAATATCAGAAGGGAAGGCTAGACAAACTGGAAAATCCAACAAAACATTCATCCAGAAAACAGCAGCAGCAATTTACTGACCTGGCATTCAGTTGCATACACAATGATCCTGTAGGAAGATACATGAGACCCATTCCTCTTCCCCAAACTATTTGTTTATATTGAAAAACTGTATTTTTCATCCTTGTTTTGCAGATCGTTCCCGAGAAGCACTGGAACAGTTGGTTGGATCAAACAAATTTAAGCAGATTTCATGGACTGTTTATTGACATTTTGTTTAAAGTTGCAGACAGTACTTGTTTTTGAGGAATGAACCATTTCTGGAAAGATTTATCCCCCGGTGATATAGGGTATAGTTCCCACTGATGAGCTCACTTTCCATTCGTGTTCCTCCTTGTTCAAAAGTACTAGTATTAATGCTGTGTCTGTTGATATTCTCGATAAGAACATTGTTTTTGTGTTCATAGAGCAATACTTGAGGTTTATAATGAATATTATGCTCTGTACTAATGTAAGGCCAAGAGTAAATGAGGACATGAAGAATGTTGAATGATCCAGCAATTTGTGGGAGTAAGTACTGTATAATACCAAGTTGCTCAGCCGCTACTTTGATAGGGACCAGTTAGGTTTCCACTAACACTATAACTGGAGCCATGTTTTCTTCAAGTTGCTTCTCATGTTAAAATAAAAGTTCCCACCTTCTTCAATTGGTAAATGTATTTTCTTTCATTCTTTTAGGAGCCTAACAGAAAACGTGTGTTCATAGAATTCCTTACTTTGTTTCTAGATGGAAAAGCTAACAAATGATCTGATGCTGACAATTTCTGACCCAGTGACCGCTAGTGACATTTTGGTTGGTCCTAGTTAAAGTATTGCCTGACTCTGGGCTTTAGGATTTTCCTTGTGGACCAACATGGCTTCCTTTTGCTTTTTGTGTTACTAGGAGATATATTCCAATCAAGTCTTGCTGGATTGGTATTTTGGATTTCTTCCTTAATGCTATATATAACATGTTTGAACATGTTTATTAGTACATCACATGTCTTAGAGAAAAACAAGAGTTTCAACTAAAAGCTTCAGAGGGAATTTATTGCATATGCTGTCCATCTCCAGAGTTATATTGTATAACTTTAAAAACCCTTTTAAATATGTTATTGCAATTAAAAAATATCTGATTAGAAACTCATCTAAGTATATACAATACCAGTATAAATTCTTAATAGAATATAAATATTCATAGTTATTCATAACAGCCCCAGTAAGTTTGTTACTATGGTCCTGTTCAGACAACACACTAAGCCATGGTTAGGCCACTAAACCTTTTGCAGCAAATGGTTAGTATGTGTGTTTAAACTGTGGTTATGGGGGCCACTATGGAATGGTTCACACAATGCATTAAGTCCTGGTTCACATGACACGCTAAACCATAACATTTAGCTCAAGATGCTTAACCACCATGGCATAGTGTGTCTTTTCCCCTCCACTACCATTTTTACTTCAGGGTTGCTACCTGTGACTTTTTTCACAACAAAGATGGAACACTGTCTATGCAAGTTATAAAGATTCAGAGAGTCCTTGCATGAGTTGTGCTGGAAAAGCAAAGGGATATGTACAGGACAGAAGGGAACAGATGATTACGTGTGAGCGTGTCACATGTATGTAGGTGCTAGGACCCCTTTCATGCTGGCAACTAATAAGTGGGCTGCAAAGTTAATGACGGAGCAGAAGGGAAAACTGTGCTACCATTCATATTCAGAAAAGGAGCATGGTTAAGGAAAGTGACTGTCCATGGCTATGATCACAGTGCTGGGTTAGTATTGTGACTTAAGAGAAATGGTATTTATTTATTTATTGCATTTTTATACCGCTCAATAGCTGAAACTCTCTGGGCAGTTCACAAGGCATCAGACATCTCTGACCTACTGATAACTTAAAGACATAAGGAAATGTGGTGATCATAAGGAAATGTGGTTGGGGGAATGTAGAGGGCATGATGAAGATAGAGAACACTTCTCAAAATGTGAATAGAGATAACAAATATGCTTCCCCTAAATTCTGCAATCTGCTTTGAGCAGTCTTCTCTCTCTCTCTCAAACAGGTTTGATTAAAACCTAATGAAAGTACACAATTCTGATCTGTGATGAATTGTTTAATTGACGCATCAGCACATGCTTTCAAGCTTATTGAAACCATACAGCTTCTATTCATTCATCCACACCCATGTCTTCATTTAGTCTCATTTTCATGGTTGCTGCTGTCATTGAAGTATGGATATTCCTGAAACCTGGAAATTGTTTATTAATATGTCAAGAATTCATTTGTTTCAGGAAATTGCATAATAAGGTTGGTTTAAGTAATATGTGATTACTGTTGCAGGTTTAGGATGATTTGTAGAATGTGCATGTTTGCTCAAAAGTAAGCCCAACTGAATTCAATAGGAATTCCTCTCTAGTAAATATTCTTAGGACTGTTCTTGACTGTTGGCCCCAATACATTAAAACAAAATGATAATTTCAGAATATTATTGCAAGCAAAACAAAAAACCCAAGGGCAACTCATACCAGTATTGATTTATAAAGAATTGGGCTTTGTTTTAGGTTCCAGTTGGTAAAAACATACGGTGCCAGATTTCTTGACAATGGCCCAGTTTGCATGATCACCATGGCTATCAGTGGCTACTAGTCCTGATAGCGAAACAACCCCGAAATAACTCATGAGCTGTTAAGAATATGATGAGCCATGCTGGATCAGTCCAAGCGTCCATCAGTCCAGCACTCTGTTCAGACAGTGGGCAACGAGCTGCCCACAGGAAACCCAGCAACTAATGTACATAAACACACAGCCTCTAGTAGTAGAGGCAGCATATAGCCATCAGGACTAGTAGCCATTGATAGCCTTCTCATCCTCTTAAAGCCATCCAGATCGGTGGCCATCACTACATCTCGTGGTAGTGAATTCCATTGTTTAACTATGGCTGTGTGAAGAAGTTGCTCCACAGCTACTAGCCTTCAGAAGTATACTGGCCTCTGATTTAACTATCAAGGCCACCAGCTGTTGATAGAATGATCCTCCATGAGTAAAAATCATTTTATTTTATGTAAACAGCTATTTGTAAAGAATAAAATCTCAGTCACATACTGGCATGCAAACATTTTATTTACATTGACTAAGGTAGGCATTGTAAGACAAAGTATTTTTCTTCTTTTAAGCTATTGTTCTCAGCTGTTGTCTTACTCTGTGCAGCTGCATCTTCCACTGGTGCAAATCCACACTGAGTCACGAGCATATTTGAGGGTATATATTGGCACCAGCAAGAATTTGAACTGCCAGAAACAGAGTCAAAGTAGTTCAACTAACAAAGCAATCCAGTATTTCTGATTCTGGGACCCATTGAGAGTCACGGCTGATAGTGCCAGACCATAGTACTTGTTGAGCCATTGTTTTCTTGCTGTGTTAATTGGGGGAGGGCATACTCACTGACTTTGTGCAACTGTCTTTGAATCTGATGGGTCACAAAATATGGCCGGCCAGGATCCCCAATCAACACTTCAGTTCCATGGACCTGGGTACATTTCTTCAACCACTGGTGAAGGCTGTCAGCAAGCTCTTCACTGTAAAACATGTCCCCTAGGACAATAAGATCCCATCTGTCTGGCTCTTTACCAATCAAGTTCTCAGTTACAACAGGGAAGGGATCCACATTGTTCAATTCACAGTTTAGCACCATGGCAGCTGCGGCAACTGAGATAAAAGGCAACAACAATAAAAATATCAGTGCACAAATTGTTTACTTGGAAATCCAGAACACTTACAAATTGAAAAGCATTGATCCCCAATACAGATCCCTATGGGATGAGGGGTTTTATATATTCTTCATAAATCAAGGAAGGGGGTTTGTCATAAGTGCATCGGTGTAAGCTAGGCTGGGCGAGCAACAGGGCAAGTAGGGTGCACACTTACACATATACTTTAGGGATAATAGAGGCTTAGGCTTGAGGGCTTTAAGAAAAGCATACATATAAAGGGAACGAATCTGTAATAGTATCAAAGATATATTAGCTGACAAAGCTTGTGACAGATGCCAGGTGTCTTTACGAAAAAGGAAGTCGAGATGGTAATAAGGTTATGAGAGGCCAAACTGTGGGTTGAGTTAACATCTGGCAGTTGCAGAAAAGAAGTGAGAAAGGGCTACCAAGAACTTAACTTCCTTAGAAGTAAACAGCTTAACCACAAGAACCTTAACCGTTAGTTGGCGTAAACAACCAATGGTAAGAGGGAGGAGGTTTCCCTGGAAAAGGGCAGCCTTAGAGATGAAGTGGTCCAATAATTTCAAAGAACTGATATGTCAATAAGAGGAGTGGGATGTAAAAATGGGTATTTAGGAAGGAACGCACAGGGAAAAGTCAGTCTTCTTTCTTTTCTCCATCCATCAAAACCTCAACTGAGTTCAGTGCTGGTCTTGGCCTAGTTGCTAGGCCTGAGACCATGGTCTTTCCTGAGAGTGTTGTTGCCTTCTGTCGTATATTGTTCATTGTTGCTTGTAAGGTAGTGTTAGCTCAATGAGTTTCTTGTCTTCTGAAGCCATTAGACTTTGTAAGTATGTTTTAACTTTCCTGAATGGAGGATTTGTGTGTTTAACTTTTCTTAAATTACTTTAATAAATGATTTGAAGCTATATCTGTTTCATAGAATTCGTGAGTCTTTGAGTGAAGTCAATCCTTCTGGGCATATATCTTCGGTTCTTCCTTCACCTACAATTGTGGGGATTTGAGAAATATTGATGCAAAGTACTGCAGGAACCCATGTTTCCAGGCAGCCTATGTTCAATATCTCTTAAAATAAAGATAATAAAATAAATCCTGTCAGGGACCTCACTGTTTTCATCTATTCATTGAAAAAAAATACCATTTATTCCTACTTTCGGATTTCTGTTCTTTAACCTGCTACTGATCCATAAGAAGACCTCTCCTCTTTTTCCATAACTTCTGTGTTTGCTCAGGAGTCTTTGGTGATGGACTTTGTCAAAAGCCTTTTAGAAATCCCACTAAAAAACGTCCACTGGATCACCCCTGTCTGTGATGAAAGAGTACAGGCCTACACTCTCCCTGTAAGGTAGATCAGGTGAATTCCCAACTAACCAGCTGCCCACCTCAAGCCAGCCAACACTGGACTTAGCACCAGGAGTTACCTTGAAACAAACCACACTGGTTTAAGGCTTTAAAGCCGTTTATTAAGTGGGGGGGGGGGGTTTATGAAAGAAGGGGGAAAGGGGAAAAATAGTTAACTTTAAAAGGAATACCCAAAAAAAAAGCAGTGATGCCAATTAAAACAATAAAAGGTACAGTAAAATGGAGCATGTGGTAGTTAAAGAGCAGTGTCAAAAATAACCAAGCAGAAAATAACGAGACTCCTGCCTGCCTAATATATCACCCGCAGGGGGCTTCCAGCTCCAGTCAGACAAAACACACTCTCAGAACCTTGAGGGTCCTAGAAGACAAATGGTTCAAGGTGCTAGCTCGTCTTATGCTCCCAGCCCTGGTCGGTGGGCCGACTGGCTCAACCAATCCAACCCCCAGCTGCTCCTTCAGTTTCCCCCTCCCAACCGCCAGAAATTTCTCACAGAACAGACTGTTCTCACCAGAGCAGCTGTAATCACTCATTCAATTAGCTGCAGCCTTGAAGTTTCAGGGGATCCAATCGCTCCTGATAACAGGGCCAAGTGGTGTTTCTGTGTAGAAATTAACTGCAACTCAGAACAACCTTATAAGGCAGGCAACAGCTGCTTCCCATGTTCTTCACACTGTCCACACGTTTACTGACACTCTCAAAGAACTCTAAAAGGGTAGTGAGAGGATTTACCCTTCTGGAAGCCATGCTGATTCTTTTTCAGCAGGGCTTGTCCTTCAATAAGCTTACTAATTTTATTTTTAATAATGGCTGGCTGGCTTGGTGGGGTGGGGGGAGTTAGATATTCTTAATCTTAAGGGAAAACCCTCAAAACCCACCTCTTGCTCTTTAACTCAGAGAAAGTGTTTGAATCCTTCTCACCCTTCCATCAAGGTTAAGAAGCCTGGCTCATCACAGGACTTTTCTGCAGCAATTTTCACTAACTAAAAACGTAATATAACTCCTCACCCTTCAACTGCTACTGCTATCTTTCTTTCTTTCCCCCTTCCAAGGAACACTGATGTTACTCCTTTCTTTCTTTCCAAACTTGGCTTGCCACTGGACCCATGAATTCAGAATCTCCCCACTTGGTTCCCCTCTTTCCACACACACAAAGAGCCAAGTATGTCACTAACTTCTTGACAAATGTCCTCAGAAGCTCCCTCTTCCTTGCTGCTTCCCCAATCCCCATCACTACTCCTTCGGCTTACTTTGCTTGACATTTAAATCCCAGTAAAGGGGTCAGGGGCATATCAGATGCCCAGACACCACCATGAGCCTCACATACCCCAGCTGTGCTCACTTTCAGCTGGTCCATCCTCGGCTAGGAGCAAAGGCAGGAGCATGCCATGCCCAAACCTCCACAAATGCTTTCAACCAATTTACCTGAAACATGTTAAGCTAAGAGGCCTGTAATTTCCTGGCTCCCCCAACAGGTCATTTTTTTTTTTTTAAAAAAAAGGCATTACATTGGCCATTCTCCAGTCCTGGTACAAAGGCTGAACTTAGCAACATGTTAGATATTTTTGTTGGAAGACCAGCAATTTCACATTTGAGTTCTTTAAGGTATGTTGTGTGAAGGAGTAGGAAAGCAGATTTGGGGGCAGAGTGTTAGTGGAAGGCTAGCAGTATCTTTGGGTGCAGGGTGCTTCTCCCTGTAGGTCTGATGCAAGGCCGTGAATCGGTTGCCTGGCAAAGTGTGCGCAAGCTGCTTGCCTCCACTTTTTCTCTCCCGCACTTGAAGGAAATAACCTTACCAGGATCAATGTCGTTGGCCACAACCTGCAATGCGCCACTCATCATGGCCGCTATGGCTGTCGCTCCGCAACCGCTTCCAAGATCTAGAATGCTCTTCATTCTGACAACCTTGGGGTTATCAAGAAGGTATCTGAGTATATTTTGAAAAAACAAGAATAAAAACAATGTTGATGGCAAAGTTTGTTGCAGCAGCCTACTTCAGCGTTCCTTGCCGAGAAGCTTGTCTCCTGCTGTGCAGGTTGCAAAGCCAAACCATGGGCGTTGAACTACAGGCTCTTGGGCTAAATTTGGCCTGCCTGAGTCCCCAATCCAGCCCTCTGGGGTTACCCAGAAACCCCCCTTCCCCTGACCATGGGTTATTTCGTGGATTCTTGGCTTTTGTGCCATTTCTTTCCCATTCTAAAACATTTAAATGCCACTCCTAATGCTTATTTACTGGCATTACAAGCTTCAAGCTAAAATATGCTGGGAACTTTCTTTTTTTAAAAAAACCCATCTCTTTTGCCTTTTGACCAACCAACCACCTTTTGCCTTTCCACCCTGCCCCAAAACAACTACCAAAGCTTCTTGAAAATTTAATTTGGGCCTCGGGCTGAAAGAGGTTTGACACGGCTGATGTAAGCCTCAGAGTGCTCATGGTGTGCTATACCTAGATAGTCCCTGGCCTCCTGGCCAGTAGATTGCCCAGTAGGGGTCCCCATATGGCCATACGGCACCTTTCTCGTGCCAAAATCGGCATTGGGGTGTCAGAAGTCGCAAGCGTATTTCTGGCGTGAGGCTCCCACGGCTGACGACTTCTGTGTTCTCCTCCAGAAACGTTCGCATTTCTGGATCCAGGGGTCTTCCCGAAGTCTTCCGATGGCAGCAGCTCCAGAGCAAAGAGCTGCTGTGATTCTTTTGCTTTAAACTTTTTTGGAAGATGTCCCCACCCCATAAGTGAGGCAGCCGATGTCTCCAGCCTATGAAAATCATGAGTCACCCACACTTGGAAAACTCCTTTCCAACTTCAAATTATCAGCACGAAGTGTCAAGAATTGGAGGTGGGAAGAACTCTACATCAGCTGTGGTTTTTAAAATCAATGAGCAACCATTCCTGAAAACAAAAGAACAGATTTATTTATTATTACATTTATATCCTGCCTTTTTTCCTCCAAGAAACCCAAGGCGGTGTACATGATCCTCCACTTCTATCCTCACAACTACAACCCTGTGAGGTAGGTTGGGCTGAGTGTCTGTGACTGGCCCAAAGTCACCCGGTAAGCTTCCATGGCCGAGTGAGGCCTAGAACCCGGATCTCCTGACTCCCCATCCAACACTCTGACCGCTACACCACACTGGCTCTCAGAAGCTTCCACTATTCATGAGGTCACGAGTTAATTGCATAAATGAGTTCTGAGACAGACAGTATTCTTATGGGAGTATAATATTATTATTGGTTATTATTACTTTAAGACATTTCCAGAAATCATCTTGCCCTTTCTCTAAATTGTTTTGTAAATGTGTAAAGTTTTATTATATTAAGACCATTGATCCATCCAGTCCTATTTATTCTGGTAGATAGCAGATCCCATTAACTGGAGATGCCAAGAACTGAATCTTGGACCTTATGCCTGCAGGTGTTGTACTACTTAGCTACAGCTCTTCCCCAATTCTATAATGGTTTCTCTGCGGTTTATAATAAATGTTTGACTGGCTCCTTACAACTGGCTCCTTTAACATGCACATATTTATCTATTTTCCATCAACATATCCCTTTCCACAGTTTTATACCTCAGCAGATAAATCAGAACTTGCATATCCTATCTTGGATACCTGATGCTTGCATCAGAACCTTAGGGTACCTACCTTTGCCTGCTCTTTGACAGGCAGAAATTAAACAGGTGCAACTTTCTATGGCATGACAACACAATAATGAGATAAGCAATTCCTATTGAATTTTTGTCCGATATGCAACCCGGAAAAAGGCCCTGCCGGAAAAAGGGTGGTAAACCTAACCCCAATCCCTGCAGTGATCTGTTGGGTTCCCTTCCCCTCCGTGTTTGTTCAGGCTCTAGAACAGCAGAAGCAAGGGGCTACCAGGCCTTATGCTAACCAAATTCACACAAAATGCCTTCCGATGCCCTAGACCTATTCATCCATGTTGCCATATACATAGGTGGTACCTTTTCTATCAGCTCCAGCACTTCTAACAATAAGTTAATATCTGATCTACAGATATTAAGAAGTAATCATATTTATCTCCATACTGCAACAACTTTCACTGGCTGCTTTCTACAACTCAAGCTGCTGTGAATGGCACAGACTTCGGCAGGTTTGTGAGTGTGTGTGAACAGGTTTTTTCTTCTTCTTTTTAGTCAGATTATAGTCTTCTGACAGTAAAGACTACTATTAAATACTGCAGTATAACATGAGAACCTGGAAAACATATCTGATTGCTGGAAAAATAATTGAATGTGAGCATAGGTGGATGAATTTGTTTACGTATTACCATATATAGAATCATCTGTATTATAGTACAAAACAGAGTTTTGCAGCATCTTAAAGGCTTACAAATTTATGGTGGCATATGTCCACAAAAAGCATATGCCTTAATAAATCTGTTTGACTTTAAGGCTTTTTTGGATGCAATCCTATATGTATGTTCAGACAGAAAACAGTCCTACAACTCCCATCATGCCCCAGCCAGCCATGCTGGGAGTAGTAGGACTTTTTTCTCTTGGTCTACAGACTAACCCAACTATGTCTCTGCAGCTGTATTAGTAGTACAGAATGTCTAATTGGCAAGAGAAATTGAATTTAATTTTGCAGATTTAGGGCTATCTCTGTGTATGGGGAACAGCTTCAAGCAGCGTTTTCTGTAAAAAAGTGGCTTTTGAACTAAAGTCAACTCTACAATTAGAAAAACTGGACCCCAAGCAAATACCACTTGGTGCCCTTCAGGTGTGTTGGACTATAATTCCCATCACCATAGTGGGAATTGTAGTCTAACCAGTGGAGGCTGGTGGTTCTGAGGTCAGTGGGGCAGTAAATCTGCTCCAGGTTTTAGTCAGACCAAGTCACAACTCTAAAAGAGCAACCACTCCTTTCGAGTTCTGACTAAAGCCCTGAACGGATTCGCTGCCTCACTGACATCAGAGCCACCACCAGCCTCCACTGAGTCTAACACACACTTATCACTATAAGTAGTGATAAAACCTGCATATATAATCTACTTGTGCTAGTGCGAGCACCACTTAAACGTAGCACTTGTTTGCAAACTCAGCTTTCCCTTCAACGTAGCGCTAGTTTGCAAACCCTGAAGCTGCTCTGATGCGGAAAGCAATCAGCTCACTCGCCTTGTTGAAGCCTTTCTTGTTGCGATCGCAGCGACGTCAATCACAGATTTTTTAAAAAAGAAGTAGGAGCCACTTGCCTTCACTTCCGGTTATCTTTTGAACTCCGTCCTATGAGGGGAGGAGCACCGTTGCGAATTGGGGAGCCGCTCCGTCCAACGCACATACAAATCTCTATGATATCTTGCACTTTTGTTTTGTCCCCCCCTCCCCCCATTGGCTGCCCCTCACGTTCAATTAGGAAGCAGAAGTCTGGTGGCTTGTTTAGCTATAGCTTCTCAGCATGCTTCAGATTTGTGTCTCTTTGATCCCGTGTTTCTGATCCAAGCCTTTTCTTTCCTGCTAAAGTTTTTGATTGAGTGAAACGCTTCTTCTCACAGTGCACAGTTAACCTATGGAATTCACTACCACAAGACAGTGAATTCCAGGATGAGGAAGAGGAGACGACTACTATCCGTGGCTACTAGCCCTGATGGCGATCTGCTACCTCTCCAGTATCAGAGGCAGTAAGCCTATGTACACCATGTCCTGCTTGTGGGTCCCTCATCGAAACCTGGTTGGCCATTGTGTGAATGGAGTGCTGGACTAGATGGACTCTTGATCTGATCCAGCATGGCTCTTCTTATGTTCTTAAAATTTAATGATGGCTACCAATTTGGATGGCTTTAAAAGGGGGTTGGATAAATTCCTGGATGAGAAGGCTATCAACGGCCACTTGGCCTGATGGCTATGTGCTACCTCCAGTATCAGAAGCTGTATGCCTATGCACACTAGTTGCTGGGGAACATGCGCAGGAAGGTGTCGTTGCACTCATGTCTTGCTTGTGGATTTCCTATGGGCAGCTGGTTGGCCACTGTGTGAACAGAATGATGGACTAGATAAACCCTTGTCTGATCTATCATTGCTGTTCTTATATTCTTTCTTTTCTTTTAACTGACCCTGCCCTGTACCTTTTACTGCAGTCTGGAATACATGCAGAAATGTAGCCAGCAGCTGAAGTTCCTCCTAGCATGAAGATCAGCGGAGAGGGCAAAGTTTGCCTATTACATTTCACTGTGTTGTGTTTCACTTAAAGGCCCAGGAGTAGGGCCAGTGTCAAAAAGTTGGTAACCCTCTTCTCTGGTTATGATTTTTCTTTCTACATAAATACCTTAGCGATACGGTGTATCTGTCCATGTCATGATGTGATTAAATACACAACCACATCCATCTTTAGTCATTACAACTGTCAGAAATGTGGATTTTAAAAACAAATATGTTCTGGGTTGAAAAAATTAGGTTGCCAACATTTTTATTGGACCTGCTCCTGTGCATTTGACAGCAGACTAAAAATGCAGCAAGTGACACAGGTGTAGCTTCTCCCTTCACTTTTTATCCATGACAGCAACCCCCTCACTTTTTATCCATGCCAGAAAACGTATCACCAGATACATTTCTGTGTGTCAGGCTGCTGTTAAATGCAGAGGGGATGGGTGATTAAAAAAAAAAAAGCTGGCAACCTTTGCGGAAATAGGAATTAGTGTTGTGAAGTGTAGCAATTCTCCTTACCTCAAAGCTACTGAAGATGTGCCTCAGCCCCATGACAGCTGCATCCCAACCTGCTGGGATGGAATTGATGCTGGCCTACTTCATACAATGACCTTTCCATTACCAAGGCAACAAGAGGTATATGTTCTGGAACTTTCTACTGTCAAGTATGTTCTTAAAAAACAGCCACAAATTATTAAGCAATCTTTGTGTGTTGCATGAAGGTGACAGCTAAGATGGGTCTTTAAATCCTGTCAGGGTAAACATTAAAAATATAATAATGCTCACACTGTATGACCCTACGGGCGTGCTTAGAGTAGACTCATTGAAACAAATGGGATTTAAATTACACTGGCTTTGGATGCAACCCAAAGCCTAGATTTCCCTAAATTTGTGAGGTTATGAGGACATCTAGTGATCATATATGTAAGTACAAGGAGTACTAAAGAGTACTCATGCTATGAACATTTTTCTAGCAAGGCTAGAACAGACATTCTCTAATTAAGTAAGGCATGGGGACTGTTAAGAAAAGATAGCAGAAGGAATCAGTGCAGTTGCTAGAATTGCCAACTGACCAGAAAAAAATAACCTGGCGGGCTCTAGTGTCTTTTATTTATGTATCTATGTATTGAATTTTCAGTGGCTGCTCTCAGATTGTGGAACTCCCTCCCAAAGGAGGTTAAGTTCTCTCCCTCTCTGCTCTCTTTCCCACCCCAGGCAAAGACCACTTTATTCAAAAAGGCCTTTGTCCTGTAAGTAGGTCTGTGGGTTGGCTGCTGTTTTTATTATGTAATTGTTATGTTTTATTGTATTTCAACGTTTTATTGTTTTAATCTATTTTAAATTGTTTTCATCAGCTACCTTGAGTGCCATTTTTTGGTAGAAAGGTAGACTATAAATCAAATAAATGAATAAATTTACGTAAATATGAATATCCCACAGTCCTTCAAGGCAGCTGTCTATAAGAAAAAACTGAATGCATAATAAAGTATTTTTAAAGGGCAAGGGTAACAAATAATGGCTTTAGGATGTTGGTGGAGAAATTAGGTAAAAGAGCCTCCAACTTGGTGCCCTCCAGATGTGTTGGACTACTGACCTGGAAATTTGGAAGTACCCCATTAAAACCCTCTGTCTGATGTGGGAAAGTGCACAAGCATCCAGAGTCTGTCCCCCTCCCCTTCTTACCTTTCGAATAAAGAGGCACAGAAAAGCCTCTTGCCTGCTGCTCAAGGTTGTCTTGATCTCTTGGCTCCTTATCTACCATGGTCAAATGCTGCCTTTTCCTAAAACAGTTCTGCCTTGTGTTTAGGAATCAGGCTCTGTAATACAGACCTGAAGGCTACATCGCTTCATTGTTTACACCACCTAAGCCCCCTGACTGGGCATTTTTGGAAGGGTCAGAGCTTACTTGGGACTTTCCATTGCCCTTGGGAAGGGGGGTGCTTATTGAAGAACAGAATGCAACATTTTGTACCGGTCATAGACTGCAAAATATGGCATTGTTTATGTAAGAATGTTTGTTTGTTTATGGAACATGTATGGGGCTTGTGATTAGTCACGAGAGGAAGGAGGGAAAGTGTAAGCTCATCAGAGTGACTTGGAATGCTATAAGGAAGTGAGGCAGGTGGCTACTAGGAGGAGGGCTTTCTCCGCTGTGGCACCCCAGCTGTGGAATGAGCGCCCCAGAGAGGTCCGCCTGGTGCCTACACTGTACTCTTTTCGTCGCCAGCTGAAGACCTTTTTATTCTCTCAGTATTTTAACACTTAATTTTAACTTAAATTTAAATTTTACTGTTCTAACTCTGTATTTTAATCTTATATCACTTTTGCTGCATGGTTTTATCCTGGTTGTGCTTTTGATACTGTATTTTGTATTTGTGTTTTTAACCTGTTGGTTGTTTTATTATGGTTTTAATTTTTGTGAACCGCCCAGAGAGCTTTGGCTATTGGGCGGTATAAAAATGTAATAAATAAATAAATAAAAGAGTGTTGTTTGTGGATGAGGGGTAGAGAATCCTGCCTCGGTTTGCTGGGGTGAGTGTTCTCTCCTACGTGTGTAGTTCTGAATACAGGGTTTTGCATCTGGACATGCCTGGCTCCCGTTCCCTCCCTCTGATTGGGGAAGAAATTCCCTGACACTACAACTCCCAGAACCCCCAGCCAGCCACATCTTTGCCCTCTTCTATATGACAGTGCTTCAGGTATTTGAAGAGTGTACCGTCTTTTCTTCTCCAAGCAAAACATACCCAGTTCCTTCAGCCCCTGAAGTGTTGATGAATTGGAATCAGAGGAAGCGTTTCCCCTCTCATTGCAATTAATGTATACTTTGCTTATCATCTAAGGCCCACCTCCAGGTGCATACTCCAAGGGAGGTTCAGAAGGTGGCATCAAGGAAGAGGGCCTTCTCAGTGGTGGCCCCACAACATTATCTTTTTGGCACCAGATTAAGACCTTCCTCTACTCTCAGGTGTTTGGAAGTATATGATAAGATTCTTAATTCAGGTTCTGGATTTCTTTTTGTTGATTGTTAAAATTGTTTAGGGGGGGGTGCCGTCCATATGTTTGTATGTAAACAATTTTTATGTGATGTATGTCAAGAAATCCTTTTTTCTTTTCTGCTTTGAAGTCTAGCTGCCTGTAGAAACTTCCTTTCATGAAGAGGGCCCTGCATGCATTAATTAACTCACCTGTGCATGTTATTGTATCTTGATCTAGTCTTCAGGCCTTCAAGGTCAAAGCTGAATTCTTGCCAAAATTTAACCAACCAACTGCAGCTGGGCTGCAATGAGAACTTTTCATTCCCTTCTCCAAAGCCCAGGAAGTTATTGAACCTGCCAATGATTGGCTAAGGAAGCTCATCTCACAATTATCAAGGGCCTGGGGCAGGTATAAAGCTGATGGGGGAGGGACAGTGTTGCCATTTGGTCTTTGGTGTTGTTTCCAGTCTGATCTTCGAACTCTTGTCTGCCTGTGCTAACTTGTTTTTGGACCTGTGAGCTCTTGGACCCTGTCCTATTGGAAGACTCTTACTTAGGCAAAGGATAGGATAGGAATAGCTTCTTGTTATTTTTGCCTGCAGCATTGTTCCAAAGGGTTTCTCTGGTCTCTCTTGTATTTGTACACCATTTTAGCCCTTCCTTACTGTAAATACATTTCAGATCTTTTTTAAAGTTTGAGTGTGCTTTATTCCATTTAAGCCTCAGTACTGTTAGAAACACGATTTGAAATTAAAATTCAAGGACAAATGGTGAAAGTTAACACTCAGTATTTTATTAGACAGAATTGCAAGTCTGGGTGCTCCAGCAAAGTAGGCACACCCACAAGCTGATGCGAAGCTATTTTATACCTTTAACCCGGCCGAAGTGGTCCTTCCCCTGGTTACCCATTGGTCAGGTATTCCAAGGGTTACAGCCTATCCCGGTACGCCTTGTAACTCCTCCCCTGTTTACCTCTCTGCTTCCCTCATTAGATAGTCCACCCATAAGGTCATGAGTTCAAACAACAGATTTGTTTCTCTTCCCCTATCATAACCACAAGGCCATAAATTTTTGACTGTTAACAAAGGGGCTTCAATCATGCCTTCCTGTTTTTCTGTAAGTTCTGACAGTTATTTCCTTTGCTCTATTATCTCTACAGAAAAAGATCCTCCATCAGTTAAGTCATGTTTTCCTGTTTTTCTGTAAGTTTTGACAGTTATATCCTTTGCTCTCCTCCATCTGTTAAGTCATGTTTTCCTGTTTTTCATATAACGTTGCATTTAGCTGACCCCTTTCAGAAATCCTTATAAAATTGTTTTGATAATACATTTGCCATTATATTTCCCTTATAACATCTATATAATCCATTGGTTATATCTCTTTACAACATAACATTGAAAAAGTAACATGTTTATCTATTTCTAACAGTACTAAATTCAGAGCATTCCGTTTGTTCTTGCTACTGTTTATAGGCTTGGGGTATGAAATAGAAGTTGTTGGCTTGAACCCTTGCTGCTATGCCCCAAGGGTGTCCTCCTTTTCATATGGTCACCCTATAGGCTAAAGCAGTCCACCAGTAACGGCTTACACTGTAAGGAGTTGGGGACCCCCTTGGGGACTCCCTTCACTATGTACAACATTGTATTTTTAAGGTTTTTAATCTTTGTAAATGGCCTAGAGAGCATTGGCTATTAGGCTGTGTAGAAATGTAAAAAATTAATTGAAATGTCCCCTCCCCTAAAAAGCATTTCAAAATATTATATTTTCAGTGAGCCCTATCACTTGGGCAAATAGAGAACGTTCTTCCGAATCAACCAGTTTTCTCCTGGCTTTCTATATTTCAGGGGAAGATCAAACCACTGCTTTAATCCAACTCTTCCAAATTCCTCATATTCTCAGCCTTAACCAAATCCATCTTTTCCCCTGCGGTGAGTTAATTGGTGGTCGGAAAGAATACAAGTAGGACTGCAGTGCCCTCTGGGGTTCTACCTGCTTCTCTGTTCCCCCACTCCAAACAGTCAACCAGCATTTCATGCCCCACTGAGCACATTCGGTTCTCCGTGGGCTGCTTTGGGGTTTCCCTCCCCGTTAGGTATTTGTTCTAATGATTTTTCATAGTTCTGCAAAATGCAAGCTTGCTGATAACCTCCCCTCTCCTGCACAGAAGGTGTTGTTTTAGCTGGATAATCAACAGCACTCAGCTCTGAATATGGTAAAGAGAGGGAACTATTAGCCCAAACACAGAGAGCTCCATCACACCAGTGATTTATCGCACACTTGCCATTCCTGGTATGTGGATTTGCAGTGTGGTACTCACATGACGTCATTCCTGTCCTGCACTCATCTTGCCCCCCTCCCTCGTTGTGTTTTATTTTGGAGCGGGGAAAGTCTGGATTATTTTCCCCTCTCATTTTTTTCCTTTGTTGGGGGTGTGTGCTAATGGAATCTTGATGATGAAAGGGGAGGGCAGGGCGGTTCTCCTCCGCCAGCATGGTTGTAGGGACTTGTTAGTCTGTTGAATGGACTTTTTAGTGCTCCAACCGCCCGCCCCCCAATTGCCTGCAGAAATGGAGCCCAGATGAAACCTTTAATTGCTAAATAACAAAGCCATAGCGAGGGTGGGGGGAAGAGCCCACCCTAATCAGAGTACCACGAACAATGAACTGCAGGAGGAAGAAGGGGCAGGGTGGAATGGAAGCGCAAACAAAAAGCCATGTGAAAGGGACCGTGTGCGAGGGAGCCTTGCAGTGCTTATGAAATGGAGGTAAAGAAAACTTGGAGACAAACCAGAGGGGGAGAAATAGGTGTGATGGAGTCCTCAGAAACACAAAAATTAAATGTCCTGGAGTTCTTTTATTGTATTTAAAACATCCTTTCCCCCCTACCTATTTGTCTTTTGGGGGCATTTTATTTTGTTGATTCCTACACACACACCATTTTGGGGGGGGACTTTAGCCAGTAAAAAGGGACTCAAAATATAATCTACTAAATGCTGGTCCCAAGAAGCCCCAGTGAGGGTTACATAACAGTATGCATTAGTCCCCACCCACCCCAATGACTTGAATGTGTGCAAAACCGTAAGAAGTGGCCCCTGCTACCCTGAAGAAATGCAGAGTCTGAGAATAATGGAAACCAGTCAGAGTGATGATTAACACGGAGCTTGTGGATTACCTGTATTTACATGAGAATAACAGGATTGCCTTGAGTGAGGAAGCTTTGCATTTCCATAGCACTTTGTCCCTGGGTGGGCCTATGAGGGATTCACAGAGGTGGGCAAGCACCATTCTCTCTATGGGGAAATGTGGGTGTTAATAACCTGGGCTATGAGACGTAGAGGATGTCCTGTGCTCTTGAAAATTACTTGCACAATATCAGTGGCCTTGTGGCAAGACATGCCTACAACAGCCTTCCCCAACCTGGTGCCCTCCAGCTGTGTTGAACATCAACTCCCAGTAGGGCTGGCTGGGGTATATTGGGAGTAGTAGTCCAACACAGCTGGAGGGCACCAGGTTGGGGAAGCCTGACCTACAGTGATGCCTGAATGTCAGGAATGGCCAGATCTGTGCATGGCTCCCCCATGTGGTGAACTACGCAACCGCAGGGGGCAGCTTCTTAATGAAATGCATTCAGGCCCCGAACTAGGGATGAATGAGAATTTAATTTATGTACAGAAATCTTTTTTTATTATTATTGCATTTCTATACCGCCCAGTAGCCGAAGCTCTCTGGGTGATGAACATGTCCTGTTGGCAACCCCAACCCCAAATGCAAGCAGGAGTGCATGTTCTCCAGAAATGTTTGCAAGTTTCCAAAATTGCGTTCCCATTGGAAAAAGACTCACTCTTTTAAAAGTGTATTTTAAAAAGTGCATGATTGCAAAAAATGTGCTTTTTCACACTTTAATCTAGTGGGGGTGGGGGAACAAAACCAAAAATGAAAAGATCACAGTGGAATGCAGGAAAGAACTGAGCTGGGCGTCAAAGAGACACTTGGAGAAACTCAGCTATCGTGAAAATTGCTTTTTCACCCAACTTTACCCTGGACTGACTCTACCTATCCAGCCTGGCCATTGGATACTCCGAGGACAGCAGGAAAGAAAGTTTTATATTATAGTTTACATTATGGTTTTAAATTATGTTTTATCATGTTGTCTGATGGGACGAATCACAATTTTTGTGTACTGCCTAGAGAGATTTAGTTGTTGGGCACTGCAGAAATGTAGTTAGTGAATGAATGAAAGGCAGAGGTCAGTTATATGGGCATTTTTCAGAGCATAATTATGTGGGAGCTCAACGTCCCTGAAATAGCACCCCCACCTTCATAAAAAGGGGCCACTAAACTAAGAGGCACAGCAGCTAATGATCTGAGCTGTAAATGTGGTAATAGAGGGGACTCGGGTGGATATAAGTTTGGGAGTCTTATTCAAAACTTCTGCAGGAAAATGAAACTGCAAAGTAAAGGTAGACGTGAACTAACTGGAAAAGTCCATTCTCAGGGCTCCAGGGTTTACTTCTGGGAAATACCCCTTCATTGGTCGTCGTCATCATCATCATCGGTCAACAGACAGGGCTTTTAGAAAGCCTGAAACCAAGGGGAGGTGAGCTCACACTAGAATATTAGAAAGATTATTCAGGGACTAATACTTTGTAATGAGTAAGCTCCAGGGCCCGCTCTACAATTAGGTAAGGTGAGGTGATTGCCCCGGGCAGCAGACGATGGGGGCAGCTAAGGCAGTGTTCTGGCTGCTGGAGGACAGAGCTGTGTATGCCATGCAAACTACCCTGGACCTAACTCTCTTAGAATACTAGAACCTGGGGTCATCCTATGAAACTGATTGGTGGGAGATTCAGAACAGATAAAATGAAGTACTTCTTCACACTATGCAGAGTTAAACTATGGAATTCACTACCACAAGCCAATTTGGAGGGCTTTAAAAGGAGGTTAAATAAATTCCTGGAGGAGAAGGCTATCAAAGGCTACTAGCCTTGATGGCTATGTGCTACCTCCAGTATCAGAGGCAGTAAGCCACTAGTTGCTGGGGAACATGGGTGGGAGGGTTCTGTTGCATCCATGTCGTGCTATTGTGTGAACAAAATGCTGGACTAGATGGACCCGTGGTCTCATCCAGCATGATAAAGGGTTCTTATGACCCTTTAAACTAACCTGTGGTGTGGCAGGGAATACCATCCCATTGGTAGTATTGAAGTTTGATTCAACTGCCTGTCCAGCTGGCTTCTATACATGAAATGGGGAGTGGACATCTTATAGAATCATAGAATCATAGAATAGCAGAGTTGGAAGGGGCCCACAAGGCCATCGAGTCCAACCCCCTGTTCAATGCAGGAATCCACCCTAAAGCATCCCTGACAGATGCTTGTCCTTTGCCTCAGCATCTTGGGCTAGCCCTGGTAAGCTCCACTGAACCCATTAAGACTTACTCTTGAGTAAATGTGCATAGTGTTGCCTACTACACACCTGTCTTTTAAAATAGTTTCTTTTTTAAAACGTCCTTCAACATTAGCCACTGGTAGAATGCATGAGATAAGGCTTGATTGACCAATGGTCTGATCCTTAATGGCAAGTCCTAAAATACTTTCAAAGCTGTGTCAGCTCCTGACCCAGTTTAGACTGGCAGCTTCTGAAAGGTAAAGGCTTTGGAAGAGATAAAGGGAAAAATTACTGCCATGAAAGCAAGAAGCTGTAGTAGCTGAAAAATCAAATGGGAAAATAAGCCACTGCTGGCAGGAAAAGCAATTAATTGGCTTTTTAAAAAAATGTTTCAATAGCCAAGCTTTCCATTTGTTTTCTAACCATCCAAGAAGTTGTACAATAGCATGCAAAAATAACCAAAACCCCATACCAGTAAAAGACAAATAAATCATAAAATGCTTGAGTGAATAAAATGGTTTTCAAAACTTGCCCAAAAAACCAGGAAAAGGGGTAGCTTGTTAGATTTCTCCAGAGAAAGAATTCTTCAACTGCTGTGCCACCACAGAGAAGTCCCTGTGGTGATCAGATTTCTAGGCACAATTGGCTAGAGCTTCTGATGCTGAGTTTAATGAATCTTAAAACTACAGGAATTCAACTTTTTTTTTCAGTTGCCAATACCTTCTCGAGAAAAATGCATCATTTAAAATGAAATGTTCTCTTTCTATTAAAAAATATTAGGGATGTGCTGCACTTCTAATCGGACCGGCGAATTAGAAGCGGAGCGGGGGGGCTTCGCCTGCCCTTAAGGCGGAGGCGAAGAGGATTGGGGGGCCGGCGGAGCGTGGCGAAGAGGATCGAGGTGAAGGTGGATCCTTCGCCTCGATCCGGAGCTCCGCCGGAAAGGTAAGTGGGGTTTACCGGGCCCTGCCGCTGTCTCTGTCGCCCATGCGGCGACAGCAGCAGGGCCTGGTAACCCCCCCTCCTCTCCCTTACCTGCCTCCGTCCACGGTCCGTCAGCATCTTCAATTGAGCCCGTGGTTCCAGCAAGTAAGTGTGCAAACAATTGAGCCATTCAGTGCAAACTGAAGCATGTTTACTCAGGATCAGTTCCCACTGTATCCAATGAGGCTTACTCCCATTAACTAATTAATTAGTTGAAGCATTGTAAGGTGCAATCCTATGCACATTTACACAGAAAAAAAGCCCTACAACTCCCAGCATTGCACACTCAGCCATATTTTTTTCTATCTAAACATTTATTTATTGCATTTTTAGCTGAAGCTCTCTGGTCAGTTCACAAAAATTAAAAAATTAAATATGCATGGGATTATAACCTTAGCCGCTGTTTAGGACTATGTGGTCACAAAGTGACATACAATCATGAGGAGGGCAAGAAATGCTGACAAAAATAGTCACTTTTAGCAAACAGGGTGCAGTGAGAAGCTGCCCTCAAATACATATACTAATTATAATCTCAGATGAAAGGCGCCATTGAAGAGGAAGGACTTCAAGCCTTGCCTGAACACCTGGGGGCTGTCTAAACATTGTCTTTGCCCCGTGGTGGCTCCAAATTGGTACAGCATTGGTTATATGATGCAGGTGCCAATTCGGAGCCATTGCAAGGCAAAGAGGTGAAGATGCACAGGAGAAAAGCCAGGGACTTTTCCTGCAGAAGCAAGATCAACATGGCTCTTCTGCTGTCTGTCCTTACTCTGGTGCTGCACTTGGGGTGTTCCTGGATGGAAGGCTGGTAGCCAGGGGAGGGGCCTCCAGAAATGGCCTCCAGAAAGCCTGTGCAGCCTCCGTCAAGATTGCTCACTGCCACCCCATAGCAGCAATGAAAGTTATACAGGTTTGGTGGCAGAGTGGTGCCAACTCAGCGCCATGAAGGTAGCCCCCTGTACTCAAGAGGCAAGTTGATAGGAAATTCCACAGTTTCGGGGCTGCTGCAGAGAAGGCCTTATCTCTTCTGCACACCCAATTGATCTTAGCAGCAATTGGGTGTGAAGGAATCCTGAGGCAGACATACAGGCCGGTTGGTATGAACAAAGGCAGTCCTTCAAATAACCTGGTTCCAAGACATTCAGGGCTTCAAAAGTTAAGTCCAGCACTTTACATTGGGCATGGAAACTTACTGTCAGCCCATGCAACCGGCATAGAATGAGAGTTCTTTTTCCAGACGTCCTGGCCCCCACCAGCCTCCAGATGGCTGCATTTTGTACCAGCAGCAGTTTCCAGACCATCTGCAAGGCAGCCCCACACAGAACATGTTGCAGTAGTCCAGTTGGGAGCTAACTAGTGAAAAGTAGCTGAGGCCAGGTCCAACCACACCTGAGAGAGTTTCAGCTGACGTATATGCAGAAGGTTAGAAAAGGTGCACCTAGGGAAGTGTGCAGAGGTCTGCAGTGCTAAATGTGTTTTTCTCATACAGCTGCTTCCTCCATGCTGTACTGCACACTGGTTTTGCAACGGTAGAAAGTTTCAAAAGCAGCTCATGATGCAGCACAGGGACCAGCTGTGAAAAGCGAGGGTGAGCGGGTGAGGGTCAGGCAGTCCACTGGTTTACCTTTGCAAGCCATTTTGCACTTCAGTGATGTCAGAGTAAATGTTGAATTGCATGCACTCATCACAACAGTCTCCACTACCATGCCCCCAAGAAGCCCCCACCCACCCACCCAATGCAAGCATCTGTGTTGATCTCTCTCTCTTTCTGCCACCTCCAGTATCAGAGGCAGTAAGCCTCTGATTTTTGTTGCTTGGGAACAAGGGTGGGAGGGTGCTGTTACACTGTGTCCTGCTTGTTGGTCCCTGGTCAATAGTTGGTTGGCCACTGTGTGAACAGAGTGCTGGACTAGATGGACCCGTGGTCTCATCCAGCATGGCTCTTCTTATGCTCTCTGTCTCTCTGTATTTGTATCATAGATTTTTTTTATAAGCTAAAGCACCTTAATTACCCATTGCAGACTAATCCACCCCCAAAATACTTTGTACTGCAACAGGGATAGCTGACAGCAATATAAGCTCAGAGAATGGGGAACCCTGAGGTGTGTGATAGATGACCAGCGTTTCTACATCAGTGATTTATTGCACATTTGTGATTGGCCACTCACAGAAGTTTGCAGCTCCTTTACATGATGTCATCAACCTCTAAGGTGTCTCCCATGCTTCCCCCTTTTTATCCTGCTTTCAAAAAGATTGTAGATACAGCAATAAGAGGCATTAATGCAACGTATTGGCAGTGTCATCTAGTGGCTCTATAATGAAACATATACATTTCTGGAGAGAGGAAGTCTTTGATTCAAAGCACGTGTCCACCTGTGTAAAGGAGTCGGTCTATCCCACAAAGAATCCAGAAGCAGATGCCCCAGAAAATTGTGGGATAAAAAGCCTGGTGTCATGAAGCCCAACATCATTGTTGCTGCTAATCAAAAAGTCCTGGTGTGTCAACCCTGTGATCCCTGGCTCCACTACATCACCATGTCTGAGCAATTTGGATACCAGATAGGAAGCTCTTGAGAATACATTAATGCAGAATGGTTTCAAGTAAGTATGAAAATCAGACAACAAAGTGGTGGATCATGAAAGCTATACAGGCATGATTTATAGTTCCAACTTTCCACACTGATTCTTTGAAAGGAATATGTCAATCACACACTTTTCTCCAGAAGATCAGGTTGCATTCAAAGACAAAGAACATATCATAAAAAATCATTTTGAAGATATAAAACCATATTGACCTAAGCATTTGATCTAGAACTAAATGGATAAAACAGGAAAAAGTTAAAGAGCAAACCCAGTAAAATAAAGTGATCAGCAACTCACTGCAAGATTTAAGGAAAATGTAATCACAACTGGCTTTGAAGGGAAGCTGGTAAAGTGCTGGTAAGGGAAGGAGCAGAGCGCTGCAGTCAGCAGAAATGGCAAGAAATGCTCTTGCAGGCTGATTGTATGGCATTCGGAGGGAAAACGTTGGTTCAGCTCAAGTGGACTTGAGCTGGATATGGAGGGCGTGAGGAAAAGATACATTGTAGTAAGGTAGCCACAAGACCTTGAAGCCCAATTCATACAACCAACTAGAGTAATTATACAGAACTGCTTTATAATAAGGACTGCTTTACACCCTGGCCCGTTTTGGATGTAATGCTAAACATTCAGATGATGAAGCTGTATAAGCCATGGTTTAGCACTGTGTGAATTAGCAGCAGCTGGCTTTGGGCTCATGTGCTTCCCCTCCCCTCTCCTCCTCTAGTGTGGCTGCATGGAGATTAGAAACATCCACTTTCTGTTTCAAACTAACCTGTGTTTATTGTTGAATCCAAACTGGAGGGAGCTCTGGTTAGTTTGAACCATGGTTTGTTGAAACAAGTCAGGATCAAACCATGATTTGTTACCTTGGCTTATATAAACTAACATTTAAACCAAAGGTGGGCAACCTGCAGCTCTAGGACACGTGCAAACTGACAAGAGTGATCTGCCCCTTCCTTGGCAGAACGAAGAGGGAGAGAGTGAGCAAAGGAGAAGGAAGAGAGAGAGAGGAGAGAGCAAAGGAAGTGGCAGAAAAAGAAGGGGGGACGTTTGAATCTGGCCAAACATTAGAACTACCATTTTAAGCCTACTTAAAAGTAAGCATGTCAAGGCTTCTGCATGTTTACTCAGAAGCACTTTTGAATAGCATCTCAAATACCAAGTCTCTGCACGTTTACTCACAAGTAAGCAGGTCTACCTACAAAATGCACGTCTCAGTTCTGTGCAATGGCTCTCTTGCTTGCAAAATGCACAGTTCAAAATACTGACAACAACTCCGTTCTTTGCAGGGTATTTAAAGGCTAATCAGTATGGGGAGATACCAGCAAAACAAGCCTGCAGATGCGGCCCCACCCACCCACCTACCTGAGCTGGAGGTTTTCTTTATAATTCTTCGATACATCAAACTTATATTTAGTCTCTTTTCCATAATCTGAGGAAAGTCTTTGACATATACTGCTGTGCATGTCACTGATTTCGGATCTTAATGTCAATAAAAAAAGTAGTACTGTGAATGAAGTGTGAAAGCCAAATAGTAATCTGTGGTACTGTTTTTCTTCTTTAGACTCAGTCCTTTGAGCACATGCAAGAATAATCAGGATGCTCTGCTGCTACCTTGGTCTTACAGTGCTTTATTTTCCTTTAACATAACAGTACACAGTTATGTTATGGTCGTGGCTGATCACATATTTAATATTTCCGAAGTGTCTTTGGTTTACGTGGGTTGTATCCAATGTTAGTCTAACTTAATTTCAATGGGTCGACTTTAAGTAGGACTAACATTGGATGCACCCTGATATTCTTGTGATTTCCTCAGGTTCGGGAACAATTCTATGTATGTCTGCTTAGAAATAACTCTCACCGATTTCCTTGCCAAGTGAATGGCTATGATTATATCCTTACTTTCAGTTTCCCAGTGCTCTCTCGCCTGCGTTTTGGCTATGGTTGCAGGAGAAGCTTCTTCCTATCAGCTCCCCTAAAATATGCTGCCTGGCTTCGAGTCCCCCGGAAGCTCAGACGCTGCTGCCAAAGTGAATGATGCGCTTCGGGCAATCTGGAGATTTGCTACCCGATTCACGTCGCGGCTCCTACCTCTGCCTTGCGCGCAACGTGATTTAAACGTCCCGCCGAGGAGGCGGGGCGGAAGAGGTCTGGTGCCCTTTTTTTCTCTCCCGCGGCCCTGGTTGGTGGCAGCGCGGCAGTGGGAGGAGGCGACGGTGCCTAGCCGGGCTCGGGGGCCGGCTGCAGCCTCAGCTGACCGACGGACGCCGCCGTTACCGGCACCGACGCAGTCTCGGCTGTGCGCCCTGCGGCGAGGAGGAAGGCCGCCAGCCGGGCCAGGCGGAGTTGCGCCATGGAGGAAGCGCAGCTCTTACGCTAGCGCCGCTGCCCTTCTCCCCCGCCGCTGGGAGTTTGCCCGAGAGAGCCGGGAAAGGAAGGCAAGGAGAGCTCGACTTGCGGGCAGCAGGAGCCGGAGAGATGAGCGGCAGCGCGGCGCCCCCCGGGCCCGCTTCGGGCTCAGCCCCGTGCCGTTTCGCCCACTACTTTGTGTTGTGCGGAATCGATGCCGACAGCGGGCTGGAGCCCGACGAGTTAGCAGGTAAGCCGAGGCAGGATGAGGGGAAGGAGGCAGAAAGAGAAGAAGAAGACAAAGAGCGAGCGAGGAGGCTAATCCCCGCGTCGCCTTCTTGGGTGCGCTCCGGGCGCGCTCATTGCGACGCACGGCTCCTAGATGCCTTATTTGGCCCCTCTGTCTCCCGGCCTCCCTCCCGCCCCCTTCTTCGCCTCCTCGTTCTGCCTTGCCCCCTTCCCAGACCCCCTCTCCCGTCTTCGCACTCTCTGCCTCCTGGGGCCAGACCGATCTCGCCCGCTCCCCCCCCCCTGCCCCCGGCTGCGTTGCCTGCATCGCCCTCACTTTGCGTCGCGCCGGCTGCCCCCCTCCGGGAAAGCTCGCCGCCGGTCGACGGCGTGTGTGCCCCCACGAGCAGCCTCCTAACGCGGTCCCGAGCAAGACCCCAGTCTAGAGGAAAGCGCGGATGGGATGCTGCTAGTCCTCCCGGGAAAGGGGGGAGTTGTACTGGCGATCTGTGTGGCTGCACCAGTCGCCAACAAGGCCCCACACGCCGACCGAGGCCCCACTGGGAAGCAGTCGTTGCTCTGCGCCTTTATTTATTGTGTTTGGAGCGCCGTCTCGTTCTCAACCCCCCGCCAGCTGCTGTGACCTAGGGAAGAGAATTCTCATTGCCCGCCCCCCGTACCCTCTTTTTGATCCTCCCCAAATCCAGCTTCCCCATCCCCCATTTTTTTGCTCTAGTATTTATTTCCAGCTACTCCACAAATATAACCCAAGCCCCTACATTCAGCTTTGACGGCCATGCAAAGATCTCCAGGGCTGATCAAAAGCCCACCCCCTCCTTCCCCCCTCCCCCCTTCCCCCAAATCGTGATGCCTCCCAACTGCAGTGGCCAGGTTTGGTTATGTCACTGGCAAGAGTAACCACGTTTCAGTGCAGACATCCTTATCGCAGTTTGGGCTAGATCACCTCCCCCCTTCCCCACCCCAGTGCTGTCATCATCACGCCTTAGATGTTGTGCTGTGAAGGTCTTGAATGTCTGTTGCCCCTGTTGCAATCACCACCTGCCTTTTGAATAAGCACTAACTTGGGTCCAAAGAGCAGAAAAGCTACCTTTGTAACTACTTGGGTAGAATGCAGTGGGTTGGTCTGTGCTCTCGGGCCTGCTTTTGTGAGCCGCGAGGGGCTTGGATTTCAACCACTTTGGTGAGGGATTAGATAGGCAAGTTAAACTCTCTGTGGCGAACAGAGGCAACGGCGCTAATTAATATTTCAGCATGCGTCTTGAGTTTGGCAGTCGGCTGACCAGGCTGTTGCAAAAGCTTGCAGGAGGAGAAACAACCTTTAATTAAACCAGCCCTGTGGGCAGGGATTGTCTAAGACTTTGTTTTTGTACAGTGCCGAGAAGCTTTAGGTTTCTCTTATATATAGGCAGAAAAATGCCTTTACATAACATGCATAGCGTGTATTACAAACTGCAGATATGCTTGCAATATAGGATGGACGTCCTGCTGAAGTTCAGCATTGTTTATTACACATGCATTGGTAGTCCTGTACTAGGCACCTTCTGAAAGTGCCCAAAGGCATACAAATCTAAAAAATTACGGGGAGGAAATGTATTTAAGAAGTGAAGTCTAATGAAAAATCTTTAAAAAAAAAAAAAAAGGATTGTAATATTAGAATCCAGTGAAATCAATAACCTAAGTCAAGATCATTATTTTGCTTTAACTGCCAATTTCACAACGCCTGTATCCTTAATCTATTCAAATGCTCAACAATGATAGACCAGCTTCATTCATGTTTCTATCCCCACCCCCCAGGTATTCCTTTCTGCTGTAGCAGTTTGCTTGCAAACTGATTAAAATTGAGTTTATCCATCAACGGTAATCCTAAAAGCATTTGTGCATGTTTCGAAAAACACTGCTTGTGTACTTTTTTTTTTTTTTTGGTGGTGATTTCAGAAGGATACACCAAAGATTTTTTTAAAAAACTCTTTTAGAATTGGAGAGATGCCAGAGACTTTATTTATACAATCAGCTATAGAAGGAAGAGAAAATATGTTAAAATATAGAGATGAGTTTGTTAAGCTCACGAAACAACGAGAAAATGGCCTATTTGGGTACATGCTCTTTGCAGTTTTGAAAATAGGTGAAATTGTTCCTCTTGTTCGGTGGAGGTTGCGGGGCTATATATCACAATTTAAAGTCGCTCCCATAAAAACCAAAAATACAGTTCTATGACACTAAGGATGTGTGAAAGGATGTGAGCTGCTTTGCGTGAGGGAGGGGTCCTAGAAGAAAGATGTGGAGGACTTGCGACTGACCCCTAAGTCACAACGGTTAAGCATTTTGAACTAAATATTGTGACTTAGCGTGTCATGTGAACCATTCCTAACCATGGTGGCTACATAGCCATGGTTTAAACATGCTCACAAACCTTTTACTGCAAAACGGTTAGTGGCCTAACCATGGCTTAGCGTGTTGTTGGAACAAGCCCACTGTGGCCTTCTTGTGATATGGCTACTGTTGCTGCTGCTACTGTGATTCCTGTTGTTGCTGGTTTTATTGTTTGCTTTGATTGCTCTTTTAGTGTGTTTATGTTATTATTGCATTTAATATTTTAACTGTTTTTATATATTTTATTGCTGGAAGCCACCTTGGGTGAGCTTCTGCCCTGAAAGGTGGCCAAGAAGTGTTTTAATTTAAATAAATAAATAAATTTCTGTGTTGAATTCAGATATTTAGCCCCGTCTATGTTCTGCTGCAATGAAGTTGTGTGTAAACATCTCACCTTAATTACTGATAGAGGTGGATCCGGGCTATGTAAATGCAACTAGCAGAAAAGGAAAAAAAGGTTTTAATATATATAATTGGGGAACTTAGCTCTTGCCTACCCTTTTTCGTTTAACAACCAGCCTGACAAAGAGTTCTGCAGAACTCAAAAGCTTGCTCGTTATCTCATATAAGATTTTGGTTGATCCTAATAAAGCTATTGCCCTACTATGGATTTTGTAATTTTTTCTTATGGGCCAATATGTCTGCCTCTGCTTCCTGCAGCAGAATTTAATTATTAGTAAAAATTATAATTAATCCATAATTATGTTAGGAAAGGACCTGATATAATGTGGCAAAACTAAGGGGTGGATCCAGATTTAGTCATAAGCAAAGTAGACCCATTAAAAACAATGAGACTTCAGTGAGTCGTGACTTCAAGGCCTACATCAAGGGTAGGCATTGTTGGGCCAGGGGCCTGCTGACATTAGGCCTCTGGAGTCCCTTGTCCTCTTCACCATGGCAACCTGCTTGTTCCCCTGCTTCTCACTCTGGCCCAAACGGTGGTGGTGAGAAGGAGGAGCAGTAGATGCCACAGCCTACTTGCTCACTGCCTCTTAAGCAAGCAAGTGGCAGCCATGATGAGAAAGAGGAGGATGAGCAATAGCAGCTAGTGACAATGGCGGTGAAAAGGTTAACTCACTGAGGGAGGGGCCCCTTGAGGGTGCTTTGCCCAGGAGCTCTCACAAACATGGACCAGGCACTGCTTACTTGCCCCACTGATTTCGGTGGGTCTACTCTAAATATGACTGAATCTGGATCCAACCCTAGACTATTCTGTCAGTAGTCTTATTGACAGATAAGCTCCTCCAGCCTTAGTTTGTATGTTGGTTTCAATCTCAGTGTGCAGTACGTCTTCCGTTTACATCTAAGTTTTTTTATTTTTCAAAAATAGAACCCTGCTGGTTCCTCTGGCACTGAAGGTGTACCAAGTTTGATTTGCATAGTAGGACCTTTGGGATTTTTAACTAGAGTAACTTCCAATTCTTCTTTCTGAAAATAGCACTTACAGGTTGTGTTGATTAGGAAGTTTTCGCTAGCTACCTTACAACTGCGAATGTGCTGACAGCTGTTCTCAGAACTGAAAAAGCAAATCTGTACTATAAGTCTGCATGCAAATATACACAGCAGATATCTTCACCAAGGTCTGATGCTGCCTTTTGTATGTAAAGTAGCATTCAGATGACTGGTAGTAGGGAGAGCACTGTTAGATTTGCTGCTGCTGCTAGGCTCTGCCAGTATGCTATGTCAAGTTAGATATTATATTTTTGGGGAATGGTTGGTTGCTTAAGGCTGCAGCCCTGTAAATGCTGGAAAGGATTTCTGATAGGAGACATTTTTCCAAGCTCAGAGACCTTGGAGAGTTGCTGCTGGTTGGAATAAGGCAATAATGGGCTAGACAGGCCAATGGGTTGATTCGGCATGAGGCAACTTCTGTGCGTTTTGGGTAGATGCTCCAAAGAGAAGCTGGACAATGTAAAAGGTCTTCATGCCCACCCATCCCAGTCCTCGATTGTTTAGTATTATAACTTGGGCTACTAGATTAATTGGTAGATTAATCAACTTAATTATTGCCATTCAAGGATGCTGTGGACTGGTTCGCTGTTTGTTTACAGAATGGGTTTTTGTTTGTTTTAAAGTTCAGCTTTCAATGCTTTTAATGTATTGATAGCCTCCATGAGAGCCATTCATAGTTGGTTGGCAGGATACCAATTTTAGGATGAACGAATAAATAAATAATAATGCTTAGCTGATTAATTGGAAGGGCAAATTTAATTGGTATGGGGCACACTTGTTTGTTTGCAAGCTATTCTGGCTCAGGTGTATTACTGTAATAGGGAATTAAAAAGAAAATATTGGATATGATGTATGGTTTCTGTTAAGCTGGATTCCCAATAGCCACATACTTATCTTGGTACTGTATCTGTCCATCAATGTGTAGAGCAGTGTACACAGTATTAAAGAACAGGTTCCTGCCCCAGAGTCTTTCTCAATCTGGTACCCTGGGGGAAAACTGACAGGAGCTGGGAAGCATCCAGTTTCGGTTAAATCATCCGAAGGAGACAAATATGAAAATGTTTTTGATTGTCCCAGTGTAGAAGGGGAGCAAATAGGCCATGAGTACAGGATAAAACATAATAGCCAATCAAATAGGCTAAAGTGCAATAGTGAAAAAGGGACACACCAGAGACATCTGGGGAGGGACATTGTGTATTGGTGTTTATGTGGAAATGCTAGAAGCCTCCTAGCCAAAATGGGAGATCTGGAGTGCTTGGTTTCAAAGGAGAACCTGGACATAGTGGGCATTACAGAAACCTGGTAGAATGGAGAGAACCAGTGGGATACGGTTATCTCTGGATATAAACTCTACAGGAAGGACAGAGAAGGACGTACTGGGAGTGGTGTTGCTCTGTACTTCAAAGAGGGCATTGTGTCAAGTAGACTAGAGCACCTAAATGGGGCAGACTCTTCCACAGGAGTGCGGTGGGTGACAATACAGGGCCCCAAAACTAATTTAGTGCTAGGAAGATGCTATCGTCCACCAGCCAAAATATTCAGGGTGACCTTGAGATGGAAAACGAAAACAGGGAGGCCTCCAAACAAGGAAGTGTTGTAATAATGGGTGACTTCAATTATCCTCACATTGACTGGTCCCTGGTTAACAGCTGGTTAGCCAATGCATGAACAGAGTGCTGGACTACATGGACTTTCGGTCTGATTCAGCATGGCACTTCTTACGTTCTTATATACGCTCCAAATGGCCTGCACGTCAATTTCCATCATCCCTGACTATTGGCCACCCTGAGCACGCTTGATGGGACTTGTAGTACTAAACATCTAAAGCAGCCACCCACAACCTGGTGCCCTCCAGATCTCCTGTACTACAATTCTCATTGTTCCTGATCATTGGCCTTGCTTGTTGGGGCTGATGGGAGTTGTAGTGCAAACAACTGGAAGGCACCAGGTTGGGGAAGACTGCTGCAGAAGAAAAGAGAAGAAAATGGAGGCAGGGTCAATTGGAGTGGAATATGCATTTTTTCAGTTGAACAAGCTTAGGGCTTATTTTATTTATATTATAATGTTTATATTCTTCCTTTCCATGAATCATGCCCAAGGTGGCTAACAACAATAAATGCAAATAAAAATCAGATAATTAATAACATCCAAGGCTATATTTACAGTAAGATATGGGGACTAGAAGATTGTGTACATCATTATTTTAATTTTTTTTGATTGGCCAAAAGATAACTCTTAACGATTCAGTCCTAATCATAGCAGCTTTTCCAAAAAGTCTGGCTATTGTATTTGATCTTGATTGGAATTAGCTCAAATGTTGACACTTCAGTGGAGCGAATAACCTGCTGACAAGCAAAGTGAGTCAGCATCCAGGCACAGTGAGTCGGCATTCCAGCATCATCAGGAATGGTGTGACCTCTGCCCTCCATGACTGATGTAGTTCATGTCATGTTAACTTGTGTATTGCTAAATGGAAATTAATTCTTCAGTTTGAAAGGGGTCTATTAGCAGCTGAATAAGAAATCCAAGGTTGCAATCCTGGTCATTTTGCCATTCAATTCCCATGAACGTATCACACATCTCTTGTACTAGGCTGGTTCAGATGTAACTTTAAAGTCTGAGTGTAACCAATGAGTCAGACCATTTGGCCATCTAGCACAGTGTGTCTACTCCTGCTGGCACTGTTTTTTCGCCTTCTCTGATACCTGGCAAGGATATTCGAGAATCCTTCAATTCGAGATACTGGGACTGATGCTGGCTTGGGATGTCTGTCGCTGGGAAATCTGTTCCATTTCTGGCTTGAGGGTGTTCCCCGGTGTAACTGACTCAGCTCACATTTGCAGGCAGAGACATGTTTTTTTTCCTGAATTCTAGGAACTTTTCCCATAGAGATTTGTGCAAATTGCAGGTGCAATTTGCATAATTCACACAAATTTCAACTGTAATTTATTTATTTATTAAAACATTTGTATCCCTCCCTGTATCAGTGGGACCTCACGGCAACATACAAATAAAATCAGAACAATGAAAACATAAATAATATATGCAGCTAAAAACATATTAAATGGTTAACAAATTAAAACAAGTAGAAATTTTTAAAAGCAATAAAACAATTAAAACTTATGTGTAACCATGGAGAATTTATTTATTTATTTATTACATTTTTATAACACCCAATAGCCGAAGCTCTCTGGGAAGTTCACAAAAATTAAAACTAAGAGAAACATAATAAAACAACCAACAATCTAAAAATCCAAATCCAAAATACAATATAAAAAGCACAACCAGGATAAAACCACACAGCAGAAATTGATGTAGGATTAAAATACAGAATTAAAACAGCAAAATTTAAATTTAAGTTAAATTAGGTGTTAAAATACTGAGAAAATAAAAAGGTCTTCAGCTGGTGATGAAAAGAATACAGTGTAGATGCCAGGTGGACCTCTCTGGGGAGCTCGTTCCACAGCCGGGGTGCCACAACAGAGAAAGTCCTCCTCCTAGTAGCCACCTGCCTTACTTCCTTTGGTAGGGGCTCACGGAGAAGGACCCCAGTGGATGATCTTAATGTCCAGGCAGGTACATATGGGAGGAGGCGTTCCTTCAAATAACCTGGCCCTAAGCTGTTTAGGATTTTGTATGTTAGTACCAGCATTTTGAATCGGGCGCGGACCTGGACTGACAGCCAATGAAGTTGTAAAAGGACTGGTGTGATGTGGTCTCGCCGGCCAGTCCCTGTTAGTAAACGGGCTGCCCTGTTTTGTACCAGCTGAAGTTTCCGGACTGTTTACAAAGACAGCCCCACATATAACACATTGCAGTAATCCAAACGAGAGGTTATCAGAGCATGGATAACTGTAGCTAGGCTATCTCTGTCCAGATAAGGGCGTAGTTGGTATATCAGCCTAAGCTGATAAAAGGTGCTCTTTGCCACTGAGTTCACCTGTGCCTCAAGTGACAGTTCTGGATCGAAGAGCACCCCCAAACTACAGACCCGATCCTTTAGGGAGAGTGCAACCCCATCCAGGGCAGGGCAAACATCACTTCGCCGGACAGATGAACCACCCGCTAACAGTACCTCCGTCTTGTCTGGATTGAGTCTCAGTTTATTAGCCCTCATCCAGTCCATTACCGTGCCCAGGCACTGGTTCAGAACAGCTACTGCCTCACCTGGGTTTGATGAAAAGGAGAGGTAGAGCTGGGTATCATTCGCATATTGATGACACCTCAGTCCACATCTCCGGATAACCTCCCCCAGCAGTTTCATGTATATGTTGAACAGCATAGGGGATAAAATAGAGCCCTGTGGAATGCCATGGCGTAAGTGCCATGGCACAGAGCAATAATCCCCCAGCACCACCTTCTGGAATCGGCCATCCAAGTAGGAGTGGCTGAGGGAGATTTTGTTTTGGACTGACCTGGCATTCAGCAGCAGCATCACCACACCCGAGAGCAAGCTGATAAGGCCTCCAGGAACTATCCGGTTGGGAGAAGAACCAGAAGAGGGGATAGCTGTAAGGAATCTAGCTCCTCTTCTCCTCATCTGGCCTGTTCCTCCCCCAGCACCATACCTCCCCCTACCCATGACCACAGTTATGTGGGCATTTCCCCCAGCACTCCCCAGGCACATACTAAAAATTGATTAAATGACTTTAAAAACTGCAAATTGCTGCCGGTTACTGGTTGGCTGGATGATATTCCAACAGACACAAGCAGATGGGTGGCTCCTCTGTGCGACGCAAAGTGGGTGCTGCACTCTGTGCGTTGCTGAGGCGCTGCCTCTGGCAGGCTGGATGATATACCTGCAGAAGGAAGGTGGAGCACTTGGTCAGCAGATGGAAAGGCTGAATGTCCAACAGGTGTGTGTGTGTGTGTGTGTGTGTGTGTGTGTGTGTGTGTGTGTGGAAGCTGCAGAGAACAGGCCCCTGCAGCCTCAGCTCTTCTGCCCCACACCCAGCATACCCCACCTCCCCACCTCTGGCAGGCTGGATGATATACCTGCAGAAGGAAGGTGGTGGAGCACTTGGTCAGCAGATGGAAAGGCTGAATGTCCAACAGGTGTGGTGGGGAAGGTGCAGAGAACAGCCCCCTGCAGCCTCAGCTCTTCTGCCCCACACCCAGCACATCTTAAAGGCTTTGATAAAGAGCCATGTTTTAACTTGGTGCTGAAATGAAGCCAGTGTAGGTACCAGTATACAAATGGTGTATGTTTTGGCTGCAGTTTGTGAAAATTACACAAATTGCAGCTGCAATTTCTCCAAAACTCTGTTTGTACATACAAAAAATATGAGTCGGGCCAGTTTGTGGGAAATAATCCAATATCCAAGGGACTGGACCAAGGGAAGACCATCCAGCTCTACCCCCTAAACAGATTCCTCTGACGTCCCTAAATCTGAGATCTTCTGCATGCAAAGTGTGTGCTTTCCTACTAAGCTATGGTCCCTCCTCTTAGCTTCCACTGGCATCTAGTTTAACTTTTGAAGAAGGATTTGCACAAGAGTAGAGAGTGCCAGACTGTAACGACGAAAAGACAAGAGATATGGCGGAAGTATATTGTACTTATTCCATATGAGCTCAGTGCAAGTGGTCCTTGCCTGTTGGTCTCCCATGCAGGCACTGCTTACAGTCAGAACTCCTTAGCTTCAGCAGTAGAATTTCATCTTATTCCTGCTGCCTGTTCCCTGGGCTAATCTTAAAAATGGTGTCTTATGATATGACCTGTTGTGGTCCAGAGCTTGCTTCGTCAAGAACCTTAGATGGACTTTCAGCTGCAGTATCATGGAGGCTTAACAAGGGGAGGAGAGTGAAAAAGTAAGGAGAATAAGATCATATCCTCATAGCTGCAGTGTCAGACTTGATTTCTCTCTTGCCTCTCATTCTGGAAGGATCCCCAAGGTTTCTTCATGAAATAATACAATGCAAAAACAAACAAACACTGGAGCTGCTTTGATCTCTTCCAGCGTATGACATTGCCCAGGGGTAGTATATCCACCATCACCCAATGCTGATCTTTTCAATGTGCAAGGATGGATGGGAAGGATCCAGAGGTTCCAGTTGGCAGTAGCTGGGCCTCGGTTGACCTGCTGAGAGAGAGAGTTGCTTTACTAAAATGCTTGTAAGCAGCTGGAGAGTACAAGGTCTTGTAGTACTTCAAGGGTTAACGCAGAATAAATGTGTTAGTCTCCAATAATAATAATAATAATAATAATAATAATAATAATAATAATAATTTCTTACCTGTCTCTCCCTCTCAATTGAGGCAGGGAAGTACATGGCTATTTGTGTGTGTGTGTGTGTGTGTGTGTGTGTGTGTGTGTGTGTGTGTGTTTGCTTAACAGACTAACATGGGTCCCTACCTCTGGAAGGGTAAAAGGTAGGCACAGTCAATTTTGGATGTTTTTGTAGTCCACCATACTGGAAATTCATTGAGCTATCATGGCTAGTCTTACACAAATTAATAGAGGATGAGTCTTATCTTGTAAAAAGTCAGCTAAGGGTGCCAGTATGACGTTTTATGAAATTCACTGCCCCAAAATACTTTTTGTGAAAAATGTATTGTCTGTCCTGAACAAATTGCCAACCTATTTTATAGGGTGACTCAAGCTCTCTTACATTGAAATGGAGTCGTGTTGGTAATCTTTCTACTTCCTCCACACCATGCATAAATTGCTTGCCCTGTTTGAAGAAATGCCATTTATATAACCGTTGTTGTTCTGTAATTTTTATGTTATTTGGCCTCTGAGAGGCTATAATGTATCTGAGTAGGCCTGAAGCCTTGCATTGTTACTGTGAAATGCTTATGTAGTAGTTGCTTAGTGATGCTCTGAAGAGGGAAGAGAGATGGTTATATTTATAGCTTAGGCCTGGATCAGGTAAATTCAATTTTGATTGGCTGGCAATACTAGCTAGGTTGGAAAGAACAGTTGAGAAATGACAGTTTACAGTAGGTAGTTAAGAAAGTCTGTTGGGAGAAGGACTGCTGGTTGGTAGTTGGTGATAAAGAAGTACTAAGAGAAAGCTGAAAAAGTGAATAGCTAACGCCTGAATATTAAGCTACTCCTCTGTGGGATAACCATACATGTCTTGGGAAGACCAGGAGTAAAGAGCAGGTGGCTGTGTTATACCAAGAGTAGAGATATAACATTTCTGGAAATTTTGACGCCATGGAAAAAAATAGATTTTCCCCATTTTTTTTTCCAGGGAAAAATGGAAATTTTCAGAAAAAAATGGGGGAAAAAAGCAATATTAGCATTTTTACAGATTGAAAGTCACTTTGTTACTTTAGGAACATAAAATGTAATTATGTCCAAGTTGGTTTGGCATAAAATTATTACATTTGGTATATTAAAAGTACAATGTATTCAAACAATTATTACAAATTGAATTTATTTTTAATTTTTTTTAAAAAAAATTGGTAATAAATGGAGCTACAATCTCCTGAACTGTAAGGAACACCTGAAATGTAAGGAACCTCTTTGGTTTTGTCAGTTTATGAGGAGCAGGCAAAAAACAATTGAAACCCCCCAGAAGAAACCATCAACATTAGTAACAAAGAAAATTATTTATGTCTCCATTAGTCCTCCACAGTGTCAAGCAGACATAAAGCACCCATTCCCATAAAAAGAACTGAGAAAAAAAAAGACAAAGATTCAATGAATATGCATGTAATTTAATCAGACTCATTTCCTGAGCTATAACTAGCACTATCAGTTTCAGTCTCAGCTTCAATGGCAGTGCCCCCTAGTGGCAGAAATGCATCTTGCTCTTGCATTTGAGAGTTGTAGTCTCAGTTTGCAACTTAGGACTTGCTTGTCCTCGGTGCACATAAATTGCAATAATCTGATACTGTACATAGTTTTTAGAAATTATTTGGAGAAGTAAATATATGAACACCTTGTCTTAAACATTTTATTCATCATGCTAAAATAAAACATCCCATAATCCGTTTTTCATTTTTTTTCAATTTTTTTTCTGAAGAAAACCAAGAAAGACCTCCCCCCACAAAAATGGGGGGGGGGACCCAAAAAATGTTTCTGTTTTTTCCCCCGAGTCTTCACATCTCTAGCCAGGAGGCTGCTGTAAAACCTTGCCAGAAGAAGGTAATATAAGCAGGCATTAAACTCAGATAAATAATCCAAGCAGCCAGAAGTACCACAGGAGGAGCTTTGGGAGTCAAAGAAAGACTGTACTCAAGAGCTGGACCTGGTTGTGATTGTATTTGACTGGGGTGGAGGTTTAGGGAATTTGGCCTGAGGCAAAAATAATAATTAAGAAGCTTGTAATAGCAACAGTGTCTCTTGAGTACTTAAGAAGTGTCAGCAAGCACTGTTTTGAAAATCCCAAAATAAATATTAATATTCCCATATATACAAAATATCCCTTTAATAAATTGACTTGTTTAATATTTCATCCTGTCTCTAGTGTTGGTGCCTATCTCACACCAAAGCCTCATATACCGGGCTACTAGTAGGTTTTAAAGTATTCTAATTGATGGCAATGGAAAAGAGTCAGTGAGTTATAGTGGCAGAGAGTCTCTTAGGCCCTGAAATATAAGCGTTTGCTAAAAATAAGAAACCCCATAGGTAGGATTGCCCAATGAAACAGCAGTTTCAGTGGTGGCAGCGCTGGGAGAGGAATCCTTACCTCCAAGCTTTGGTTACCAACTTTTTTTTTTAGCTGGGACCATATTTTGAACTGGGCAGGAGCTGGAGAGCTGGCGACATTGGCTGTGCCCAGGTTCCAGGTCCGATCCTTGGCATCTCCAGGTAGGGCTGGAAAAAAGTCTGCCTGAAACCCTGGAGAGCTGCTGCCAATCAGTGTCGACAGTACTGGGCTAGATGGACCCATGATCTGACTTCCTATGCTCCTGCGTTCACTGGCTCACTCCCACGTAGGTTGGTCTCTTTTCCTTTCCCCCAGATACGAACAGTTGGCTTTGGCAGAGTGCTTTCTTTGGGCACCTTCAGCCATTTATTACCTTTTTTTTGTGTCTTGGCTTGCGCACAAGAGTGAAAAGCAGGAGGAGAGAAGTGTGCTCGTACTGGGAGTGAAGGCAATTAATGAGCCCTCTGCTTGTGTCTCCAGAGGAAAAATGCCTGAGGTATGTAATGCTTCCTGAGGTGAAGGACAAGATGATCCCCACTCCCCTTCCCTGAACAAAAGCTAGATTAGACTGGCAGTTGAATCTTTCTTCAACAATGGCAATGAGACTGCAACTTCCATTGGACCTTTGGGTATCAGGCTAGCTTAAGTTGTGCAGGGCAGGCAGAATGCCACACACAGTTCTGTCAGCTCCCCATCCTTCAGCATTTTGCACCTGAAGTGACTTCCTCAGTTTGCCTAATGGTAGGGCTGATGCTGATATGGAGCCTTTGAGATTAGAGAGCTAGATGGGAAGCCAGATTTATTCCTTGGCCTCTGCTTGCCTATTCTTAATCATATTACTCTCTCTTCCCTCTTTAGTCATCACTTTTCTTAAAGAAGGGACTATAGCTCAGCGGTTGTGTACATGCTTTCCATGCAGAAGGCCAGGTTCAATCCCCAGCATTTCCAGTTCAAAGAATCAAGTGGTGTCAAAAGCCTTTCTCTGCCAGTCACAGTCGACAGTACTTGACTAGGTGGACACATAGGGCTCATCTACACCAAGCAGGATATTCCACTATGAAAGCGGTATATAAAAGGCAGATGCCACACTATTGCTTTATAGTGATATTGAAGTGCACTGACAACTGTTGGGGCCAATTGACATGTACCATATACCGCCTTCATACCCCTTTCATAGTGTTACAGCCTGCTTGGTGTAGATGTGTCAAAGGGCCCCAGCAGTTGTCAGTGCACTTCAGTACCACTATAAAGCAGTAGTGTGGCTCCTGCCTTTTATATACCGCTTTCATAGTGGAATATCCTGCTTGGTGTAGATGAGCCCATAGTCTGACTTCGCATAAGACAGCTTCCAAAGTTTTCATTTTATTTAGTTATTAATACATTTATAATGTTTTTAATGTTTTCCCCTAAACTTAAAAGGCCCCCCGATTCAATGGCACCAGGAGAGACTAGTGGCTTTGATGTAAATGGGGAAGTGAATCTTCTCCAGGTTTTAGTTAGAACTGGTCAGAACTCTAAAGCAGCTATCCAAGATGCTTCCAGATCTTGGGTAGCTCCTTTAGAATTCTGACTGAAACCTGGAGCGGATTCACCGCTGCATTGACATTGGAGCCACCAACCTCCACTGTAAGGCACTCCCCCCCCCCCCCGCAACACACACTTTAGCCTTTATTTATAGAATGCTTCAACTCTTTGATCATTTTATCCTCCCTTGCCTGTACCTATAAAAGGAAGGATTCCCTTCACACAGTGCATAGTTAAACTATGGAATTCACTACCACATGATGTAGTAATGGCCACCAATTTGGATGGCTTTAAAAGGAGGCTGGATAAATTCCAGAAGAAGAAGAAGAGGAAGAGGAGGAGGAAGAAGCAGCTCAATGGCTACTGCCCCTAATGGCTATGTGCTACCTCCAGTATCCGACGCTGTAAACCTATATGCACCAGTTGCTGGGGAACATGGGTGGGTGGGTGCTAACTCAGTAGTAGCTTATTCCTGGGTACCAGTCTGGCCTTGTTGAACCTCTTTTCCCACTTTGCTATTTGAGTGATCTCATTTTGGCTTTTAAGGACTAGCGCTTGGAGAATTGAACTCACTGTTAATACAGATTCCCTGATGTTGGTGGAGAGTTGTAGAGAATGATTGGCCATTGTACTATAAAGTGAATGAGAGTGAAGCCAAACTAGCCATTATATGCCATTTATAATAAGATTAAAAAACCAAAATTACAGCTGCTATGTCGGTAGGCTTTAAACTTTCGCTAATACCTAAAAATATGTGTGCCTTTTAACTGCAATGTATCATTAAAACAAATCCACCACTGTGATATTATTACATAAATATTTCTCAAAAACCTACACGGAGGGCATGTCTACACCATCCATTTATTCCTGGGTCAGCTTGAGGTCATCCCTGTGTGTCCAGGGGATCCTGGAGTCAACCAGGGATGATCACTCACTTTTCCCGGGATAACTGCAACCATGTTTTTCCTGGTTTTTCCTGCAGTCCCTGTGAGTAGAGGGCCTCAGCAAAAGGGCACAGAGCTGTGCGGGGGTGCTCTGTACCCATTAGGGGTGAGGGGGGCAGCAGTTTTGCCATCCTCGGGATGGCTGCTGGCACTTTTCGGTGCAGAGTTTTTCTTTTTTTTCCTTTCTTTTTTTTCACTCACATTTTTTGCAGGATCAGCAATGAACCAGATGCCTTGAAGCTTTTGCATGCTGCTCAAGAGTGCGTGGTCTAGTACCCAGTTGCTTCCATGCTTGGTGTTTGTCATATGAATATAGTACAAGTGGTACTTTATGCTGTCCTCACAGAAAGCATCACTTCTGAGAGGTACTCACTATTCAGGCATTCATGAAATAGAACTGCCTTACCCACATAAAGTAGTCTTTCTTGCAAAGGGAACTGTAAATTGTTATGAGTAATTCAGGAGGAACATTGGTACTTTTTTGTTTTTCATTTTCATCAGTTGGATGTCGGTGCTTGGAGCTCCTAGCAGAATTGATAAAATTGTCCGTAGAATTGGATGGTGTAATAAATGTGTTTGGATACCTGTCATGCTTGACATGTTGTAACTTAAAGTGGAGATGCCTTGTACTGCAATCCACTGAGAGCAAGTGTGGCTAAAGTGTTGGACTGGAAGTTGGGAGATCTGGGTTCTAATGCCTACTTGGCCATGGAAATCCAGTCACAGACTCTCAGGCCAATCTACCTCACAGGGTTGTTGTTGTGAGGATAAAATGGAGAGGAGGAGGAGGATCATGTACGCTACCTTGGGTTCCTTGGAGGAAGAAAGGTGGGATATAAATGCAATAATAAAATAATAAATAAATATTCTTGATTTCAGGAATTCATTGGTCCTTCTAAATAAGCCCAAATTGTACTGCAATCCACAATATTCTTAATTTTGGGAATTCATTGGGCATTTTAATTAAGCCCAAATTGAGAAGTGAGTTAAAACAATTCGTAAGAGTGTTCCAGATTTTGTTGAGTTCCAACCTGGGTTTTGGTCTTCATCAAGAAGGCTGTCCTCCTGAGTTAGGGTGCCCTTATACTGTGGTGGGTAACTTGTTGCCCTCCATTGGCTATGCTGATGGGAGTTGTGGGCCAAAACATCTGGAGGGCCACAAGTTGCCCACCAACTTGGTGTTATACAAACTTTCCCCAACATGGTGTCTTCTAAATGTGTTATGCTACAACTCCCGTCATCACATGGCCAAACTGGATATCTGAAGGGTATCAGGTTGGGGAAGGCTTATAAAGCAAGAACCTTCTAAATTGACTTTTCTTATTTATTTGGCACATCTCTGAATTCAAAGCCATGTGACTGAAAATACCATCTACCACACACTGAATTATTTTTGGCTATTTCCTTCAGTCTCTTCTCACCACCCCCCACTCCCTATATATAAAATAAGTGCAGCCACGTTGCAGATGCTCCTACTTTACTTAAGGGTGCTCTCCTTGTAAGGCCTATGAGTTGATGCACTAGCTATGCAGGCAGCGCTGTAGTATAACCAAGAGACAACTTATAAGCTTCACAAGGACTAAACCTCAATTGATTGAAAGGTCTGGCCAAAGGGGAAGTACCCCTATCAAAATCCATCTTTAAACAGAAGGCTGAACTCAACCCCAAGTAGCCCAAAATATACTTTGATCGAATTAGCTGGCCTCTGGTCACTATCGATGCAGGTTCACTTATCCTTGTCCCCCAGTTAGGTTATAAATGTGCTAAGGTTTCAACCAATATTCTCTGCTCCGTTGCCCTCCAGATGTTTTGAATTTTAACTCCTATCAGTCCCAGTTAGCATGGCAAATGGTCAGAAACACTGGGAGATGTAGCCTAAAACAGTGGTCTTCAACTGGTCCGGACCCGACACCCACCTCGGACTCCCAACCTGCAACATGGAACCTACTTTCACAATTGCCCAACATGGCGGCAACAGCTTTGCCAGGACCCATTTGAACTGAACTTGTGACCCACTTTTGGGTCGTGACCAACCAGTTGTAGACCACTGGTCTAAAATATCTGGTGGGCACCAGGTTGAGGAAGGCAGGGTTAAACCATCTTAAGTGTTCTCAGATGAGATACTGAGGGCATTCTTTTGTGGTCGTTACAAAATGATAGTTTGACAGAGGTGGGTGTGGTAGGGGAACAGAAAATACACTGAAACTTACTTGAGATGTATTTAGCATCTCTTTATTGAGGAGTTGTTTACTGGGGCATGGTGACATTGCTAACTTTTCAAGATGTGGTTCTCCTTGACACTTTAAGCAGGCAACTGGGGAAAAGTGGAGCATGTTTCATCAAGATTTTTTTATAGTTCAGCTGTTCTGTTGGCACTGCTGTTCACTCTGCATACCAAATACAGAGCGATTAGTTTGAAACGGATGGCTTCCTTTACTGTACATCTTAAAGGCATCACTTCTGTCACTCTTCAGACTAATTCCCCGATTAATAACACTGGGAACCTGCTAGACAATGATATAGTTGGTATTCTCTTGCTAATATGCCAGCTATGTAAAGTAAGCATAAAGGGTAACATAAAGCACAAATTCCCCTGCTTTGAAGGTGTTTGAAATTAATTTGTTACTGAGGCAGGATTCTTGTTCTTAGGAATTTCTGAGAGAAAATAGTCTCTCTGGCTATTGAACTTTGTGGTCTTCGTGTTGAACAAAAATATTGCTGGAAGGAAAGGGAAAATGACATTCACAAAGAGAATTCTTTGGAATGTAGAAACCTAGTTTCATTATTAATGGGTATGGAGATTTCTTGTGAGTGTTTTTGAAATCTGTTAGATGTTAGCCAGTTTATGGAGTAGTTTTTGGGTGAGAGAAGCCCATTCTCTCAGGTTTTTCATGAATTCTGTGTTCATGACTTTTGTGGATATTGCACACTGTGTGTGTATTTGTGTGTGTGTGCTTAGAGCAAGAATCTCCCTCTTCCCACCTGCTGTTCACACCAGACTATTATTTTTAAAAAAGGGAAAAACCAAGGGGAATTGAACTGGAGGACTGGGCTGGGAAGGCAGTGTGGTGTAGTGGTTAGAGTGTTGGACTTCTCACAGGGTTGTTGTGAGAATAAAATGGAGAGGAGGAGAACCATGTACACCACTTTAGATTCCTTGCAAGAGGAAAAAAAGGTGGGATATAAATGTATATTATACACACACATATAAACATATGATGTGATATGTAATATACTTGAAATCTGGCTATTGACAGAAGATTCAGGGCACTGGTTTTCAGCTGGTGTAATTGTGAGCCATAAATGGGTCTGACACCTTGACCTAAGTTGGCCCACACAAACTGCGCAAACCAGTCCTTTGATGTTTGTTCATGGTGTGTGTTTTGTGTTCTTGGTTTTTTTGGGTGGGTGAGGGAAAAGAGCCATTGATAACCAAACAAAAGAGGGTTCTAAAAACGTTGAAGAACACTGGCTTGGGTGGCAAGTCATTTCTGAATGTTAAAAGTTTAATTGTTACTATGGCTCTTCGCAAAGGAGAGGAGGAGAAAACTGTCATGTCTTCTGAAAAATCTGTTGGCTTCCTTGACAATAAGCTTGCCAGTTTGCTATTATGCACTTGGGTGCTAAAATTATTCTCATAAGTTTTAACAACATTAACAAAGCTCTATGGTTGTGAGTGGGGTTTTTGTGTGTGTGAAGAATGCTTAAAGAAAATTCTTGGCGTTGCTATATGTATATATAACTTGCCTGTTTTATAGCAGCCAGTATTTATTAATGTATTAATACAGATGTATTAATACCAAAACAACCACCAAAAGTATGGAGTATTGAATCTGATCACACCTTAAAGCAGCCTTCCCAACCCTGTGCCCGCCAGATGTTTTGGACTACAACTCCCAACATTCCTAACACTTGGCCATGCTAGTTGGGGCTAATGGGAGCTGAAATCCAAAACCTCTTGGAGGGGATGTAGCTCAATTCTACATGCTTTATATGTGGAACATCCCAGGCTCAATCCTCAGTATCTCCAGACAGGACAGGAAGAACTCCAGCCTGAAAACCTGGACAGCTGCTGCCAATCAGTGTCTACAATATTGGGATATATGGACTAAAGGTCTAACTCCGTTTAAGGCAGCTTTCTTATGTTTCTGTGGATGCAACTCTAATGCAACAAGACTTTTGCTCACCCAATGGGACTTCCACATCCTCTCCTCCTCCCTGCAGCCCCTTGCACGTGCCACAAATTTGCTCTGATCCTCTGCATCCAAGGAGGGGTGAACTACCCATATTATTAAAATAAAGAGGCACATAGTTTAACCCAACTTCTAATGTCTGTGTCTTTATTCTATGCTTCCTTCTCCACTCGCAATGGGACTTCCACGTCCTCTCTTCCTCCCTGCAGCCCCCCCCCCCTTGCATGTGCCCCAAATTTGCTCGGGTCCTCTGCAGCAGTTTTGGGGGGCACACAAGGATGTCAGGGGGTTGGGGGAAATCAAGTCTTCCAGCAGTTTTCTCCTGCTGATGGAATAACACAATTGGATGCACCCCATGGAGGTTGGGGAAAGCTGTCTTTGAGGAGACCTGGCCAAAGGTTCATACGGACCAACATCTTGTTTCCAAAAGGCCAGGAAGTCCTCAAGCAGGATATGAAGGCCTTACCCCTCTTAGTGTGTTTTGTCTTCAAGCCATTGGTATTCAGATGTACTCTGACCAGGGTGGATTTGATTTAAATCAATTTGATTTAAATCACTACTCAGAAAGACTCAATTTAATCATGTGACTTCCCCCCCCCAAAAAAAGTGCACTCTTCCTCGCTATATTTTACACAACTCAGTGTTACCAAAGACTCATTCTTGTTGGTATAATCTTAATATTTACAACCAGATGGTTTCATTTTTAGAATAGCAATTTTTCAGATTAGTTTTACGGTTATATATATATAAAAATATTGATTTGGTTATACTATTAGAAACACATCATAGATAGTTCACCTGGCAATCATTTCATAATTATTTATCTCCAATTTAATAGGTTAATCAATCATATTTGGACAACTTTTCTGCTGTACTTTATTGGAGGGAGAAAAGTACTCTAACAGAAACCTCTGGAAGAGCATGACATTGTGAATGGATTAATGGAGTCATTTACCAAAAAAATTAAACAGCCTCATGCTACATAATTAAAAACTAATCCTTATTTCATGATGGATAACCTTTAGACTATAGCGTATCTTAAATAGAAAACTGTCTTTAGATAGATTTTTCCTCAAAAAGCATTTTATTAAAAAAAAATCCAATTTAAATAAAAAAGATTTAAATTTAAAAAATCAGATTTGGATTTTAAAAATCAGATTTTTTAAATCTTTTTTTTTTAAAAAAAATCATTGATTTTTATCCACCCTGACTCTGACTGCCTCTAACTACGGCAGTCCCATTTAGGTATTACGGTCAATAGTTGTTTGTGGCTCTATCCCCATTTATTTGTCTAGAATAAATATAAGAATTTATACGGTACCGTTTTAGACTAAAATGAGAAGGCTATGAAGATATGTTAAAAGGGATTGAAGATTTCCTTCTGGGACCTTTGAAAATAGATATTTAACAACATGAACTAAGTTTTTGAAAAATAACTTGCTATTTTTGGAAATTATTAATCTGGAACACTGATATGAACACTTATATGCTCAATTCGTTCCTTATCTGTGGACACATTCGACATTTCCATAACAGTATTGCAACAAAAGTAGCTTCTGCTCAGCTTGGCTTGATCAAGTCGATGGTGCTCAAAATACTTTCCAAACGTATCTCTGCTTTTTGTATAGTTTCCTTTTCTGCATTTGCTAACTTTCACAGATAACAAGTATTTTCATTAAGCTAAGTCAAAACTGTGAAATCCTTTCAAACACTTATTTTTGCAGACACAGACTACCTTTAACAATGGAGCAACAAAAAAAAAAAAACACCCAGCAGTTCCATTCTGGCAACTAATAAGCCCATTTTTATTTTCAGGTTTAATGAAAAATAATAACCTGTTCCTTCAATCAATAAAGACTTTGCCAAATAAAGTGTGTTCTCTCCCCCACCCACCCCCAATTCTAAATGGGTGGAAATCCTGCTTGATTTTCGGCTGGAAGAAACCTTCCAGAATAGATGTGTTGGCACACACATTTGCAAAACTAGCTGGGTTTCCTGCTTTGCCCTTAACAGCAGGTGCAGCACTTTTGAGAGACGTTGTCCTCGCCAGGACCATAGAAAGTTTAGTGCCCTGATTAATTCCACTGTGTTGCCCTCCAGGAGGAAGAAATGTCTTTGCCACATTTTCTGCATTCTAGGTAGTTTCAGGCTGCCATCAGATCTAATGCAATTGGGAACTGGTAACAGTCTTTGAAGCAGAAGGGGAAGGTGAAACTTTTTGTTCTTTTATTTTCCTGGAGGTAAAGCCTTTTCAGAGGTTGTGAGGTTTTTGTCTTGTTGTCACTACATTATGAATATTCATAATAGCACTTCATTGCCTAAAAGATGTTGCTACAGTATTTGAGCAGTTTGCAGGAAGTGGCAGGAAGTTAGTGACCTTTCTTCTCTTTTTTTCCCAGGTATTGCAAATTTATTCTTACTGTTTATTCTTAAAGTAATGTTCTGGATTTAATTTTCCTTATACCAAATCCAGGTTTTCAAGATCTGATCTGTGATCTATTTCAGCCCTACCATATTTATTCATATTTCTTTTTTCACCCAGGGAAAATATCCAAGGATGCAGTAATCAGTACTTGCTCTAACCTATATTCCTCACTGTACTGAAGTGCATCTTCACCCATGAAAGCTGAGCTGTGTACTCCCTTGTAAGCATGTTTAGGATTGTGGTGATCAGCAGAAGCCATAACCCTGTTCGTAATTCTCTTGTGTGGCTACGCTTTTTCAGTCAGTGTAAAGGACCATGTTAGGAGGCTGAGGAGTGTTATGTCTGCACCAGGTCTTAGGACCACACTAGACAAGGCACTGTAGAGTAATGTAAGCAAAGAGATAGATCTCTTTCTTGAGGATCTTATAGTCTACAAGTCTTATGATGTTATGCTTCAGTATAAACTATACATTTACTATACATTTTTATTATTATTATTATTATTATTATTATTTATTAATAAAGCACCATCAATTTTCATGGCACTGTACATTAAATTTAATTACTCCTCCCTGCACAAACACACCCTCCCAACACAGCTTTTTGTAGCTGAAGATGTCCCATTTGAACTCATAACTGTCTGCTACTGGCAACATATTTTTCACCCCCTGGTCCCAGTGCACACATAATCACGGTTAGTGCTATAACCTTGATTACGATCCCCCAACTATGCAAGTAATGGTTTAGCTGGCTGAGCCATGCTTTGTCCTTGCAAGTATTTATAGCAAGACAAAAGTGAGACCTGCTTGTCACCTTGTAAGCAGAATGGTGGGGAAATTGATTTAACCATGTAATGCATAACCATAGTTTGCATACAATTTCAAACCATGGATTCACATCCTGAATTGCTGCCAATCATTAGCCATAATTCCTGTATACAGATGGAATGCTAAAGGAAAACAAAAAGATGAGGATTATAATGTCTGCCTTAGGTCTATTTGTTCTAGGAAACCAGCCTAGGAAGGACTGAGTAAGACTCCAACCCACCAACTTCCAGGGCCAGAATCAAATGTTCTAACAGTTTGATCACAGCACCTCACCAATTATGCTGAGCTTCTTACCCATGACGTCATGAGTTCAGCCGCGCTGCTTAAGATGGAAACTCTGTCTGTCAGCGTCTGCAGCTGCTGTTCTAAATAGAAAGCCATTGTCATGGGATGAGCGGCATGGCTGTCAAAACATTTCAAGAGAAATGGATAACACAAATAAGCCTTGTACATAAAATATTTATTGGGGGAAATGCAAACCTGAGTGCGACCTGGCAGGCAGTTGGTCTTATGCAGTTTAAAGCACTGCAGCATGAAGATTAGGGAGAACATAGTATGCAATTGCTTGCTTCTGTTCAAGATGAATGAGCTTTTGCGGGGAGGGCAGGAATCTGTGTTTATATGCATTTTTGCAGTTCATTGCTGGTCTTGGACTCATTCACTTTCAACTCACACCCATTGCTTTCTGCCATTGTTTTCCCATCAGAGATTTTTTGTTTTCTAGACTTTGGTTGCCTTTTGTTGAGTCCTGGACATGTTTGGAGTCACAGCAATAAACTGATCAGGCAAAATTTGGGAGAAATGAGGAAGAGAGTAGCAAAGAAGCCATGCAATTAAACGTAACTTTGTCTGAAATATTATTATTATTATTATTATTATTATTATTATTATTATTATTTATTTATTTATTTATATAGCACCATCAGTGTACATGGTGCTGTACAGAGTAAAACAGTAAATAGCAAGACCCTGCCGCATAGGCTTACAATCTAATAAAATCATAGTAAAACAATAAGGAGGGGAAGAGAATGCAAACAGGTACAGGGTAGGGTAAGCAGGCACAGGGTAGGGTAAAACTAACAGTAGAAAGTAACAGTAGAAGTCTGCACAACATCAAGTTTTAAAAGCTTTAGGAAAAAGAAAAGTTTTTAGTTGAGCTTTAAAAGCTGCGGTTGAACTTGTAGTTCTCAAATGTTCTGGAAGAGCGTTCCAGGCGTAAGGGACAGCAGAAGAGAATGGACGAAGCCGAGCAAGGGAAGTAGAGGCCCTTGGGCAGGCGAGAAACATGGCATCAGAGGAGCGAAGAGCACGAGCGGGGCAATAGTGTGAGATGAGAGAGGAGAGATAGGAAGGAGCTAGACCGTGAAAAGCTTTGAAGGTTAACAGGAGAAGTTTATATTGGAAGCCAATGAAGAGATTTCAGAAGTGGAGTAACATGGTCGGAGTGGCGAGCCAAGAAGATGATCTTTGCGGCAGAGTGGTGAACAGAAACCAACGGACTGATGTGAGAAGAAGGAAGGCCAGAGAGAAGAAGGTTGCAGTAGTCCAATCGTGAAATAACCAGTGCATGAACAAGCGTTTTGGCAGAAGAGACAGACAAAAATGATCGAATCCTGGCAATATTATACAGGAAAAATCGACAAGATTTAGCTACTGCCTCAATATGAGGAATAAAGGAGAGCGAGGAGTCGAATATAAAGCCAAGGCTACGAGCTTCCTTGACCGGTGACAGTAAGAGAGAATGAGAGATGAGGAGAAGGTTTAGGAGGAAAAACAAGCAATTCAGTCTTTGCCATGTTAAGTTTCAAGTGACGATGAAGCAGCCAAGCTGAGATATCTGAAAGACATGCCGAGATACGATCGTGAACATCAGGAGAAAGTTCCGGAGATGACAGATATAGTTGTGTATCATCGGCGTACAGATGATATTGGAGGCCATGAGATTGAATAAGCTTGCCCAAGGGCAACATGTATAAGGAAAACAACAACGGGCCAAGCACCGAGCCTTGCGGAACCCCTACTGAAAGGGGAAAGGAGGAAGACGAGCTGCCATTAGTCAACACGCTGAAAGAGCGACCCGCTAGATAGGAGGCAAACCAGTTATAGACAGAGCCACAAAATCCAAGGTCATGAAGGGAATCTAAGAGAAGATCATGATCAACCGTGTCAAAGGCTGCAGTTAGATCAAGGAGAATAAGAACGGAATAATGGCCTTTAGACTTGGCAGTAAGGAGATCATTGGTGATCTTAGTAAGGGCTGTTTCGGTGGAATGCAGAGGACGGAATCCAGATTGAAATGGATCCAAAGCAGAGTTACTAGAAAGAAAGTCAAGACAGCGAGAGTAGACCGCACGCTCCAGGATCTTTGAAACAAACGGCAACAAAGAGACAGGTCGGTAGTTAGACAGAGATAGCCTATCAAGAGTAGGTTTCTTGAGAATGGGAGAGACTGTAGCATGTTTAAAAGCAGAAGGAAATGAGCCAGAGGACAGAGAAAGATTAATAATATGTAGCAAGGAAGGGAGGATAGCAGGAATAAGATTAATAAAGACGCGAGAAGGAATCGGATCACGAGAACAAGTGGAAGGCTTCGAAGAGCGCAGTATTGTAGACAGTTCATCCGCAGAGACCGAAGGAAACGCAGAGAAATTTGCAGGAGGAGCTGACAGATGAGGAACAGGAACTGGAAGAGGAGCAGAGCTGGCCAGATCAGAGCGGATAGTTTGGATTTTAGCATTGAAAAAAGAGGCAAAGTTATTAGCAGACAGAGAAGCGGGGAGAGATGGCGGATTAGGCTTCAGAAGAGAATTGAAGGATGCAAAGAGCCGCTGAGGATGCCTAGCATTTGACTGGATCAGCGTTGAGTAGTGAGATGGCAGAAGAGAAAGAGGAGAGTACAAATTTGTAATGGACAAAGTCTGCCCGGTCCCTGGTCTTACGCCAAAGGCGTTCAGCTGCCCGGGAACAAGAACGAAGGTAGCGGAGGGAAGAGGTGAGCCACGGTTGGGGTTGAGAAGGGCGAACTATCCGAGTTGTAGATGGAGCAAGATTATCAAGAGTTGAAGATAAGGAGGAATTAAAGAAGGAGACAGCTGACTCCAAGGAGACAGCCGAACAGACAGAAGGAAGGGAGGAGGCTAGAGACCGGGAAAAAGCCTCATAATTAATAGATTGCAAGTCACGACAAGAGCGAGAAGTGGGACGTGAAGGAGGAGGATTATGAGTAATATTGAAAGAAACTAGGTGATGATCTGACAGCGGAAAGTGAGCAGTAGAAAAGTCCAACACAGAGCAATTCCGAGTGAGAACAAGATCCAGACAGTGTCCAAGGGAATGTGTGGGTGCATCAGACCAAAGCTTAAGATCATAAGAGGAAGATAATGAGCAAAATCGTAGAGCTGCAGCATCTTGAGGGTCATCCACATGAATATTGAAATCACCCAAGATAAGAGTAGGACAGTTATCAGAGAGGAAAAAGGACAGCCACGAATCAAAATCAGAGATAAATTTTGAGGACGAGCCTGGGGGGCGGTACAGAACTGCAATCCGCAGTCGCAGTGGAGCGAAGAGCCTCACCACATGTACCTCAAAGGAGGAGAAGCACTGTGAAGGTGGAATGGAAAGAGGCTGGAACTGGCACAAACTAGATAATAAAAGACCCACACCACCACCCCGACCCTCTGGGCGACTAGTGTGAGAGAAAGAGAGTCCTCCAAGAGAGAGGGCAGCAGAGATGGCAGTATCATGGGCAGGAAGCCAGGTCTCAGTAAGAGCAAGGAGGTGGAGAGACCTAGAGATAAACAAGTCCTGGATGACAGGGGCCTTAGAAGCAACAGAGTGACAGTTCCATAAGGAACACGAAAAAGGCAGCTGAGAAGAGGGGAGACACCGAATAGGAACTAAGTTGGGAGAGACGAGATTGGAACAAGCCATAAGGAACAGATATGAGGAGAAAAGAACTGAGAGGAGACAATGAGAAGATCGTGACCTGAATCAGAAAGTGGCAGCGACCGGACCGTGGCTGGGGTTTTTCCTCCGGAGTAGAAGATCCGCTTGACCGGCTTCGCGCCCACGGCAGAGAGCCACAGGCCGAGAGCCCTTGTGCTCTCGTCCTTCAGCTCGCGCCTCCAGCAGACTGGAGGCTTGAAGTACCTGAAAAGGGGAGGATCAGAAGCTGCAATTCAAACAGACCAATCGCAGTTAGTCAATGTTGCTCAATGGCTTCTCAGAGAGCTAAGTTGCTTCTCCTCTTCAAGCTGCAAACTGCAGCAGACTGGAGGCTTGAAGTACCTGAAAAGGGGAGGAACAGAAGCTGCAATTCAAACAGTCCAATCGCAGTTAGTCAATGTTGCTCAATGGCTTCTCAGAGAGCTAAGTTGCTTCTCCTCTTCAAGCTGCAAACTGCAGCAGACTGGAGGCTTGAAGTACCTGAAAAGGGGAGGAACAGAAGCTGCAATTCAAACAGACCAATCGCAGTTAGTCAGTGTTGCTCAATGGCTTCTCAGAGAGCTAAGTTGCTTCTCCTCTTCAAGCTGCAAACTGCAGTAGACTGGAGGCTTGAAGTACCTGAAAAGGGGAGGAACAGAAGCTGCAATTCAAACAGACCAATCGCAGTTAGTCAATGTTGCTCAATGGCTTCTCAGAGAGCTAAGTTGCTTCTCCTCTTCAAGCTGCAAACTGCAGCAGACTGGAGGCTTGAAGTACCTGAAAAGGGGAGGAACAGAAGCTGCAATTCAAACAGACCAATCGCAGTTAGTCAGTGTTGCTCAATGGCTTCTCAGAGAGTTTTGGGGCCTGCCATGATGGACATTATTGATGTGATTTGCTTCTGAAGTCTGGATTTACGTAATAATCAGCTGAAACTGTCAGATGGCTGGATAATGAATTGATGGTGTTAGGTAAGCATTGGGGTCCAGTTTGATTTAAGTGCTCCAAAATAAGCTTTCATGGTTAACTTTTGGGAATTTAGTTCACTGCATTGCTCTGAGTGTAGGAAAAAGTAGTTGGGTGATGTGGAGGTAGTTGTTTGTTTGTTTTTTAAAAAATTGCAACTGTATGCTGTGTTTCAGAAAAGGAGGACACTTGCTGTGTTCTCAGCATGGACGTCTTGAAATATGAAATGCAACTAGACTCCATGGATGAAAGTGATTGGGCTTGATTCAAAGGGAAGATGGGTGTCTATCATCTGGAAGATTCCTATACCCCAGGCAAAGATCAAGATAATGTGTCCAGTAACAGAAATTATTAAACAGTAATGAGGCAAGTTTGGCGTTTTTCCCACCTGTGGCATGTCTTGTATTAAAAAATATGAGGCCCTTTTTAAAGCTCCTAAAATCTCATCTTTGTATATTTACAATTTAGGACATAGTATATTAACAGTCTAAAGCAAGGGGTGGGCTGCATGTGGGCTGCACGCCCACGCCCCCTTCAGATGTCGGTCCAAATTTGGCAGTGGTGAATATTTTTTTTCTATAGAAAATAATGGCCTCCATGATCTGACGGAGCACTACAGGGGTCAAATTTAACTTAATTGCAAGCTATGTTTGACCATTTTAGAGCTCTGTAGCCTCTATGGAGCACTGTGTGAGTCAAATGTAGCTTGCAATCAACTGAATTTAATCATAGTAGCGCTCTGCATCACTACGGAGAAATTTGCCACCAAATTTCTGAATGCAATAGCTCTAGGAAAATGACATAGTTTAAAAGCTCAGTGGCTTTTAAACTGAATTTGAAGGAACCATGTGGTTCCTCAATATGAAGATAGGTCAGGTGTCCCCAGCCTGGTGCCCTCCAAATATATTGGACTACAACTCCCATGGCTAGGAATGATGGAGATTGTAATCCAACACATATGAAAGGTAAAGATGGGTAATTTCCCACTACTGTGATTCTATCTTCCTTTCTGCCGCCGATAATGTGCGGTCTCAGGGAGAATGTTTGGGTGTGATCTCTAGGGTAGGGTTGAGCCGAAGGTAGCTCAGGATTTACTGGTAGATCCCTGGATGACATGTAATAGATCAGCAACTGTTTCTGATTCCCAGTTGTCTAACAATAGTAACAACTAAAAAGGCATAAGCAGCTGAAAAAGAACTCTGGGAGGGGCCTGGAATCGGGGTGGATTTGTGTGTGAAAGGACTTAATGATCTTGGTTCTAGAACTGATCATGAATTTCTGGGCTGAGGATATGCTCAGAGGCACCCTATTCCTCGATTCTTAGCATATTAATTTTATTACATTTATATACCGCTCCATAGCCGAAGCTCTCTGGGCGGTTTACAACAGTTAAAAATAGTGAACGTTAAAAACAAATATAAACATTTTAAACCATCAAAAGCATAAAAACAACAACAACATATATGCTTGTACCTGGGCTCTGTTTGCAACCTGTGGTCCAGTTGGTGGACCTCAGGGATCTAGTAAAAGGTAAAGTAGATTCTCAAGTCTGAAGTCTGCCTGTTCCTTGGTTGCTTTAGGGTGCAATTTTCATACTGAGCAAATGTGAGGTTCAAACTGTTGTTGCCAGTGCTCCTGGTGAAACAATGTAGCCTCTTACTTTGGAGTTTCGGATGCCCTCTTCCAGCAACCATGGTTTGGATGATTTTAAAGCCCTTGCAACTTTATACGTTGTAGATAAAGTGCTCTCCAATTTTTGCTAGTACACAGAGTTGGAAATGCAAGGGCATCCTACATATTGGAGCTTGCAAGTGTATTTAAGGTTTTCTCAGCCTCCACCATCATCCGTTCTCTTGTTGTGCCAGATTCATTTGTTGGGTTCAGCGTAGTGACAGAGAAACAAAATGGATTTGTTAGGGTCAGTGCTTCACAATGTGAAGCTTGACTTTGATGGGCAACGAGGCCTAGTTTGCACTCTGCAAACAAAGCATCTGTAGGACTTACAGGCTGCCATCTGCTTCTGAAAATCTTTGTTAGAGAGGAGCAATAATGCAATTTGCATGCAAAACATTTTTTGCCCTGCTTGAATGTGGTGAGAGTTACTTTGAGCCTTTGTATTTTCAAAGACGTAAATCTTAAATTAAGAGTATGCCAAGGACGAAAATTCTCAAAGAAAACAAAGGGATCTATATATCAGTTCTGTTTGTAATTCAATAACAGGTGCCTAGTTTAACTGTGTACCCTTTAAAAAAAATCTTCTCGCCATAACCTGTTCTGAAATATAATTGGAAAAATGTAAGATCCTTCTTGCTAAATAATCTTCACACATAGTTTGCACAACGAAACAAATCATGGGTTAACAAATCATGGGTTGTTTGTGAGCATTTGGGAGTGAGCAAGCAATTGAGCATGCTATTTCTTGCCATTTGAGTGTTTTCCACTTTCCAAAACAAACAAGAAACACCCCATTTCTGGGTTGTTGTTGTGACCACAGAACCTGGAACTCTGGGTTGTTTAAAGTTAAACAACTCAGAGTTTTAACCAATGGTTTGTTGTTGGATCAAAACTCTGGGTTGTTTAACCCCAAAGTGGACAGGAGGCAACACACACTCTCACTGCTGTGTGGCCACGACTAACTATGGGTCATGCAACCCACAGTTAGCCATTATTTGCACGTTGGGTCAGAGTGTTGAAAGAATACACAAGTCTATCTGACATTACCAAGATAGATTTTTTTTTAGAAAATACATTGAAGCTGCAATCCTGTACTTAGTTTCCTGGGAGTAAGCCCAGTAGAACTCAGTGGAACTTACATTTGTGTATGCATGTATAGGATACACAAATCCATGTCCTTAGAAAGGGACCATTTCTTCATTCAATGTTGTTAATATTTAGAATCCATATTAGGGAAATACCTTTATTAGGCTAACTCAAAGGGTGCAAAAAATGTGCATGCTTTTGATATCCCCAGGTCTCTTCATCAGGCAAGAAGTCACAAAAATAGGTTAGGAGATGGTTATGGAGGAGAAAGGCTGACTTGAAGCGTTGAAGACTTCATGACTTCTTAAAGTCATGAAGTCTGTATGGATATAGCAGCCTTCCCCAACCTGGTGCCCTCCAGATGTGTTGGACTATGACCCTTGCAGTGATGCCTGTGGGATTATGGGAATTGTAGTATAACACATCTGGAGGACACCAGGGTGGGGAAGACTGGATTAAAGTATTAAAATGAAATTCAGGAGTAGGGGATTATATGCATTCAAGTTAGGCTCTACTAGGTGATGTCATGGTTTCAGAACTGCTGGGAATAAAGAAACATACAGTATTTGACCCACAACTTTTGAAAATATAATGTCCAGCTGTTACTCAGAACTGTCTCCATCCTTTGATGAAGTACACAGGTTCCGTGGTTGGTGGAAAACGGAAGTAGAGAGATATTAGACCATTTTTATATTAACAAAACTGGAGATAATTTTTAGTTGATGTATTAGGATAAAAAAAATCAGTACAAGCTAAATTGGGAACCTTTGCCTAGTAGTTGGAGGAGGATATACCCTCAGAGAATAAAGTCACATCTTCAGGGTGTATAAAATTGCCTTCTATCAGTGTAGGATACCTTTGTTGAACAGCTAAATTTGGAACTCTCCTGGGGGGATCTACACTACTGCTTTTAAAGCGCTTTAAAGCACTTTGAAAACGTTTTGAAAACTGTATATGCAGTGTGTCCTGGGCCCCAACAGTTGTCAAAACTGTTATAAAGTGCTTTAAAGCAGTAGTGTAGATCCCCCCCCCCCCAAGTCCTGCAAAGCAAAGGTAGCCTTACTGGCTGCAAGAAAAGCTTTGTGTGTTGATATTTAGACTGAATAACAATAGTTACCATACAAAGATAGGATACAATAGAACGAAATGCCAAGCTCTCCCTATAATAGTTGCGATAGCTGCACTTTATTAGCACAAAACTACTAAGGCTGCTACGGTAATAAGCTGCAACTATCTCAAATTGGCTTATCTTCAGTCATTGAAAGCTGTTCCAAAGAAGTTTCACAACCCTTGCTTAGGAAATGCTTAGGCTCAGGTTTTAGAGGGTTTCTGGGGAAAGGAATTTTCCACAGCCACATTTACATAAATTGGCAAGGCTGGATTTCTCCCCACAGACAGACACGAGTCCTTTTGATCAGGAAAACCATCTCCTGTGCATTTGTCTTGGCTTGATCGTGCATTTTGAGTCTAAACATGGAAGCCAGTCCAAATGATTGTGCCATTATAAATGTAATTCTTGGTGTTCCACATTCCGCTTAAACTAAAGGAAGCTACTTCCTGTTGCTGATGCCCCATAATCACATCCTTAACTTGATTCTTTAAAATATTTCCTCCCTTCAGTCAAAATCTCTGTTCGAGCTTATGGGTTTGAAAGTAAGAAACCTCCAGTATGATATGGCTCCAGCTAAATGTCTAAGCGGATTTGTCTAGATATGTGCTGTGGACGGATTAGCCCATATATTAATTCTTCTGCATTTAGATAGTCCAATTCTAAATCTTTGTGAAGGTTGAAGCCATTCTCCAGGGCGGTGGCGAGGATGGGGGTGGGATTCCCTTCCTTGTAGTGCGGCAGCAGTATTTTTTAAAAAAGTTTTTGATAGAAGAAAGGGTTTGGTTAATTTTTAAGTTATTTGATCTTTTAGACATGGAGGGCCACCATGTCAAATATTTTAAAATATATGATCATCAGTGTTGGGACTTCTAAGGTCACAGTTCTTAAGTCCTTACAAGGTGCAGTTAGTTCAGACAGAGGGTGCAGGGAAAGAAGATCCCATTTGTCTGCCTTTCACCACCTTGGCTCTGATCCAAGATGACTCTGTAAGTTAGGATTCTCCAACATTTTTGGACCCGTGGCCGCATCTGGGAATTTAAGAAACTGCTATGGGGCCACCACAAAGTGGACTGTTGCATCTATGGATCTTAGGTCCTAATTGCTGGCAGGCAATACAGCTAATGCTTTTTTAAAAACATGGTTTGGAAATGCCCAGTAGTTACTTCTTTTTGGAGAAGGTTATTACACAGATAAATTTTGAAGTACAACAGTCTTTAATATTCACTGATGTACACGGTGCTATGATATTTGGTTTGCTTTTGTGGAAACCCATGGATAATTGCTAGGAAGCTGCATGTATTTCATATGTATTCATTGCTCTGGCTATATACAAATCCATGTACATATACATTAAAATTGTAAAAAATAATAGACATTTTGGAGGTGCCTGCAGGTGCCACACTGGGGAACCCCTTCTGGGTGCCATTGGAGGTGCCCCGCAGTTGTCTTGTAGAGTACATGTTGACAGGGCATAGCTTGGAACCCCACATTCCTACTTACTGGAAGTTATTGTTGTTGATGAGAAGCAATGTATTTTTTTTACCCTTTTTTTGGCCCAAGGGATGGATTATTTCTCAGGATGCCTCCCAGAGGCTGTATAACATCAGCAGGTAGAGCCAGGGCCTAAATGAGTCTCTTCTTCTATGGCCACCTTGTTCTGTTTTCTCTCTGTCCTTGGAGAAAGGGGCAGCCCCTCTTCTCTATGCACAGAGAGAAAACAGCACCCTTCTCTGAGGGGTGGGCCTTCAGGGAATGGGAGGCCAGCAGGTAGGAAGCTGCCCACCACTGTTGTATTGGATATGCTATCCCAAGGAACGATTTAGGCCAGACGATGGGATGTATTTGATCCTATTCTGCACTTCCGCAGTTGCTTTTGTACAGAAATCTGGCAGGACTGCAGCTGTAGCATCAGATGCTCTTTTAGGATGCCTTTCCATGTGGCAGCTACACGAGGGCTCAGGCTCATGGTTTCTAGGATGGAATTGAATCCTCCCTTGCCTGCATAAGGCTGCAATCCTGTGCACATTTATGAATAGGTTCCACTGGACGTCCTTCTTGACAAACATGCATAAGGTTGGGATGCAAGTAGCTGTCAATGTATTGCTTGAAATAGGGAGGGAAACTGAAGATTGTTAATGGGGACTAGCCAACGAGATCATATTATGCCAATATTTTCCCAGCTGCACTATCTGCCAGTTCCTTTCCGGCCCAGTTTCAAGTGCTGATATTATTAACATTCAAAGCCTTAAATAGCTTTGGGTCAGGTTACCTGAAGGATTGACTCCTCCTCTATGTATTTTGCTGGACTCTACAGTCATCTTCAGGGGTCTTTCTCCACAAGTCCCTACCAAAAGAAATGAGCAGGAGGCTACCAGGAAAAGGGCCTTTTCTGCTGTGGCATCCTGGTTACGGAATGAGCTTCTTAGAGAGGTTTGCCTGGGGCCTATGTTGTGCTCTTGCAAGCATCAAGTGATTTTTTTTATTTTCCCAAGCAGTTTTAGCATGCCAGTTTTTAGCTTTGCTGATTTAAATCTGCTATTGCATTTTAAATCTTTGCACTGCTGCTAGATTTTATTCTGGTTGCACTTTTATATTGCAGTTTTAAGCCATTATATATTATTGAATTTTATGCTGTCTTTTGTGATTTTAATTTTTGTGAATGGCCCAGAGAGCTTGTCTGTTGGGTGGTATAGAAATGTAATAAATAAACCTGTATTTCTTGGGTACCTTCAACAAAGCAAATCTGTCGATAATAAAAGGTCTTAAATCAGTTTAGTGAATGTGAGGTTATAACCGCACATAGAACAAACTGTGGATTGTAGCTTTCCCCCCACGTACTCAATAAGGGACAGGAAGGCTGGCGGCACGGATGATCCACATCACTTAACGAAATCACAAATGCAATTACAAAAATGTTGCACATGGGAGCATCATATGGCTTTGACAGTCCTTGGAGGGCAGGAGTTCAGAAAGGAAGAATGGATGACTTTGTTCCATAAATCTAGCTTCTGAAGTGTGTTATTGATCCTTCACTTAACCATTTTTCTCCCTAGAATTCCCATATCTATTGGAAAACAAATGTGGCAGAATGGAAATTAGCTCATAGAAAACCGAAGCTAGCAGTGACGTCTTGTGTGGGAGGGTTATATATGTCTTAAGGCACGTGCCTGGCTTTTATCTCTTCTCTTTGATGGTTCTGATTTTAAGTGGTCTAATAAACAAGTAAGTTTCTCTTACTCTTATTCTAAAGTAGTCAATTGCTGTTGGACTCTCTGACCTGGTTGGCGCAATCAAAATAAACTGCAGTGGCTTATTTAAATGATGGCATGTGCCAGGAGCAATTTCCATCATCACTGCCCGGGTGTGGCTTGTCATGTTGTCCAAACCCGGGTGGCATGGCTTGTTGGAGGGGGAAACAACCATACAATAACCCATGGACTGTTGTTTCCCCCTCCAACAAGCCATGCTGCCTAGGTTCAAATGACGCAACAAGCTGTGCCTGGACGGTGACTGTGGAAATTGCACCCTGTGCACCCTCATTGTGTACGACAATTTAAATAAGCCACCATGGCTTAAATAGAGTGACTTATTTTGATTGTGTGAACCCATGGCTTTTTTTAGGGTTATTTGAGGGTTGTCTAACCCTCTCACAACCACTGCCACATGATTATTTATTTATTTATTTATTTATTACATTTTTATACCGCCCAATAGCCGAAGCTCTCTGGGCGGTTCACAAATACTACTTACATGATAACCCATGGCAAGCTGGACGCCATGCAAAATTACCCCCCACGGGTGCCTAGCATGAGGCAACAGCCCCTGCGGGTAAATTAACCCATGGTAGACTGCTGTGTCGTGCGAACACAAGTGTGTGGTTCTTTGATTAGAGCTATCAAGATGGAGAATGGGAAGGCCTGGGTTCAAATCTTCCATTAGCTTCAAAGCTTACCCAGAGACCTCTGGACAGTCAGTGTGTCTCACAACACTTTATTGTGAGGATGCAGTGTGTGTGTGTGTGTGTGCGCAATATGTTCATGTGTATTCAGTGATGTGGATTTTCAGGGGGAAATTCCATTGCCCTAAACCACCCTTCCTCAACCTGGAACTACAACTCCCAGCAACCCCCAGTCAAGTTGGGGAAGGCTGGTTTAGGGCAATGGAAATACAATATTACTTACATTTAGTAAACACAACTAAAAGCCTGCCATGTTAATTTTACATGCTGCGTAAATGTCTAAAAAGCTTTTCCATCACCCAAAGTAGCTGAATTGAAACATTTGATTGGGGTGGCAGGAAATCAAAGAAATGCACTTAGCAGGGTTTAAATGATACTCAAAACAAACCCAAAGCTTTAATTGGAATTTGTTTATATCGGCATACGTGTAAATATTTTAATACATGACAGCTCAATAACATGCAACTTCCTCGAGTTAAAATTTAAGACAACATAAATGGTAAACTGTAAACATATTAATTTTAGAATACCTGAAGAGCTGTGAACATAAATATATGAACTTCTTAGTGATAGTTACCTGAAAGAATTATACTTACGTATCCATTTCAGCTGCCCGATTTGACTTCTATTGCTTTCATTCATTATGTTACTAATTCATTTTGTGAAACAACACCGTAACTGATCCACCCCATATCTCTTCCCCAGCCTGGTGCCCTCCAGATGTTTTGGTCTTCAACTCCTATCTGCCTTGGCCAACGTAGTCAATGAGGAGGAATGCTGGGAGTTGGAAGTTCAGAACATCTGGAGATCTTCTTTCTGCCCACCATTGGATTAGAGGAGCCACGCATAGCAGAGTTTGCCTTTCTGTATATCTCTTAAAGGCACCGGCTCCTTCTGCTGAACTGGACCTGGCAACCTCACAACACCCTTTTCTGCCAGGAGAAGTGCGGGTTTCACGAACGGTTCTCACTTGCTGGAATTTCTGTCCAAAGGTAGAGAATGTCACTCTGCCAAGGAAATAACCATCTCCCCTTCCTTTTACTCTTAGCCTGGTGACCAGGGATCTGGGGCCAAAATAGATTGTAGCTGCATGCACACATCTTCACTCCTTGCACATATGTAATGTACAAAGCAGGAGCCCTCTGAAAAGCGTGTGTACTTCTAAAGTCTTGTCTTCCCAGGAGACAGGGGAAGCCATGCATCTCTGTGCATTGCCTGCCCTTAAACAGCTGCTGTCTCCATTTATGGCTGGCTTGGCTCTTTGGAGGCAAGCAGGCTAGGAAAACTGGGCAATGATGGAGAGGGGGTTGCTGTCCCACAACCCAGGGGAATCATCAGCTTCTCGCTAGTGCAGCCTGGCCTTTGTTGACTTGACTTCCATAGTGAGAATGTTGAATGTCTTGGTTCTTGCACTTCAGAACCATGGTCAGCCCTGCTACTCCCTCACCCTTTGGCATTGATACATGTATGTGTTTATGTGTTCTTCTTCTTCATTGTGGATCCCAGAGTGTCACCAGGAGGAGAATGGAGGGGGATGGGAGGAAGAACTGTCAAGTCCCAGAGCTTTTATTCGTATGGCAGCAATTCCCTGAATAAGCATGGTTATTCTAACCTTGGCTATCAGATTGGGAAACCTGTGACTGCACCGTGACACCGTTACAATTGCCGTGTCTCTCCTTGCAGAAGAGGTTTAATAGTGTTACATATGCCATCTTTCGCTTTTTCTTTTTCTAAATTGTTTTGACACAGACGCATATGTCTATATATTAATGGAAAGCTGTTCTATCTCCTCTTGCACTGGAAATGTTTAGTCACAACTCATTTTCACTCTTCCAAGATTTACAAATAAATGTCAATGGGTAGCTCCCCTCCCCTCCAACAACAGAGAGGTTCATCCTGTTGGCAACTAGGAACAGGAAAGCAGTGATCATCAGTGTAAATGTAGTCTGTGGTTGTTTTTGTTATTGTTGTTGTTGTCATTGTTGTTTTGGAATTAAGTTTTCAAGTATTATATGCTACTTCTCAAATGTACTGCTTGTGCTATTCACATAGAATCATGGAATAGCAGAGTTGGAAGGGGCCTACAAGGCCATTGAGTCCAACCCCCTGCTCAACATCTAGGCACTGTAAATTCCTTCGAATTTTAATTGTAAGGGGATGAGTTTCCTTTGGGAAAATCCTATTTCTGAAGTGTTTTACCTTAATATTATTCTAATTAACTTTAAATAAGAACATAAGGAGAGCCATGCTGGATAAGACCAAGGGTCCATCTAGTCCAGCACTCGGTTCACACAGTGGCCAACCAGGTGTCGGCCAGGAACCCACAAACAGGACATGGTACAGCAGTACCCTCCCACCCATGTTCCCCAGCAACTGTTGTATATAGGCTTACTGCCTCAGACACTGGAGGAAGCACATAGCCATCCATGACTAATAGCCATTGGTAGCCTTCTCCAGGAATTTATCCAACTCCCTTTTAAAGCCATCAAAATTGGTGGCCATCACCACATCCTGTGGTAGTGAATTTCATAGTTATCTACAGAAAAAAAATTCTATTTTTGTAGGTTAATATAACGTTTACTTCTTTAAAAAGCATAGTATAAATGTGATAGCCCTTTTTGAATAAGACAGTTTTAACTTCTCTGCTCCAGTTGCCATGCTGGGTGGGGATGATGGGAATAATAGTCCAGTACATCCAGGTGACACCAGATTGGGAAAGGCTGCACTAACTAAATGCATAGTACCTTTCCACCCACTTAAGGAGATGGGTGAGAGTAAGTGGTTGATGAATCAGGGCTGAATGACTGTCTACTGGAAAGTATATTCCATGCAGTTCAGTGGGACTTACTCTTGGGTAAGGGTGTGTAAGATTGCAGCCTTAGTGTTTCTCTGCATGGAGAGTCAAGAAGAAAGAAAAGTGTAGGATCGTGGCTCTCATCTTGTACTTTCAGGGTGAACTTTCCAGATAGAGAATATGCATCATGAACAAAAGTCTGGAGAAGATGTGACTGGGTGACCTAAACAATTAACTTTAATCAGTATAGCAGATGCGAGAAATACATATGTTCTTACATACTTCCTGATAAGTAGGGTTGTATCATTTAGGGCTGGCTTGATAGATTGATCAATTAAAAATATTACGATTGACTCAAAAGGTGCCCCTTGTAATTAGTTAGCAGATGGAAATAATAATAATTAATACAAGTACTTATAAAAACCTATAGCAAGAGCCATCTTTAAAATGAAACATTTCTTCTTCGATGGGGGAGTGGAGAGTGCTTCTGCTAAGATGACGCAAGCTGCAACATAGGGGTACGTTATCTAAAAACCTATGTTTCTTTCTTTCCCCCCTCCCCCTTTGGAAGAATTAAGTGGGTGACAGTCCTACTAACAATGCAGTGTTTGAAGCACTGAAAAAACCCACCACCCTCACATCCAGTGCTGTTTGAAAAACATAAGGCACTATTCTTCCATTGATGGAAACTTCCCTTGAATGGATGTAGCAAACTTGCTGTTAGCATTAATGATAACTATTTGCTGTGCTTATCTCTGAGTTTTTGTACACCCTGGTTCTATCAAAATGGGGTAGGTTTTTCCTGGAGTTAATTCTTATATTTCTAGGTTTTTGACCTTTTAAAACATTCGAGTCTAAATGCATACCCAATGACACGCTCGCAGAAGTGGAGAATGGTAATACAGTTTCTTTTGCTGTTTCTATGGTAACTTTAGCAAGTTTCTAAACACATCAGGAGTGATCAAAAATTGCATCTGTATTGTGACTTGGTATTCATTTATTCTTTTCATCTGAATATTTAAGGTGCCTTTTTTATATATATCCGACACTCGAATGGGTGCTTCTATTACAGAAGCCTCCATCTAGCATTCCGTGTATATTGCACTGAAATAAACAGTAGTGTAGTGACAGGCTGTTCTTGGCATCTCCTTGAAAAGTCATGGGGCTGTGTCCAGTGACTGAGGGTCATCAGATGGGGAGGGGGGGATCGCGTTTCCATACCATCACTTTGCCTCCTGCTTCTGTCCCACAATAGGGCTGAGCACCTTATTTATTTATTTATTGCATTTTTATACCGCCCAATAGCTGAAGCTCTCTGGGTGGTTCACAAAAATTAAAACAATTCAAAGTATAAAACAAACTGTATAAAAACATGATATAAAATACAATATTAAAAAGCACAACCCCTTGAATTTGTTGCTATGTATTATCCCCATTTTAAATGTAAGTGTAAAAATAAATAAATAAATTTAAAGTGCTAAAAACAACAATGATCCAGCCAGGGTGGATGTGGTGGGAAAATGATTTTTTAGAATTAATTGAGATTCATCATATTAAACTCGTGACCCTAAATGGGTTGGAGGCTGCAACTCCCCTCCGTATTGTAATAATTTGGGTGGTGGTGGTGTGTGAATAGGGTGTCCCCCTCATGTCCTTCCCCCACCTCATTGATTCATCCCCCCCCCACCTCATCACCTTCCTCTTCCTTCACACTGGGAAGAAAGAGGAAGCAAGCAAGAGGAAGCCCATTCAGTGGCTCTTTTTATGGCACAACCTCTCCTACACATGGCAGGAAATAGCACCAATTAGTGATACAGACAGAAGAATCAGATTTTCCAGGTGGTATTTTGAAGCGGGGGAAAACAACAGAAGTGTCCCGCAAAGATCTATGTGTGGCCAGTTGCATAAACACTTGTCTGATGACACTCGTTGTGCTCTATGTACAGTGACGGCTGGTGGTTCTGGTGTTGGTGGGATGGTGAATTGGTTCCAGCCAGAACCTTGCTTTGCACCTTGGATAGCTCCTTTAGAATTCTGACTGGTTATGAGTCCAACCCAGAGCGGATTCACTGCCCCACTGACTTCAGAGGCACCAGCTTTCACTGTCTGTGCATCCTCCTCCCACCCCACTTCCCTGCTCAAAGGTTCCTCTGCTTGATTTCAAGTCATTCCTTTCCCACAGTTCCATACAACACAGCCCGCCCTGTTCTGGAGGGACCCCCAACCCTCTGGAAAGGCTTTTTGGGGTAGTGATGCAGGGGCTGCAGAGGGGAAGAGAAAGGCTGTTTGCGTGAGCTGCCTTCCACTTGCACAATCACTGGATACAACCGCTAGGAACAACTCCTGGAAATTTCTTCTGTCATGCGTGCAGCCGCTCACCAAACCTATAATTCACTTATTTGGGGAAGCATCCAAACATAAGCATCTATGCATGAAAGAACTAGCAACTTGGAGAGAAGACAAGGATACAAACCCTTCTAACTAGCATGACCTTTTAGAATTTCTTTTTCTTTTTTTCAGGGTGGCATATTCAAACATGTGACACTCCACCCCTACACTTTGAAATGGTTTAGCCCAGCAAGCAAGCACCATGTGATTCTCCTCACCATGTTAACATCCCTTGTTGGGATTCCTTGCATGCCCTGGGTAAGCTGTCTGCAGACAGCTTGAGTGTCTCCTAAATTTGAATAAAACGTGCACTGCATATACTTTTTCCCCCCTTTTTTTAAATGCAGAAATAACTGGTTCCTAATTTAGTCCTTCAGTAACCTCCTCAGATTTATGCTGCAGGCATTCTGCAGTCTTGCACAATTGATTATTTCTGCTTCTCCTCTTTTCTTTCCTTATCCACTGTGCTGGCAGGCAGAAGGTGATGAAATGAACTCTCTCTAGCCATGAATTCTTGTTTTGATGAAAGCATACTAGTTCCTGCTACGATACTGCCTGTGTGGACGTCCCAATAGAAACTGGAATGCTTTCAGCATATGTTTCAAAAGTGAACAGATGTGAACTCCGTAGGATTGGGAGCATTTCCAAAATGAAATCATGGAAAGCAGATGAGCTTGATGCGAACTTATCTGCTAGAGGTTTTTTTGCACAAGGTGGTTAAAATGGCTTTCTTGGTATTGTACATGGATCTGGGGGCGTTTGAGGCCTACACGCAGCATGTTTGCGAAACTACTGTGGACGCCACCACAAAATAGCTCCCATGGAGGATGTAGTTAGTCCCATAATGGCTGCTGTGGGGGCCTGGCTAATCAAATGAAGTGGTGTGTGGGAAATCATGAGGCTAGAGGCTGGGAGGGAGGGAGGGGACAATAGCAAGACAAAGGGGTAGAGGGGAGAGAAAGAGCAAGGCTAGAAGCTGGGAGTGGAGAGAAGCAGCCAGACAAAGGGCACCAGTAAGGCCTCAGCCAGACCTACAGGTTTAGCGTGACAGAGAGGTGAGGATCTCGCGATATTGTTATCGAAAGATCTCCCCCTCTGTTATATGCGCCACGAGATGGCCTCAGAGGAATAGGACGTTGCGCCCGCCATTTTGTTTTTTGTTTCCTTAAAGGAGAAGAGCGCATGAGCGCTCATGTGCAAAAGGTTAGGTTTTTTGTATTTAAAACTATTTTTCCTACTCCCTCCATCCCACCCCTGATGGGTGCAGAACTCCTGAGGAGCTCTGTGCCCCGTGCACGGTTCCCGGCTCCTTGCAAGTAACCACGAGGAGCCGGGACAAAACGCGACGCCTGCCTACACATTCCACAGTCTCGGGATCAGCCCGAGACCGCAGAAAAAGCGGGCTACAACTGTAGAGCGATATCCCGGGGAAAGGGAAAGATCATCCCTCCCTGCTCCCGGGATCCCCTATGCGTCATGTGGATGCACAGGGACGATCCCGGGGATATCCCCAGTATATCACCCTGTGTAGCTATGGCCTAAGTCATTTACGGAGCAAGTGGCCAAATTTCTGAATCTGGCTATTCTCACTAGACCACTCATGATTGTTTGGTCATTTCTTTTGAATTTACTGATTAATGTTTTTATGGAATTTGTATCCTCCCTTTTCTATTAACATGTGTTTTTATTAATATGTGTGTGCTTCACGTGTTGTATTAGTGGTCTGTTGACTGTAAATAAATTTTTATTTATTTATTTATTTATTACATTTTTATACAGCCCAATAGCCGAAGCTCTCTGGGTTGATTGATTGATTAATTGATTGATTAATTGATTGATAGCCAGTGATAGCCAGCAAGACGTGTGTGTGTGTGAATGGGAGAGAAAGAGCAAGGCTAGGGTTAGGAAAAGAGAGAAAGAAAAAGGCCAGAGATTGGGCAGGGAGAGAAAGAGCAAGGAAAGTGTTTGGGTGGAAAGAGATGGCAAGGCTAGAGCCTGGGAGTGGAAAGAGCAAAGGGGAAAGGTCTGCAGAGATGGGAAAGATTGGGTGGGATCAGGAAGCAACTCTTTCCTTCTCTTCCTGTCTGCTGAAGAGCTGATCAGCAGTAGTCTCAGCAGCAGGAGGAAGAACCTGGCGCCCTAACTTTTTTCATGGTTTTTATTAAAAACAAGTGTTTGAAGATGGCAAGAAATGGAGATTTTGCAGGTGTCATTGGGGAGCCCTGGATTAAGTTTCCCCAGGGCCAGTGGTGACTTTCATACGAAAGTTAGAGAGAGGAGAGGCTGTCCTTAATTTTGATCTCTGTAACGTAATTCAAAGTGAGTGCAGAGCCTTAGACAGAAGTGATACTAAATCCAAGGGACGGCTTGCTGTTTTTATCCTCTCATGTTTAAAAGTTAAATGTTGTAGTGGATGACCCTTTATAGGCTACAGCCTTCAAGGCTGGATTACATAATTGCAGCCGGCTAAAGGAGTCTGCATATCCTCTCACTGAGAGGGCGTCTCTGCATGTTTGTGCTTGGGTTCAGAAGCAATTAACCTCCTGCCTGGTTGCTCACACTGATAAGAATCTGTCTACCTGTTTACACATTCCATTTGGCTGGCATTTTTTAGACCCAACAGTCCAGCTTGTTGCTGTTTTTGTAGATTTCTAGTGATTTTCCTCTTCTTCTGCTTCTGGTCCGACAATCGGAGTATCTTCTTGTTGGGTTAAGGCAGGGATGTGGAACTGCCAGCCCCCGTGGAGGCTCCACAGAACCTCTTTGAATTCCTCCAGAGGTGGGACTTGGCCTCCAAGCTCCAGCCTCATGAAGGAATCCCTGCTGTCATCTCCAATTGAAGATAATAGCAGGGATTCTCCTGCATTGGTCCCTCAATGGGATGAGAGTGGCAGACCACCTCTGGGGAAATCTTTCAAGACTCACATGCTGAGGATGTGTTGGATTAAAGCTGGTGGTAGGCAGGGTGACCCCCTTTTCTCTCCTTCCTGCCCAATAGGTTGCAGGAGGGCCATAAGAATAACCATGCTGGATCACACCAAGGGTTCATCTAGTCCAGCACAGTGGCCAACCAGCTGTCGACCAGGAACTCACAAGCAGGACACAGATGCAAGAGCACCCTCCTACCCATGTTCCACAGCAACTGGTTTATATAGGCTTACTGCCTGATACTGGAGGTAGCACATACTGTAGCTACCAGGACTAGTAGCCATTGATGGCCTTATCCTCCTGGAATTTATTCAACTCCCTTTTAAAGCCATCCAAATTGGTGGCCATCACTACGCTATATCTCTTATGGTAGTGAATTCCATAGTTCAACTCTGCATTGTGTGAAGAAGTCATTCCTTTTATCGGTCCTGATACTCCAACCAATAAGTTTCATAAGATGACGCTGGTTACTAGTATTATGAGAGAGGGGGAGAAATGTCATGCCAGTATAGGCTGACACTGCAATATGAACTGTTGGAACCTACTCTGTTGAAAAAATAAGAGTTTGTGCATATAGGCAGTAAGCCTATATGCACCAATTGCTGGGCAGCATGGGTGGGAGGGTGCTGTTGCACCGTGTCCTGCTTTGTTGGTCCCTGGCCAACAGCTGGTTGGCCACTGTGTGAACAGAGTGCTGGACTAGATGTACCTTGGTCTGATCCAGCAGGGCTCTTCTTATGTTCTTAAGTTTTAACTGAATGGAAACATAGGCCTGAGCAGTGGGCTTATGCTGCCTAATATTCCCGCTGTAGGAGCTAAACAAATCACAGGCCTTCTGTCCATGGTTTGTTTAGCATGATGTCCAGCTCTAGCTTGTTTGGGTGTTGGGGAGACAACAGCAAAGGTCCTAGTTTGTACATCATGATATAGAAACAATGGATGGGAGGTCCATGATTTGTTTTGCCACTCCTGCTTGCAGTGAGATGATCGGGCAGCATTTGCAAACATGCTGCTCGTAAACGATAAACCAGGGTTGCCCCGGATCTCCAGCTTATCATGATATGTGAACTGGGTCATAGACTGTTGCTATCATCTTATGCAACATGACCTAGATCAACCAACCTGGTGTTCTCCAGATGGGTTGGACTGCAACTCCCATCATTGTAGAAAGTCACCTTGTAGTGGGGGGGGGGGGGAAACAGTGGCACAAATACCAAGGAGATCTAAATCCGCCAGAGCTTTGCAGAGGCTTTTGTGCAGTTAGCATGATACATCATTTGAAGTCCCTGCAACAGTACACTCATTTGTTTATGATGATGGTAATTTAAGAGATTAAAAGGTCAGATGATTCAGAAGCTTTATTCAGTTGTATAATCCTTACATGCATAATTGAATGAACAGCACTTCAGTTTATCTACTACTAATCTCTGATTTTGGTAAAGAGAAGATGATTGAGTACTCTGAATTCTTTTCTTCTGTTTTAATCCGTACTCCGTGATTGCACAAGCTTTTAAAAAAGAGATTCTGTTGATAAATGAAAAAACAACAAAATAAGTTTTGGGACTCTTGTTTAAGGTGATTTGATTTCAGAACTACGGGAAGGGAGAGAAACTACTTGATGGCTTGCAGAAAGCTGCATGAAGCCAGGTGTGAGTTGCTGGCTTTTCACAGACAGGACTCCTGTGCCTCTTATCAGTGGTGTGGCAAGCTTCATCTGTTCAATTTCTTCCTGCCATGGACTTGTCAATGGCTTGTGAGACCCTCCAGAGAATAGGAGGGAATGGGTGATAACCTATAGTTCTGGTTGTGGATCAATGTGGGCGTTGGAAGTGGGGCCGGAAGGAAAGGAAAATGTGGGCTCAACGGTTGCATCCCCACCCCCTTTTAAATGAAAGATCTGATAATGGATTGCTTGTGATTACCTGTAGTTGCACCCTTGAGCTGGAAAATTACAGCTGTAGCCACCAGCCCATTGCATTCTGTAATGCTGGGCAACTAGTGGCCCTACAGATGTTTTTTTTAAACAACAACAACACAACTTCCCCTAGCTTGAATCTAGCAATCAGTAAATCATGGGTGGTCCCAGACAAGGCTTTTATTGTGGAATTTCCCTGCGTCATTGATGGAATTTTACAGAGGGTCCAGAAGTTGTCATCTTACACTTATAACCCTCCTGGGGTTTCTCATTGCTTCTTCCATCTTTTTTTAAACTGCAGAAAATGCAGTATAGAGATAAAGAGGGAATCATTGCACAATGCCTTCCGATTGATAGTGCTTGAAGCCATCTGGCGCTAGAGTCTAGAAGCGCCCTAAGTGATCTACAGTCAATCCAAGCCTATAAACTCAGATTTTGAAGTGGGGCGGGGGGATGCTAAAGTTTTAAAGCACATGAGGAGAATCAGTACAGAACAGCCAGAACCTAAAGTTCTAGCTTAATACAGTGATAGGCACCCTTTGTAGGTTGTGGGACACTTGGCAATTTTAAGAAACTGTCCTGGGGACCATCACAAAATGGCTGCCGTGGCAAAGGACAAGTGTCCTACCCGAAGGACTGAGTATAAGGCAGACGTGGGAGCTGAGCCCCAACAAGTTAAATAACTATTTTATAGTCTTAGTTTTTAGCAGCAATCTCAGCTGCAGGTAAGTAAATGCGTTAATTAAATAATTAGGGCACCTTGGCAGGCCCCAAGAAAGGTGTCCAGGGTGGATTGGTGCCCATGGGTACCACATTGCCAACCGCTGGCTTAATATTTATTCTTACGCTTCTATACCACCCAATAGCTGAAGCTCTCTATACTTAAAGCTGTACTGTAATGTGCTTAGTTATTTTTTGAACAAAATGTAGACTTTGGGGCTTAATGAACCCACTGCCTTTTGCATTCACAGGCCAAAACGCAAGTTAAAAATTGAGCAAAGGAGTGTGGAATATCCCCCTACCCTGGTGCCTGCAGCCTGGGTTCAGTAGCCCTGTTTGAGGCTTCCTGCCCTGAATTTTCAGAGCATCCTGTAAGCAGTATTTGTAATCTCCAGAGCCAGTGCTGCTGAACAACCTCCATTAATTTCAACAGTTCTCCCGCTGGACCAAAACCAATGCAGGTTCCTCAGTGACAGTGCTCTATGGCTGGTGCTCTGTGACACTTTGAGCTCACTTCTTGCCTTTTTTTTTTTTAAAGCAGCATTAAACAGTGTGTGCATAAACATCAGCAGCTCATGCCTGTGGTGCTGTGTAAACCAGTGATGCGCTGCAGCGGGCTGAACAGCTGGCTCCGCTTATCCCCGATATAAATCACATGTTGTAGGCAGGGCTTTCTTGCTGAGATGGATGACAGCACTGAGCCTGTGATTTGTGTTGGTAGATTTCTTATTTGCAGGTCTCTTTGAATAACGCCTAAATTTAAAAAGTTTTCTATTTTCAGAGAGTGTTTCAAGGTTCGCAGTGCTTTCTCCTGCTGCTTACCCAAAGTCTTTCTTTTAGCAGCCTGTTCTTCAACCTGGCGTCCTCCCGATGGATTGGGACTACAACCCCCATCATTCCCAGCCAGCATGGCTGGTCAGGGATGATGGGGGTTGTGGTCCCAACCCTTCGGGAGTCTGCCAAATTGGGGAAGGCTGCTTTTAGCATCTATCAATTGTCTCTCGCATCTTTCAGTGCAGCGGGGCTGGCATTTTCCAGGTTCGTTGCATCCACATGTCTCTAATTTTAGCCTTGGCCCTCTTCAAAGAAGAAAAGGGTTCTCCCTCATAGAACTGGGAATGACATGGACAGCAGTTGTCAGCCTGGCCCCCATACAAACTGATTTCTGCTCTTCTTTTTTTTCCCATTTCTTTTTTGTGCTGGAAGGGAGCCTGTGCAGAATTGTGTCAGGACTAATCGGCATTAAGCCAGCATCGAGAGGGCGGCGGCAGGAGGGCGGCAATAGCAAAGGGTGGGGGTGCACTTTAATAAGAATACGGCTTGGCTTTTAGATGCAGCTGCATGCGTCGGGTGAGGACGGGGGATTGGGGAGAAGCGTTTTACGCCTCTGTTTGTGCTCTCAGCTTGCCAAATCTCAGCGGCTGCGTCATAAACAAATACAGTATGATATGTGGGGGAAGGCAGCCCAGAAAAGGCAAGCTTTCTATTTGGAGAGTGCCTGCCTGCCCTTCTCCACTGGGGCCTGTCCTCTTGTTTGCTGCATGCCAAGGTACAGAGCTTTTGGAATGTAAATTCCAGCCTTGCGCTTCTTACTGGTGTGCCAATTTTAAGCTGGCGGTGCCCATTGAGACTGAGATCCGGACACAGAAGGAATGCCGCAGCTGGAGATCAACTATTTATAGGATGCCTCTTCATATTTTAACCCTTTGCAAAGTGTGGGTCTAGAGACTTTGAGGTAAAGATGGGGGTACCTCTTCTGAGCATATGAGAAAAGCTGGCTTCTCTTTGTTGTGTCTATTCCCCCTCCTCCAGTAGCAGTATACTTAAAAGATGTGAAGCAAAAGTCTGATTCTTATGACCTTGAATGGTTACTGTGCTTCTTTTTTTGCTTAAAACGCCTCTTCTGTGTAATGTTTCACCTGTAGCACTCTTGAGATGTATATCTCTCTTGTTCAAAATCTACAGACGTTCGTAAATGTTCATTTTTTACACATATTGCAGAAAGTGCTTGAAGAGTGGCTGTTCTGTTTCTAAAGCAGTGTGCTCTCTCCTTTCTCCTGCTGTATGGCCTAGTCTGGGAATTGAAAACAAGACCTCTTGCACCCAAAAGCAAGAAACATACCCCTAGGCCCAAAAGCCTGACCCTTGAGTTAGATATTTTTAAGAATAGCACCTCGAGTGACATTTATTTCTTCACGAGATTTATATACTGCTCTGTATCTAACAAGATTCCTGAGTAGTGAACAATACAAGAAAGAAAAAAGAATCAAAATATAGAATTAAAAAATGTAAAATCCAATTATGCTGATAAAACTGTGGCTGGTCAGTCAGGGAAGGTGTTTTAAAATAAATGTTTTCCGAAGTCACTGGAAACAAAACTGATTTATTCATTACATTTTTTCGTCCAAGGAACCCAAGGAAGCATACATAATCCTCCTCCCCATTTTATCCTCACAACAACCACCCTGTGAGGTAGGCTGGGCTGAGACTTTGTGACTGGCCCAAAGTCACCCAGTGAGCTTCCATGGCCGAGTGGGGACTAGAACCCAGATCTTCCCGACTTCCAGACCAGCCCTCTAGCCACTATACCGCACTGGCTCTCACTACGCCTATGTCTGTCTGACATCAATAGTAGAGGAGTTTCACAGAGAGGGAGCTCAGTAGGCTGACGGGTCTATTCTGAATGGACTCCAAAAGGACCGCAGGTCGATGTGGAACCACCAGGAGCACTTCATTTGATGACCTCAGTGACCCGGCAGGCTTGGACAGGATGGTGTACTTGCTCAGACCTAATATACACGGACTTGGAACCCATAACAAGACATCTCTGTTTCCAGTCACTAGTGCATACCTCCCTCCTCCTTTCACTGTGTTTCCTTTTGGAAAAGCAACTTAGTGCAAGGAAGAGATATACGTGTTTGTTATAGGAAAGAATTGGTGAGTGAAAAGGGGAGATGCATGCAATCACGCAAAGCGAACTTGGAAGCCTGCAGACACTGTGCCTCATGTTTTTGTAAAATTTAAATATACGTAATTTTCTATTTGACAAAAAACCCTCAAAAGAGTGTGTACAGGATGAAGCACTCAGATTGGAGGCAAACTGTCTTGGCTTGCATAGTTTGTAGAGGGTTTGGGTTACTTAGTCAATTTTTCATAAGGATGACTCCTTGTAAAATCTTTCGTGTTTTATTACGGTGTAATCTACATTTTAATGGCCTTCGTAGCTCAGGTTCAGCATTGCCCTTCAACCCCCAACCTCCCATGTTTACTTATTCTCTGAACTTTGCTTTTAAAAAAGTTTCCCTTGAAGTCCCAAAAGTGAACAAAACACAATTAAAACTTGCAGTGTCATATTAGTTTGCACAGCTTGATTACTCAGTATAGACTGTGTGTGTGTATGTATTTGGTGTAGCACACCACCCCTTTTTTATGGTACACCTGATAGCAGGTTGGGCACCAGTAACCTGGCCATAAGTAGGTACTGCAACTGCCAGGCAGTATTTATAAGCACACTGATTATAGTTATTACCTTGAAACATGAATGGTAATGACTGTAATATACAGCTGGTGCAGCACAGTGACTAAGAATGTGAGCTGTGAATGAGGGAATCTCCAACTCATGGTCAAAGTGAGATTTGAATTTGTTATGCGACGCTAGGAAAGTTGCTCTCCACCCTCTGCAGTATGGGGTTGGTGATGTGGGCCTACCAGACAGGATTGTTGTAAGAATTATGATGATGATGGCAGTTCTCCTTTCTCCTCCCAGTGATTAAAGATCCTGTGTTGTTGTTGTTTTGTTTCGTTTTTATTTAGTTACAATAGATACCGTTCCCCATTCAAGAATTTTGGAGCGGTGAACAAATACAATAAAAGGATAAAAACTAAAAACAGAATAAAAACACATTAAAAATATTTTTAAAAGAAACAAAGTGCAAATAAAACCACAGGGGGTCATTATAAACTTCTCCTGTTAACCTTCAAAGCTTTTCACGGTCTAGCTCCTTCCTATCTCTCCTCTCTCATCTCACACTATTGCCCCGCTCGTGCTCTTCGCTCCTCTGATGCCATGTTTCTCGCCTGCCCAAGGGCCTCTACTTCCCTTGCTCGGCTTCGTCCATTTTCGTCTGCTGCCCCTTACGCCTGGAATGCTCTTCCAGAACATTTGAGAACTACAAGTTCCACCGCAGCTTTTAAAGCTCAACTAAAAACTTTTCTTTTTCCTAAAGCTTTTAACACTTGATGTTGTGCAGACTTCTACTGTTACTTTCTACTGTTAGTTTACCCTACCCTGTGCCTGCTTACCCTACCCTGTACCTGTTTGCATTCTCTTCCCCTCCTTATTGTTTTACTATGATTTTATTAGATTGTAAGCCTATGCGGCAGAGTCTTGCTATTTACTGTTTTACTCTGTACAGCACCATGTACATTGATGGTGCTATATAAATAAATAAATAATAATAATAATAATAATAATAATAATAATAATAATAATAATAATTAAGGGAAGTCTTCTTGAAACGGCTCTGGGAGGAATGCAAAGTTATGAACATAAGAAGGGCCCTGCTGGATCAGGCCAAGGGTCCATCTGGTCCAGCACTCTGTTCACACAGTGGCCAACCAGCTGCCGACCAGGGAACCACAAGCAGAATGTGGTGCAACAGCACCACCACCCCACCCAAACTTTGCACCTGCCTGACCTCCAGAGGCAGGGAATTCCATAGGAAGGGCCACCACACTGAAGGCTCTTCTCCTGGTGGACTCCAATTAGACCATTTTGTTGTTTGTATTAGATTGTGAGGCTCCGAGAGCTGAATTCAATTTTGGAGAAGGTCTCACAGGCTTCATTCAGGGGTGGGCCTGGCTGAAGGTATACATGTTGGGGCCAAATTTACAAAAAATACCAGCATATTTTACTTAAAGCTCTCGCTTCCAGTAACTAAACCTTAGGAGAGACATTTCAACCCTCAAAAATCACAACAAGAACAACAACAATAAAAATCCAGAAATGCTGGGAAATTATCAAACAGTTGGTGCTTGGGAAAAGGAGGTGGCACCAGTGGGAGGATGTGGGCCCTTTTGAGGAGTCCCTGGGGGGCGGATTTAGCTTCAAGTTGCTCACCCTTGCTATACATTCTTCGCTGAGAGTAAATCCCATCAAACTCAATGGGATTGACATTTAGGTAGAAATGCATAGAATTGCATTGTAAGGCTATTTTGGCAAGGCAAAATGATGTTTGTTTGTTTAATCACTCATTAGCTACTACTAATAACGTAAAACCCTTCACAGTGTCTAAAGTCTTAATTAGGGATGGGTGAACTCACCTGCGTCCAATTCGTCGCAAGCCGGTCCACCCTCATCTGGAACCTCCATTGTGTGCAAAAAAGTAGGCTCTGGAAATTACGTAATTCCCCCCGCTGCGTAAATGGCATTTACTCTTGCATAAATGGGGCCTTTATAGCTGTCATTTGTGCAGCGGGGGAAATTACATAATTTCTGGAGCCTCCACTGTCGCGCACAATGGAGACTAGACCCAGTCGGGCCTAATCTTAATAAACATTTATTTCTGTAGTCTTGAGTGTTTACCCGGTGGTCAGCTGCAATTTGGCATCAATCGTTTGTAACGATGTAGTTCTAATGACTTGCTTTTCCATGCTTCTGTGGGAGGTGTGAGATGTGGTCTTGCCACAGTCTTAAAAGCAATCGTGTCGTTATAGGGCAGCTACTACTGTCTTGGCTTTGTCAGAAGACGGCCGTGGGATGGACAGATGGGGTATTGTGTCTGTATTCTGTTCTCTTGGCAGAAAGCCAAACTTGACAGCTCATTTTGTGTAAAAAAGAAAAGAAAATACAAGATAAGTTTCAGATCTGGGGGCAGTTGTTTGGGTTGATAAATATTTACAGTGGTGCACAGACTCTTTTGTGTACTGTGCATGCATCACTGTATTCAGAGAATACTATACAAGAAGATTTAAATACATGAAGATATACATAAAAATGCAGTTGAGATACATAATTGCTTTAACATTTATATAGAACATTGATAAAAACATTTAAACCAATACAACACCATAATTAACAGTCCGGGCAGCACAATTACTCAGAAGGCTGGAGTGAAGAGTTGGCTCTTCAATTGCCATCTAAAGCTTGTTACACTTGGCGCCTTCCAAATACTGCAAATAAATGGGAAGACTGTAGATCAGGGGTGTAGGACCTCAGGTCCTGGGGCCAGAACTGGCCTGCCTGGAACCCCAAACTATTCCCAGATGGCCATGCCCCTTTCCTTTCATCTCCGGTACTTCTTGCTTCTCAAATAGCAAGGGGGGAAAAGCCAAAGGCAAGAGGTGGAACCAAAGATATATCTTAGAAAATATTTAATGTTTTTGTCAATGTGTTTCAGACTATTATAGTCCTTGTTCAGGGCAATTCAAGTAAGAGTATAATTTCAATTTTCTCTAGAGCAAAATTATCTCCTGTGTTTTGCAACTTCTTGCTTTTCCCCTACCCCAACTTACCACCTATTGTTTGGTGGTTTACTTCCTCTTACACAATATAAGCTAAAGTGTACTAGTATTTTGGATCCACCCTCTTTTGCCTTTGGCTAAACCTGGACTGCGGCACGCAAGAGCTTCTCCAAAACTGAATTTGGCCCTTGGGCTGAAAGAGGTTCAACACGGCTGCCCTAAAGGATCTGAGCCCAGGATATCTTAAGTACTGTTGCCAGCTGTATGAACCTACACTTAGATCGACATTAGAGGCTCTTCTCTGATTCCTTCTGCCATCTGAAGTGCCGCAGGAGGTCAGGGCCTCTCTGGTCATGGCTCCACATCTGTGGAATCGCCTTCTGAGAGAGACCTGTTGGCCTTTCACAGTGCTGGAGAAGCACGGCTCTTTTATAAAGCATTTGGTGGGGAGGGGCCTTTATAATGATGGTTTATTGCATCTCATATGTTAGTAGTTTTATTGTATATGTTGATAAGTTTGAGAGAATTGTAGCTGCGTTCTAAAGACAGAAAGGCACGGTATAAATACCTTTATAAACCATCATACGTTTTAAAACTGTGTGATACTGCATACATTTGTTGTTTAGTTTTCTTCTTCTTTTTTATTAGTCTTCTTGGGGGGAAAAACCTTTATTTTGGACTCTGGTTACCATAACATCTCACACAAGCATCTGTTTATAAATATATGGGTGGAAGATACAGATGTAGATGAGAGCATTTTGGTTCGTATCTGTTTATGGCAGGGGTGGACAACTTGTGGCCTTCCACAGTGAAGGCTGGTGATTGACTCCTGTGTCATGGGGCGGTAAATCTATGCCAAGTTTCAGTCAGAAATCTAAAGGAGCACTTTGGATACCTCCTTTAGAATTCTGACTGAAACCCAGATTTACCGCCCCACTGACAATGGAGCCACCAGTTTCAACTGGCCCTCCAGATGTTTTGGCCTAAAAGTCCCACCAGCCCTTGCCAGCATAGCCAGTGTTGAGGCATGATGGGAATTATAGGACAAAACATCTGGAGGGACCACAAGTCACCCTCCCCCTGGCTTATGGGAATACAGGAACGGAATAGCAAGCTGTGCTTCCGAACCGCTCTTGTTGTTGAAGGTGTTATATCCACTACATCGTTGGTAACTTCCAGGGTTTTGGTTTTAAAGAAAAACACTTTCTAGATGAGTTGTAAAAGACGAAAGGACTTGACAGCCGTGTCTGAGCTTGCTCCATGACAGGCTGAGGGGGGTTAGGATACACAGAGAAGCTGATTGCTTGAACAAGCATTGACAGCCTCTAGAAAGGAGGTCACAGAGACGTGGATTAAGAAACAAGGCACAGGGAGAATCATCTCTCCCCTATAAGCCTTGTGTAACCTGGTTTGCTTATTCCATGCAGAGACAGAATCATGTTAGTAATGTTAGGATTATTTATGCTTTATTCTCATATTTTCTACCCTGCTTTTTACTCTCTCATTGGAGCCCCAAAACCATAAGCATGTTTTCTGAATGTTAAATGGCTTGGGGCCTGGTTATCTGAAGGAACGCTTCTTCCCATATATACCTGCTCGGACCCTAAGATCATCTTCAGGGGTTCGTCTCTGTGAGCCCCTGCCAAAAGAAGTAAGGCAGGTGCTACCAGGAGAAGGGCCTTCTCTGCTGTGGCACCCCAGCTGTGGAATGAGCTCCCTAGAAAGGTTTGCCTGGCACCTACATTATACTCTTTTTGATGTCAGATGAAGACCTTTTTATTTTCTCAGTGTTTTAATAATTTATCAACTTAATTTTAACTTTGCTGTTTTAAATTTGTATTTTAAATCTATTATTTTCTGCATTGTTGCTTGGTTTTATTGTGCTTTTATATTGGGCCTGTTCAGAAGACACCTTTAACCCTGCTGGTTAAGGCTTTTGGTTAAGCAGCAGGGTTTAACGTGTCTTGTGTGATGCATTTTGTTAAACCCTGCTCACTCACTAATCACAGTGGGACTGTCTGCGGCAGGATTAGCGACTCTAACCATGGTTTAAAGTGTTGTGTGCGACAGCACGGCTTGCGGTTGGTGCTAACCCCAGAGAACCACAGCTTTGCTAACCACAGAGCCTGAAGTGTCGTCTGAACAGGCCCATTGTGGTTTTTTATATTGTGGTTTATTGCATACCTTGATTTGTACTTGATGATTTTAATTTTTGCAAACCGCCCAGAGAGCTTTCGCTATTAGGCAGTATAGAAATGCAATAAATAAATAAATAAATAAATAAATAAACAAACAAACTCACTAACAAATACCTTCTTGGTTGTTGTTTTTGAACAGCTTTGGTTTGGAGTAGCTCAATAAACCAGGGGTGTCAAATCTCTTCCAGCAGAGGGCCAGATTCCATCTTGGAGAAGCTCTGGGGCGCTGCGTTCCAGTGGTGGGCAGGAATGCAAAGGGGGAAAGGCCAGAATATCAAAAATGCCAGCATAGTTTAGCGTAAGGCTTATACTGCCAATAAATAAGTCTTAGGAAAGGCATTTCAGCCTTTAAGAATGGAGTGAAGTACAAAAGTTGGGAAACCAGCAAATGAGTGATGACTGGGGGGGAAGGGGGGGAACGGTCAGGAAAAAGGGATGTAGTGACCAGGGGAACCCAGACGGGCCACATTTGGCCCACTTGGGTTGAGGTTTAATTAGGGCTGTTGGAGGAATCTGCAACAGATTCAACTGAGTTTGGATTTCTATGAATCTGACTCGCAGATAGCGCAGCAGACCGCCTTTTCCCAAGTCACACAGATCTTGCCAACTTGCAGACTTTTTAAAAAAAACTTTGGGGGGGAGTTGTGCAAATACACATTTGCGCAAGTGCACATTTGCAAAAAGGAGTAAAATCCTTGTACATCCCTAAAAATTCTGGTATATCCTATTTTGTTTCTTTTATTGTTCGCAGCTCTGAAAACTGTCTAGATGTGAAGTGATATACAAATGTCATAAATAAATAAATAAATAGCATGAATATTTTTTTAGAAATCTGATTCTGCCGTTGAGCAGACACTTGACAATCTGCCAAACATAGTCAGAATGGATTTAACAAAATCTGTACATCGCTAGGTTTAACAACCCTACATTAAACACTTACATTGAGATAAAGACCACTTTGATTGGATACTGGACTTGTTCAGACAATAATAATAATAATAAATTTATTTCTTACCCGCCTCTCCATCCTGATCGCCTCTCCACACTAAGCTATGGTTACCCTTTTGCAGCAAGTGGCTAGTGAGCATGATTAAACTGTGGTTATGTAGCCACCATGGTTAGGAATGGTTCACATGACATGCTAAGCCATAATGTTGAGCTCAAAATGCTTAACCACTGTGGCTTACCATGTCATCTGAACAGGGTCACTGGTTTGGAGCTAACCAGGGTTAGCACACTCACCAGTGCAGACCTAGATGAACCAATAATTTGACATGGTATAAACCGGTTTCCTATGTTCCTTCCTATGATGCAGTTGTAATAAAATTAATTTGAAGATGCTTCAGGTGATAATACCTGCCAGATTTGCTTCCTTGCAAGAGTGACAGTGGGATAACTTTTTAAAAAGAACAGGGGTGGTGGTGAGTATGTATTCAATATCAAGTCTTTTCTCTGTGTTTTCCTGAAAGAAAACAGTAATCTGTGCTTAAAATGCCACCTGCTCCGACAGTGATGCAGCTTGAGAGCAAAAATGTCCAGATCCCATGCATGTTTGGCAGGGAGAAAGCAGAGGCTTGAGGCTTAAACAAAACGATACCCACCTCCATGTTTAGAATTCTGAAAATTCCAGTTCTGCACCTGCCGACCACTGTCTTTGGAGTAAATGTTGTATGCCAAGCATATTATAACATAGCTTGCAGCTAGGAATCGAAATGCAGTGGGCTGTGTGTTGTTGAGTCAATATCTATGTGAAGTGGAAGTGATCAGATCTTGGAAAATCATGCATTTGACTTAAACTGTAATTGAGCCTTTTAGTTCCTTAAGGCAAAGCACAATTTGCATGTGTAGAGTTGCTAATCTCTAAGCAACACGACTGTGCTTGACATGCTTACATGGCTGTCGCTTTGAATATTGTTCTGCTGCAGTCATCGGTTTGTTCTATCTTTTTTTGGAAGGTTCCTTCCTTTTTGTAGGTTTCTGTTCTACTGGCATTTGAGAGTGCAGGTATATTAAGACACCAAAGATGTTGGTTCGTATAATATTACTCTAGACAGACAGACAGGGAGATAAATGCAATTGAGGCCAGATGGCAGAGACTGGTGACGTTGTCTGTGTTACATTGTATTTTAAGAAGCAATTGTTTTTCAAAAGCAGTCAAATTATTATCCTCTTGAGAGATCAATGGACTCGTGTGTGTGTGTGTGTATATGCATTCTGCAGCCTTCCCCAACCTGGTACCTTCCAAATATGTTCAACTACAATTTCATCATCCCCCACTAGCATGGTAGTTGTCGGGAGGGTAGCAGTTTGGGGAATGCCAACATATACTGTACAGCAAAATGGTGGGGAGGTTATTAATAAGACAGCATTCAGTCTAACAGAGCTCTTAAGGACTTAATGAGGGAGCTTTATTTGACTTGGGTACTAAGTACATTTTTAGGTCTTGCCTGTGGGTGTCTCAAGCCTGTGTAGAAGCTAATCAAAGCAGAATGGCTTGCAATAATGAAATCTCGAAGGCCACGTAAACACAACTGATTTTTGTCTGTTATAGCACCATTCATATACTGCTGGTATATTCATTTTTGTCAGCAGTACAGTTTTGTCAGCAGTACAGTTTTAGAAATGGCTAACTAATTCTTCTATCTATCTATCTATCTATCTATCTATCTATCTATCTATAGGCATAGCAGATCATAATACTAAATTTAAAACCTGAAATGCTCTAAGAGAAAACTGTCGACTGGTTTTAATCTGGCTGTCGACTAGTTAGTCTGATTTTAGACAATTAAGTTGAGTTTTAAACAGAATTTTTCGTATTATGAAGCCCCAGCGAAGGTGCCTTTTTAAGGATTCTGATGGGAAGGGACAGCTTGGGCAATATCCAGTTCAACAATTCTGCTAATATAAGTTATGTTGTGCTAGCAGTAGTGGCCTCTTGCGCAACAGCAATAGCATTTGCTGGTGTGACAGATTTTCCAGGGAAACTATTGTGCAGCAAGTGCTATTGCCATGGCGCTAGAGGCTGCTTACACTAGTGCAGCATGATTTATGTTAGTGTCGAATTGGATACTACCCTTTGTTTAAAATGTGAGAGAACTTTTGACCCAGCAAAGCGTTATTTCACATTTTACACAGCAAACCCAATTGCTGTATACTCTGGTGTGACCTGCAGCCAAATGTGGGTAGCGTACTAACTTTTGTGTACGTTTCTCTGAGAATCCAGAATTCCTGAGTCCATAAATGCAGGCTGGAAAACCCAGTGGCCTCTGGATTTTTGGACTACAGCTATCATCACCCCTGATCATTGGTCATGCTGGTTGGGGCTTATGGGAGTTGTCATCCAAAATATCTGGATTACAAGTTGCCTAACCCTGCTGTAGATACAGGTATGTTATCAGCACTTTGCATGCTGTATAAAGGGTGGAGCAGCTATAGCTTCAACTTCTATTGTAATGAGAGAGGGGCCATCTTTTAGTATTTTCTCTTTCACCCATTTTGGGAATGTCGATTATAGAGCGTTTTGTCTTAAATACAGGAAAGCTAAAATGCACTCTTGAGAGATGCTTGATTAATCTCAACGATGCCACCATTTGGATACAGCTGTACTCTCAATTAATGTGGTTTCTTAACAAGTTTGGGGTCTTTAGGATCAAAAGGCAGGGTAGAAATTTAGTAAATAACCACACTTGAGGTATAAGGTGAGCATAGAGGCTTAGAAGAGAATTCGTAATGGTTGATATTTTTTTCTTGCAGTGTCACATTGCATGCTTCTGCTTCCTCTTTTGTAGAATCTTTTGTGTTGAATTATAAACCACCTTAGACTGTCTTGGCAGAAATGCAGCACACAAATATACTTTTATGTGCAACTTTTTGCTCCACATTTGTTTTTGCTGTCCTTCTGGTTTTAGTTGTAAGTAGAGAGTATTAAAAGTTGAAATGCATTTTAATTAGACAACATTTATCCTGTGTTACAATATCACTTCCATAGCACCTTCTCAGTGTGTGAAGTGCTTTTTTGCAATTAGTTTCTCTTTTTGCTTCTTCTACATTCCATGTTGTTGCAAAGGTGTGCAGATCCCTGGGCTGCATAAAGCCATATCACAATTTGGCACCATGTTAACCCAAAGTCTATGCCAAAGATTGCTGGGGTCTGCAATGCTTACCTATATATTTAGTGTGGATAATTTTTGTGGAGAAGAGTAAAATGGTAAACAAAGTGCTGAATAATCCTATGCAAGGTCCCTGACTACTGGAAATTCAATGTTTTGGTGTTCTGACTTCCTAGATTTTTACCCACAATTTTTCATGCTCATCTTTGCTGCTCTTGAGCGCAAGAGGCCAGTTTATAAAAAATGAAAGCTTAGTTTCTTGGTATACTGAAGTCATATGGCATATAACTGATCCATCTAGCCTAATACTGTATATACCACAGGTGGGGAACCTGTGGCCCTAGAGATGTTGGATGATGGGAATTATGGTCCTTGACCATTGGCCATGCTGGCTGGGGCTGATGTGAGTCCAACACCACCCTGGAGGGCCATAGGTTGACCTTCCCTGGTATATAGCAACTGGTGGTGCTTCTTCAGGTCTTGGGCAGAGATCTTTTCAAGCCCTCCAATCTGAACAGGAGGGCTTGAAACAGGAGATGCTTCCCACAGGCATAATAGGGAAATGCTGGGGGTAAGGAGCATTTAAATTCCCAGACTCTTGTCAGGAGCTGCTTGGTCTATGTGCAGCTCCCTCATATGGTGAAACACAGTATTGCTTCCTGGCATGCAGGGCCAGCCCTACCATGAGGAACAGTGAGGCAGTTGCCTTAGGTGGGAAATTTTACCGTAATAGGGCAGCAAATTGTTAGATATCTGCCTTGTTGTATTTCCTCTTCTATGGAGAGGGAAAGGTGCTGATAACATTTTCTGCTGCATGTACCAAAAAATTCTGCTAACTTTGGGTACTGTACATCTTGACTTGGGTGAGTAGGGGCGGGGGCAACATTTGCTGCTTTGCCTCAGGCAGCAAAATATTTTGGCCTGGCCCTGCTGGCATGTAACCATCCTCCTTATGTAGGCCTTAGCTAGACCTAAGGTTTATCCTGGGATCATCCCTGCCTGCTCCCGGGATATCCTGTGTGTCATTTACAGGAACAGGGATGACCCTGGGACAATCCCGGGATAAACCTTAAGTCTAGCTAATGCCCTAGTCAGAGCACAGTGAGGAAAGCGAGTTGGTGAAACTTCAAGCGTTTCCCACATACTTGTTGGGCCCTGTCAGGCAACCCTGCCACTTACTTATGCTGTTTCTTTAGATCAGCCATGGGGAACCACCACGTCTCATGAGGCTGTTCCTCTTTAGAAATGGCCACTTTCTGAAACCACACACACTTGCCTCTGATCTTCTGTTTTCCTGTGTCTTCCTGGATACTGTAATGCAGGGGTGGCAGAAGGTAGATCTCTAGGTGTTTTGGACTTCAACTCCTAGAAGCCCTTGCCAGCATGGCCAATTGTCCAGAATGCTGGAAGTTGATGCCCAAAACATCTGGAGATCTATTCTCTGCCCACCCCTACTGTAACGTTGCCAGAACACCTGGCTTCTTCTGATTCTGAGACCTTTGGGAATCACTTGTTGAAACGTTAACATTTCTGTGTGGAGCTGCAGCCTTACAGATCCCTTCAGTGATGCTCACATGGAGACAATGACATCTGAACTGTCCCTTGGTGTGTTCCATGATTGTCTAACGTAGATAAAGCACAGTCCATTTGGAACATCAACATAAACTTTCTGAAGTGAATGGGAGGGAAGGAACCAACAGTGCCCGTGCGTTAGCGCTGTTGACGTTGCGCTTGTGGAAACCAATACTTGTGCAGTGCCAACAACCTAGAAAGCACTATTTACATTGTGCAAGCATTGGTTTCCACTAGTGCAACATCAGTAGCACTAACGCATGGGCACTGTTGGATCATCCCCAACGTTTTTGGAACTGCATCGAAGATCCATTCATTTCAGTAGCATTTTGGCACTAGAATTTCCTAGTAGACTGAGCTTTGCACGAACGTGTGTCTCTAACATTCATTGTCCTGTCCTTTGTCCTCCATCGACAGCCAGCGGGTGTAAGAAAATCATGCAAACTTCATGGTGCATGTCTCTCTCTCCTTTTTTTTTTTAACCATGTTTTTGTGTGTCTGCATTTTCTGTTCATTTTGTTCACACGTGCTTTTTGTTTCTGTTATGTTATGTAGTCTTATACCAGTGGCTAGAAAACGATCTCCATGGCAAGAGCTCAGATACTGCAAACAGAACATCAGGTAAAAACAAAGAGGCGGGGTGGGCAGCTTACTAATACAAACTTTAGGTTTTCTGTACCCACTTTCATCTTGTAGCTCTGCTTGATTTCAATTAAACACTTTCCCTCTGATTGGTAACTTTAAATTTTGATCAGCACTCAGTAATTATATTCCTTTTCCATTACCCTGTAGTTTTTGTATGGCAGATGTGATTATCTGTCAGAAGAGAATTGAATTTTTCTTCACTCTAGTAATAGGTGCTGCTTGCATTAGCATCCCCCTCCCAGGCAAAATGCATGCAGGAGGTCATTAAAATTATTTATTTATTTATTTTTATAAGCATTTAACTCCTCACTGTTCAACACAAATTCCCAGAGTAGTTTCCGAGTTAAAAAAAGAGTTAAAAATAATAACAGTTATAGCAAAACAACAACCGCCTGATCTGATAAAAAAAAAAAAACAAATTAAAAATGAAATCTAAAAGGCCCAAGCGTGGGGGGAAGCTTTTCGTTCAGCACTGAAAAGATGATAAATTTGGAGCCAGCTGGTCCTCTCTAGGGAGAGAGGTCCAAAGCTGGGGTGCTATCACAAGAAAGGCCCTGTTTACAGTGACCGTCTGCCTCACCTCAGATAGCAGTGGGACCTGGAGAAAGGCCTCTAAGGCAAATTTTAATACATGGGCAAGATCATTTGGGAGGAAGCATGGAAGATTAAGTTATCGTGAAGGCTACTAGGCAAACCTTCAGGATTAAAAGTAGCATGCTTTTGAATATAATTTTCTGGGGAATAGCGGGAAAGGATTATTGCCCTCATGTCCTGTTTGAGGGTTTTCCAGAGGCACCTGGCTGGCTACTGTGGTAAACAAGTTGGTGGACCTTTGGATCTGAACCAACAGGGCTCCTCTTGTGTTTATATGAAACAGTCTGTGAGGTGCCTGGGTGCTAAATTGTTTAGGGCTTTATAGGTCAATACTAGTACTTTAAGAGAAAAGGACTTTGTCAATGTGGAGGCAAGGCTAACCAGCCTAAAAGAAGTCAAACCCCTACTTAAGACTGAGTCACAACCTGCTCCTTGTTAAAGCAATCTAAAGACAAGCTTGTCTGGCCTCCAGCCCTAGCAATCCTTGGAGCTCTCCATGGTGCTATCCTATTCCTGTTCCTGCCACCATAGGGAACCTGACTTGGCCCAGACCTTGGTGAAAACCTGATCCATAGTGGGCAGCCTTTAACCCAAGCCTTACCAGTGTCCAATGTTGCCTCAGTGTGACAGATGCAAAATAAAACACGTTTGCACAAATCAGTTTGCTATGTTCTGATACAAGGGCAAACTGTGGTTTGACACAAATTAGAAGCAGAAGCTTCTAATCTCATGTGTGGAGAAGGAAAGGAGGGGGTATATAAGCCTAAGGTTCACTGTGGCTCATTCTCATGACAACAAACAATGGTTTGTTACATCTAAACTAGGCCTAATGCTCTTTTCTGTGTTCTTACATAGCCCAAAAATATAGGTGATGAAAGGGCATCTATCTATCGAGAGAAAGCTGGTTCACTAAGAAATGCTGAACCAATTTAATTAGAATTGACAGTTGACAAAGATGGCTGCCATGACATACACGTGTGTAGAATCCCCCTAACTCAGTTAGAGATATTTTTATATGCGATGTGTGGCAGACTGCATTTCAACAGAATTTGTAACTAACTATAAACCTAAATGCCAGAGGCTGGAGATAAGTAGAATAAGAGGAGATTTCTGTTTTTAATTAGCATTCTATTTGTGTAGTTATTGCACACATTTTAAATACTCCCAACCTCCAGCTTTTCAGAACTAACTTTTCTAACTCATTTTTAAGAATATTGGCAGTGTTGGATCAGTCCATAGGTCCATCCAGTCCAGCATTGTATGCTGATAGGAAGTCCAGCAGCAGGAAATTCGTGCACTAGCCTCCTCCTGCTCATCTTCCCCAGTCACCTGGTATTCAGAAGCATGCTGATAACCATCATGACTAGTAGCCATTGAGAGCCTTCTCCTCCATAAAGGTTAAAGTAAGCAGCAGTTATCCTGTTTAGATAATTATCCTGTTCATTATGGCTTAGCATGTCATGTGAACCATGACTTAGCATGTCATGTGAACCATTCCTACCCATGGTGGCTACATAACCATGGTTTAAGCACACCCGCTAACCATTTGCTGCAAAAGGGTTAGCAGTCTAACTATGGCTTCGCGTGTTGTGTGAACAGGCCCATTATAGTTTTATATTAAGGTTATTTTTATCCTGAAACTATATTGTGAATAAGAGCCCTGAAACACTATTTCCTACTTATCCAAGAACATCTTATAATGAAACTTTATTTAACAGCTTAATGGAGACCATTTAGAACCCCAAATAAAGTGGAGATGTGTTAACTTAACAGCAGCACCCATTACACTTTGTAATGCATACATACATGTGAATTACACTGGATTTTGCAGGCAAACTGCAGATAGGAACGAATCAATTTTAAATGTAAGCTTTCTTGCATTGTACCTGTACCATGAAATGTTTACTAAAATACTGAATCGCTGCAAAACTGTACTCACATCAGTTATATGTGATTAATACCATTATCCTTTTCTCTTAACTTTTCGTGCTGCTGTTTTTGTAGTGCAATCTTATGCTTGTTATTCAGAAGTAAGTCCCATTTGCTCAATGGGATTTTTCTCCCTAGAAAGTGTGTTTAAGAGTGCAGCCTTAGCCATTTTAGGAACTTTGGTCTGCTTTGTGCATTCTTTAAGAATGTAATGTGACCAAAGTACCTGCATAACTTAGGCATATGTTTGCCAGGAAGCCAGGATATATACTTAATGGCAGACCTGGGTTTGCTACTGCATAATTTGTGAAAGAGTCCTATATATGTATACTCTAGAAAGGAATTAAGCTCTGCAATACTTCACTTGTCAACAGAAGCGCACTGTGTCTTATATTGGACTGTTCCATTTGATTTATTGGAGAATGTTTAGTATACACAATAGGGAACCTCCATGTTCATATGGGACATTGTTTCCGTTGAGGAACAGGACAGCCCCTATATGTACAGAAATCCACATGGGTACCAAAGCCACCGAACTATGGTGATGGATGCTCTTTTCAGATAATATTTCAATAGTCCTGGAAGGAGAAGTTCAGAAGCTTTAGCTTCTTGTATTCCTTTAGCCATGGTTTGTTGTGTCATCTGATGGAATAAACTGCGATTAACATTTATTATAACTTGAAACAAGCCAGCTTCCAACTGTGGTTTTTAAAGCTGGCTTGTTTGAACTAGCCATAGTCAAGATTATCCACAATTCCCAGTTTGGATAATATGGAAAGTCCTTAGCCATGCAGGAGGAGGGGAGGGATGAACACTCAAAATCAAGGCTCACTGTGGCTTGTTCCTGCTTATGCACATCACACTAAACCATGGTGGCCATTATCTTTCAGGCTATTTCCCTTGATCAGTATAATATTCAGGTTAGTTTTTAAGAATATTGCTAAATTAGATCTTGTCCATACTGGATGTGATTTATTTGGGGGAAATACTGTAATAAGAGAATTCATAACATTGAAAGCTTGCAGTAAGTCATGCAGTTTTACATATCTTGTCAGGATGGTTTTAACAAACTAAACGCTTTCTCCTCTCCTCTTCTCCTTCACTTTGCATGTCTATCAGCTTCATAATTAAATGTCAGCCTTTATAATAATTTTTTGGGGAAAGCATCACTGTGGACTTGTCTCTAGTGTACTTCATCTTTGTCACAATCATCAGTGGTGATTGCATTAGGGAGCCTTGCATTAGATTCCCTGAAACTAAATCTTTCTAATTTTTGTTAGAGGAAAGCTCCTGCTTTTATATTTGCCTAACTTATTTTACCTAATAAACATAGGTATTATGAAGGTAAGTAATGCATATATTCACAATTTTTTTTCCTAAGAGTCTACTTAGTTGTATTTTTTTCCCTCAGCTTTATTTTCATATAAGCAGAATATCACAACATTCATATAATACATCTTACTGGCATTGCACCCATTATTATTTTTATTATGCTAAGTCAGTAGTGCCTAATTCTTTGCAAACCAATTAACTGGTTTCTTTACACCATTCATCTAGATCGGAGTGGGGAACTTGTAACCTTCCAGATGTTTTGGCCTACAACTCTCACCAGCCCTTACCCTTGGTCATGCTGGCTAGGCCTGATAGGAGTTGTGGCCCTCCAGATGTTTTGATCTGCAAATTGCCCAGCCTGATCTAGAAGCTTGTTCTCCAGTAATTTCTAGGCCTGTTGCTGTAGAACAACAAATGGATGAAATCCTCTCTTTGATTATTACATGTTCTACAGTTCCCATCGGTCTATTTATCTATTAGGCTTAGAGTGCAACTCTAAGAGTGTTGTTAATTTATAGCAGTTCTCCCTCAGATTAAATATTTGCTGCCATTCCAAAGAGAACTCTATTTATTTATTTTTTAAAAATCCATATTAAGATAATTCCTCCGTCTTACTGTGTTTGTCTCTTTCTTGCCTCTGCCTACAATGGGCTTTTTAATTCTGATGTTTTGTCAAACCTCACCATTATTTCATGCCTAGTTCCTAAAGCAATTTCAAATTTGGAGATACTGAAACTGGGTTTAGTTTCATTTGTTCTTTTTATTAGTGCATCATAAGATAAAATGTCCTACAATGCTGGGACTTTTTTCTGTCTAAACATGCATAGGATTGTGCCTTTAGCTGCATTTTCATTTCTATGGATAGTCTGCCATGAACACAGTCCGCATGTACCTCCAACCTGGTTTTGTGTGGTTACAAGGCTCACTAGAATTCTGACAAATTAGGTTTTAACTTTTTTCTTTAATGTCATCTGTAGCCTTTTCTTGGTTTCTGGAATGAGCTTAAGCATAGTTCACAAAGGCTCATAAAGCAAAAGAAATCACAAACCCCCAACCCAAAACATGAATTTGAGCACATGATGTTATGTCAAGGCTACAATCTGGATATGGCTGGATATGGTTGACACTCCGCTGAGATGGGGGGTGAGGGTTAGAGAGAATTGATCCCAGCTTCCTAAACAGTCATATATGAAGTCTGGAGTTATCATCTGAATTGGACTATTCAGTCATGTTTTAAAGGCTTAGAAATAGACAGGACTTTGCCTCTATCAGCAAGCTTCCATAGAGAGAATATTCCACAAGTGAAAAAAAGCCCTCTCCAGGTCACCACACACCTCATTTCAAAAGACAGGTCCAACCACAGAAGGACTTCCTCTGAAAACCTCAACGCCCTAGCAGGCTCCTGTGGTAAAATGTGATCCCCTCTAGTATCCAAGTTCTAAGCTGTATAGTCTTAATTTTCAGGCCTTTGTCACTGCTAGGGCAGTCTTCTTTCTCTCCTTTCCTATCCTGTACGCTTGCTCTTTCTCTCCCCTCCACTCCTTTGGCTTGCTATTTCCCCCTCCCTCCCAGCCTCTAGTCTCACAATTTTCTCCTTCCACCCCTCTTTAGTTAACTTTTGACTAGCCAGGTCCCTTTTGACCAGCCACATCCTCCACAGCAGCCATTTTGTGAGTGGTGCCCACAGCAGTTTCTGAAATTTCCAAAAAGTGCCCACAGGTCCCAAAAGATTGGGGAGACCCCTATTATAGCGACTCAAACAAACTTCTGGAGAAAGTGCGAACAGCTCCCTATCATATTCAGCTTTTAGGACTGCCTTGTTGAGCCACGAAGAGGACCTTTTTGCACTAGCTGTTTCTCAAGCAGTCAGATGTGAGCACCGCTTCTTGTTCATGGAGAATTGAGCCCCAGAAACCCATTTCTCACAATTTGTTTGCAACAGGCATAGAATATCATGGAAGCCTTAATGGATCCCTTTTTCCTTTTATTGATTTGCTACTAGGACTGATATTAGACTGCTACCTATCTAAACTATAAGTTAAAGGTCTAGGTACCTTTAACCTATAGTTTAGTTTACTATACCTTTAGCTATAGGTTCTTATACACCAACTTGAGCAATAGTATAACTCGCCAACCTGGACAAGATCTACACCTTGTGTCAAATCATTACAATACCATCATGGTAAAGTGACACACAATGGCATTTGTTGCAGTATTTGGGATTATGTGGAATAAAAAGCTGGATATATACTACCATGAAAGCGGTATATGGAATTTGGAATGTGTCCCAACAGTTATCATTGCACTTCAATACCGCTATAAAACAGTAGTGTAGATCAAACCCTGGATTGTTGCCTTTCTAGATGAGCTATTGATGATTTAGCTTTTAAAATTGTTTGTTTTTCAGTACTGTGTTTAGTATCTCATTCATTTATTACATTTGCAGACCAGCAATGTTAACCTAAAGCATGTAAAAAAGAATTAAAATGTAATATAATAGCAAATACAACTTTGTAGAATCCCTTCTCTCAGGAGAATAACAACATTTTCCACTAATTTGCACTGAGGTCATAAAAGCTTAGCAACCCTTTCGGTGATACGAAAGGACACATCCCTTAAACAAATTAATACCAAACTTGTGGAGTTACTTCCACAAAAGGCTGTTAATAATGGGGAAATTAGCTTCTTTCTGCACTCCTGATACATATTACAATACAAAAGAACATGTTCAACAGTTTCTATTGTGCCAGCACCACAGGGACATATCTGTGAATGAAGGAATGGGGTTGGGGGAATATTGTGCACCTCCATAAGTCCTTTAACCTTTCTCCCCTTTTCCGAAAAGAGAAGCTGGCTAAGTAAAAACAGTGGTGTGCTCTCCCTCTGCATTCACTTCCATTCAATCAAATGTTCAATAGCCCGGATGATATACATTTTAAAAAATAATAATTTATCAGGGTGACTATTGTTGCTTCTTAATTTGTTGCAGGAGAAAATTTTGACCAGAGCCCCATAAGAAGAACATTCAAGTCAAAGGTCTTGGCTCACTATCCCCAGAACATAGAGTGGAACCCCTTTGATCAAGATGCAGTCAACATGGTATGTAGCGATGACTCCTCTTCAGAAGACGTTATTTCTTCCTTGATCCCTTAGCAGGAAGGCCTCTTTCACTTGCATGCTTCGGTCTTCCTTCCCGCCCATCTCCTTGAGCAATGCTGTTTTGGGATTTTGTGTAAAGGTCATTTATCAGCGCTCCCTAGCTAGCATGGCCCATGGCTGGCTGGGGGTGTTGGGAGTTGCAGTTGAACTCACATGGAGGGCACCTGATTGGGGAAGGTTGTTGTATATCAACTTGCAGACTGTTCCTACACACATACACACCATGCATGCATAGGATTGTAACGTAATTTTTTAGCAGAAAAGGTTTGGATTATGCTGCCATCAATTGCTTTATTGGCTTGTAGATTTTCAGAAAAATGTAGAATAACTTTTAATAGTTAAAGGTTGTTACACTGAATGAGTTTTCTACTTGATTTAAAAAACTTTATGAAGGGTTCTTTTAAAAAGAACATACATCTTGGCCATATATAAGCCTCCTCTCTGCCCTATATTTTCTCCTCTTGATCACTCCCAGCTCCAGCCCTCATTTCCTAGTCTTCCCTTGTTTTCTTGGCCTGCTGGCTTGCCAAAGCTCTCACCTTGCCCTTTCCCAGGCGCCTATTTCTACTTTTTCTTCCCAAGACACTGCAGCTTGACCTGGCTCTAAGAGCAGCTCAACCGACAGCAGCCAGAAAGCCTTCACAAAACTCTGCTTCTCCATGACATCAGGACAGTTCAGCCAATCACTGTCAGAGGCTTCATCATTAAAAACAACAACAGCCTTAGTGCATTGCAATATAGTTCTACGCAACATATAAAATGATGCAGTTAAGGAATTGCTGAAACCCATAACTTGAACTGTATATGCCCATGAAGCCCTTATTTCTTCTCCTGTTCCCCAAATCTTGTTCATTGCAAAATGGTGTCATTTTAAGGAACGGGGGAGGTAAGATGGGAATAAAAGCCTCACTTAAGGGAATATTTTCCTCCTAACAATAACCAAGAGGCAGATGCTGGCCTTTGTTGCTCTTTTTTTCTTCTATATTAGTTTTGTCATCGCCTTGTATTTTGGTCTGCTATTTTTATAAATAGCAATAGGTGATCTTCCTTGCAGGAAAATGCACAAGCTTTTTTGAAGGTTAATCCATGGGAGCATTCTGTTGTTGCTAGATGCTAAATGAACTGCAGATGGCTTCTGAAAAATACGGTTCATGGAAGAAGGAGAGAGAAGAGAAATTCTTTTTTCAGAAACTGCAGCTCTTCAGTTCTTCTTACTGAACTACACAGGATGTCACAAGTATTAAAACTGCTGGTTCTTCCATTCTACTGTTCAGTCTCGGGGAATGTCACAGTGACTTACACGGGGAGATGTGGGTCTCTCATGCTTCTCCTGTTCATCAGTAGTACTGGCACTTTCCCCCCCCCCCCACGTCCTTTCTATCTTACATTTAAAGATTTGGCAGAACACTCTTGTGGATTTTAAGGCCTATGTGCATGGTCAGTGCTATTAGAGGATGACGGTGGACAAGTGTTACCCTGAAAAATGACTTAATTCTCTCCCCATCCCCTGATCCACTCCCTACTTCCAGTATATTTTCAGGTGGAGTTGAAGCTGTTGAACAATCAGATGTGTGTTATTCCTACCCTACAACAGCTCACATATAAGATGCAAAAAATTTCCTTGCTTTTTCTTTGCTCTCCTGGGGGGCAGAGCCTAGGGGAGATCAGTGTCAAGTGCCCAGCCCGGGGTCTCTCTTTGTGATCGATCAGATTGGATTTATTATGCAAACTCCAGTCAGATCAACAGTGCCTCAGGTTCCATTCGGAACCCACAAGCAGCTGTGAGGTCTCTAGACAGCTTTGAATAATATGATAACACTTAGGCTACAAGCAACTCCCTTTGGTTAATTACCTAAGTCAGTTGCAACAAAAACTGGTGCCAGCGCTCTCTTCAACAGCCTGAGTGGCTGGTTAAGCCCCTCTCGTAAAGTGGGTCTTTCTAGAGGGGACCTTCCCTGGATGGTCAGCATTTTGGAACATGTCATGAGTTGATGTTGCTCCTCTCACTTAGCCTGACATCTTAACCTGGGATCTCGTACTTCTAACTCCTCTGCCTGTTCAGGCATTCTCGCAGGTGAAGAGGGCCCTGGCTGGTTACTTTCCAACTGACTTCCTCGCTTTTGTGCAGTCCCCCCCTCCCATTCTAAAAGCTGTGTACCAGGCAGTAAGACTTAGGGCATGTCTACACCATAGGGTGTAGAGGCCCAGTATTGGGCAAAAGGCGGGATACAAATATAATAATAATAATAATAATAATAATAATAATAATAATAATAGATGGGAGAGGATCGCAGACTTACCTGCTTCCAGGATCCTCCCCCCAGTGTCTTGACAGCCGTGTGACGTCCCGGAAGTAAGGAGGGAAGTCGCGGCTCCACCAAGAAAGTAAGTTACAAAACACACAACGAACCTGCTCCACCACCCCACCACCCCTGATGGGCACGGACTGCCCCAGTGCAGCTTCATGCCCATTTTAAGAGCTGCGCTATTCATGGGGAGGAAGGGACGACCCGGGAGCAGTGGCCACACGGCCCGTACTCCTCGGAATGGTCCCAGGACTGCGGAAAAATCAGGTTTTCCACAGTTCCCGATAATCTGTTTCAATATAAACTTTTCAGTTGCATGATGGGTACATCACAAATGACAGATCTGAACTTGAGCACCATTTTTGCAGCCTTCTTTTCCCACCTTTTTAAAAATAAATAGCTAGATATATTAATTCAGAACATAAAATACCTTGTCAACATTCTAGGACATCACTTCCAAGAGATGTGTATGTAGATTAGTGGTTTTTACTATGTTGGTTGCTGAAAACAGCTATGCTTCCACTACCAAATTTAATAAGAACATATGTTTATTTGTATATAGTTGCTGCAAAGAGGTATGTGGAACCATGATAGGGCTTTTGTTTTTAGCATTCTTAAAGCTGTAGCGTTCAGCTTTAGGTTGTTGAAACATAGCTCTTTACTGATACGTTCTGCCCAATTTTTTAAAATTATGTGATCCCCACTCCTTGCTAAGAAAATAGTTTTGCTTTATTTTGTTAGCTTCTTTATTGAGGTAGTCACAGCTAATGCACGAGGCTGTAAATGAATTTATGAACAGTGGCAAAAAGCCATTGCCGTATAATCGTGCAAAGTCATTCTGTTAGCTTTGTAAAAATGCAAATTAAGGCAATGTCCTTTTCAGATTGAGGCTGGGAATCTAATTTTTAAGAGTGCAGATTTTAATTAAGTGGTTTAACAAGATGGCTGCTTCCTCCCGTTTCCTTGTTTCTTGTTAATAATCACAATAAACACAGTCTGCCTAGGGGCATCTCCTGTGCAAATCTCTTGAATCAAATAGGAAACTATACAGTTGTGTGCTCTTAAGACATTGTTTTGGGTCGTGCATAAGAATGTTCTAGGTGAATTGGATTGTCTGCTGATGTGTGTGTGTGTGTGTATTTTCCCTCCCTCTTCTTCCCACAGTTATGTATGCCCAAAGGGCTGTCTTTCAGGACTCAAACTGATAACAGAGACCCCCAGTTCCACTCGTTCATTATTACCCGGGAAGATGGTTCCCGTACGTACGGGTTTGTCCTCACGTTTTATGAGGAGGTCACAAGCAAGCAAATTTGTACGGCCATGCAAACGCTTTATCAAATGCACAACGCAGAGCAGTGCAGTAGTGTCTGTGCCTCGTCCTCGTGCAGCATGGACTCCCTGGCCAGCAGCCTTGATGATGGCGACTCCACATCGCTGGCCAAGATGCAGCGCTACAACTCGTATGACATCAACAGGGATACGCTCTATGTCTCGAAGTGTATTTGCCTCATTGCTCCCCTGCCTTTCATGCAAGCCTGCAAGAAGTTCCTCATCCAGCTTTACAAGGCCGTCACTTCTCAGCAACCCCCGCCTTTACCCTTGGAGAGCTACATCCATAACATTCTTTACGAAGTGCCCCTTCCACCCCCAGGGAGGTCACTGAAATTGTATGGGGTGTATGAACCTATAGTTTGCCAGAGACCTGGTCCTAATGAACTCCCTCTGTCTGACTATGCTCTCCGTGAAGCCTTCGAACTGCTGGGCCTGGAGAACCTCATTCAGGTTTTTACATGTGTTCTCCTAGAAATGCAGATCCTTCTTTATTCTCAAGGTAAGCAGACTTCTTCTAATCTAATCAGGTTGTTGACTTGTCTTGCCAAAATATTGATACTTCCACAAATAATAATAATGGGATGGTGTTGGTTAAAAGAGAATAAAAAGGGTTTATGGGTTGAAAGCCCATAAAAAGAGAAAGAAAGGTGTTCTGAAGTCTCAGGCTGGGATTATTGTAGGGTTTTTTAAAAAGATATTGTCTTGTTTTAATTGCTCATATTTATTTCTAGTCATAGCTAGTAGTCAAAGTGGTTTAGAACATAAGAAGAGCCATGCTGGGTCAGACCAAGGGTCCACCTAGTCCAGCACTCTGTTCACACAATGGCCAATTAGCTGTTGACCAGGAATTCAGAAGCAGGACACAAGTGTAACAACACCCTCTCACCCATGTTCCCCAATAAATGGTGTACATTGGTTGGAGGTAGCACATAGCCATCAGGACTAGTAGCCATTGATAGCCTTCTCCTCCCTGTATTTATCTAATTCCCTTTTAAAGCCATCCAAATTGGTGGCCATGGTAGCAAATTCTATAGCTTAACTTTGCGCTGTGTGAAGAAGTATTTCCTTTTATCTGTCCTGAATCTCCCACCATTCAGCTTCTGGAGATGACCCTGGGTTCTAGTATTTTGAGAGAGTTAGAAAAATGTCTCCCTATCCACATTCTCCACACCATACATAGTTTTGTACACTTCTATCATGTCTGCTCTTAGCCTCCTTTTTTTCCAAGCTAAACAATCCCAACTTTCCTTCATAGGGGAGATGCTCTGGTCCCTTGAACATTTTAGTTGCCCTGTTCCTTTATTCATACCTTGATCTTTCCATAATATAATTGACAACCTAATACTGCTTGTCTCCAAAATGCTACAATATTGAATAGAGAGGGAGACAGTGAAGGTAATGGCAGAGGGGCAGGCAGGTAACACAGAGAGAACTTGCTCTGTTTGCCATAGGTGAAGCCCCTTTTGCCCTAAAAGTGATTTATAAATACGAATAACAGTATCCCCAAGACTATAATGATAATACTTCCAAGAGTATTCCTCCTTGTCTGTAATTACGTTTTAATTGTGATAAAACTAACAAAAGCAAGTGTTCCTCCTCACCCCAAAGAACCAATCGAAAGTCACCAGACAAATCCTTTTGTAACAGGCAGGATGATCTGTATTCTGTTACAAATTTAGTCTAAAGCTCAACTTAAAGATAGGCCATCAGTACAGAAGGCAATGTCTGTCTCCCCAGAAAATTATAACCTTCAGGAACAGAGCAGATTCTGAGGGGAAGTTTTATTTATATTTTGGGCAATAACCCTTTTAACTGCTGTGCTCAAGACATTACCCTCCAGTATTCTTTCTGACACATTTTAAATAGCTTCCTAAAGTCTTCTGCTCTTTTGAAAGCAATTACCTCAGCGTCTAAACTGGCTTCTATATGTGAATTTCTGTGCTGCCCCTAGAAGGTTTAAAACTGCTTTAAATATATAGGTTTTCCAAATGCCTAAGAAGATTGTAATGAATTTTGGGTGGCGGTGACAGCAGGAAGTAGTGTTCCAACAATTGCAAAATAATCCTGTTCTGAGGCTGTTAATACAACTTCCTGAGGATCAGTAACACAATGCTACTGGCACAAGATTGGTATCGGAGACAGGGTGAATTAAATTGTTGGCTCTGCAGAAACTAAGAAATCGGTTTTGGATGTGTGCCTGCAAGCAATTTAAGCAAGAATCTGGTTCTTCCTGGTCTTGCAGTTGAAGTCTTTTTCAGTTCGTGAGCATTTTTACCTGCCTTCCTATATATATATATATATATATATATATATATATATATCCATATCCCTTCAGCAGAACTTCCAAGGCAGTTTTATAAAAACAAGATAATACATAAATAAAGTATAATAATAATGATGATGATGATGAAGAAGAAGAAGAAGAAGAAGAAGAAGAAGAAGTAGTAGTCGTTGTCGTCGTCGTCGTCGTCGTAGTCTGCCTGGTGCTGAAATGATAACCATGTTGGTCCAGATAGATGAATTAAATCTTTCCGGTATTTTGACCACCTCAGAGAGATCAGGGCATATTTTCATTTACTTTTGGCCCCTAGACAATAGACGTAGGTAGGGCACAGGAGCCCAGAAGATTTCCACCACAAGTTATCCCGTGGAGACAAACAGAGGGTGAAGTTCCTGGTGTCCCCAGACACCTACAGCCTGCTAAGAAGAGGAGGGATGCTGTGGAACCAAACAACTGGATTCCTCCCACACCTGTTTTCTGGAAATTGGACAGGTGCTGGGTTTTGCCTTGGTCTGCACGCCCTGCAAACAAATGGTGCCTGGACACAATAATAGCGCCCCATTCTCCTGTTCATGCTTATTGGGGGCACGTTTTTAGTCACCTGCTGTGGTTTGTGTCTTCCTTAATATGGCATGTGATGGCTTTTAAGTCATTTTTAAAAAGCTTACGTATTGGTGATGTGCATTTAGGATATTGTCTGGAATTCTGCGTATCGTGGCGGTCTGTCAGTCCTAGGTCATAGGGAGCTTGAGTGCAAATCTACTGCCTTGAATGGTGATCTATTGTGGATGTGGATTTCTAGAAAAACCAGCTACTTCCTTAAGGCTATTTTTAAACTGTGAAATTAGATCTCTGTGTGAGTGAGAAAGAGAGGAGAGAGAGAGAGAGAACAAATTGCAGGCCTGTCCATTGGCAAAGGAGAAAATTAAGACTGTGGTTACATTATTAATGCTCATGTGTCTCAGACGTTGAGATAATCAAATTGCTCCTTCACTATCCCCTTGCTAAAAGTGTGTGTTTTCCTCCAGCTTTGACCCTCCTTGGGAAGGCATTGTGTCTGTAATAAGGGAGAATTTGGACCTCTAGTGCCCCCACCTTTCCCTTCCATGCAATTTTTAAATTCCTGCATTCATGTTGATCACACACACATACCCCGGGTATGCTGAAGGCTTGGCAACGTTCTCCGATGCAGATAAGGCATAAAAAAGATGATTTACTTGAGAGGCAGCAGTTTTTATTTTTCTCATTAACGCTCCTCCAGCAGAGAGGTAATGGGAAGCACAGCTAGTGGTATTCAGAATAAAAAGGTGTGATGTGTGCATTTCGAATGGATTTGACCTGTTTTTCCCTCCCAGGCTAATACTTCAGGGGCCATTCTAAGATAGCTTCCTTTTAAAATCACCTGCTGAAACTGCCTTTAAGGTCCTCTGTGCTTTGGGACAGGAATACTTGAGAGGTTGCTTCTCCTTCTATACGGCACTCCTGTGAAATACTTTTGCTAAGTATTCCAAGATATCTTTGAACCAGAGGCAAACACCTGATTTGCTGTTGGGAAAGTCATATGACTTGTCCTTGTTAGTCTGGCTTACAGTGCTATGTGTATATTATGCATAGATGTGCATAAGTCTCAACTGTGGGGATCCATTATGAATTAACCAACAAGGGATAAAAGAGCTATTATTATTATTATTATTATCATTATTATTATTATTATTATTATTATTATTATTACATCCCACCTTTTCCCCAATACTCAAGATAGCTTTACAAAATTAAAACATATGTAATTTAAACATATAAATAGAAGTATATAAAAGTTAAAAAATACAATTAAACCATATATAGTATTAAAACATTTAAAAGATTAAAAAGCAAATGACAAATTAAAAAATCCAGCGCATTAACTAAGGTCCAGACTATTCCCAAAGGCCTGCCGCCAGTCTAGCCTCCCTGTGAAGGGAGTTCCAGAGCCATGGAGCAGCCACCAAGAAGGCCCTCTCCTGCATTTCTACCGGGCGTATCAGTGATGGTGGCGGGACCAAGAGAAGGGCCTCTCCTGAAGATCTCAGGGCACAGGCAGGCTCATAAGGGAGGATACAGTCTTTCAGATTCCAGAGAAATGAGTTTCGGACTCCAGAAAAATGAATAATTGTTAAGACTGGGAACTTCCTTTTATTTACATGTAACTCCATATTACCATTTTCAGTCCCATGAAATATATGTTTAAACTTAAACCATTCTGGAATTATTTGCCTTTCCTAATTTTGAAGAAATGAATTGATGACCAAGCTGAAATTGCCATCTTTGGAACAGCATTGGGCAGCATCAGAAGAGTGAAATATTTATATTCGTTATTGTACAAACATGCCTTTCTGGTTAGAAACAAATAGAATACACAGGAATAAACTGCTGACAGGTTATTTGTGAACTTGACGGGAGCACTTGCATGGAAACATGCTAAAAATAAGTCCTAGGGCGTATTTTACGTTTGTGTAGCTAACTCTCATTCTGTCTTAAGGTGAATTTGCAGGCTGCCTTAGAATCTGGAATTTACTAAAGCATGAGCTGAAAATTCAACCTAATGAGCAATTATGAGTGAAAAAGGACATGACAGCACTTCTTCCTCTCTGTTAATTCCTTTCTCATCCCATCTGCATATGCCGTTCCTCTGGCAATTCTACAAAGCAACGTACATAATTCTGCTTTGCTGTTCTCTGAGCATTCCTGGTGTTTATCTTAAATTCACTTCTTTAATTTTGTATCATAGCTGGATGCGTCTAGTTAAAATTTCATAGCTATCTTTGCGCGATAGTTCTGGACTTAATATTTTAATCCATTTTGAACAGGCAGCGCACATTAAATCATGGCGATGAAATGCTCTATAAAGTGTGTCCTGTGGGTTTACGACTTACTCTGCAGTTGCCATCTGTATGATGCTAAATTGTTCCTGGTTTTTCAAAAGCAATAGGTTTTTTTAAATGTCACTCTGTCTTTGACTTTGTTTAGATTATCAGCGCCTGATGACTGTTGCGGAGGGGATCACCACGCTGCTGTTCCCGTTTCAGTGGCAACACGTGTACGTCCCAATCCTCCCGGCCTCTCTCCTGCATTTTCTTGATGCTCCTGTACCTTACTTGATGGGTCTGCAGTCCAAGGAAGGAACAGACCGTTCTAAACTAGAACTTCCCCAAGAGGTGAATATTTCATGTAGCTGATCCTTAACACGGTTTGCAGTGCAGAATTATGGCTCCCTGACTTAAGAATTTTCATTTGTTTTAAGTTGCTGTAAACTAAACATTAAATTGCAATTAAATTGTGTGTGGCTTTTCTGTGCCTTTGGAACAGACAAAGCCATTGGGTTCTGTGTTTAAATATAAATTATCTCTAGACAGGAACAACAGAGTGAGGATTTTGTTTTGTTATTGGGGAGAATATCTAATTGCAGAACACAGCATCAGCATTTATGCGCAATAGTCTTGGACAGCAAATAGTAACAACTAGGATTTGTTCAGTTGATATTTTCGTTCCTGGCCTTCCCTCAGCCACACCACAATATCGGAAGGGATACTGAGAATTTGCTTAGAATTTCCATGTACATCCTCCTCCCTTCTCCCCTGTTGTCGTTGCATCAGGTAGAAATGAACAACTGAACGGGGAGATCTTGCATTTGTTTGAATGTAGGATCTCTCTGACTCTGCCAGAAAGAACCGCCCTGGTGCAGTCATTTGTTTCTATCTGTGGTGGCGAGGAGGAAAAAATAGATAGAGCATATGAGTTAGATGCCTCCTCTAGAACTTTTCTCTCCCTCCCCAACGTCAGCTTCTGGTTCGGAGGGCCCATGGGCAAGACACCCTCAGTGCCCCTGCGCCTTCTCACCATCATTGTCAAGAGCTGCTCTTCCTCATTGTCCTCTTTCTCATTATTGCTACCACTTGCTTGCTTGACAGGTAGAGTCCCAATGAGAATGCAGGCAGTGGCTTCCACTGCTCCTTTTTCTCACCACCAAAGTTGGCTGGACCAGAGCAAAAGAAAGGTGAACAAGCAGGTTGCAAGGGTGAAGAGGAGGAGCAATCCCAGGGAACTCCTGTCAGTGGGTCCCTGCTGGGGTGTGGGACCTTGACAAGTGCCCGGCCCTGCCTGCCTTTGACGCCAGACCTGCCCACCTCCATTGAATTCTGGGGTTTATCGTTTTCAGAACAGAAATATTCACACATATCGGTCTAATGAGGAAAGCCCAAAAATGATTTTCTTTCTTTATCCCACTTTATAAATATGCTCAAAGTGGCTAACGTGGCATAATCAGTGTTGTGCATACAGTAAGTGGAATCAGGTTGCTGAATACGATGCGCACAAAAAAGCATCCACAGAAACACATCAGACCAGAACTGATGTGTTCTGATGTGCCAGAACACATGAAACACAAGCAAAAATCCTCGGAGAAAAAGGCTATTCAGAATATTATATAATATATGCCATAGTGTCACATGGTTTTCACCCATGTGACAGAATGGTATAGATGTTAGAGTGTCTCACTAGCACTGGAGAGACTCGGGTTCAAATCTATGAAACGCACTGGGTGAACTCAGGACAGTCAACTTCCATCAGCCTAACCTACCTCACAGGGTGGTTGCGAGAATAAAATGAGAGGTGGCAGCCTTGAACTCCTTGGAGGAAAGTCAGGATATAAATGTAATAATAAAAAATATGCATACAACAACTTGCATAAATATATTCCCAGTGTTGACCTTTCCTTCAGTAAATTCACCATAAGATTTCTGACTTTGACCTTAGAATGGCAAAAAGGGACTTTGACCAGGAGTGTGTTATTTCTCAATTAGCCAAGCCAGAATTCCTCTTGTCATCCTTCTATAAGTTATGAAGCTGGCTTGTTTAAACTAACCATAGTTAAGATTAAATAGATCCAGGTTTGGATGACACCACAAGCTGAGGATAATCAAAAGCAGAAGCAACAGCTTCCACACTCTCCCTCCTCTCCACATGGGAGCGAGAGGGAGGAGCGCATGAGCCTAGGGAGAGGCTAGGATCATTCTCATCTCACTAGACCATAGTTTAGTATGATATCCAAATACAACCATAGATACCTTCCTTGAATTTGTTACTGCTATACACCTGGAATTGTTGTTCTGGAAACATCTACACGGCTATTATCCCACCCACAAAATATTGCTATTGCCTTCCTTTGCTATTGTCTACATTTAGTATAAGAGCAGAATTTTTATCCCGCCTTTCAGCCAAAAAAAGGCTCCGAGAGTGATTTACAAAAGTGAAAAACAAGGAAGTCCCTATCCACAGGCTTACAATCAAAAAGACATAGCACAAAAGGAAAGAGGATTGCGAGGGAGGAGGAATTAATGTATTCCAGTTGCTGGGGAACATGGGTGGGAGGGTGCTGTTGCACTTGTGTCCTGCTTATGGGTTCCTGGTCAACAGGTGGTTGGCCATTGTGTGAACAGAATGCTGGACTAGATGGACCCTTGGTCTGATCCAGCATGCCTCTCTCTGTGTGTGTGTATACACACACACAATTATTATTTATATGGTGACATTTAATTATGCTGATGAGGTCTTAAATTTCACAGTGTTCACAGAACTGACAATCTAAACATGATATGTTGCCAGGACTGGGGTCTCTAAAAAGAGATCAGTTCAATATTGTGCATTCCACAACCCAGGAATCTGATGTCGTTTTTACACCAGGCAGACAAAAGCAACTGGTTTAGTTTCTCTATGGAAACAGAGATCTCCTGTGAAAATTTGATACCAACTCTGCTTCTCCCAAATCTCATGTGGCCTTTTTTAAAAAGACCCCCTTCACTTATTTCCAGTATTAATCTACCACACCCCGTAACATTCTATGTTACAAATCATACTTTAAATCTAGCCCTTGAATTAGTGATAGAATAAAGTGACAGTGAATTTTTTTCACATGGTTATATAAAATCATTGACTTTTACTCTGTGATGAAATACTGTAACGTTATGAAAAACACAATGTCATGAAAAGTGTTGCATTTTGGCATTGAAGCTATCACCCAACCATGGCTTTCAGTGAGATCCTATGCATAATCCACATTTCTTGCACTCTGTCATTAGTCTCACGCCTCCTGTTTCCACACTGCAAACCAGGTTTTAGGAACAACATTTTTTGAATTGATGGTCATGGCCAACCGGATTAGATAAATGCAGTTGTTAGCACTGGTAAGTATTGTTGAGAGGATATCATGTACAACTAAATTCTGTCTTTTGGTTGTAAATGGTCTCTAATTTCTACAAGCTTGCAATTAGCTCTTGCATCAACTCAGAAACGACTCTGCAACTGACAGAGAAGGAGAGGGGGTTGGAGACCGAATTCAATGGCAAGTGTTTTGAAATGGGGCTTTCTACAGACGGTAAAGCCACTGAGTCTTTTAGCCTGTGAGAGCTAGTAAATGATCGTTCACTTCTGTGACGCTTTTATTGTTCAGGCCAAGTTCCAAGCTCTTGCGGCTAAATATAAACCATTTGTGCACTTGAGATAAAATTCTAACCAGCAGCCATCGTCAATTCTTAAGGGTGATCATCAGCATTATTATTGGGTGTTTTTGGAAGAGGGGATCCCTGAGGACTTTCTGGTTCCAAATCTCATTTCACATTTTTAAATGGTTATGTAGAGCCTGATATTTTAAAATCCTTTGAAATGAAATATTGGTCGATAAGAGGACAGTCTCTTTGAGCCAAAAGCATAAAAAGAATCACAGTACTATTTAACTGTTGTAAGTGCAGATTGCTTTTGAGCAATGTCTTCCTTCCCGTGGTGGGAATTGCATTCTGTGTATAGCATATCAAAAGTAACCTTGGGATGCTGCATTTGCAGTCCTTCCCTGCTTAATGTCCTGTTTAAATATATATATATTTCTAAACATGCGAGCGAACTAATTAATGTAATTTGGGGATTTAGTTCAGATTACAGACTTTTTCTTCCTGTTAGAAGCACATTGGAAGTGGACTTCTTCAGTGTGCCCTGGAGGGAATGACGAAGCCACCGGTACCAATTAAACATCAGTTCAAAGACTAACAAGACTGAGTTGCCGTTGCCCTTGTGAATATCTAGGTCTCCAGTTATGCTATTTTGTCATGCTTGGAACATCGGAGGCCTCTGTTCCCTCAGGGAAATAAACTGGTCTCAGCATTCAATTCATTCAGCACAGCAAATTCATGAGCGGTGAATTCCAGATACATGGAGTTGAGTAGGGGGTGGAATTTAATCTTTTTTCAAGGCACCACTTTATTGCTGAGGCTTCACTGGTTTATATAGAAGTTTTTACTTTTCGCTTACTACTTTCAAATAGAATATTCCACTTGAGCAGAGAAATCACTGTGTATGTTTTAAATGTCACAGCTAGAGCCAGCTTTATTGTCAGGCAGCTGCTTCAGGCGGCAAAAATTAGGCTCTCTACTAGAGGGTAACAAATGGTTTGTTGTTTATTTTATTCTTACTGTGGTGGGAGAGGGGTATTTGGATTAATTTATTGGGATGAAGTGCCTGTGGCACCTAAATGATTTGGGCTTACATTGTTTATTGTCTCACTTATGCCTCAGTCAGCTGAAAGGGTTTTAAAAACATTTTAAGCCCCTCCTATGGATTTTCCAGTAATCAAATGCCCACCTATTCAAAATTATCATGAATATTTTGTCCGTTTTAGCATTTACTCCTTATATTTAAGGTCAAACTCCTCTCAGCCTCACTTGCATTTGAGGGCTTAGAATATTTTATTTAATTAGTAAATGTATATCTCGCACTTTCAACCACTCTATACCATAGGGTGGCGCACAGAACAAAATATAATAATAAAATCCAAAACCCAAATAATAACATACCATGACAAAGGGGACCCCACCCCCCAGCAGTAATCATAGGGAAGGCTACAATAGTGTCGTGATACTAGCGCTATTGATGTGCTAGCATGAACCCATGGTAGTGCAATGTCAATGCATAATGGGCTTCTTAGGGAATGCTCCCCTCTAGCAAGTGCTATTTACACTTTGCAAGCATTGGTTTACGCCCGCACAACATCGATAGTGCTAATGCCATGTTACCTTTGGACCTTTCCCATCACTTGACTAGTAAAAATCCAAAGATTATCAAACTATTAGAATGGTTATAAGCTACTCTGTAATGTCATCTCTCTTTCCAGGATATTGGATAACTGTTGTGAAAGCAAATGCAGATTTGCAATCTGATCACACATTGTGTTACTGCTGTGTTTTCTGTGGCTGTCAAATGAACCCTGAAAAGTATTCCCAAGTAGTTTGTTTCCAGTGGCATGTAGGTGGGTGAATATTTGCATTTTGATGGCAAGCAAAACTTTGCATATTACTATTTTGTCAAAAGTGCCTTAAAGCAGGCCTGCCAAGTTGGTTTAGGCTCAAACAGCGACATGCCTAAAAGTGTCATGCCTCAGTTTGGAATAGAGAACGAAGGAGGAACAGCTAAGCCTGGGAGTGTTTGGGAAGCATCTGCCTGTTCCTGTGAAGGGCCACTCCCCAAACACTCCCAGGCTCAGCTGTTCCTCCTTCCTGCTCTATCCCAAACTGAGGCACAACAGAAAGAATCACTGTTAATTTCACCGGCCAAGTGAGGGATTTGAACTTAGGCTCTTAGGTCCAAAGATTCTGATCATTGTTTCTGCACAGGGCCAGCTAGGGGCACAAGATGTGAATTTCCTCTTATATATATTTGGTTTATTTATTTATTTTCCCCAGGCCAACCTCTGCTTTGTCGATATTGATAACCACTTTATTGAGTTGCCGGAGGAGCTTCCTCAGTTTCCCAACAAGTTGGATTTCATCCAGGAAATCTCTGAAGTTCTCCTTCAGTTTGGAATTCCACTGGAAGGTGCCCTCCATTGTAGTGAGAGTACCACTAAGTTGAAGAACCTTGTCCTTAATGACTTGGCCAACGACAAGAAGAATGGAAACATCCCCAGCAACACCATCAACATGTACGAGCTTCTTAAAGGCAACGAAACGATCGCCCGCCTCCATGCTTTGGCCAAGAGGACTGGGGTTGCAGTGGATAAAATGAGCATCACCGCTCCTCTGGCAGAGAAGGAAAGAGACGTTAAACTCCAATGTGAAGATGGGGAGCTGAAAGACTACAAGCTAAACGTGCAGCTGAGGGAGGTGTTCGCCAACCGCTTCACACAGATGTTTTCCGATTACGAGGCTTTCGTCATTCAGGCAGCACAAGACAGGGAATCGTGGCTGACAAACAGGGAACAGATGCAAAATTTTGACAAAGTAAAGGCAGCCAAATCTTTACCTTCTAAGCGAACGTAATCGCGTTGTCTTTTGCAGGCTTGTAGCTCGGTGATAGACCACACATGCTTTGCATGCATGAGGAGCCATGTTCAGTCCTGGGCATTGCTAGTAAAAAGGTTCCCAAGTAGCAAGGCTGGCAATGCTCTTTGCCTTACATTTTTATTTGGAGCGATGCTATCTGGTGGTAAAGAGCAGGAGTCCTGAAACTTTTGGGGTCAATGAGGGCATTTGGAATTTTGAGAGAGTGTCGTGGGTGTTCTCATAAAATGGTAGCTAGGGGGAGTTGGGCTTGCCCATTTATAAAATGGCTTCCACCGTGGGCATGGCTGGTCAGGAAACACTCACTTCCCAGAGGGCAAACTGGCAAGACTAAAAGAAAATTCACTTAATTAAGTACAAGACAGAGGTGGGTCTCTGCTCCAAAGCATAAAACCACTCTTTTGGACAAAAATAAAGATGGTGTTGATGGACAACCCTTCTCTTTGCAGTATGGCAGCCTCCCGGTTAAAAATAATAATTAAAAAGTCTTAAGAAATAAAATAAAAATCAGGAGGGGCAGGGAGCCTGACAGAGAAGTATCTGTGGGCTCACTGGTGCCCATAGACATTATGTTAGAGACCCCAATAGTAGAGAGTACTGGACTAGCTTGACTTGGTATGAGACAGTTTTATGTGTACAATTCCCCCATCCCAAGAATACAACCTCCATCTGGATTTTGGTGCCAAAAAAATTGCTCAGCAAGGGTAAATGGGGATAGTTTCATTTAGATGTATTTTGGTTTTGTCTAGTTCTTGTCGGTAAATGAAAAAATGCTTACCAGAAAATATTTCCATTACAAGTTGAGCTCCAGGAGGCAATTGATGAAACAATGTTCCATAAGCTCCTCAGTCAAAGTAATCTAAAACAAATTTGACATCATAGATTTTCCTCGTGTTTGAAAAGTAGATTTGGGATTCTGTTGCTCTTCCTGATAGCTTCTTTGGAAAATGTATTAATTTCTGTGGTGGAAATGCCGGCATTATTAGCAAAAGGTATAATTCCTCTCTTCAGAAAATATATTTCTGGAGTAGTCCTGTGATCAGGTAAAAGCTATCCTTTTCTTACTTGAGGTGTTTGGGTTCCTGGGTATCTGCCCTGAAAAGGGATGTCCACCAACCAGCTGTGGTGACCGGTCCCTGTGTTAAAGAGTGAAAAGTAGGAAATAGGGCACATGTGGAAGGATGGCATTTGGAGGGGGGCATCCCTGTGTGTCCTCCCCCATCAGAATCATGCTCTGCCAAACAGCTATGCAGTGGCCTGTGGGGAGCGGAATTTACATGGGATGACTATCCTTGTGCGCAGTCCTCCCCATTTAATTAGCATGCCCACTCCCCGACTTACTGGTGCTGGGAAAAGATGAATTTCTCACTGATCGGCCCGTTACTCAACTGTCCCCAGCTGGACTGGGCAGTATCAGTGAGAAAGGTAATGGAATCTCAGTGCACACAGATATAAGTGCCTGCCTCACCCCAGTGTCCCAATGCTAGCAGACTCGTTTACAGGAGCAGGGCGCTCTGATGGTTCCCGCTATAAATTAGAATGTGCAAGGGCCAGGGCTTTTTCAGTTGCTGGCCCCCAGCTATGGAACAATTTGCCAATGGAAGTTAGACCGGCTCCCACTGTACACAGTTTTAAACATCTCTGTAAGACTTTTTTATTTACACAAGAGTTTCAGGAAGTGATGGTTTGAATTCAAATGTGGATTGACGGCTTTTTAATGGTAACTGTTTTTATGTGTTATTGTAAAGTGCCACAATGCCGAAAATGGTGAGGGGGCAATATAAAAATGTTTTAATAAATATATAAGCAACAAAAAAATTATCCTATATAAATCCCAACATACTGAAATGGAGGGAAATAATGTGTGTGTGTCTACCTGGATGTGGGGGAAGTGATGGAGAGAGTGGTAGGTCCAATATCCATTGTTCTTCCTTTATTAAAGTCAACATTTGCTGTTGGACCTTGCATACAGCTGCTGAAAATATGCCCATGACAAAATTCGCCAATTAATGAAATTAGGACATAGGTCTACCGCACAACGTAACTACTTGTTTTGGTTCCTCATACTCCAGGCTTCATTTCTCTCTGACCAGCCTGAGCCTTACCTTCCATTCCTCTCGCACTTCATTGAAACCCAAATGTTTGCAACGTTCATCGACAATAAAATTATGTCCCAGTGGGAAGAAAAGGATCCATTTCTGCGAGTCTTTGACTCCCGAATTGAGAAGATAAGGCTGTATAATGTCAGGGCTCCTGCATTAAGAACATCTACGTATCAGAAATGCAACACTTTGAAAGAAGCAGGTATGGACAGTTCTACCCATTTCCAATGTTAAAAACAGAGGAAGAATAAAAAAATAAGTCTTGCGGCTACTTGAAAACTGGCTTTTACTCTGAATTAAGGTGTATTGAAATTTATTTCCTCTGTACCCTGCCTTTGAGTCCATGACAACAACCCACAACTATATTAGTTCAATATAATAAAACATAAAAGAGAAATTCAAATCAATCTAAGAAATGTAAACCATTAATATAGATTGTGTTAATTTGAGAGTTCACAAAACCAATTTAGAATCAGCATTAAAAGTCTAATTGGCTAGCTTAACTCAAAGCCTTCTGAAATAAGATCTGAACTAGTTTCAAAGGATAAAAGGGAACCAGCTTTGTGACCTTCCCTGGAATATTCCTCAGAACAGCTGCCACCTCTGACAAAGCCCTGCTTCACGTAGACACCAACTGAACTTCAGATGGCCATAGCACAAAGCGTGACATTTACCTGATACACATATAATGGCAGCATTTGGTGGCAAATCCTGGGCTAATTAACCCAGGAATTGTGGGGATGCAAAGTTTAAAAATAAAGAATTATAAGAAGGGGAGAACAGGGGCCTTGAAGTTGTCCATTAACCGTTAGCTCCTGAACAGACTGAATAGGTATAGAGGTCACCTGGTCAGTCTTCCCCACTAGGGTGAGATGTGTTTCTATTTATGTTATAGGCTTTATAAATCTGCATCTATACATATAAATTGGCACACACACATTTTATGCAAAGTTAACCTAAGAACAAACATGGATTTACTCTAGGTTGCTTAACCCATAAATAACCCAAAGTGTCTGGGTTTGGATGTCATGCTAATAACCTACAAATGAGGTGTGAACAGCTCCATTGTTTTATTACTAGTGACCAGACCTGGCTTTTCACAACTTGAAATATCCCTTAGTTTGATACAGCAAAGCCTTCAAGCAAACTTACATAGTTGTCAGAGTTGTACGCATTGGGCTACCCTGTCTGAATGAAACCATGTCCACTGGCACCCCTAGGCTTTCTCCATCCTTTGCTTGTTCTTTAGAAAGGCAACATGGGAATTTGTGAACAAAAATAATTTGTCTCCAAATTTATTATTTATTTTTTTATTATTTATTTATTTATATAGCACCATCAATGTACATGGTGCTGTACAGAGTAAAACAGTAAATAACAAGACCCTGCCGCATAGGCTTACATTCTAATAAAATCATAATAAAACAATAAGGAGGGGAAGAGAATGCAAACAGGCACAGGGTAGGGTAAACAGGCACTGGGTAGGGTAAAACTAACAGTATAAAGTCAGAACAAAATCAAGTTTTAAAAGCTTTAGGAAAAAGAAAAGTTTTTAGCTGAGCTTTAAAAGCTGCGGTTGAACTTGTAGTTCTCAAATGTTCTGGAAGAGCGTTCCAGGCATAAGGGGCAGCAGAAGAAAATGGACGAAGCCGAGCAAGGGAAGTAGAGACCCTTGGGCAGGCGAGAAACATGGCATCAGAGGAGCGAAGAGCACGAGCGGGGCAATAGTGTGAGAGGAGAGAGGAGAGATAGGAAGGAGCTAGACAAATCTATTTCAATTTTCATATCTGCTTTCACTTCAGAGGCTAGTTCTGGTTGATATTGTGGCTCCCAACCGCATTTCTTCTGTTTTGAAAGGCAACAAGTTGATTGTTGTATCAAGTTTCATTTTGTTCTCTTAATTCCAAATCTATTTGCTTAATCCCACAACTATTTGCTTAACTAACTTCTCTTGGGTGCACACCAGCATGGAATCCTGCATTCCTTCACCTCTTGTATTATGCTACAGTTGTGTACCAAGGAATAACGGGGTGCAGTGGGCAGGTTTGAATCCGGATATCCTGCTATTTCAATCTGCATTTAAGAAGCAGCTTCGAGTCAGACCACTGGTCCATCTAGTCCAGTATTGTCAACACTGACTGGCAGCAATAGCTCTCCAGGGTTTCAGGCAGGATTCCTTTCTAGCCCTGCCTGAAGATGCTGGTGTTTGAACCTGAGACCTTTTGCATTCAAAGCATGTGCTCTACTTCTGAGCTAAGGTCCTTCCCTACTCAACTTTCCCATCATTGGCCAGATAGGAAAGAAGTGAAAATTTCCCTCCTCAGCCATACTGACCTTTCAGTGGTAGACTAAGTGTGAACAATCTTCTGTTGAAAGCTGAAATCCTTCAGTAGCTGATTCTATGATATCACAGCAGCTCAGCCAATGACTCTTGCACAAGAGGCATCATCACCATTTGGATTTGGACATGACAATAGGATGGTTCTCCTTCACCAGCCTTTGGGTTGAAACATGCCAATATGGATGGTTTTTCATGATCTCTGTGTAGTCCTGCGTACAAATGGTGCACATATAGCGCATAGCATGGAAGTTAGTGTAGAGCCAGTGTGGTGTAGTGGCTAAAGTGTTGGACTGGGAGTTGGAAGATCTGGGTTCTAGTTCCCACTCAGCCATGGAAATGGCTTTTTCACTTTTGTAAACCGCCCAGAGAGCTTCTGCTGTGGGGTGGTACATAAATGTAATAAATAAATAAATATTTTTTTTAAAAAAATGGAAATCCACTGGGTGACTTTGGGACATTCACAGACACTCAGCCCAACCTACCTCACAGGGTTGTTGTTGTGTGGATACAAATGGAGAGGAAGAGTATGTACACCACCTTGGGTTCCTTGGAGGAAAAAAGGCAGGATATAAATGCAACAAATAAATAAATAAATGTTTCCAATGCTTTGACAGGAACAGAGAAGGATCCTGCTTTTTTGTTTTGACTTACAAGCCTTTCCTGAAGTGTAATCAATATAGAGCAAAATCCCACTCACTAATGGACATTCTTTTTGCCTCACTTGTGTACAGTGACCCAAGAATTCTCCAAGTCAACAGTTTCCAGAAGTAGAGCCTGGTGGTGGTAGAGAGATTTCTTGGTTTACGTGACCGATGTTTTGTGTGCGTTTGATTACCCTTTTCAGCTCAGGCCATCGAACAGCGCCTAACGAAGATAGATCACACTGCAATCCATCCGCACTTGCTGGATATGAAGATAGGTCAAGGCAAATATGAACAAGGTTTCTTCCCCAAGCTTCAGTCGGATGTATTAGCAACTGGGCCTACCAATAACAAGTAAGCTTTCAAAACTGCAATAATGTGTAGAATAGCTGCATCACTTGTTTGTATGGTAACTGGACTGTTTTCTCAGTGGTGGAAAACAGTCCAGTTACCATACTTTGGTCACTGGAAAAATAGGTTGCTGACATCTTGTGCCTTCACTTAGTTTAATGCAACTTATGTGGGTCTGCCCTGAAGAATATCCAAAAGTTTCAGCTCATGCAGCCTGTGCCCTAATATATTTGGGGTGTATATTACAGCAGTATCCCACTCTCGCTGCTGACAATTCTCATTAACTTCTGGACATTGTGTTTAAATCTTGTTAATTTAAAACTTTGTGTAGCTAAACTATCAAGATTTAACCAAAGCCCAAAATGTTAACTTTGGGGGGGGGGGGGTGTCCAACCTGGGTTTTCAGCTTTTCCCTTCCTGATGACAAAAGTAATTCTAATCAAGCAGGAGCAAACATCTTCATTTGGTTCCATCAATTGATTTTCAAGTGCTAGTTAACTTGGAGTAAATCAGACACATATGCTGCAAAATCAAAGTGATTAAATAAGCTCCCTCTCTAATACACTAATCTCCACTGATCATCCTGTAATTCTTTGTAATTACTTACAAAGGAACATAATGGATTGCATGTATCAGAGGTTGGTAGAGCAATCTGCAAAATGAACTGGAGAGTTTATGAAAGAACAGTGCAGTTCATAAGGGTTCCTCTTCTACTACTTAAAAAAGGAGTTACAAACAGGCTGACAGGCTCAAATTAAAATTTAATTTGAATTAAATCAGCAGTAGCAAGACAGCAGCTTCTCCAAAATAATGTATAAGTCAACAGTCAGATGTACACACACCTAACACCTCTTCTATATGGACCTATCTTTTCCCCACCATTCATCTCATCAAACACAAACCTGCTAGCTGTGGGGCAAGCAGAAGGTAAACCGGGATCTTCTGGTGGATCTCCAGGCATAAAGAAATTGCATGTCTAAAACCAGTGGAAATAGTTACCTCCTTTTTATCTGTCCTATTAGATTAACCTAAACAAAGATCCGAACCAGTATATGGTGACACGTATAGCAGACGTGGGTAACTTTCAAAGGGTCGGAGGCTGGCATTGGCCCTCCTGGACCACACTGAGGGCTGCACCCCTGCCCCTATTTGCCCCTGTAGCTGTAATGCCAAAAGTTTGACTTCATATTTTGCCATTGCACCAGCAGCAAGAAGGGGCTATTTTGCTTTAAAGTAGCCCGTTTGCTGCTGCTGCACCTTCAAGATTCAGCAGGAAAACACCAATTTTCCTTTAAAAAGCCCCCCCCTCGTCATATGGAGGTAGGACAAAAGGGGAGCGCAAAAAAGACCAAGGGGGATGTACGCAGCCCATGTGCCACGTGTTACCCACCCCTGATGTACGGGAAGTCGACAGAGATGAGGGGCCCAGAGTCCTATGAAAAAAGGATAAAGCAGCTGGGTAGCTTTAGCCTGGAGAAGAGATGATGAAGGGGCCCTGAAATCATCATCTTCAAACATCTGAAGGGTTATCCCATAGACTATAGAGCAAATCTATATTTTATTACGCCAGAGGATAGAAGAAACTTTAGAAAGAACTTCCTAACTGTATGAGTTGTTTGACCAGGGAACCCACTGGCTTGGAAGGCAGTGGGCTCTCATTATTAGAGATTTTTAAATGAAGGGTTGGTTGGCCTTCTATCAGGAATGCTGTAGCAGCGGATTTCCTGCCTTGGCAGGGGGTGGACTAGGTGAGCTTTGTGGCCCCTTCCAACGCTTTGCTTCTCTGAGCCAGCAAAAAGTAACTTGGAACATGGACATGACCTGCTGCCTTCTCTCCATTCTTTCCTTTCTTCTTCGGTCTAGTTTGTAATATGCCCATCTGCGTTACTTTTAGAGATGTGAGGCTTGTGAGCATGTATATTAGAGCAGCCGTCCCCAAATTGGAGCACTCTAGATGTGTTGGACTACAATTCCCAGCATCCCCCTACCAGTATGGCTGGCTGGGGCACCATGGGAGTTGTTGTCCGACACATCTGGTGGGTACCAAGCTGGGGAAGGCTGAATTAGAGAATTACAGACCATGGTATTTTCTTCTGTGAAATTAGCATAGCTGACATTTTGTTGCTGTTCTTCTCACCCTCTTTTTTTTTAAATCAAATAACCTCAGTCGGTGGGTCAGTCGCAGCGCTACGGCCCAGCGCAGGAAAGACCGCATCCGGCAACATTCGGAGCACATTGGTTTGGACAATGACTTAAGAGAGGTACGTGCTGTGGTTCACTGCAGTCAACCTGAGGCACTGTGTCTTTAAGAGCTTGTGACATGATAGGCTACGAACCTTGGTGAATTTTAGATGCTTGAATGTTTTTCCAAGCACCTTTTTGATTCATTTAAAGACGTGGAAGAAAGGGGTTGATGCACAGGTTGTACAAAATGTAAAATGCATGCTGTATTTTGTAAAGAATAATTTGGGTGAAATGCTGGGAGATATTTTTTTTTAATAAATTTTATTTTAATGTAACCAACAAGTGATCAATCCCCTAACAATTGATGTCTAAACAACTGTTATATAAAATTAATTAATAAAATTTTAGGGGGGAAATAATACAAAGAAGGAAAGAAAAGAAGAGAAAAAAAGGGAGGACAAAATAGTAATAATTAAACAAACTGCCATAGGATTTTTTTCTGTTTAAAGATGCATGGTATTACACCCTTAAATGTTTTACATGTGTGTGGGTTTTTCTCTCTCATGGAATTTTATTTTATTTTGAAAGAAGATTAACAAAGTAAAGCCAACAAAAAGAACGTACATAATAATTATTCACAAAAGAAACGAAGGATTTCACTAATTATAAATCTTAGTCTATAACTGATATTTTTATGGGGCATTTACAATTAAGTGGCCTATGTAGGAGCTCAGTTCTTAATAAAAGTTTTTAAAAACTTGTTCGGTTTGTTAACCATGGTTTGTTAGCACAGCTGGGCTCACACAGCACAACCATGCATGATTCAATGACAACCCACACTCAACCCATACTCAATCCATACTTTGTCTTGCTGTGTTGTGTGTTATGTGTGTAATATTAGTGCGGAACTAAATTATGGGTGACATGGGATTGCTGCTGAAAATGGCTTCCCGTGTCAAATTTCCCCTCCATAATGTCATGACATTATCACAGTTCATGTTTCCCACCTATTTTCCACATCGTTGGCTGCTTGTGGTAGAGAAATGCACAGCAGGATGACATGGAAATATAGGGTAAATCATCCTGCATTTTATGGGTGAGAGATGGATGCCCAGCGTTTCCTGCAACATGTAGTTCTACCTTTAGAGCCTCAATTTTTTTTTCTTTTTTTTCCCCATACTTATACTTGACATGTAAACTCTTTCTCATCTAGAGATTTAATTGCTCAGACAAAACACGCAAGCTGTGTTTTGGGTTTTAGTGCCTGTGTCTGTGTGTGTGTGCGTGTGTCTCTGTGTGTGTGTGTGTGTGTGTGTGTGTGTGTGAGAGAGAGAGAGAGAGAGAGAGAGAGAGAGATGTTTCTTAGCCCTTTAAAAGGGTACACATTTATAGCTGTGCCTAAGACTACACCTCTTGTTAAAACGTCATCTTGTCCATGTCTTTTTCTGTTTAGCATGTCTCCCCTTCTTTAAAGAAACAAGACCCAGCCTTTTCACCCTGATTAAAGTCCTTTCACTTCTTTCTTTTTATTTCTACTGAATCAAAGCAAAGCGTTGCTTGTGAGCATTTACTGCTACTGAATATAAGTCTTGGGCAAAAGGCAGGATACAAATAAATATAATAATAGTTATTATTATTATTATTATTATTATTATTATTATTATTATTATTATTCAAAGCATTGCCTTGTGTTGATCAATATAAACTACTTCCATGCTTTTTTTCCCATATCAGTGCTGTATTTACTCTTCTTTTCTTTCTGTTTTTGCTTCCATCCTTATGCATGCCTATTTCGCCTTCCTTCTTTTTCTCCATCTGCTGTTTCTGCCATTTGGTTGTGTCCGCCTCCTCTTAGCCATCGGAGGAGTTCTTGATTCGTCAGAACTCAATGGCATTCTGGGAGTGGGATCAGGGCCCACCCCCTCCTGCACGACCACCTAAAAAATCATTCTCTGAATGTTGCCTGGTATGTGTTCTTTAATTTTGCCAAGAGCTGCTTTCTCCATCACGCTAACCACTGCTTTTTTTAGGTAGTATATTTTGCACATGTGAAGTGTGGTTCTAATCAGGCAAGTGATCTGGGCCTATTCTTTGTATCAGTTTTACAATACGCAACCTGGAAGAGACATTCATATTCAGACTCTCATCTTATGCAATGCGGTTGGGCTGGCAAAAATTGAAGATGTAGGTAATCGTTTGCATGCTTAGACTGAAAAGAAAAGCACTATAACTCCCAGCAATCCTCAGCCAGCATGACTGCCTGGGACATGTTGGGAGTTATAGGACTTTTCTCTGTCTTAAACAAGCATGCGATTGCACTCCCAAGTATTGTCAAAATGATCTGCAAAGACAAATGTAGTTGGGTTTTTGTCTCACTTGTTTAACTAGAACCACACACGTTGAATGACTGCCACCCACCCATCCTCTTCCTCATCCTTTTCTCTCTTTAGCTTGTTGCAACTTTTTCTCTACTGCTGTTTTTCCAGGATCTTTTGCCGGTTGGTCCCTAAACAATCACTTTCATTCTGGAAAAAAGCTCCAAATTTTCATTACGGCTCCTAGCTCAGGATTGTGCATTGTCCTGTCCTGTCCTAACACTTCGGAGAAGAGAATGACGTGCATTATTATTGCATATGGGTTGTAACAGAGTTTGGTTGCCAAGTCCTGACATCAGAAACGGGGGGTCAGACTAGATGTGATGTTAACCACATCTTTGAATCCCATGCTTTGGGATTCTCTTCCTTTTCCTCTCCCAAACATGAGATTCTAAGACATGGGCTGCGTTCGGACTACACAGTAGTCAGTGGTGGGTTAATAGTCAACTCTATGGTTGATTATCAAGGGGGTACTTGATAATGATTATAATTACAAGACATGATTATAATCAGCAGCGGTGTAGATAAGGGCAGTGCCGAGTTGACTATTAGTCAACAGTGTGTTTGATGGACACATCCCTGCCCTCTTCCCCCGCCCCCAGTCCTCCCACTAGTATCCCATCAGCCAGTGCGAGTTCTGCTAGCTGGACTAGAGCAGCAGCTGCCACTTTGGCCACTCTTGCCAGGGAACTCTGTAGTCGCTGAAAATAACCAACTGTGTGCAACGAAATAGTCAAAGGTGCCTGATACACAACATGATAACCAACGGTTGTTCAAATAATCAACTCTGCACAGCGTTGGTTATTTCAACCAAATAACCACCCACGGTGTGAAAAAGTCCCAACAGACAGCACAATAACCCACCGCTGACTATTTAACCCACCGTTGGTTATCATGTCGTCCGAACCCAGTCATAATTAACATAACATTTTGTTTGACTCAGAACAGTGGCACGTAAGGCTGTAAAGGGAGCTGCAAAGGGATGCACTTAGACTGTGATCCTAGGAAAAGAGAACAGACACACCCTGGCAGTTCTATGTCTCTATGTCCTGCAGTGGGATAGGCCTGACAGTGATACAAGTGAAAATAATTCCCCTGCTGCCCCCCTCTCCCCATCTCTCTGGATTGGAGCTGATTTCTTGTAATGGTACAGAGGCAGCCTTCCCCAACATGGTGCTCTCCAGATGTGTTGTACAACTCCCACTCTCCCCAGCCCATAGCTATGTTGGCTGAAGATGATGGGAGGTGCAGCACAACACATCTGGAGGGAACAACATTGGGGAAACTGGGAGAGAAAGAGAGAATAGGAGCAACTTTCCCCAACCTCCATATGCATTGGACTGCAACTCCCATAATCCCCACCACCTTCAGAGTTGTGCTCCAACACATGATGGGACTTGCAGTCCAAGACATTTGGAGGGAGCCAGATTGAAGAAGGCTGATTTAGAGACAGGCCCCTGATCCTAGAATTTGCTGCCTAGAGAGTCTGATTCATGTTATTTTATGGTAAAGCGTAAGGACAGTTCTGTGCAGCTGTGTGTACATTTCTTTAAAAATAAATAAAATCAAGCAGCAGAATTCAGTTTGAGGTGGAGAGGGATGAAAAGGCCACACAAAAGTGCCAAGAGTATATAAACAACTCCTAAATATATTAAGGTGTGAAATCCTGAGCTACTTGTAACAAATGCCGACTTAACTCTGTTTGATTACAATGAAGCCAGAGTTTTGTCCTTAGTTCTTGGAGTTGTAGTGCAGCCCTTTCAGGGCTCTTTCTAGGTTTCTCACATATTCAGTTCTGTAGTATGTGATCAGAAGTGTGAGATGTGTTTTGAGAAAAGACACGGCCGTGTTAGGCAGGTTAAAGGAGTTAAAATAACATGACACCCCTGCAGTGAAGTTCAGTGTTATGCAATCTTCTGGCATGTTGATTTTTGGCGTGGGGGGTGGGAATGCAATGGGGGCTGGCTGTGAAGTTGATTAGACTCTCACTGCAATTAATTAAGAGCTGGAGGAGGTGAATGGAGCAAGGAAAGAAGTGAAAGTTTCAGCCGCAGGTGGAAGGACTTTACCCAAACACCAAGTACCTATATCCGTTCATGGACAGCAAGTCTACCAATTGAGAAACAACAGATAGGTAGACCTAATATATATGTTTCTGTCAGAGGCCAGGTTTACCTGCACGGTCATCATCAGATCTACCAGAAGTGGTGGACCTGTTCTCTGATGCTAGTTATCTACATATAAATCTGGCACCCCCCTGAAAAAAATTCCTGTGGACACCCATGTTCCTTCCTGAAGCACCCTGCCGTCCACGCTTCCATGAAATGCCCTTGCAAGCTAATGATAGAAAGTTCCCCTTTAGATGTTAGGTTTCTCGTGGCAGCTTCCTTCACTCAAAGCACAAAACCCTGCTCTGATATTCTTTGCCCTCTTGCTTCCTGCTTCTGGAAACATTAGGCGAATCACCATGGCACATGTTTTATGTTTTCATGCAGTGTGAGTTTGTCCTTTATGTAAGATTAACGAGGGCAGAGGTATCTGCTCTGCTTTTTGTGTTCATTCTAGTTTTCCTTTTCTGATTGGATTAGAAGTACATGCAAGAAGCAAGGACCTTGGGGAAAAATCTGAGGCAGCCCAAACTCTCCGATCTTTCTCCAGCTGTAATTGCTCAGACAAATTGGAAATTTGTGGAAGGTTTACTCAAAGAATGCCGAATGAAGGTAAGTTTTTCGTGAAATGTAGTTTGCTGAAAAACCGCAAAACAGTCTCTGTGCTGTATGAAGTTTGTTACACACACACACAGAGGCCTGGTTCGCACAATTGCAGGGTGGTTAACTAACCACTGTCAGTGTTTCAAATAAGTAACAATACACAATTGCAAGCAAATATATCAATATATTACAGAGTACTGGTAGAATACTAGTTGGACTCCACAAAGTCGTTTTCAAGTCAATGTATAATGAGGTTCTAAGTCCTTTGAGGGGAAAAAGCCTTTTTGTTGAACTCTGAATGAGCTGTTGTCAAGATTTCCCCCAAGAACTTAGAACCTCATTATACATTCTCCTGAAAAAAGACTTTGTGTAGTCAAAATAGAATTCTACTGGTACTCCGTAATATATTGATATTTGTAATTGTATATTGTTACTTATTTTAAAACATCGAGAGTAAATATAATATTGGGTTTTGGTTCAGTTTTAATTCATAGAATCATAGAATAGTAGAGTTGGAAGGGGCCTATAAGGCTATGAAGTCCAACCCCCTGCTCAATGCAGGAATCTACCTTAAAGCATACCTGACAGGTGGTTGTCCATAGAATTGTTCTTGAGAAGGCCCTTATTGTCATTTAGATTTGGATCACCTAAAAAGATAACAGCGTAGGTGCCACGTGAATCTCCTTGACAAGAGTGTCCCAAAGGCAGGGCCCCACCAACTGAAAGTGTCCTCTTTTTAGATGACACCCACATCATTTCAGATGGTACCTGCAAAAGAACTTCAATGGATGATTTCAGTTGCTGTGTTCATATTATAAGTTGAACAAAGGGTTCCATGCTCTGGGATGTGAGGTTTGTAAATTACTGGTTTTGTTTGCAGACCAAACGTATGCTGGTAGAGAAGATGGGCCACGAAGCAGTGGAGCTTGGACATGGAGAGGCCAACATAACAGGTCTAGAAGAGAATACACTCATTGCTAGTCTTTGTGACTTGCTGGAAAGAATTTGGAGCCACGGACTACTAGTCAAGCAGGTCAGTGGATTGTCAATCCAAAGCTTCTCAGCTTCAATATCATTCCATTTCTTCGGATTGTTTAAAACTTTCCAACTTCTATTTCAGAAAAGGTTGTCCCTCATCTTGGAGGGCTTATAGGAATATATGAAGCTCTCCTCATGCTGTTGGGCCATTGATCCATCTAGCGTGGTGCTGCTAGACAACAATGGGGTCACCAACGCCTCAATCAATGGCTTTTCTTAGCCCAGTTACCGCAAATCCTTTTAACTGGAAATGCCAGTTATTGAGCCTGGGACTGAATGCATGTAAAGCATGTGTTCTCTAAGGGGCTGTTCAGACAACACATCAAACCATGATTAGACAGCTAACCCTTTTGCAGCAAGTGGTTAGTGAACGTATTATGTAGCCACCGTGGTTAGAAATGGTTCATACAACGCAATAAGCCATAATGTTTAGCTCAAAATGCTTAACAAATGCTTAGCATGTTGTCTGAACAGGGCCTAATTGAGTTTTATCTCCTTTTCTGCACACTCACATGGTACCACTTTTGTCTCTGATTTTGTTACCCCAGAGCAGGGGTGTTGCTAGGGCCAGGATCTTTTACCCAGAGGCCTCAGTGTCCAATGATGCCAATGGAAGTTTTCCCCCCCCCTCCACTTAATTGCCATGTAAGGGACAATTTTCAGGGGGGATTGCAGCTGGAGAAGGAAGGGTTAACCCTCCACTCCCACATGCTGCAGAATGCCCACCACAAATCCTCCCTACACGGCAATAAAGCTTAGGAAAAAATCTTTCAAATGGTGCCAATGGAAGCTTCCCCCCCCCCCAATAAGTTTCATTGTGGGGTAGGTGGGTTGGGGGTTGAAAGGGCTCATGAAAAATACTTACCAGCCCCTCTTTTTTATGCATTTTTTCCACACCTGTTCACAGCCATCACAAATTAATTGTAGCTAAAGAGGAATTATTACTATAGGATGTTTTATATTGCTTGGAATACTTATTTTGTTTGGTGTTATTTGGATGGGCAATTAATTGGCTGGCTTTGCAAAATATAGAGTAAGTCTATATTTTTTTATATCTCTCTTTGCATATAGAGAGATATAAATAAACATATGTAAAATTTATGCAGATTGGTATCCTTCAGACCCAGGCCCCGAATCCTAAGTGCTTCGCACTCTGCCTGCTTTAGAGCAGCCTTTCCCAATGTGGTGATCTCCACATGTTGTTCCTTTATGGGGAAAAAGAAGGGTGATGCATAATGAAGTCCACTGAGGTCTTTCTGCACTCCTGACCATGCAAAGGAAGAACATGGAGATGCCTTCTGGATTGTCTTTTACTGCCACTGTTATTTTCTTTCTTTCTCTTTGCATGTCTACACCAGCCCTATATCCCGGGGTAGTCCCTGAATCGTCCCTGTACATCGAAATGATGCACGGGGGATCCTGGAGACGACCAGGGACTTTCCCTAAGATATCTGGGACCGCAGAAAACCCAAGTTTTCCGCGGTCCCGGGACCATTCTGAGAAGTGCAGGCCATTTGGCTGCTGCTTCCAGGTCATTCCATCCTCCCCACAAGTAGCGGGGCTCTTAAAATGGGCACGGAGCTGCGCAGAGGCAGTCCATGCCCATCGGGGGTGGGGAGTGGGTTTGGGGTTGTTGTTGTTGTTGTTAAACCTTCACTTTTTCAGTGGAGCGCAATTGCGCTATTCTCCCCTGTTTTTGTTTTAAATGGTGGCCGCGACATCCCTCTTTCTTTCTGGGACGTTGCGTGGCCATCAAGGTGCTGTGGGAGGATTGCGGAAGCAGGAAAGTCCACGATCCTCCCCCTCCCTCCCTCTATACCTTTAAATTGTAGACATGGCCCACCTCTCTCTCTCTCTCTCTCTCTCTCCATCCTCAGATTTAAGCCAAATGCAACACTCATGATCATGGGGTCCAGCATTCTACCATTGCTTATCCCCTTAATCTCTTGTACTTCGTTATACTTTAAATTTCTGATAATCTGTTCGTTGTTGTTTTTAAAAAGGGGAAATCTGCCTTGTGGTCCCATTTGATTCAGTACCAGGAAAGAGAAGAGAAACAAGAGCAACTTGCAGAATCCCCGAGTAAGTACAGGGCCATTAGGTCAAATGGGTGTGTGCAGGAATAGTGATTTCAGTAAGATTACTGTACTTACTTCATTTTATATTGTTTAACATTTTATAAACCACCTAAAGTTTTCTAAGTGCTGTACAGAGATTAACAGTGCAATCCTATATGGGTCTACTCCGAAGAAAGCCGCATTGAACCCAAGTGGACTTACTCCCAGATATATGCGTAGAATTGCATCCTAAAAACCAAGAATGTGGTGGTAATTTCATTTACGGAGTTGCTTGTATTTTTCTCAGTGTAGTTTATTTTCGGATTTAAGTCTAAAACCGCTGATGTACACCTAGCAGTAAAATATTGCATCCTTGGAGTCTGTTGCATGTTTGTGTGTCCAGGTGGTTTTGTATATCTACAGCAAATTTATTGAGAATATTATTTCACTCGATTACTGTCTAATGGGATTAAAATGTGGTATTTATTCATAGATTTTGGAGGTGAGTTGAGTTGGGTGCAGTTGGAATCACTTGATGTATACAGGTTTTTCTTGGCTTACCCCACCTACAAGTTACCTCTGATGGGAGGTACCACACATGGGAGAGGGCTTTCTCTGCTGTGGCACCCCAGTTGTGGAATACCCTCTCCTTGGAGGCCTGACTGGTGCCGACACCAGCTTCATTTCGGCACCAGGTTAAAACATAGGTCTTTATCAAAGCCTTTGAGGAGTACATTCTCCATGGTCACACATAGTTTTAATTATTCTTATTGCTTTAAAAAATTCAACTGGTTTTAATTTGTTAACCATTTAATACTTTTTATGCTGTGTACATTTATATTTACATTGTTCTGATTTTATCTGTACGCCATCCTGAGATCCTAGTGATATAGGGCAGGATTTGTTGTTTATTCGTTCAATCGCTTCCGACTCTTCGTGACTTCATGGACCAGCCCACGCCAGAGCTTTCTGTCAGCCGTCGCCACCCCTAGCTCCCCCAAGGTCAAGTCTGTCACCTCCAGAATATCATCCATCCATCTTGCCTTTGGTCAGCCCCTCTTCCTTTTGCCTTCCACTTTCCCTAGCATCAGCATCTTCTCCAGGGTGTCCTGTCTTCTCATTATGTGGCCAAAGTACTTCAGTTTTGCCTTTAGTATCATTCCCTCAAATGAGCAGTCTGGCTTTATTTCCTGGAGTATGGACTGGTTTGATCTTCTTCTAGGGCAGGAGACAAATGTTTAAATAAATAAATAAATTGTTGGAATACTCTACCGTCCTCCCATTTTTACCATACTTCCTTGCTCCTCCATTAGGAAGGGTTTGCCTGTTGTGAAATGCAGAGTTGTGGATGGCAGAGAAAGATGGCAGGATGAAGAGAATGGAATGAGAATAAAGGAGACATAGACATTAGCCAGATCTACACTACTGCTTTAAAGTGCTTTATAACAGTTATAAAGCACTTTAACTGCTTTAAAGCGCTATAAAACTGTTATAAAGTGCTTTAAAGCAGTAGTGTAGATCCAGCCCCAGTTTGCACGATGAAACAACCCACAATTTGTTAGTCTTGGGTTAACCAGGAGCAAGCGAGCATGCTGGCTTCTGACTGTTCACCCAAATCCAATGCTCTAAATAGCCCAGAGATGCTAGGTTGTTCACCACGATGTCCAAACCTAGAACTCTGGGCTGTTGAGGAAGAGACAACCCAGAATTATTACTCCTGGTTTGTTCTTTTATTAAAACGCTGGGCTGTTTCTCCCTCAACAACCCAGAGTTCTGCGTTTTGACATAATTGAGAATAATCCAGGGATGGAGTCTCCTTGCCTTGTTTAGCGCACCAGAACCAGGGGAACCCATGATTATGGAACAATGTGTGATTAAGAAACCATGGGTTGTTTCAGTATGTGAACTGCGACAGAGAGTTGAGGTTGGGGAGGTCACAAAACAAAGATTCAGGGTGGGATGACTGGAGTGAAAATCCTTTATCGCGATCCTTGACTCTGGAACTTCATGATCCTATTTCTAATGGATATGTAAAGTTTGTGTGGCGTGTATTCAGTGCTTGTTCCTAGTCAGATTGAATAGCTTTACACACACTCATAAGTGTGTTTTCAGCGACATGGAAAGGGTGAAAATTAAGTGTGTGAATCAGATTAGAATGTTCAGGTACAACATGCCTTCAGATATAACATGATGGTGATACTTTTCACATTTTGACCATTTTCTCCATTGCTCCTTGATTTTGTGAATCCACATTAAGGTTTCTCTCATGTATAAAAAACCCTTGCAGATCAGACTTAGGTAGATCTAACAGCTCTAAAGAAGGCAGCGTTTGATGCTTCGTCTTAAATCTTCAGAGCATAGCTCTGGATTAACTAAAAGGGAGAAGTAACCAGTAAGCTAGAAAAATCTTTGCATGACATCCTTCTGGTTCTGGTGGAGTTCTCAAAGAGGCTTAGGATTATTTTTGCAGCTTTCTATAGATAAATGTGTGGCTAATAAATTAATGCAACTCCCCCCCCCCCCGGCTCTCTACTCTACAGTTGCTGTTGGGCCAGAAAGAAGGAAGTCTGACACTGGGCTTATGTTACCTACTCTGAGGGTCTCTCTTATCAGCGATATGAGGTATGGGATTTAAATCATAAAACTTTAGCTTAAAGGGTTGATACTAGTGCAGTCTCACTGTGAATGCTTTTGCATATTGTGGCTTTGTGACTGTCAAACATTTCTTTGCCTTTTTTGGTACAAAACTTATGAGAATGAGTGAACGTTTTATATGGAGAAGAAGTGAGACAGAGAGGAGATGCCTCCCTCACAGCTTCAGGACTGGGTGGGCTGCAATTCGCCAGCATGGTGTAGTAGTTAGAGACCTGGGTCGTGTCTTGATGATAATGCTTTTGCCGCTTGTTCCCTCGAAACCCCACAGTATCACAGCTATGGGGTGGGATTGCTAAATCTTGATTGCAGGAGGGAGCTGGGGCTTTCTGGCCGAAAAAGCCACAGTGCCGGCAGCAATTCAGCTCGGCGAGGCCGCCCCCTGTCCCCTGCCTTGCCTTCCAGGTTTACCATGACCTACCCTGGGCCTCAATATGCCCCCGGGAGCACCCCCAGCTTGAACCTCAAGCGAGGTCACCACCAACAGACGGCAGAAAGAAGGCGGTGACCTTGTAGCAAAGGAAAAAGCTGCGGAAAGTCATCAACTTGTAAAGCACATAGTTTCCGGGGAGAAAGCCCGGGGTGGCTGTGACTTGGCAGCTGCAGTGTACAAATGATGCCATGCCACTTTGCAGCCACCACGGGGTATACAAGGCATATAGGCAGCTCCCTGGTTCACATGGGATGTTAATGCATCAGTTTAAAAAGTGATTGGTCGTTGTGCATAAGCAGGTGCGCTGCCTCATGTGCACTCACCTTTTCTGCTTTTACACAGCAACCCATGATCCTCAGAAACCCACAATCAATTCCTGCTGAGCATGATGTCCGAACCTGGACCACTGACTTGTTTAGGGACTAAACAACCCAGCAGTTAACCCCTGGTTTGTTGTTCGGTTAGCTACTGGATTGTTTAGGCTCTAAATAAGAGGTCTGGGTTTGGGCGTCACATTCAACAACCTATGAAGGAGCGGATCATGGTTTTTGTGTTAAAGCTGAAGAGGTGGACATGCAAGAGGTGGCGTGCTTACTTGTGCATGACAACTCACCGGTTTTTAAATCAATGGGTTGTCGTTTTGTGCGAACAGGACCAGAGTGTTAGACTAGCCCTGGGGAGAGCCAGATTCAAGTCCCCACTCAGCCATGCAGCTCACTTCAGGCCAATGAATCTGAACATTATTATTCCTTCCCAGATCATAACGTAACACAAAGCTGAGAAATAATAAGAGCTGTCATCTGTTGTGGCTAATCTGCTTCCTTGTCTCGTTACATGGAGCCTGTCTTTGTAGACAGAGGCGGAGGCCAGGAACAAAGCTTCCAGCTTGTGGGTCTGGGTGGGAAAAACTGCCCTACTTCCCCTGGGTGATGGTAACAGCCGTTGACGCCTTCCCCCGTTTTCTTTAGCAGTATTAGGAAAATGATTTATATTGCTTAGTTGTGTTTGTGCGTTAAAAGGAGTTCATCATCAAAGCCGGGAGTGGGAAGCATCTGCTTTGATATAGTCCCCATATCAAAAGGCTTTAAATAGCTACAGTGAGTGTTTTTCATCCCGATGCGGGCGAATTATGTGCGCGCCGTATTTCTCAAGGACTTCTGATCACATGCCCAGTTGTCTTGTGCTGGAAGCCCTAAGAGCTGCCTGTCAAAAGTCTGAGCCAAGAATGAAGGGGCTCGCGCTGCAGAACGGGTGCAACCGCCAGAAGCAAGGCTCTTTTGTAGCCATCCGGATGGTTGTGTGAGTCATCACTGGAGGAAAGGGAGGCTGTGGGAGTAGTTCACAAAGGACAAAAGGGAGCTTTTAGAGGATTAGCTCACTGCTTTGAAACAGCCGGTTGGAGTTTCAAGAGCTCGCTCTGGGTCCTAATAGTGTAAGTAGTTGGAGAACCACAATAAACTTGGGACATCTTATGCAAAATTATGCGCCGAGGTCAGGATGCATGCAGAGCGAGCACAGGCAGGCACTGTGCTTGAAATGCTGCAGTAAACAATGCCATGTTTGGGGGTTGTGTATATTGTAAATCTCTTGCAGCTCTGGCAGATGTCTTCCCACCCACCCCTCTGTTCCTTTTGCAATGCAGCAGCTGCTGCAGCACAGCACAGGTTCTTCCCCACACCAGCATTTCCCCTTCTGGAACTGTGGCGGAGGTGAAGTGGGGAGGAGGCATGGCGCAAGCCCCTCTCATTCGCTTTCAAACATTTATTTATTTATTATTGCATTTATATCCCGCCTTTTTTCCTCCAATGAACCCAAGGTGGTGTACAGCCTCCTCCTCTCCATTTTATCCTCACAACAACAACCCTGTGAGGTAGGTTGGGCTGAGAGTTTGTGGCTGGCCCAAAATCACCCCGTGGGTTTCCATGGCCGAGTGGAGACTAGAACCTGGATCTCCCGACTCCCAGTCCAACACCTTAGCCACTACACTAAACATGGCAGTTGCTGCAGGACAGCTGCTTCTGTTTTTGTCCAGGGTGGCTGGTAGTAGACCGGCAGGGGTCTCTGACTCCCTTTGATAACAGCAAGTTTAAAAAAGAAAAGAAAGAAATCTCTGACAAGGCTGGCTGTGCACCAATTTATCTCTCCATGGTTTTTTGACCTGTTCAATATGAGTATTAATTGGTTGGCGTTGACCAGGACCTTGTGCTGCTTTTCTGGCCAGTTTTGTAACTTAGATTAAGATTTCTACTTATACATGCATGTCATCCCAGCTCATGGCTCATGGGACATGGTAGGTAATTGGTGTATAGTTTTGCACCTAAAAAGGATATTGTAGAGTTGGAAAAAGTGCAGAAAATGGCAACTAAAATGATCAAGGGGCTGGAGCAACTCCTCTATGAGGAAACAGTTGGGTTTGTTTAGCTTTGGAGAAAAGACAAGTTAAAGGAGACATGATAGACATGTAAAAAACTATACATGGTGTGAAGAAAGTGCATATGGAGATGTTTTTCTGCCTCTCCTGTAACATTACAACCCTGTGGGGTCATCCCATGAAGCTGATTGGTGGGAGGTTCAAGACCGATAAAAGGAAGGATTTCTTCACACAGTGCATAGTTAAGTTATAGAATTCGCTTCCACAAGATGTAGAGTTGGCCTCCAATTTAGATGGCTTTAAAGGGGGAGTAGACAAATTCATAGACGAAAAGGCTATCAGTGTATGCTAATTGTAATGGCTCTGTGCTACCTCTAGTATCAGAGCCACTAAGCCTACATAAACCAGTTGTTGGGGAACTTGGGCAGGAGAGTGCTGTTTTGTTTATTTATTTATTACATTTCTATACCACCCAATAGCCGAAGCTCTCTGGGCGGTTCACAAATGTTGCACTCATGTCTTGCTTGTGAGTTTCCCGTGAGCCAGAATGCTGGACTACATGGATCCTTGGTCTGATCCAGCATGGGTCTTATACAATGAGCCATCCTGGTTCTTATTTTCTTATGGTTGTTCCCCCTGAGCTACCATTTTGCATCTGGCTCTGGTGAGTTGACTTTGGGGTTCTAGTATGTCATCATCATCAACAACAACAACAACGAAATAGTTTCCAAAACCTTGAAGTCTGTCTGGTCTAAATGATTTGCAAAGATACAGCTGAAGGTTTTGTAGCATGAGAAATTCTTTCTAATACATTTTAAATTTGAGTTTCTGTTTTGTTTTCCTTCAGGCACATTCAGAACATGAGTGAAATCAAGACCGATGTGGGTCGTGCTCGGGCCTGGATAAGACTGTCCCTTGAAAAGAAACTTTTGTCTCAACATCTCAAGCAACTCCTTTCCAACCAAGCCTTGGCAAAGTAAGTTCTCAAAGGTTGCTCTCTTGGGGGTCCTCTTTTGAGGCAGTGGTTCTGTGCAAACGTTTTGGGGAGTATGTTACATTGAACTCTTGGGGTGGGGTGGGGAGGCATTTAACAAGTAGGCTTGCACTGTGCTACTCTTTAGTTGCACCTGGGTCCTGAGAGGTTCTGTTTGGAACTTGTGGTAACATAGCTTCAGTCCAATGAAGGTTCTGTTTTGCTCCAGATAATTAATGGCAGACTTGCTTTCCACTCATTTATTTTCTTCTTCTTTTTTATCCTGCCCTTCCACCATAACCACAAAGAACTATTTTTAGCTTCACAAAACCCCTGTGAGGTTGGTTAGGCTGAGACGGTGTGTGAACTGCCCATGGCTGCATGTGGATTTGAGCCTGAGTTTCTCATATCTAAACCTAGTGGCCTAGCACCTGGCTTTCTAAGACATAGATGCAACAAGTTATAAGGGGATGAAGACCTCTGCGTTTTTAACAAATGTAGGTATGAGGTTGACAAACGGCTGCTCGTGAGTGTTGCAGAAATCAGTGACCTTTAAAACCACATGTGTCTCGGGACCAGGATTCCTTAAGGGTTTGTTTCACCCAACCATTAACTAATAGAAGCAAAACATAGATTTAAAAAAATCTTGTCTGGTCTTGTTTTGCTGTCCCAAAGGCAATTAATATAACTTTCCATTCACTTTGTTCTCAAGTCCAATGCTGGTCTAGCACAGTGTCATTAACTGTGGGGGGTCTAAATCCTTTCCCTGTTCCATGCAGGAAACTATATAAGCGTTACGCCTTCCTGCGCTGTGAAGAAGAGCGGGAGCAGTTCCTCTATCACCTTCTTTCGCTCAATGCTGTGAATTACTTCTGCTTCACAAGTGTCTTCACCACCATCAGTGAGTAGGGAGCAATCCCAGCAGCTGTGTGATAACAGGATAACTGTGGTCTTCTTAAAAAAAACTGAACTCATGACTACGGAGATCAGCATCTCAGAGCATTGCGCTGAGAAACTAGTGGGAAGGGGGCATAGCTCAGTGGTAGAGCACTTGCTTTGTATGCAGAAGGTCCCAGGTTTGATCTCCAACATCTCCAGGTAGGATTGTGAGACGATCTTGCCTGAAACCCGGGAGAGCCATTGTTGCTGGTCAGTGGCTGCGTTCAGACAACACGATAGTCAATGTTGGGGTAGTAATCAACTCGACAGTTTATCTAGGGGGTATTCTCCTCACAACATGATAATAATCAACTGTGGGTGGATTAGAATCAGCGTTGAGTTGATTATTAGTCCATGCTGAGTTGACTCACTCATCCCCCATCCTCTCTCCCCCCTTAGTCCTCCCACTGCTGCTGAAATTGTCCTGCCAGCTGGACTAGAGTGGCAGCCACCGGTTTGACTGCTTTTGCCTTGCGACTCTTTGGCTGATGAAATAACCAACGGTGGCCAAGGAAATAACCAACAATACCCTCCACACAACACCATAACCAATGGTGGTTCAAATAGCGAACTATGTGTTGGTTATTTGCATTGGTTATTTCAGCCAAATAACCAACCGTTGGTTGGAAAACTCCCTCCACACAACACGATAACCCATGGTGGGTTAAATAACCAACCGTTGACTATTTAAACCACCATTGGTTATCGTGTTCTCTAAACCCAGTCAGTGTTGTCAATACTGGGCTAGATGGACCAAGGGTTTGACTCACTTTGAGGCAGCTTCATATATTCCTTCATAGTGAATACATGTTGTGCTAGAGAACACCAGTATACTTTCATTTTTATTTTATTTTGCACTGGCTGCCTTATATGTTCCTGAGCCCGATCCAAGGTGTTGGTTTTTACCTATAAAGCTTTACACGGTTCAGAACCACAATACCTGATGGAGCGCCTCTCCCAGCATGTACCGATCTGTACACTACATTCGCCATCTAAAGCCCTCCTCCAGTTACCACCTCCAAGGGAGGCTCAGAGGGTGCCAACAAGGGAGAGGGCCTTCTCAGTGGTGTGCCCTAATTATGAAATGATCTTCCCAACAAGGCCTGACTGGAGCCAACATTGTTGTCTTTTGGTGCCAGGTTAAAACTGCCCCCTTCCCGCAGAGATCCTGGATTGTCTTTTGTTGATGGTTTAAAAACTGTTTATATATATATTGCCTAAATTTAGCTTGTCCTGAACCTAAATTTGACGTTTTAGCTTGAGAAAAAAAATTGGCAGCAAAGTGTCCATTTTTTCAGGGCATCTTACAAACTGCACAGTGCCGTGTGTGTGGAACGTCACCCACGGAAGGGGGCAGAGGGGGTGCATCCAGGAAGAGTAAATGGCCCACAGTTTCCCAGCATTGACCTAGGACAATGCAGTTGCTGCCGCTGCTGTTGCTCCCACATTATTCCTGAGAATATATGGAGGCGTCCAACCATGTGGCCGGCCTTTCTTCCATATTTATATAATTTGTAAATAATGGAGGCATTGCCAAACAGGCATTGTGTCTGTTATGTAAACACAAAAGTAAGCTCAGCCATGTAGATGAATATTTTAATGCATTACTGAGGGAGATGTAGGGAAAGATACAAATAAAAGGCACGTGAGAAAATTGCACGCTCTCACTGAGGGCTGTCCCTCAACTGAGCCAGAGGAGTTAACATGGATACCTCTCGAGAGCGTAATGAGCAGTGACAGCTTTTTGGTTTGAGGGGACTTTTTGCAAAGTAGTGTCTTCTAGTGGGGCTCCTCTGTCATCAGTGGGTCCCTCTGACAGGCTTACCTGGCAGCAGTGGCAAGTAACAGCAGTACTTTGGTCAGCCGCAGCAGTAGGGTCTGTGGGAGCCACCATTTTAATTTCCCACAATGCTGTAGAGCAGTGCTATGGTCTTTAAATAGCAGCTCCCAGACCCAACCTCCCGGCACTGATTGAAACACTGGAGAACAAATACTTTGAAAGCCACCTGGGGCAGGCACCAGCGGGAGGATGGGTATATTATGTGGAGGAGGGGTTTCATATACATTTTAGAACTGCACTAGGTTTATTTATGGCCACTCATTCAATTTTGCCAGAGGAGTAGACGTGCCAAACTTCTCCCCTAATATCAATGTATATCACATACTTCTGTTGTGGAAATAGGTGGATACGTATTATTTTTATTTATTTATTTGGCCTTCTGATGTCCTTCCTACCTTCTTAAAATAGCCATGGCATGAATCTACAGTTTCTAAATTTGCTTGCCCTTCAGGTTTTGGCTGTGTAGTAATAGCAACACCTAGTGGCCATTTAATAAAGCTATGCAGAGTTCATCCCTGCAAAAAGCCATGGATGATCAATTTGCTATGCTGATAGTGTTTCTGTGAAGAAGAAGCTTTTTGTGCCATATTTTATTCATTACAATTGTTTGCCACTTTCCGAAACATTCAAATCTTCCTCACACAAAAATGCATGCAGTAAGACTTATATTAAAATATTTAAAACAGCAAACACCACGTGACATTGATTGGGTGAATGTAATTAATATGCCATTTCTTGGTACATAAATCGCCACAGGGAAGGCGGAGTAGCATCAGGACCTGTGGGAAGCGGAAATTTAATTCTTTCTTTTTCTCCAGTTACATTCTCGAGAAAAGTTGCTTTTCCAAAGGTCCTATTTATGTTCCTGTCCCAGACGTTGTCGACATGCAGAAAATATTAGTGCTGTGGCAAAAATGTTGAGCCTGTCATTTTCGGCAATTTGTGGGGAGCAGGCAGGGTAGGGGGTGAAATGAATACTCCAGTGAAAGAAACTGGGGAGGGGGACAACTTTGAAGAATTTCCTCACTGGGGAGGGTGGCAGGGCTTCCATTTACGTTTTAAGTGTAGGAAATGGCTGAGAGGGTCTTTCTTTCTTTTTTTTTACTCTAAAAATATCCTGTGTACTTTTAGAATAAATGGAGTTGTTAGAGCTTTGGGGAGAGGAGTTTTCCTAAAGCCAGTGGAGGCTGGTGGCTCTGATGTCAGTGGGGCCTGTGAATCCACTCCAGGTTTCAGTCAGAACTCTAAAGGAGGTATCCAGGAGCACTTTGGGTCGCTCCTTTAGAATTCTCACTGGTTCTGAATGAAACCTAGAGTGGATTCACGGCCCCGCTGATATGGGAGGCACCGGCCTCCACTGCCTAATGCTCTAAAATCCCCTTTTTAGAGGATCCAGAGGGAGAGGCGGGTAACAAATAAATTATTATTATTATTATTATTATTTTGCAGCACAGAGGCATTTAGCCAGGCAAACAGCTGCTGAATACTAAGGAGACCATGTGGCCTCATGTGGTCTCCCTGGGTACTCCAGGAAGTGTTGTCCCCTTGGAAGCCTCTGTGCTAAGAACCCCGCCATTTAGCAAAAGAGTTTTTAGATTGGGAAAAAAGGGGGGGAAAGCAGAAAGAAGGGCCCTTTGGCCAACTCCTACGCTTAAAATGCAAGTATACCCCCTGCCTCCCTCCCCACTGAGGAAATTCTTCAAAATTCTCCCCCCCTCCTTGCGAATGAGGCAGGAAAAATAATGCCTCTTTCTCAGAGAGGGAACAATTTCGCAAAAGCAGGAAGCAGGGTTTGGCACAGCACTAGGAAAAAAGTACACTGATATGGCATTCCTATTATAGGATGTTTGCGCATGAAAATGTAGCCATGAAAACTGAATGGGGAAGAGCTGTAGTCCGTGACAGTTATATAGCTATAGATGGAAGAGCTATAGGCCCTGTTCAGACAATACGCTAAGCCACGGTTAGGCTGCTCACCCTTTTGAAGCATATGGTTAGTGAGCGTGTTTAAACTGTGGTTATGTAGCCACCATGGCTAGGTATGGTTCACACGACATGCTAAGCCATCATGTTTAGCTCAAAATGCTTAACCACCGTGGCTTAGCATGTCGTCTAAACAGGGTAAAAGGTCTATGAGAGCTTTAGTCTAATGAGTGGGATGTCTCTGCATAGTAATGCTTGTATGATAAAAGGAAATGCTTCTTCACATAGCACACAATTAACGTACAGAACCCTAAGATGATGTGTGGTAGCCATTAGTTCAAATGGCTTTTGAACCGCGTCGGATAAATGGGTCGACTGATGACCATTAGTCATGATAGCTAAATGCAACCTACATGTGCAGAGTTAGCAGGGTCAGCCCTACCATTACGCATAGTGAGACAGCAGCTCAGGTGGTAAATGCTGAGGGGCAGTGAGTGGCAAGGAGGTAATGGAGGACAGAGCTGTGTGTGTCACACAGCCTGTCCTGAGCCGCCCAAACTAGCCCTCAGGTGCCCTCAGGTTCAGTGGAGGATGCTTTCGATCTTTGTACATGGAGTGGAGAGTGCCATCATTTTGTCCTTTGCCTCTGGCAGCAAAATCTCTTGGGCCATCTCTGAGAGTTGGTATACCTTTGAGTGCCAGATGCAGGGGACAAAATGTGGTTCTGATAATGTGCCTGGATGTTACTAAGGAACTCTGAAGGCCGTTTATCAGGAGTGTTGAACCTCTTTTACCACGAGGGCTGAATTCAATTTTGGAGAAGCTCTCAGAGGCCACATTCTAGTCGTGGGCAGAGCCTGAAGGCAAAAGGACAGAACCAAAAGTATCAGCATATTTTAGTTTAGAGCTCTTAATGCTAATAACTAAGCCTTAGTAGAGACGTTTCAATCTTTTAAAAAGGAAGAAATCTCACAAAAGCTGAGAGACCACTCAATAATAGGCGGTCGGGGGAGGGGGGAAGCGGGAACCACCTGGTGACATGGGAAAGGGGGCGTGGCCATCTGGGGACCCCAGAGAGGTGGATTTGTCCCTCAGGCCTGAGGTTCAATGCCCCGGCTATAAACATAATATTGTGCTTTGTTTGCTTTTACAGTGATTCCATATAGGACGGTGACAATCCCCATTAAAAAACTAAGCAATGCAATCACCACGTCAAACCCATGGATTTGTGTTTCGGGCGAACTGGGAGATACTGGAATAATGCAGATCCCAAAGAACCTTCTAGAAATGACCTTTGAGGTGAGTTGAGTCCACGTCACTTCCATGTTTGCAATTCCAAATGGGTGTTGCTGTGCCTCTGCCAGGAAGTGCTCGCTTTAAACCTTGTGGAGAATCTCAGGCATAACACAACACTGTTTTTAAAACATAGGCAAATAACAGGGCCATCCTTACCCCCACTAGGCAGAGTGAGGCAGCCACCTCAGGCAGCAGATGCTGAGAGGTGGCAGCAAGGTGTTTGAGGAGGGAGCCGTGTGCCATTTGGCCTGCCCTACACCCCCTAAGTTAGCCTGCTGCCTGCAGGTGCAGTGGAAGATGGTTTCCCATTCTCAGTATTGGAATGAGATTGAACTGCCGGTCCAGTCAGCTTTTGCACGTAGAATAGGACAGGGCGCCATCTTGTTCTTCGCCTCAAGCAACAAAACATCTTGGGCCGGCCCTGGCAGATAACTTTACCATTACAAGTAACAGCATGAAGCTCTTGCTATTAAAAGCAGCTTGCCTGCCCTTGATAGAAGTATACTGTTCTCTTGTCTCTAAGGTAACAGAAGATTTATATCTCACTGCCATTTTTCTTTTTAAAGGCTCAGTAAGTATAGAGCCAGCATATCCTCACTTCCCTACATTGCTAGAGATTCTTTGGGGACCCACTCTATTTACATTTGAAGTTATAAACAAAGGAAATGATTCAGAGTCTACCTCAGGGCTTGATTGCATAGTAGTGATGATTCGTGCTGCAGCATCAAGGTATGCCTTATAACTCGGAGATGGGAAACTTGGAGCCTTCCAGAAGTTTTGGCCTACAACTCCCATCAACACTAGCCAGTGGTGAGGGATGATAGGAGTTGTAGGCCGAAACACCTGGAGAGACACAAGTTGCTCACTTCTGATATAACAAATGGAACTCCATGAGATTGGGAGGTGTTTTCCCCTTACCACGGTTGACAGTGGGAGAGACACATGGGATTCGGTCTCAGCGCATTATCTGCCCTGAATATTTTACTCTGTCTCATTTTACCAGAGCACTGTATAGGTGTGAGAGTATAGGGTCCCAAAATCAGGCATTTTATTGGATCATATGCATTGAAAGGCCTTTTAAACAACCCTGGAAAAGGCCTTCAAGTGCCAGTGGTGAATCAGTGTGAATTTGGGAGACCTCATTCTCCTATCCATTTGATGAATCCACTTCTGCCTAAAATAGAGTCCTGTGCAACTAAGAAAAGCTTACTTGCAGTACCAGCATGGGGCTAGTTCACACATGCAAGCTTATCATTCAGTTACTACGATATCAAATTATGACTTGCATATAGGAAGGAGACCATCCAGGTACAACACAGCAGAGAATTTCCATTTTGCTTCAAACGCAATGCTTTCTGCAAGCTGAGGGAATACAAGTTATTTTTAGCTGTTTATATACGAAAATAAATTTTAAATATGGCATTTTCTCTTTTACAGTGTCAGAACTTGGGGAAGTTAACTACTGTTCAGATCGGTCATGACAACTCAGGACTGTTAGCCAAATGGTTGGTGGATTGTGTCATGGTTAGGAATGAAATCACGGGCCACACCTATAAGTAAGCACGGAAGAGTCAACTGAAACGTTCTGCAAAAGGCCAGCAAGGCTGAGCTATCTTTTCACTGATTTGGATTTGACATGTTAAATATGTGGCTGTGGTCACTTTTATTTATTGCCATAGTTGCATAGAAACCTTTCATTACAGGTTTCCCTTTAACAGTCTTTAACTCAGTGGTTCTCAACCTGGGGCACTCCAGATGTGTTGGACTGCATCTCCCAGAATGCCCCAGCCTGGCTGGGGCATTCTGGGAGTTGTAGTCCAACACATCTGGAGCGCCCCAGGTTGAGAACCACTGCTTTAACTGATAATTGAACAGTATATAAATAATAATAATAATATTATTATTATTATTATTATTATTATTATTATTATTATTATTATTATTATTCCAGGACATGTTTCTCTTAAGGCAGTTGCAGTTTCTACAACAAATGCTAACACCTAATTAGAGTTCCCTTCACACTTTTTTCTCCTGTGACTCAGCCTCAGGGCATGGAAAACATAAATAAAAGGAGATAGATGAGCCCTTCAAAGACACTTTAGGGAGAACAGAAAATCAGATGGGTGAAGGAATCAAATCCTAGAAAAGGCCATCGCTGCCTGGCTGGAACCCTGAACAGGAGCAGTTCATACTGCAACATTTTGTCGAAGATCCTACTTCTTATTGCTTTACACCTCTTTTCTCTCCTTCTTAAAATGAATATTGCCACTTTCTTTAATCTCCAGATTCTTTCTACTTTTAGTAGTTTAGCTTCATCTTGAGCTGTTTTATTCGGGATGCTGTTGCTGTAGATCTATATTTTTTTTTAAATCCACATAATATTTTTTATTTAAAATAAGCAAATTGTTAGACTGAAGATGTGTGCTGAAAGCTCATGATTCAACAGAATCCTAGCGTGTATTGTGAGATATATACATTATGAAAAAAGCAGGCAGGGTTAAACATTCCTCACAAAAGTGTTCTAAGCATTTGAGATTTATTAAAGTTTCCAAAACATTCCCACCCGCGCCAAACACCTTGAATAATGTAGTCAAGGAAAGCTCTAGGAAATACTGATACTTTAGAAATATATATTTCAAAAGGAATTATGAAATATTACCCAATGATCTAAAAGCTATCTCAATGTTAAGATGGATGTTTTTAACTAGTCTTTGTGGGCAAATAAGTAATAACATGACTTTACATTTCTTTCTGCCTTCCTTCCTTTTTTTTTTTTTTTACAAAGAACATTTGGCCTTAGAAGAATTTGCCAAATGCCAAACAATTTGGTTTAAGAATTCCAAACCCAAGTTTATGCATGTTCTGTGCTTTTTTCTAAAACAGGAGAAAATTCAAATTTTGTGCCAAGTAACCACCACCCTTCTAGAAAATTTGTATTCTGCAGCATGCAAATCAGATTTGCTTACTTTATATACAAATAAACACATATACATTCCTGTTTCTGGTAGTGGAGAAGAGGTGAAAAGGCTATGTAGGGCACTGGAAACTCGTTCTGAGCTGTACCAGGAACTTTGTGTTTTAACAAAACATTTAAGTGGAGATTGTCAGAAAGATGAGATCTGTGCTTATTACCATGTTTTAAATTTGTACAGTACAGATACAGGTCATACAGTGGCAGTGTAGTGTAGAGGTTAGAAGGTTGGTCTAGGACTGAGGAGACCCAGGTTCTAGTCCCCAATCAGCCATGAAGCTGACTGGGTGACTTGGGCCAGTCACTGACTCTCAGCCTAACCTACCTCACAGGGTTGTTGTGAGGATAAAATGGAGAGGAGGAGGGCCGTGTAAGCCACCTTGGGCACCTTTCAAGAGGAAAAAGGGTGGGATATAAATGCAATAAATAAATATAAATAAATACACCAAGATGCACATATAGCCAGTGTGGTGTAATGGCTAAAGTGTTGGACTGAGAGTCGAGAGATCTGGGTTCTAATCCCCACTCGGCCATGGAAACCTATTGGGTGACTTTGGGCCAGTCACAGACTCTCAGCCCAACCTACCTCACAGGGTTGTTTTTGTGAGGATAACATGGAGAGGAGGAGGATTATGTACGCCACCTTGGGCTCTTTGGAAGAAAAAAGGTGGGATATAAACGTAATAAAATAAAATATTTGAGCCAAATAAATGTGTTGCACAGCAGCATCTCCACTATCCCCCCAACTGTGGAACAATCTCCCTGACAAGGCCCGCCTGGTGCCAACATTGTTATCTTTTCGGCATCAGGTCAAGACTTTTCTCTTCTCCCAGGCGTTTAGCAATATGTAATGAGCCTGGGTCTGTTTTTTTAACTAGGCTCACAGTTTTTTTACGTTGTTATAGTAGTTTTAAATGTATGTGTATATGTTTTTGTGGTTTTTAAGTGTTTTTATCTTATGTAAACCGCCTAGAGAGCTTTGGCTATGAGGCAGTATATAATAATGCAATAAATGCAATAAATAATAATAACGATAACAACAACAACATGGACCTGAGATCACAAGTAGAGTTCCTGAGGGTGGATGGAATGCAGTTGTCTTCGCCTCCTGTTCTTGGACCATAAGAACATAAGAAGAGCAATACTGGATCAGGCCAAGGGTTCATCTAGTCCAGCACTCTGTTCACACAGTGGCCGAATAGCTGTCGGCCAAAGACCAACAAAGCAGGACACAGTGCAACAGCACCCTCCCACCCCTGTTCCCGAGCAACTGGTGCTTATTGCCTTGGATACCGGAGGTAGCACATAGCCATCAGTGCTAGTAACCATTGATAGCCTTCTCCTCCAACCCCCTTTGAAAGCCATCCAGATTGGTGGCTGTCACCACATCTTGTGGTAGTTAATTCCATAGTTTAACTATGTGCTGTGTGAAGAAGTACTTCCTTTTATTTGTCCTGAATCTCCCACTGATCCGCTTCATGGGATGACCCTGGGTTCTAGTATTATGGGAGAGGTGAAGAGTGTCCCCCTATCCACATTCTCCACACCATGCATAATCCAGGGCTCAGAAGTATAAAACAAACTCTGTGAAGTGTACTGGTCCAGGATCTTCACTGGCTCGCATATGAACAGCTGGGATCAAATGATCTGGAATGGAGCATGTGATATTCCTATATGTAAGAGCTTGTGTGGGATATCTTTTTAACAATACTAATCCTAATTTTACTCCTTTCTTTTAAATTATTGTGTGACACCTCAGGTTCCCATGTGGAAGATGGTTGGGGAAGGGTGTTGATGACGGAAGTTTGGAGAGGATTCTGATAGGAGAGTTGCTTTTGACTTCATCGGAAGAAGACCTTGGGAAGCAATGCCGGACACCACCGCAACAGAAATCGCCAACTACAGCCCGGAGATTGAGTATCACTTCCCTCACAGGGAAAAATACGAGTAAGATGTCACTCCTTGCAACCAGCATTGCTAATAAGAGAAAGATGGTGTTTCCTTCTTTGTCAATGACACACAACAGACCTTTCAAGTTGGACATAGGATTTATAAGTGCATGTTTTCCCACATCTAAGAAATACATACTTTCAGAAATCTAGGGTGACCATATGAAAAGGAGGACAGGGCTCCTGTATCTTTAACAGTTGCATAGAAAAGGGAATTTCAGCAGATGTCATTTGTATGCATGCAGCACCTGGTGAAATTCCCTCTTCATCAAAACCGTTAAAGCTGCAGGAGCCCTACCCACTTTTGTATCTGATCACTCTAGTATAGCTTCCACAGCTTTAACTGTTGTGATAAAGAGGGAATTTCACCAGGTGCTGCATGAATACAAATGACACCTGCTGGAAGTCCCTTCTCTATACAACTGTTACAGATACAGGAGCCCTGTCCTCCTTTTTATAAGGTCACCCTTCAGAAGTCTGGAATAAACTCAACTACGCCAACTCAGAATTTTTTCCAGGGTTTGGGCTATTGCTGCTATGGTTTAAATGGATGCATTTATATTGGCTTGTGAGAAGACCAGTAAAAGAGAATAAGCCGTAAGAAAACAAATACTTGTTTGTTTTGCTTTGGGATGCAAAAGTCCAAGATAACATGGATTTCAGTGTTCATCTTTGTTAAGATATTGTAACTTAGGGGGAAATAAGCATACACTTAGAACTACAGTCTAAAAGAATGCAAGCATTAAAAGTTGCTCTTAGCAACTGATTAATTCCCACACCTCAGAGATTTTCTTTTCATTTGCAGAATTAAGGTTGTAAAAATAATTTCATGAAACCAGTTCCACAAACTTTTTCAAGTAGGACTTGGAACAAAATGTTACTGTAAGGAGTGTCCTAACCAGCTGTGCCCTCTTCTGGGAAAGTCCCTTCCATTCCATACTTCTACCCCGTTTTCTTTCTCGCTCAACATCATGTGGCCAGTGAGCATACAAGGTCCTCATCACTGGGTTGTTTTTGGGTGAGGAAGAGATGTCTCTAAGGGTTTTTTTCCCCTAAAGGGTTTTTTTTTGTGTGTTTTGTACTTCTGCAAACCTTTGGGTTCTCCTAAGCATGCTTGATACCTCCTTCTTGTTTCTCATTGGCCCTGTTCTGCCTACAATCCTATCGGCACTCAACAACTGAATTCGCTTCTTCTTTTTTTAATGCATCTTATGAACAAGCATTTCCTAATGGGTGGAAAGCTGCAGGGCTCCGTATTTGAATTTATCATTCAAAGCATTGTTCCCTTCACGCATGAAAGGAATTGAATCCTGTCACTTCTGCCTTTGGGATGGTGTTTCAGTATTCAGTATTCAAAAGGAATCACAAGATAGCCACAAGAATAACTTCATTTGCTACAGATATACTTAACTCTTAAGAGGTAACAGCACATCAACATATATTGGGGTCAGTGTCTGGACCTGAGACCACCCGGGAACCATATTTTATTATTAATTTTTACATTTATTATTATGTTTATATCCCACCTTTTTACTTCTTGCAAGAAGCCCTAGGTGGCTTACCTTGTCCTCCTCTCTTCCAGTTTATCCTCACAACAACCCGGTGAAATAGGTTAGGCTGAGAGTCAGTGACTGGCCCTTAGTGAGCTTCATGGCTGAGGGGGGACTAGAACCCAGTTCTCCCGAGTCCCAGTCCAACACTTTAACCACAACACCACACTGGCTCTCATATGTAAGCTGTTCCAAGGAGTAAGAATGGGGTGTACATATAGAAACCTGTGAATCTGGTGGGATCAGGCCAAGTTCCATTTAATTCTGAATCCTCTTTCCAACAAAATAACAAAACTGGTCTATGTATTACAAGGTTTTAAACTGCATTGAACACTTGACATAAGAATGGCCCTGCTGAACCAGATCAAATGCTAGTGCATCATTCCACTTTCTACAGTATTTATTTATTTATTAAATTTATATACCGCCCCATAGCCGAAGCTCTCTGGGCAGTTTACAGCAGTTAAAAACAGTGAACATTTAAAAAGTATACAAAATTTAAAAACATCAAAAATATAAAAATAGTATAAAACAACAGTATCCATTTAAACAACAACAGTTCTGGGGTCCATTAGAAAACAAACAAACTTAGCATATGTTGTTAAATGCTGTTAAATGCCTGGGAGAAGAGAAAAGTCTTGACCTGGCGCCGAAAAGATAACAATGTTGGCGCCAGGCGAGCCTCATCAGGGAGATCATTCCATAATTGGGGGGCCACCACTGAAAAGGCCCTCTCCCTTGTTGCCATCCTCCGAGCTTCCCTCAGAGTAGGCACTCGGAGGAGGACCTTAGATGTTGAGCGCAGTGTACGGGTAGGTTCATGTCAGGAGAGGCGTTCTGTCAGGTATCGTGGTCCCAAGCCGTGTAAGGCTTTATAGGTTAAAACCAGCACCTTGAATTGAGCTTGGAAACGTATAGGCAGCCAATACAAGCGGACCAGAATCGGTAGCCAATCATATGCCTTTTAAGGTGCCCACCAGCAGGACATAGGGGCAGTCGCACCTTCTTTGGATACTGTTAAGAAGGCAGGGATCACCTGATCACGGATCTTTTGGAGGAAGCGAGGATCTCTCGGTGCATCCCCAGTTTCCTTCCCTGCCTTGCCCAGGATGGTCTAACTTTGGAGCTCTTCCTTGTTTGCCTTGTGAATACTGGCAACCAGTATTCAGAGGTCAGCCACCGTCTGAACGTAACCATCGTGATTAGTAGCCCTTGATAGCCTTCTCATCCACAAATTTTTCTAATCCCCTTTTAAAGCCATCTAAGCCTTACGGAATTTGAATCCATGTCTCAATCTGAGGGTAAATTCAGCTCTCCAGTATTTTCTTCTTTTCTTTGCAGAACTCAATGCAGGACAGATCCAGGAAGGAATTGGGGAAGCTGTGAACAATATAGTGAAGCACTTCCATAAGCCGGAGAAAGAGGTACCTTCTCAAACATTCAAATGCATTACCTTAAAGGGGGATGTGAGCAATCATCTTCACTTGATTCTGAAGTGATAGGTGTTTTCATAGAACAGGTGCAGGGTCATAATTCTACATCATCAGAAAAGGTATCAATTCGTCATTATGGAAAGTGTTGGAGTTCATTACCTCATTTCTTTAATGGCTCATTATTTTTCTGTTAGTTGTGTGCTTCTGATCCTAAACATACTTCAAACAAGCCCCGTTTCCTTTTTTCGTATGTGGCACTTCCTGGCTAAAAGCATGAAATCCAGCTGAAATCCTGATGGTGTCAGAGTTGTTGTCATCCGCTGCTCTTCCACCCCCTAGAACAAGCAATCTAACGCCACATGGCTTGGATTACAAAAGTCACAGTCGGTGGAGGTTCTGAATCCATTCAAAATTTAAAGAACAGACCAAATTATTTACAGAATAGGGGAAACAATCCCAGCAATTGGCACAAAGTCCAAAGATTCAGATATTTGTTTCCATATGGAGGGGTGCTTCAGAAAACATTTAATTTTTCACTGAGTTGAACTGGCAGGGGCGTGCCATAGCTCACTGATGTAGGAAATTTATATTGAACTTCATTTTCTGCATTTCCTTACCCTCTTACTTTGTGGTTTACAATCTGCATCCCTGCAAAACTTGTGTGCGTGTGTGTGTGTGTGTATATATATATATATATATATATATATACATACACACACACACCTGTAATTCAGGATAACACTGCATACTTCTAAGATGGAACCTACTTTATAAAAGTTCATGCCACAATAAATTTATCTTTAAGCCAGGGGTGCAGAACTTCAGACCTGGGGGGCGAAATTCAGCCTTCCTGGGGTCCCAGTCCAGCATTCTGGGTTTCCCCAGAAGGCCACCCATGACTACTGATTGTTTGGTGGTTCTCCCGCTTTTGTACAGTCTGTTCATTCTAAAAGGTTTGCAATATCTTCCCTAAGGCTGGGTTACTGGCAGTAAAAGTGTTCAGCTAAAATATCCTGATATTTTTATCCCCACCCGCAACCAGTTGAACGCAGCTTCTCCAAAATGGAATTTGGCCCTCTGGGTGAGAGAGATTCAACACCCCTGCTTTAAGGCCAGTCTTGAAGACGTCGTCGTTTTTGCTTCAGCAGACTAACGTGGCTACCCCTCCCAATCCCTTGTACTCCCTCCATTGGAAGAAATAATGAATCTGGAGCAAGGCCAGTGAGGCCATGAGCCCCTCAGCTCCTTGCACTGATGTAAATACTTCTTGCCGCTGAAGTGCCATACCACATCTGGAGAGCTAGTTCACAGTCATCGCTAGTGGAATTAGAATCAGAAATGGAGTGTCATTGGATGGCCATTGCTTTGGGTTGGTCTGCCACGTGTATGCTACTGTTCCTTTTCTTTCTGTAGCGAGGAAGCCTCACAGTCCTCTTGTGTGGAGAAAATGGGCTGGTTGCAGCACTGGAGCAGGTCTTCCACCATGGTTTCAAGTCTGCTCGTATTTTCCATAAGAACGTCTTCATTTGGGACTTCATAGGTAATCGGCATGTTTAGTTTGGCTGGGCTGTGTAGTTTGGCTTGGTCCGTGACCAAGACCCTAGTGATGCATTGCATTTGGGCTTCATGGAATTCTGCTGAAACTGAATGTTGTCCCATCTCTATAAATCAGAAGTACGTAATGTCAGGCCTGTGGGCCAAATCCAGCTTTCTGGGGTTCCCCAGCTGACCACACTCCCTTCCCAGGTCCCCACCCGCTATCACTGATCATTGGTAGTTTCTCAGCGTTTGTGCAGTTCTCCCCCATTCTGAAAGGTTGAAATATCTCTCTTAAGGCTTAGTTACTGCCAGTAAGAGCTTTAAGCTAAAATAGGCTGGTATTTTTGGCCTGCCCCATTTGCTTTTGGCTCCACCCACCACTAGTCCCCAAAAACTTTTCCAAAATTGAATTCAGCCCTTGAGTTGAAAGAAGTTCAATACCCCTGTTATAAATAGTAGCTACTGGCTGGGCTAGTCCTACCATTAGGCAATGTGAGGCAATCTGTCTCAGGCAGAAAATCGGACTATCGCTGAAGAACACAATAAAATGACAATTATTTTGTCCTTTTATATTTTTACCATCGCTGGGGAGGAGGAGGAGGAGGTGGTGTTTTGATTTCAAACATTAGATGTGGTAACCATGCCAACATAAGAAATATAGAGACAACCAAAATGTCTTAGACCATCTTTGGGCAAATTTAGGGTGACCATATGGAAGGGAAGACAGGGCTCCTGTATTTTTAAGTCGTATGAAAAAGGCAATTTCAGCAGGTGTCATTTGTATGCATGCAGCACCTGATGAAATTCCGTCTTCATCACAACAGTTAAAGCTGCAGGCGCCCTCTTTTGTATCTGGTCACTCTAGTATAGCCCCTGCAGCTTTAACTGTTGTGATGAAGAGGGAATTTCACCAGGTGCTGCATGCATACAAATGACACCTGCTGAAATTGCCTTTTCCATACAGCTGTTAAAGTTACAGGAACCCTGCCCTGCTTTCCATATGGTCACCCTAGGCAAATTCTTAAGCAGCTTTAATGCTGTAGCTACTTCTACTGTGTGGTTTGGTCTCTGATCACACTGAAAGCTTTTTCAGTGAGGGGCACCAATGGGATGGGCGGGTTTCGTTTTTCACCATGCTTCAGCCGCACCTCCCTGAAATTCACAAGGGACCTCCCACATATAATAAAGAAGAGGGATTACTTGGTAGTTTCATACCTTCCCTTTGTTAGGACAGGCCTGTATTTTCCAAAGTGATTCTTAACTTGCAAACTAGTGTAAAGCAACAGAGTGTGCAGAATACTTTTTGCAGTAGATGCCTTCAAGCCGGTAATTACCTTTGAATCCATGGCTACTGTGTCTTAATGTGTTAGGAATGCACATTAAGGTCATAAATTAGCCATGGCTCTAGGACTGATTAGGCCAAGCTGCAGCTCATGAAATGTCTCCGCACCTCATTGCAAAACTGTTAACTTTAACCTTTCCCTATTTCATAAGCATTTGCAAGGAGCTAATTGTCATAAATGTGTAGTTTTTAACTTCTTGCTTACTGGCCATTATGTCTAATACTATTAGTATATACTATTAGGCATTTGAAAATTGAAGAAAAGATGTGCAAGCATGCTCAACTTGCATAATACAGGTCGAATAATTGTTTTTCTTGGGGCAAGTTTTAGATTAAGCTGGATGCATGCAGAAAGTTTTGGGGTGTTTTTTTTTAGTAAATACAACTGTGCCTATAGCTGTGTCTTTATTATTCCGTACTGCTATCACTTGTGAATGCTGGCTTCTGTATTGAACTGATAAGGACCATTTTTCACCTATTGGTGTTGGAAATTGGCTTTTTATATTTTAGCTATATTTCAAAAGTGAGGCAAAATTCTTTTGGGAAAAGATAATATGAATGGCTACTGTTTCGTTTGTCCCCAAAAAGCCATGTTCTGAGGTGTTTTTTTTAATCTTGGTAAATTCAAAATGGCTGCCTCCTTTGCCACTCACTGAGGGCCACTATTGTAGTGAACAAGAGTTGGATATATACAGAAAAACACAGATGTTTACAGAGTGGGTGGATTGTTCCTTGACCAGCTCATTTTATTCAAGACGTGCAGTGATTTGAAGCAGGCTTGTTGATAATGTGCCATTCCATGCAAATCTGTTTTTAAACCTAAAATACTAGGAAAACATCTCTTTGGGTTTCTTTTTTAAATAAGTATGTCTTGCAAAAAAAAACAAAATGCTGTTTTCAAATGCTTTAGATGCAAAGTTTTAAAAGATCCAAATGTTAAAAGTCTTCTGGAGGGGGAATGGACAATTGCAGATTAACAGTGCAGTTCTATGCATATCTAATCAAAAATAAACCCTATTGGGTTCAATGGAGCTTATAATTCAGTGAGACAAAGGCGGGCGGGAGGAATTCACATAACTTCTCCTTGAATTACTGGGTCAATTACACAAATATTTGGTTGAATCACCGTTTCTCTACCACTCCAGTTCCTAAATGTACTAACTAGCAAGTTGAAAGGGCCAAGAGATTATTTGCGTTCTATGTTTAGTGAGATCTTACTTTCTCCTTTCTTCCACCCTCAGAAAAGGCTGTTGCCTACTTTGAGACAACTGACCAGATTGGGGACAGCGAAGAGGATGTTCTTCTTCAAAAATCCTCCTGCAAAACATTCTGCCGCTATGTAAATGCCATTAATACCGCTCCACGGAACATAGGGAAGGATGGCAAATTCCAAATTCTAGTTTGTCTTGGAACTCGGTATGTATGTATTGGCTCACGAAGAAGCTTTTCCAAAGGTGCTACAGTGCTACAAAAGTGTTATCTTCCTAGCAACAGCCTGAGGTCACCTTATTATTTCCATCTGTCAGATGGGAAACTGAGGCTGGGAGTAGTTTACCCAGGGCTACTGTGGTGTCACTTGGAGTGGGATTTTGAACCCAAGGCTTTCCAGCATTCTTTTCATACTTCTCAGATATTTCTGATTGGAATCTATTTTCTTAAGCTGTTCCTCCCATTTACTTTTTTATTTTTAATCCAGTTGTTTATATTGCTTTGATCTCCTTGTTCTGGCTTTGTAGGCAGTTGCTGCCATAAGCTCCATGTAGCATTTATTATAAATTATCAGTGAAATCCTTTGCCACCTTAAGTTATCCTAACTTTTTTGTGACCTTTGAATTGGCTTAACAAAGGTATTACACTAATACAGATTTTGGAGTTCTTATGGCTACCTCTGCTTCGTTTTTGTTGGTAAAACCATAGTTTAGCTTACTAAACTAAGCCTTGCCATCAAAAACATGTATTGAGAGACACATGCCTGTCACCTTGCAGAAAGGTGGGGAAATGTCACGATTTTTTATTATTTTTGTTGGTCCTAATACAGGTATTAACCAACTGTATTTTGGAGGTGTTTTTTTTTCTCCTTGTGGACCAACACGGCTACTGTTGCCCTCATGTGTCTTAACTATGATTTACTTTGCAGAGATATAAGCTCCACCATTGTAGGGGAAATAAATTTGGTATCAAACCCTAGTTGGGTTGGTTTTGAATTTATGATTTAAATCCCCACTGAGACAGGTCTCTGCAACTCTACCCAATGAGAATAGAGATGGACTTGGGATTTGAGATCTACTCTTTGGACCAAAAGAGTACAGTTCTGTAGAAAGCTGAGTTAAAAGGAGATCTACGTTATTGAAAACAGGAAAGAGAGTGCACGCATTCACTCGTACAAGTTCAGAAAGAAAAATAAGTTAGCCTTGCCATTTTTCTTTAAGCAGCAAGTTACAAGATCTGCCAACAGAAGCATTGTACTGACTCAGGACTCAGAGCAGGCCATGATCCACACTTCAGGTACCAGGATCAGAGACAGGCCCCAAAGCTTCTTTTTGTGTTTTAGGGCTATTGTTAGTTCCTACCCCATGTGTCCAAAATGGTAATAATAAGATTTAAGCTCTCTTATTGGTTGTTTGGGTCCCTCAAGACTAGGGTTGCCATACGTTCTGGAAAACCGGGAATGTTCCGATTTCCAGGAGATTCTGAAATGTCCCGACCAGCTGGGCAAGAATCCCAGATTCCTGGTCCAGCTGGCTGGAGAAATTCTGACCTCCAAAATGGTGCCTTGAGCCTGCTTAGTAGAGCGGCAGCAGCAGAGAAAAAGGCATCAATCTGGCGCCTTTTCCAGAGCATCACCGCTCCTCCACAGGCTCATCTGAGTCACTCACCATGACTCACCTTATTGCGCCTACAGCTGGGTAGGAGAGGAACAACAGCGAGGAAAGACGCACATGCTCTCCTCAGGCTACCTGAGTCTCATGCAATGCAAAGGAGTTTGGTAAGCTTGGCTGGTTGTGGTCAGACTTTTAGGGTAAAAGCGCGGGGCGGAGCTGCTGGGTTATTTGTGGGGGAAGAAAGAGAGTTTTGTGGAGGACAGGAGGGAGCGAGCGAGGGGGGCACGAGGGGGTGAAGGAGAGGAAAGGAGAGAGAGAAAGGAAAGGAAAGTCACTCCCCCAAAAATCACCCTTCAACAATCCACCTCCTTGGATTTGGGTTGCAAACCTCAAATCTTTTACTTGGAAGTAAGTTGCACTGAATTTAAGATGTCTGGTTTTACAGTTGTTGACCTTTTAATTGAAAAATTGGGCTTTGCAAAAATTGGTTTTTCCTAGACCTTTATATATTGCTCAATTTTTTAAAAAAAATCCTCCCCGCCCCCCCCCCAAAAAAAATTGTCCCGGTTTTGTGGATTCAGAATATGGCAACCCTACTCAAGACCATTCCTCCAGGTTCAAAGCTCTGCCTCACTTAACATCAGTTGATTCTTTTACCTAATTCTTCTTACCAATTATCTTGTTGATACTTCCTGAAGTTTGTCATGTCTTTTGGGTTATAGATGGTTATAAAAATAGTCTTGCCAAAAAAAACCCCTCCCACCCCCTATTTGCTAACCCTTGTGTCTTCTTGTTCTCCAGATCCCACTGCTCCTTCATTTCCTCTGTGCTCATTCTAGGATATTCTGGGTCATCATATGGCATGCCAAAGTCTAGGTTACTTGCTGATGTTCAGTTTTTCCCATCTAGAATAAAGTGTTTCTGCTTTGCTAAATGTTCATTGTTGATGCTTGACTAAAGGCCTTTAGCTCAATGTTAGATTCCCTTTGCTTCAAGGCAGACCCTTGCAGCTGCTAATATTTCAATTTCAATATACCGATCTCTTACACCACAGCTAATGCAAGCAATTTTTTGAAAAGCCACTTCAAACTATGGCTTCACATCCTGGTTGTGACAACAAAGGAGAGGGCCTTCTTAGTGACGGCCCCACAATTGTGGAATTATCTCCTTGATGAGGCCTGCCTGGCACCAACATTGTTATCTTTTCAGCGCCAGGTTAAAACTGCCCTCTCCTCTCAGACATTTGGCAGCATATAATAATTTTTAATCACGTCCTGGATTGTCTGTGGTTGATTTTTTAAAACATTGTTTTCGATATATGTTGTCTGTATGTGCTGTCTATTTATATGTTTTTATGTAAATGGTTTTGCACTTTGTAGAACGTATTTTTAATGGTTAACTTTTGTGAACCATCAGCGAGGTTTGACTATGGGACAGTATAGAAATATAATAGATGAATGAATGAAATCAGTGGTTTGCAGCCATTCTGTAACCTATATTAACCAAGGTTTGTTTCCCCCCCTTTTATCCATGCAGTAATTGTTCCTTAATTTAAATTGCTCGATCATATCATTTCTTTCGCAGGGATCACTTCCTCCCACAGTGGATTCCATTGTTGGCAGAGTGTCCACCCATCACTCGGATGTATGAAGAGAATGCTCTCCTACGTGACCGGATGACAGTGAACACCCTCATCAGGGTCCTTCAGACATTGCAGGACTTCAGCATCATCTTGGAAGGGTCACTTATTAAAGGGGTAGACGTGTAGCACATGGCTTTGTGGACGGCTCCCTCTCTGTCTCCTCTCCCAGGCAAACGAAACGCATCAAACTTGGGAGAGGGCAGATCTGTTGAAACGCAAATGCTGCCGGTAGTGCCCCACTGTATGTTAAAATCAGCTTGTTGATAGGTGAGAGTGGGGGAAACTCCCTCACTCCTATTAGTCTCCTTACTCGCCTGCCCTAAAGCTGCAAACAAGCTAGGCTGCAGTATTGTAGTTTTCAAATCAGAGGTTTAGTATAAAATAGAGTATTTTCGTGTGTTCAATGTGTGTAAATAGGCCATCTTCCTTCGGAAACATTTACCAATAAGATACTTTTCTTAGAATCAGTGTTCTCGAGTTGCGGGGGGTGGAGGTGGGGAACGTAGCTCAAAACAACTTTATAGGGGTGGGAGCATTACCTCCCATATATGGGAGGGGAAGTTACTCCCTGTGTAAATATTGTACAAATGTAGCAGGGAGGGGAGCTTTTTGTGTGTTGCAAAGGAACACATGAAGACGCTCTAGGGTAGCCACTGCTGTACTCTTCTCGTGAATGTATACTGTTTCTCTATTCCCTGTACGTTGTAAGTCTCTTGTTATACCATTTTGATCGAAACCTTTTTTGCGTGCATTGAGTAAGCTGTGAGTCATCGGATTCTGGAACTTCTCTGTGACTTTGTTGGTCAGGACAAGTGCTGCAAAGAAACGTCTTCACACTGGACCTGAGGAATCCCTGAGCTTCAGACAGAAGCTTTCTGCTTGAGGAATTTTGCTACTTGCCATAACAGAAGAGTAAAACAAACAAACATACATCTCTACTATAGTTTTGAACTGTTAACTAAGTTTTCAACTCTTCTTTCCTCTGCCGCCCCCCCCCCCCCCCCACTTTCTGGGCTTTTGTGTTCTGTGCACCTGTTTCAACAGGGCTTTCTTGGAAGGGGGAGGAGAGGCTTCTGGGAGAAAAAGCCCTCTTTTATCACAAGCAGTTTAGGCAGCATTCTGGCAAAATCGTTTCAGACAAGTTGAAAATGCCAAAAAACACCTGACGGTTGCTTTGTCTTCCTGCATCCAGAGGAATAAGGACTGGTCTGTACATTACCTCATTCCCATGGGTGGCTGCTCCTATTTGGTGAGTCCAAGCTTTGCTCGTACCACTTTATGTCGTTCGCAGGTACCTTTCCATGGGAACAGAAAGGATACACCTGGCAGGCTGCTCCACACAAGACAACCAGGATGTGGAGAGCCACCATGTTGAAACAGCCTCCCATGCAGTAAGGCAGTCTTCCCCAACCCAATGCCATCCATTTGTGTTGGGTTACAACTCCCATCATCCCCAGGGGATAAAGGAAACTGTAGTCCAACAGAACTGGAGGGCGTCAGGTTGGGGAAGACTCCAATGAGGTAAAGCCCACCTCTTAGGGCCGCTGCTTACACTACCCTACTCTGGGAGGTACTTCCAATGTAGCTTCTTCCCACCCCACTCAAGTAACGTAGGAAGCCTGTATTCATATGGGAGGGGGCTTGGCATCACTGTCAGCATTGGCCCACCCAGGGGCCTTGGAAATGCTGGCCTGTAAAGTCACCGCATGATAACTCCTCTTGTATGATCAAAGCATTCTTATGATACCGGAGTGGTGCGTGAAAGCTTCCTTCTTCCACTGATGTCAGACACCTCTCTTGGTATTGTGTAGTTTTAGCTTTTAAAAGGGAATGAAGCAAAAGGTACCCAGCTCTATATGCTATTCTGTCAGATAGGAAAAAAATCTGCCTTTTTAGTAGTACCAACGCAGTTGTTGTAGGCAGACATTTTAGACCAATTTAAGCAAAAAATGAATAGAAGATATTGGGGCAGCATGGATCACAATCCAGTATGTATCATTCCATGTTTACCCCGTTGGCAGAAGACTTGCCTAATCATTGGGAGACTTGGCTTAAAAAGTAGATTTTATTCTTCTGATCTCTGGAGCTTAATGAGCTCTGTGTCTATTAGTCCCATTCATCATGCCTGACAATAGTCTACTTGGAGGAGAAACCCTTTGATAGAAGTAACTGATACTTAACATCTTAAAGTACACATCCAGTTTCATTGGTGCCTTTTGCCCCCTCCTTCCATAGTGCTTGTTTCCAAGAGATAGGATTCATAGAGCTGAAGCACATGAAAAATATGTGTTGGGAAAAGAGAGCATCATTTGTACAGGTGCCTCGACATACTTCACCAGCTGATGGTTTTCCTGTGTGGTATCTTGATGAGGAACTCTCATAGGGTGCAAATGCAGGACTCCCAATGGTAGGTTTGCCATAAACATGCAGGCAATTGCAAGGGAAAAGTGACGAGGAGAGGTTACTTAGCTCTGGAACTTGTTTCCTGGCCAAGATGGGAAAACTGGGAGGGAAGGGATTGGAGCGAGAATATGGTGGGTGGGAGAAGGGTGAAGTTTTCACTCCACTTCATAATTCAGCAGCAACTATAGTTTTGGGGGTATCTTGTTCCACCCTAAAACTACCCATCTGCTACTGCTTTGCCTGCTGCTGCTATATTCTGTGACCTCCAAAGGACCTTCACCAGTTGTTTTCAGCCAGAAAAGAGCATCGAGCTTGGGAATGTTACCCATCAACAATTAGGTGTTTCTCAGCCAACACATGGCTTGCACCCATCAAGGCATTTTGCCAATATCTCTGTCTACTTGAAAAACTGAGTGGTAACTTCTGCCGCACAATATTTGCTGAAATAGCACACAAATCTCACTGCATCAACTTCACCTCAAAGGGCTTTGGCAGCATGATTGTGAAGCATGCATTTGAAAGCCTTCGCCAACATTTCCATATGCATCTTTGAGGGGTTGCTCTCCAGATATTCTCCCCAAACCACACCTAACCATGTAATTATCTCAGTTGTAATCAGATATTTCGATAACATGAATCGGCCCACATAACCTCTGCCCAGGATTTATGGAAAGTATATAAAATTATTTTAAATGCTTATTTTGAGAGAGATGTAGATGTAACTGGGTGAGCATGTGACCCCAGTTAAAGCTGGCAAGAAGGATATGTGGAAGAATTATTTTAATCTTTTATCCCTCTTCATTTACTCTTCAGGACAACTTTAGGTAACACACATGGTTATTGCATTAAAATGTGCTTTCAAACATTCAGAAGTTTACAGTTATTAGAAATACTTTCTCCTTCCTAGTTTTCGAACAGCGTGATGTGGCTGCACAAAAAGCAAATGCTATTTTGGGCTGCATTAATAAAAGTATAGCTTCCAAATCGCACGAGGTACTGGTTCCCCGCTGTTCGGCACTGGTTAGGCCTCATCTGGAGTATTGCATCCAGTGCTGGGCACCACACTTCAAGAAGGATGCCGATAAGCTGGAGGGGGTTCAGAGGAGGGCAATGAGGATGATCGGATCTGGAACCAAAGCCCTATGAGGAAAGACTGAAAGAACTGGGCATGTTTAGCCCTGAGAAGAGAAGACTGAGGGGAGACATGATAGTATTCTTCTAATACCTGAAAGGTTGTCCAACAGAGGAGAGCCAGGTTCTCTTCTTGATCATTGAAGAGTGCAGGACATGGAATAATGGGCTCAAGTTACAGGAAGCCAGATTCCAATTGGATATCAGAAAAAACTTTCTGACTGTCAGAACAGTACAACAATAGAACCAATTTCCTAGGGAGGTTGTGGGCTCTCCCACACTAGAGGCATTCAAGATGCAGCTGAACAGCCACCTGTCAAGTATGCTTTAATGTGGATTCCTGCATTGAGCAGGGGGTTGGACTCGATGGCCTTATAGGACCCTTCCAACTTGTCTATCATTCTAAGAATACAGTTTGACCTACTCTGTGTTTTTCCCCCACAAGACAAACGGCAGATTGTTTTTCTAGTTTACCAGTATTCTGACAGTTAATAATAAAGCAAAAGTAGATAATGCCTCAAAAATGGAGATATGGATCAGAACTGAACAGGAAAATAAAAAGATTGACAAATACTAGATAGTTGAAAGCCTGGAAGGGGAATTCAGAAAAAAAATGGGAAGGCAGAATTTAAAAAACCAAACATAATTTTTCTGGGGATTTGGGGAAAACCCGTTTTCTGCAAGCTTTCACATCTCTATTAAATACGCATGTATGTTTTTCTTTTTGCGTATCACACACTTAGCCCCAACACAAGAGGTCCCAACTCTTGCTTTTGCTAAGTGACATTAAACTAAATGCAAGGGGCTGTGTCGATGGCAACATTAATTCTGCACGAATCATGGGCAAATTTGATATACCTTGATTATACCTGATCTTATTACTGCCTTGCCTTGCAGCTGCTGGTCCTGTGTGGAGTTAGAGGAGTTTCTGGACTATCCACCTTTCTGCTGACATGAGGCTTAGTTCATGGCATAGGGAACTGTACCCAACAGTGAAATTTCTGTAAAGCATTAATTCATTTCTCATTATTGTGTTTCAAAGCACATGAATAGAGTGCAAGGGACACTACATCTACTTCTTTTTAGGCAATAAAGCACTGTATAATTGTGAAGTATTACAACCTTAAGGTATTTTTGAAGCATGAGATTGATCTCTGGTAGTCTAGTCTATTTGACAACTTCAGGAGTGCAATTCTTTGTGACATTTTACTTCATTCTTAATGTGTGTAACATTTTGGGTTTTTTTTAAATAGATGACTTTGATCCCTTGTTTGTTCAAACTTACAGGAACCATTCTAGCTTTTTGGAAGGGTGAGGATCTAGCCATGGTTCTCTGAAATTTAATGCATTCTTTTGACATCAGTATTAATGACCCTTCATTGATTTGAGAAAGTGAATTTTTAAAACAACCAAAGCTTTCTGGTAACCTACCAAGTAAATTCTATATTCATATCTTCTTGATAGCATTACTATATTTAACATCGTTTTTAAAAGGGGGGAGACAGTGGAATTGTAAAGTGGATCACTGTGTAAATTATCTACAAATATCGGAAGTTAACCAGAATAAGGTGGATGCAGTGTTGGGAAAACCCCAGTACTTCATCTTATGAATAGACACTTTTGCAGCCCATTTACTCAGAAGTAAATTTCATTGTATTAAGTGGAACTGACCTCTGAGTAAATATGTTTGGACTGGGCTGTTAAATGCTTTTTCGTTTAGAATATGCTCAAGAGATGCTGTAGATTCATTATTACTTTGATTTCATTCTCTTCCCCACAAGTGAAGGTGTATATCTCATAAAGAAAATGTTGTATATTACACTTAAAATGTACAAATATTACCTGGTATAGTTTATTAAAGACCTCCCTCCTCCCCACCACCCTTAAGTATTTTCCAAATACATTGCTATTTTATCTTTTACATTATTAGTAAATTAATCAAGACTGGATAATGTTCAGGAAGTGAATATCAGTAAAAGTATTGTTATTTCAAGCACTTTAGCATACATATCACAAACTGATGTGGGTTGTTTTCCCCCCAGGGTTTGGATTACAATTCAATGCAGCTTTTCATGCAATGGTCTTTACAAATAAAACTGTGAAAATAACAAAGCATATCATGTAATGTTTCATTAACGCCAATAAACATGTTTATATAATAGAGAGAGACAGAGAGAGAGAGAATTTAGTGTGCTGACCTAAATTCTAAGGTATATAACCTTAGCACTGTTTTGTGGGGAAAGCAGCAGCAGCAACATTTTTTTCTCTGGCTCAGCCCTGTTCAATCAATTATGGGACACTGTTCTAGACTATTGGCTAGTAACCCACTCTCTAGAAAGCGAGTATGCTGAAGAAGTATTAAATACCATGCAAAAGCGCTAGGATACAGAAGTGCAGCTCTATGCAAGCCTAACAGAAAAATTCCCACTGGTATGTTAGGAATATATGAAGCTGTCTTATACGGAATCAAACTATAGGCTCATCTAGCCCAGCATTGTCAACACTGACTGGCAGCTGCTCTAGGGGTTCAAGCAAGAGTTTTTCCAGCCCTACCTTGAGATGATAGGGATTGAACATGGAACCTTCTGATGCCAAGTAAGGGTTCTACCACCGAGCCACAGTTTGTGTACCACATTCTCTCAGGCTCCATAGCAGTGATGCCAACCTTCACAAGCACAACGGGTTTGCTGTGTATACTCGGGTACTCCCCACAGTGAAGCGTAGGTGCCATGCAGTCATGTACACTCACTTTCTAAAGACTTGGGTTCACTCATTTGGGGATCCTGATGAGTTTGGGAGACCCTCAGGTTCATGTAGATGGGTGTTCTTAAAGATGCATCTATATCTTATTTCTTCCCCCACCACCTATCCGCAACGTTACCTTAATCGTAAAGAACCCATTGGGTTAGTCAGGGAGGGAATAAAGATGGTGATACTGATAACTTACAGCATCCTTCAGATATGTAGGGGCGACAACCCCCAGCATTCCCAGACAACCTGGGCACAGTGATTGGGAATGGGAGTTGTAGTTCCAACACATCAGGAGGGTGCCAGGTTGGGGGATGCAGCCTTCTAGTGCTGTTGGAAGAATGACAGAGCAAATGGATACAAAATGTGTTATTACATTACATTTATATCCCACCTTTTTCCTCCTGCAAGGAACCTGAGGCAGCTTACATGGGCCTCCTCCTTTCCATTTTATCCTCACAACAAACACTATGAGGTGTAAGTTAGGCTAAGCATCAGTAATAGGCCCAAAACCACCCGGTGAGCTTCATGGCCAAGTTAGGACTAGAACCCAGATCTACCAAGTCCAACACTTTAACCACTGCAACTCACTGGCTCTTCTTTCTCGAATGTTTGAAATGCATCCCATAAACAGGATATTTATTAAATCTTGAAAACAATTGCTCAATTTTAGGGATTCTATCCAGTGTGTTAAAGTTACGTTATGATTTCCTGCTTAACATTCTGAAGCAGTGTTATGAGAACCTTTTTCCTCTAAAGAGCATTTTGTCATCGTTCCAGTATTATCAGTCACTAGAGGCTGGTTTCTGACAGCTGCACTAAAACAGGCCATTTGTGTTCATTTGCCCATAAACACCGAGAAGCTTTGAATTATGTCAGATTTCAAAGCTGGCAAATGAATGACCGGCGTTATCTGTCATTGGGATGATGCCCACACAAAATGGATAGAGCTGGCTTTGGCTTGCTCATAAGCTTACATATTTCTTCACAGAACTGTACATGACACAAAACAGAGGCGTAACAAGTTATCACATTAAAATGTAAGGCTGCTTTCCCCAACCTGGTGCCCTCCAGATGTTTCAGACTTCAACTCCCATCAGCCCCAGCCAGCAGGGCCAAAGCTCAGAAATGCTGAGATTTGTAGTCCAAAACATCTGACAGGCATCAGGTTGGGGACAGCTATAAAAAATATTCACGCAATGACTTAACTGGGGCTGTACAGTCCCCAACTCCCGTATGGGGTAGATGGCATCCAATGATATCCCATACTTATTGGGCAATAATAGATTAGTGTCTATATTTTATTTTAACTCCATACTATATTTTTATGCCACCCGATAGCTGACGCTGTCTGGGCGGCTCACAACAATTAAAACCATAAAACACAAGACTATAAAAGGCAATATAGAAGTTTAAAACCATAGTATATAAAAATAAAAATGACCAAATAGAAGCTAATAGCAGTACAAAGATTTAAAATACAGTACCAGATTTAAAACAGAAACGGAACAATTAAAATAGGAAAATTAAAAGTGTTTCAGATTATGCTGAAAAGAGCACAGTATAGGGACCAGGCGAAGCCCCTCTGGGAATCTCATTCCACAACCAGGGTGCCTCCTCTTAGTAGCCACCCACCTCATTTCCTTTCGTGGGAGCTCCTGGAGAAGGCCCACTACTGAAAGCGATCTGGGCAGATGTGGGAAGAGATGGTCTTTCATGTAACCTGACTCCAAGGCGTTTACAGCTTTCAATGTTAGAGGTGCTAGGAATGCCAGCAACATGAACACTAAAGTGCCATTTCACACAAAGTGTATACTTCAGATCAGCAACCACTTCTGGTGCTCTGACATGTACCAGTGTAGAATTCAGTAGGTTTTCACACACCTGTTTGTAACATGAACACTTCTTGCATTTTTGGTAGGTGCACATAGGCTTAAAAAGCATCGGGTGAAGAGGCCCTAAGCTAAGGAGATGCTGTAGGGCAGAAGGCGCACTCCCAAGTCCAAATCCTACTGTTATTGAAAAGACGTCATCTGCTGATGGTGGAGACCTGTTTCTTGTTGCAATATGTGAAAGTCGTTAACAGTACTAGGATCACTGGACTGACACAGAAAGGACAACAATTCTATCCAAGCCACTGTGTTTTCCAAACTTGGAAGTTTCCTGGGAAGTTTATTCCAGTTTCCTTCATAAGAGGATCAGTAATGGGGAATCAGAATCCCTGAAATTGCTCACACATCTTTACTGATCTTTCCCTATATCCTGGACTTGCAGGGAGTTTTCTAGAGTGTCCTCATAGTTGATTGGAATGACATTGCAGCCCAACCTGTACTAAATATGCACTCCTGGAACAGTCTACCCCAAACCTGAGGCCTTCCAGACTACAACTTCCATCAGCCCCAGCCAGCATGGCCAATGGCCAGGTATTATGCTACTTGTAGTCCAAAACATCTGGAGGGTACCAGGTTGGGGCAGGCTGCCTTAGAAGGTGCCTGGAATCCTCTCCTACAATAATAGAAGCTAGGACATTTCTCAGTTGACCAACTGATGTATAAAACTTTCCCTGAAGGTGGGAAGTTTGAAACAAAGATGAATATCACTTCACTAGCTCAGATGACATTAAAACTTACATTTCATCAAAATACATCTGCCTTCCCAAACCTGGGTCCCTTCAGGTGTTTTGAATATTTGAGCCACAGTTGCAGCACACCATAGCTTGTCATTAGATGCAATGTCTGCCTATTTATTCATTTATTGCCTTTCTATATCACCCAGTATCTGAAGCTCTTTGGGTGGCTTACGCCTACAGGGGAATAACGCTTTATGGATCTGATAAAGTGGATTGTAGTCAACAAAAGCTTATGCCGTGATAAATTTGCTCATCTTTAAGGACTTACAAGACCCTGAAAGTTGTTTGCTTATGGAGGACCGTACCAAAGGGTATATGAAATTGTCATAGACCAAGAGTCTAGGTCAAGGGTCCCCAACATTTTTGGACAAGTGGGGTCATGTGGAACTTTGAAAAACTGTTGTGGGCTGTTGCATTGTTAGCAGTTTATTTATTTATTTATTTATTTATTTAATTACATTTATATACCGCCCCACAGCCGAAGCTCTCTGGGCGGTTTACAACATTTAAAAATAGTAAACATTAAAAGTATACAATTTAAAACACACACACACACACACACACACACACATAAAAACAGTATAAAAACAACAGTATCCATTTAAAAACAACAATTGTGGGGTCCATTAAAAACAAACTTAACGTTGTTAAATGCTGTTAAAATGCTGTTAAAAATGCCTGGGAGAAGAGAAAAGTCTTGACCTGGCGCCGAAAAGATAACAATGTTGGCGCCAGGCGAGCCTCATCGGGGAGATCATTCCACAGTCGGGGGGCCACCACTGAAAAGGCCCTCTCCCTTGTTGCCATCCTCCGAGCTTCCCTTGGAGTAGGCACTCGGAGGAGGACCTTAGATGTTGAGCACAGTGTACGGGTAGGTTCATGTCGGGAGAGGCGTTCCATCAGGTATTGTGGTCCCAAGCCATGTAGGGCCATATGTCTGAAGACCAGATCCCTTCCTGGCTACTGACAGTGCCCATTTGCAGAGTAAAGCTCATATGTCCCTCCAACCCCCAAATTACAGATACAGTATACTATCCAGCTTTACAGCACTATTTCCCTGGTCATCCTAAAGCAGGACTGCAATTCTGGACCATAAACAAGTTTACTTGTTAAACGAAACATTAACAAGAAGCTCATGTGAAAATAACCAGCAGTCTGTTATCTACTATGATATAATTTCTACATTGCTTTGGTGGAATTAAAAATAAGGATAAAATAAGTTTGACAGCCAGACAGTGCAATTAGTTCTTGGTAGTGATGCTACGGAGACTTCGAATTAGTCAATTGATACGTCGAATCTAACATGTTCACAATTCTCAAACATAACGAGCTCAGACTTGGATCCAATGAACTTTACAATTTTTCTTAACTCAAACTGAGTTAATTTATATATTTTCTGTGTTGGCTTTGCATGGTTGGGGGAAGTTCTTAGCATACAGGGTTGTCCTTCCTAATATCTTGGAGAGGCTTCTACCTTTAAAGCACAGGTGAAGAATCTCTTTCATCCTGTGGATGAAATTCCTGAATTCAAATTCAGAGATGCTCCAGGAGAGGGGTGGCCATTTAATGGTGTACGAAACAGAAGGAAAATGGGAAGGCCAATTTTTTTTTAAAAAAAAAAAATACCACCATATTGTAACTTACTGCTTTTATCAGTAACTAAAACCTAATCTACACCAAGCAGGATATTGCACTATGAAAGCAGTATATAAGAGGCAGGAACCACACCAAGCAGGATATAGCGGTATGAGGCATGTGTCAATGGGCCCCAACAGTTGTCAGTGCGCTTCAATACCGCTATAAAGCAGTATCCTGCCTTTTATATACCACTTTCACAGTGCAATATCTTGCTTGGTGTAGATCAGGCCTAAGCCTTAAGAGAGCGTTTCAGCTTTTTAGAATGGGGAAATCACCAAAGGAGCAGTCCCTGAGGCAAAGGAGATGGGTCCGAGGGGAGGCAGCATGGCCGCCTGAGGTTTCCACCCCCTGCTTTAAAGTTAAAAAGCCCTCTGGCCATCTCATATGACTGTAAGCTTGGATTAGTTATTACTTTGAAATCTTGCAATGACAGAGTACTTTCATTGGATTTGTATGATGAGATCAGTTTATTCACTAGTCTGCCAGGCCCAAAGCAGCTTTTCATGGAATCATTAACAAAGACCGGTGAATATTAATGGCATAGCCAAAGCATGCCTGCATTTGCTCAAAGGAGTTTAACAGTGCAATCAGATGCATTTCTACTCAGAAGTAAGCCCCACTGAGTTGAATGAGACACTTACTGTGCCTAAGGATGTTTTGAGATTAGGGTTTTATCACATCACTGCCATCCCTCATTCACTGCATCCAGACGCCACCATCTTCCACTTACAATCTCCTGTACTTTCCCACCACTTCCTCCATGTTTGTTCTTTCCATAGCAAACTCAAGAAGAAGAAGAAGAAGAAGAAGAAGAAGAAGAAGAAGAAGAAGAAGAAGAAGAAGAAGAAGAAGAAATACTAGAGCTGCACAATGCCTTCCAACTGCTAGTGCCCCTATGTCTGGAAGCACCCATGGATGTCAGCAGTCTACACAGACATCCATGGGTTATGGCTCCTAATGACAACCCATGGATTGTCAAGGCCATGCAAGAGTGAGCAAGCTGACTCCCACCCTCTCACTGCATGTGCTTTGCATTCAGCTTAGAAAACAGCCCAGGGACATCCCAGGAACCCTGCAAGAAGCCATGGGTTAAAAAGCTGTGTTGTTTCCCCCTCAATAACCCAGAGTTCCAGGTCTGCATGTCATTCTGAACAACCTAGGCATGGGGGCTTTCCTGGGTTGTTTTGAAATCCAGAGTGGGCAGGGAGGCAGCACACTCACTTGCTCTTGTGCAGTCCCAACTGACTGGAAATTAACCCATGGTTGGGCTTTACATGTGAACCAGGTCACAGAGAACATAAGGCAGGTTAAGGAGATATGGGCAAGAATTGCCTAGATGGGACACTCACAGGAACTCCACCAAAGCAGCTCAAGAAAGGAAGAGACATAATCAAATAATTATCTGAAAATAAATTACATTTTATTTATTTATTTACTGTATTTTTATCCCACTTTTCATACAATTATTGCTTCCTAAAGAGGCTCATGTCAATCTAAAAGAGACAGGAGGTGCTAATTAACTGTTAGATTTTCCAGTGTGGTAAATATAAATCACATTTTCACACTCAGACACGTGGAAGGTATAATTCTTGATGATGGCAGGATTATTTCCAGTAGGCATTCCCAGCAAATGCAGGACTGCTGCTACTCACCTTTCGGAACAAGCTCCGATGTATCATCACATGTCCTCATGACGAATATCTGGCTGGGAAAGGGAAGCGAATTCATTCATCCATTCCCTTCAAGGAAGCCTCGTTGCTTTAACCGAAGGAAATCCCGGCTGAGCCGTCAGGGAGAGCAGCAGGATCTGTCACGGAAGCGGTGAAATCTCCACACGCGGAGCCCGACTTCGTGCGGCCACTTGCAGAAGCCTCTCCGACCGTTCTGCTGATCTTCCTCCCATTCTTGCATTTGTGTGCATGTGAAGTCATCTCTGACGTCACAATGGCCCGGACCTCCTCCGTGCTTTTCTCTCCCAGGCTTTTCGCTCGGCCCTTTTCTCCCTTAAAAGGACAATGGTACGCGCATGCAAAAGAGCCCGATTGAGGGAATTGAGCCGTGGGAACGGCGCATGCGTACACCGACTGGAAGTTAAGCCAATGATTCCAGGACCTTGCATCTATCCAGACACAGGAGCTAGACGAGGGTTGCGTAGAGAGGAGGGCGGGGGAAGGAAGGAAGGAAGAGCGGTGCAACACACACCACACCACGCTATTGATTTGGGGGAGGTAAGTGATTTTAATGTTTTGTTGTTTCGACTTAGGGACATCATTTGTTTATTTTTTTAAAAAAAGAAAATAGCAACCGTAAATGGGAAGCACGAGTTCTGACAAGTTTTTTCGCTGCGTGTTTTAAATACGGGATAATTTTAAAAGCAAACTAGTTCTTTGAGAAGAACGTCTTTATGCGAAAGGAAAATAGTTGTTCGTAAATGGAAGGGTCTGATAGCAGGCGTTATGCTCCGTAATGCAGTGGGGTTTGCCGGGGTGGGTGGGATCACTGTAGAAAGTAAAAGGGGGCATTGCTATAACGAAACTGCTGGTTGCATTGTTACGGGTCGAGCATGTGGCGAGTGACAACGACTTTTTTTGCAGAGAAAAACAGTTGCAGAATGACTTCATTTTCATTTGGAACTGGATTGCTTAGCCGGATTATAAACGAAACTTGGAAATCACTCCTTAGGTTGTCCCGTGGACACCTACTTGGGAGTAAGCCCTATTGGATACCGTGGGACTTGAGTAAACACGTGAATGCACTGTGAATGTTCTGATATAGTTAGTGATTTCGATCGTGATTGAGCGGATCGGGCCCTTCTTTTTCATTCAGCGGGTGGGAAACTCCTAGTTTGAAAAGTTCCCCGTTGTTTTTTTTAAATCGGTCTTTAGATAGAGCGTCTTAAGGGGACAGGAGGCGAGATGAAAACTCCAATCCTGGTTAACCTTCACTCCAAAATACTACCCAGGAAGTTGATGGGTTTACTCTGGAGTAAGTCATTGTGGAATTGCAGCAGCTACAGTTGGCTTGTTCCGTGGCGTATTGGCGGTGGGCAGGCGGAGGCGGCTGGATTGGTGTTGTCCGTTACAACTATGGACGCGGGATTGGCGACAATGGAAAGCCGCGGTGGGGGGAGGGGGGATAAGGTTTGCAACAAATCCGTCGAGGCCGGCTAAACCAGGCTTTGAGCCTCAGGAACGCTCGCGACGCGAACGTTCCATTTTCGAACGTTCCCCGGGCTTCAAGTCTCTCCGCAAATAATACACCTGTAGATTAGATCGACCAGGGGAAAGTTGTGGCGTTGGGCATGAATGCAGCTAGGCTAACAGCCATGGCGGTGTCGGATCTCCCGTTTCTTTGGAGGAGTGGAAGACAGCGGGATGGGCAGGCGACATACTGGGTTACCCTTGAGCGTGCGTGCTTGTCTTTTAGAGGTGACTTCGTTTCAGCCCAAAACTGCGTGACCTGGGGGGGGGGGATCTTTTTGTGTGCGTGCAATCCGATATGACACGTGCTCCCTACCACGCAGGTCGCAGTGTTCCCTTTAGCATCGAACCTTTTTTTTTTTAAAGCCTTATTTGCAAAGAACTTAGCGGTTGGGCAGAGTCTCCCGATGCTCGTCGGAACTGGGTGGGTGGTGATGGCGGCGTAGCGGAGGAAGAGTCTTGCCACACTCGAAGCAAAAAAACCAAAAACCTGGAGTGAGAAGCGAACTCCTGCGGGCATTCTTTGCGTACGCAACTTTGATCTCAACTTATTTTTCACAGCCGCCTCGCTGCATATGCTCCCTCCCTCCGCGCAATCTGAATCTTGTTTTCTACTGAGGTGGGCCGGAACCTTCCTCCTTTTTCCACGGTCTAATAAATGCGATTTTTAACAAAAATGTTTAAACTAAATTCCTCTTAATGCAAGGAAGCAGCCCGACGTAGCCTTGTTTGACGCACGTAGGCAGGGGCTGAAGCGAAAACAAAAGGCTTTGCAAGTGCGCCTGGCTTGGGGGCGGGGGAGACACACACGACACGATTCTTTCTCCTCTCGATTCGCACGTTATTCCCATTGCCTATAAAAACCCAGGAGAGGAATGCTGTGGGCGGGGGGGGCACGCGCTTAGCTCTAAGCCCTTTGAGTTCAATCTCGGCTGCAGTTTGAGGATTCCCCCCCCCCTTTGGAGGTTAAAACTTTAAATGCGCGCCCGCGGAGCAAAGTACCACGCTGCGTGCATGGAAGCTCGGGAGGCGGGCGTAGGTGTTTCAAAGGCAGGAAGCGCCTTCGATGGACGCAGCAGGGCGGATTGTTGGCTACCGCCCCCTCCCCTGCTGGATGCCCCCACGGGGCGGGGGGCCTGTTCTGCCGCCTGGTCGTTAGTTGGGAAAGCCCGGGAGGCACAAAAGAACGGATTTTCATTTGCATGTTGGTTTACTCCGGCGCGTTTTGCGCTCCTCGTGCGCGTGTTTATGGGAGGTCTTGTCGACCTCGCTTTGAAGTCGGAACTGTTGCCATGTTTGAATTACGTCAGGGTAAAGCCACGAGGAGGAACCAGTTCTGAATACCGGAGGAACGGATTGCGCGCTCGCTCACCCGCACAATGTGCCATGCGGTCAGGAGCTTGGGTGAAGGGGGGGGGGCGGGGGCTGTTTTTCAGGAAGTGCCTCTGACCGTGCTGATGGGATGGAGGGGAAGCCCCTTTTCTTTCCTTTTGTTCAACGAGCAAACGCTGAGGAGTAAACTTTCACAATAGTTGGGGACTAGTGGCGTGAGGTACCTTCCTTACCTGTGTGTGTATATATATTTACATTATTTACAGATTCCATGCTACCCATGCAAGAAACTCTTGTGTCGTGTTTCCCAGGCGAGTTCGCAATGAATCGCAACGAAGTGAGTCGCTTGCCCCATGTGTCGGGTGTCACTTTTCCTTTTGTGTGTAGGCGGCGTGCGGATCAGGGGAAAAAGGGTGGGCGGGCTGCGCGTACATAGATGGGCGCCGGAAAAATTGGTGCCAGTAGCTGTGACCCCGATTTCCGCTGAGATTACCACCAGTAGCACGCAGGAGCTTAGGCAGTCTCTGAGGGGCGGAGGAATAATGCGCGAAGCCCCCTCCCAGCCTTGCAAGGCACACAATACTGTACTGCTCTGAGTTCAACGTTGAGCGAGTTAAAAGTAAATCAGGACATCTAAACATTGCATTTGCTAAGGGAGGTTTGACTTGCCTTTTATTTGTGTGCGTGTGATGATTTGCAATGCTAATCCATGAAGGATGTGCTGACTCTGGCAATTCGGGATCCCTTGTGCCTCCCAACCGCCGGCCCCCCATGCGGGCTCTTTAATCATCAGATCATGCCTGGAACAATAATATTAATGTCAGTGCCTCCCTCTTGTTCAGTTGCAAGTCTGGGCATTCACGCACTGAGCATTTTTGGGGGGTAGGGGTGGGCAGCATCTTTTCTGGAGCTCACCTTAGTGCAGTGGTTAATGTGGCTAGTTTTGCCTCTCTCTGTAAGACTGTGTAAGGCATTCTTGAACAAACAGAATTCCTTGAGCATGGGGATCTTTGGGTGCCGGTGTGTTCGAAGACCACAGAGCTCAGTGTCTACCTGATCATTAGGGCCTGTTTTGAAAAGTAGGTCGTCTTTTGCTGATGTGGAAGTGGGTGGGTGGTCTTTGTTCTGGGCCAGGCTTGCTTGTGTGCATTGGCGTGAGCTTCCTCTTGTTTGCAGATATCCTTTTTTCTTTCTTTTTTATTGCTTCCTTACTTGGAAATTCTTTTCCACTTTAGTCACTTCGGATATGCATTTCCCCCCCTTAAGTGCATGTTAAAAGGCAAGGGAGGTTGAGGGCCCTTTTGAGGTTAAAAGCATTTTTTCATTTTCCACCTCTGTAATGCTAATTGTCCAGAAGACTAAAGAAAAAAGTGGTGTTCTTCCGGTTTCTGTCCGGCAGTAATAGCATTCACACACTTGCACATGTACGCATCAGTGGTGCAACAGACGTGCAAAAGTGCTTCTGAGTGTTGTGTAGAAAATGTCTTTCCTCTTCCTCAAGCATTAGCAGCCTGTAAGTGAGGTATCTGGGGCTGCAATTGTATGCACTCTTTGGAGTAAGCCTAGTTAAATGCTTAACCCTGAGGAAGCCCAGAATTGGGCTCAATGGACAATATGCAGTGGTGGTCCTATGCAGGTTAGGCCCATTCACTCCAGTGGGTCTACTCCATGTAGGAGTACCATTGGATGCTTAGTTCTCGTCTCCAAGAACATATATCTGCATTTGCTCAGTCTTGTCCCTTTCTTTTGCCAGTGACCTGCGGAGTGTGGGGTGAAAACAGACCCTGGACCTCCTGAAATTGCCCATCCCTGACCCAGATTTTAAATTCCTGAAGTCTGCAACCTGATTTGCTTGGCTTCTTTGTTGCTCTCTACTGCTTCTTTATGGTGGTAGCACTAAATAAGCAATAATTCAGTGTAGTAAAATAACTTCTAGATAATTGCAAAAGTTCTACATTTATTTAACTTCCATGAACAAATAGGGGAAAATATCTTAACGAACTGTGTAAATCTAACACTTTGGGTGATGATAGTTGTTATCAATACTTTTCCACAGCACCTTTGAGTGTATCTTTCTGTGCACACTGCATTAATTCTCACAGCGGCCACCTTATGAAGCAACACAATGTTGTTGTTTGAGATCTGAGGCTGAAAGGTACTCATGACCACCCAGGGAGTTTTCATGGCAGAGTACAGGTTATAATAGAGCTTGGTAATCTCATGATCTTTGCAACAGAAAAGAAACCAGTAAGGGATTTATGGCAGGGTTTCTTGTTTTGAAATGACCCATTTTGCATTGGGATGCTTTAAAGTAGAGCTAGGCTGATTTCAGTTTTGGGTGAATAACTAGTATGTGTGTGTTTACTAGAACCCCAATGATCCAGCCATGTGTTTTTAAATTGACCCATGAATAGGATCTCTTAACACGCTGGAGATTCTTCACCAAGAGTATATATGTAGGACCATAAGTGTCTTTGTTGGATCAGACCATGGTGCACCTAGGGTTAGTGCATTGCACATGCTTTGCATGTAGAAAGTCCCGGATTCTATCCCTGACACCTTCAGATAGGACTTGGTGAATGGCTGCAGCTCTCCAGGGTTTTTCATTGTACATAAGAAAAGCCATGCTGCATCAGGCCAAGGGTCCAGCTAGTCCAGCACTCTGTTCACACAGTGGCCAGTCAGCTGTTGACCAGGGACCCACAAGCAGAACACAGTGCAACTGCCACGTGTTCCTCAGCAACTGTGGTACTGTATATAGGCATACTGCGGGCATTACTGAGCTAGATAGACCAGTGATCGAAATTGGTATAAGGATGCTCTCCTAATATAGGTCTGCTTCTTACATTTTGTTGCAGCAAAATGCCCATCATAGTATTGATATTCTGTGTGTGTCAAGGTAGGACCAGTATATGCCAAGACTTTTCCCTAAATTGTGTTTGTGTGTACATGCATGCACATACTCTGGCAGAGATAAACAACCTGGTGCCCTCCAGATGCTTTGGATGAGAATTCCAGCCAACATGGCCAGTGGTCAGGGATTATGGGAGTTGTAGTCCAAAACATTTGGGAAGAATATAGAATAGTAGAGTTAGAAGAGGCCTATAAAGCCATTGAGTCCAGCCCCCCACCCCCCGCTCAATGCAGGAATCCACCCCACTAAGTTGCCTCCCCTATGCAGGAATCCACCCTACCAGGTTGCCTCCCCTATGGGATCCTTGTCAAGTGAGGGCTAATGATGTCCAGTGTCATGGATGAAGGCAGGATTTGTCTTCACCACACATGTCCCTGAGGCTAAGAGAAGAATCCTGCTTTTCCCTTTAGGAGTGAATGTACTTGGGTATACCTTTGGATTTCAATGCTAAACCTGCCCTCTCCTTTTCGGTGTACTCAGCCACCAAGAATCAAGCCTGCTCTTGTATTCCATGGAAGCGTAAGCCAGAATTAGTGTGCTAATCTTTAAGCTCCAATACATATAGAGTGCCCAAGGCACACAACTACATAACACACCTACAGCGATGGACAGTAACAATTAACCATCAACCCCATTTATTTACAAATAAGTCTTTAAGGTGCCACAAGACTGTTTTTTCCGAGTTGTGTATTATTTTCTCTAATAGACTTAACATGGCTGACGCTCTGGAAACTATCCTGGGTTGTATTTCTTAGTCATCTCTATGACTATAAATACAGGCTCCCTAGTATTGGGAATGTCTGTCATGTTTGATCATGTTATGTTCCTGATAACTATTAACTCACCAAATTTATTATATGCTGCTTTTCACCAAATGATTTAAAGCTGTCTAGAATAAAATAAAAAGAACAAAAAGAACAAGGGCCTTGCTAGACCTGCCGGCTTATGCCGGCAGGGAGGCGGGGCAGAGGCGCGCTAATGTTAGCGCGCCTCCCCCAGGCTACCACACGGCGGACGCGTAGGGACGTCGCGTCCCTGCGGCGTCCGCCATTTTTTATTTTATTTTAAAGGGGCCGGGTGCGGCCCGAAGACGGCGGACAAGGTAAGTGTTTTTTTTATTTTATTTTTACGGGGGGTACGGGGGGGGGGTGAAGGCTGGGAGGGTGGGTGGCAGGGTGGGTGGCACGGGGGGAGGGCGGGTGCGATCGCGCCGCGCGCCACCCAAGCCCGGGCGATGCCTGGCATGGGGTGGCATTGCCCGGGCGGCACGATCGCACCCGCCCTCCCCCCGTGCCACCCACCCTGCCACCCAGCCTTCGCGCCCCCCCCCCCCGGCCGATGGGCACAGCGCTCCTATGAGCGCTGTGCCAGGTCCACGGCTTTTCGCGGCTCCTCGCGAGTAAGCGAGGAGCCGCGAAAAGCTGCGGAAGTCCCTAGACGTTCCCCAGCTCCGGCCTGAGGCCGGAGCTGGGGAAAAGGTGCGCCATAAGCGAATTCGCTTATGGCGCGTTGGAGGAGGCCTCAGCGCAGCCTGTCTCCGGATTCCCCTGTGCGTCATCTGGACGCACAGCAGGGAAGCCGGGACAGAAGGCGCGCTAAGGCCTCGTCTAGGAAGGCCCCAAGTCCAAGCAATCCAAATGAACTTCAGTACCCAACAGCCAAGGAACAGCAAATGGCAGAATGAAAGACAAAGCATAAAGACTAATAGCCAACAGCATGCTGAAATGAAAATGCCTTAACCAGCTTGCAGAGCCTGCCACACAGTCTGCAGAAGGGCTTTCCACAGCTCCAGAGTAGCAGCTGAGTGCTAAGTGTTTGCACCTTTTTTGTTAAATAACTACTTAGGTATGGGAGGCCTAAGGTATCAAATTTCAGTTGAGTGCCACATCTTTCCTGGTATGTAAAGGAATCAGGATATTATCCCCTGCCTACTAGCAATGCTAACCTTTCCAATGTATTGGTGGGGTGGAAAGAGAGAGTAATTTCCTTTCACTGCTTTGTCTGGATTGAGAAGCCTGCAGACCCAAAATCATTTTATTGAGACTGTGTTTTTAAAACTTGTTTCACAAAGTTTTTCAAATACTGCATTGAGAGGATGTAGCTTGACCGGATTTGGACAATCAAGCAATCCATAGTTAACAAACCATGGGTTGTTTGTGAGCATGTTGGTTCCCTTCTGCTTCCAAAACAACCTAGGAATGCTACTTTCTACTGTTAATTTTACCCTACCCTGTGCCTGCTTACCCTACCCTGTACCTGTTTGCATTCTCTTCCCCTCCTTATTGTTTTACTATGATTTTATTAGATTGTAAGCCTATGCGGCAGGGTCTTGCTATTTACTGCTTTACTCTGTACAGCACCATGTACACTGATGGTGCTATATAAATAAATAATAATAATAATAATAATGCCCAGTTCTTGAATTGCTGGTGTGATATGCGAATCAAGCACTCTGGGTTGTTTAGGTTAAACAACTCAGTGTGTTTAACCCATGATTTGTTGTTGGGTTAAAACTCTGTGCTGAGTTCACATGTCTCATCAACAACTCAGGGTTGTTTTGGAAAGTGGAAGTGGGCGAGCGGAAGGGAATCAGTATGCTTGATTGTCCAAAGCAAGTCATTAAAGGGTTGTTTTATATTGGTAAGTGAAAAGGATTGTGTGTACCTAACCCTAATGAGTTGAACTAAAAATGTAGGAAAGATGCCAGGCAGACTGAGGGTACTCTAGTCTGTAGTGTGGGTGCTGAATTATTTTGACAAACTTCAGTGCTTAATTGGTCTAAGACTGATATCCTAAACACTTACTAGGGAGTAAGTACCACTGAACAAAGCAAAACTGACTCCTATCAAAGTTATTGAACTGCATAAAAGTCATGAATGAGACTGACCGTGCATTGGAATTGGGCTGCATTAAAAATTACCTAGGCACCTAGTTATGTTGGTTTTCCAGTCAATTTTGAATTTGGAAATTTTCAGTTTCATCAAAAAAATTCTCTGATGCCCTAGAGCAGGGCTGGGCTGTGATCTTCAAGAGATCTTAGCCTGCAACTTTCATGATCCTTCACCACTGGCTATGCTGGCTAGGGCTTTTTGTCCCAATACACCATAAATATTTGACCTGAAATATTTGAAGAGGAAATAAAGTACACTTAATATGATTCAAATATTATGTAGAAATTTTGATTGGAATACTTGTAAAAAAAAATTAAAGACAGCAGCATGTACTTCCTTTACATTATTTAAATTTAAGAAAAAAATAAGAAACATACTGAGAACTGTTGACAAACTAATAAACTTTAGTAAACCAAAGAACTGGGCATGTTATGCTGACAATCACTCATCTATTTCAGCGGAGTTCAACTTTTTCAGTTAAGGTAGCTCAGTTTTGCTGTCAGTTCCTATTAGTTCTATTTCATACCAAGAGATACGTGTATTTCAATGATGTTTGTGTATTCCCTCAGATACTTGTTAGGGAAAATCACTTGAAAAATATTAATTGCAACTTTTTAAACAGCCAAGCTTACCTTAGATTGTATTTGCAGTTGGAATGTATTCATTGTTTTTAATGAACTTGTGAAATGGGAAAATTCTGCAGAAAAATAAAGCCCTGGAAGATTTTCCGCCCCGCATCACTGTTTAAGAGACCCAATACTCCCCCCCCTTTATCCTCCCATCCGTAAGGAATTCTATGTCAAATGGGAGGCCTCTGCTGAGGGCTGAGAAGCAGCAGAGATTGCAACAAGTAAGGGAGTAAATTCCTGAGCCCAAGGCTGTCGGTGAGATTAGCTGAAAACGCCCCACTCTCCTTTTGCACGTTTTTACATCTAGTACTTGAGGGCTCTGCTCAATTCTCTTTGGTTTTAAAAAGGAACAAAACTGCAACCTCCACCAATATAGTAGCAGATCTCTCTGTCTTGGCTGGTATGATTTGTGGCAAAGTAAGGTTTAGTGGAAGCAGCGTTGGACTTGTAGAGGCCGGGTTTGAATTTAAACAAATAGCCCTGTGCAAAATGGAGACATACTCTCACTTCGCAATCTGAAGCACTAGATCTGTGGGAAATTGGACTGGCCTTTTAAAATTTCAGCGGGTTCCAGTTATGCATCAGTTTGTCATTTATTACCTATTGCCCTCCCTTTAAGTAAAGGCCTCAGATGTTTGCACACCTGACCTGAATGGTTCCCTCACAGGCACACTGCATCACGGCTAAACATCTCACAGGGATGTGTTACAGAGGTTTTGGCAGATGAAATGGCCTAAATGCAACGAGAATGCAGATATCCTGGGAATACCCCAGGTTCTTTCATGTAAGCGTGACACAGATTGGCTTGAAAGCGAAGCAGGTTTTGAAATTACCCCAGAAGAGCTGGATCTGGGTTTAGAAATAAACTTTAACATTCAGTCCAGATTCCTGGTTTTGCTCATTTTTGCCCATATCCAAACTAAGCAATTCACATGTGGGCAATGTATTCCACCAGGAGCATATGAATGACCTATGGCATTGTTATGGAAAAGAAAAGGATTATGAAGCACTTGGGGATAGTAAAAGTTCTATGAGAATAGTATCCAAGGAACCCCAATTGTATCTTTTATTGTTGTTCCCTTTGAAGCCCATTGGCTTTTAGTTGTGAAGTTTAATAGCTTCCCAAAACAATCCTCCCCGCTCTCTGAAAGAGAAATATCCTTAATGTTCGTGGCTATTGCTTATTCTTCCTTTGTGTTGGGGACTGCTGTGAAAGATATTAGGCTAAAGGCCTGAGAAACTGGCCTGGCTCTGTTTCCAAGCCAGGAAAAGCAGCAAGAGTTTTCACCGTCCCCAAAAAGGCCCACCTTGCATCACTTGCTCTTTAGCATATTCTACACCGAGCTGCAAAATTGCATTTAGTGCATCATCCAGAATAGGAAATGATGTGTTTGCATGTGAGCCAGCCTCAGCTGAATAGAGCTGGACTACTAGAGGTTCATCCAGCACGAGCTGAGTGTGCTGCTTCCTGCCCTGTGTTGTTCTTGTTCTGCGTGCCAGGCCACAGCCATCGGATATTTTCCTGGCATTTAGGCACATAGAACCTGCCTTACACTGGGCCGGTTTGCATGTAACTACTGCCCATAATTTAAACAACTCATGGGCTGTTGTGCATGGGCAGAAGCAGGTGGGGGGCACTGTTTGCAGTGCTTCCGTCCCTTCCGCTTTTACTCAACAACCTACAATCGTCCCATTCATAGCTTGTTGAGCATGACATGCAAACCCAGAGTTAACTCTACAACTAACCATGGGTTCACTGTTGGGTTGTGTAACCCCTAAATAACCCAGGACTCCAGGTCCGCACGTCATGCTTAACCTATGAATGGGACGATTGTAGATTGAGTAAAAATGGAATTAGTGTGCAAGTGGGAGGCATCATGCCTCCTCTACCGTTCATCCCCGACAGCCTATGGCATCTTTAAACCATAAGCTGTCGTTATGTGCGAACCAGGTCACTGAATCAAACCATTGGCCTATCTAGCCCAGTATTGGCTATACACTGATTGGTAGCAGCTCTCCAAGGTTTTAGATGGGGATCTTTCCCAGCCTTCCTTGGAGATGCCATTGAACCCGGGACCTTCTGTACCTACTGAGCTACAGCCCTTTCCCATTCCATTTGATGGAATGGTTAGGGAAGATTGTAGAATTTGGAATTAACCATTTATACAAAATAGTGTAGCATGTAAGAAGCACAAAAATGTATTGCTGAGTGCAGGGATCGCTCTGGGAAGGTATGAGATGAGCACAGTCTCTCCCCCCTCCCTTTTGCAAAAGTGCACCTAGGGCTAGTAACATATGATACTTTAAAAGACCTAGCAACTGCAGCATGGTATCTTAAATCAATTTCAGCCTTCAGTGTTGGCTACTAATTTAGAGTGTAAGGCCCTTTGAGGGCAAGGACCTTTTTCCCCCTTTTATTTTTTTGTGTATGAAACTCTTACACAGTGTCATATACACAGAAATTTCTATGTATGAATAATTTAATAATAATCACAATAACATTAGAACTCCCTGGCAGTCAGATTCTTAATTCATGTGGTGGATTCTCCTTTGTGGTTTTAATGTCTAACTTTGCAACTCTCTGAGTGCATTCCTCTTGTGCGCTTTGTGGTTGTGGTTGTTTTGGTACAGTGGGATAATATCAGGACTATAATTACTGTTGTAATTGTAGTTTTCTCTTGCCTGAAGCAGCATAGGACACCAAACCAAACTGCAGCCCCCATCTTCAAGAAGGGAGAAAGAGGCGGATCCATGAAACTACAGACCTGTCAGCCTGTTATCAATACCAGACATAATTTAGAGCAGATTTATTTTAGCTATGGTGGGTTGCGGTGCAGTTTCAATATATAAGCTGGGGCAGTAGCTGCTATGAGTTGTCATGTCATGCGAATCCAAGCGTTGTGGGTTGTGAGGGTTAAACAGCCCCCAGGTAATCGTAGAACAACCTGTGGGTTATCCAAGAGTTGGTTGATCCTTGCATAACCTATGATGTCTGGGTTTGCAGGACACGACAATCCATGGTGCCTGCCTGTCATAGCTTGTATATTCCAAATGGTGACCGGCCTGCACCACAAAGCCCCGTGGGTTTCATGCGAACTGGCCTACTGTTGTGTGATAGTTGCAGGTTATTACACTTGTGTGTGAATCTGGCCTCCAGAAAAAGTGGTGAGGGAGATCTCTTCCTGCGAAAGCTGAAATGGGGGTCTTCTGCCAGCCAAGGTTAGACATGTGGAGACCCTGAAAAAATCGGGTGGGTAAGTGGGGGGGGGGGAACCTTTTTTCCCATGTTTTGCCCAAGGACAAAATAAAAACTCCCCAGGGAAAAATGGGGCGTGTGTACATTTTCCTGGGTTTCTCCAAGCCTTCGTATGTCTAGCCAAGGTTGGGAGCAACAACCATTCAAACCCACCCCACCCCAAAATACTTAGCATTACAACAACATGTTTTTTCTGGGAAAATCCAGCATCATCCAGCTACTGTGAGGATTGCAGATAAAACAATTTTTTAACAAAGCTTTTGATGGCTACATTCACCAAGCCTGTACATAGTTTTAATTGTTTAAATTGTTTTTACTGTTTTTAAATTCTATAGTGGTTTTAACTTAGTAATGGTTTAATTTGTTTTTTGCTGTGTATATTTATTGTTTTATGTTGTTTATATGATTTTACCTGTACGCTGCCCTGAGAACCTTGTGATGTAGGGTGGGATACAAATGTTTTAATTAATTAATAAATTAAATAAATAAATTCAGAGGGATCAGGGACTTCTGAGGTGGGTGGTAGATGACTTCAGTGTGCTAATCTAGTTGTCCTGGTGCTTCAGCCCTGTCAACCCTGGTTCCACTTCACCACTGACAGGATGTTATAACACGAAAATGTGCTTCTGTTTTTTTACCAGCAAAGGTATCGATGGTGACCTAGGTTCCCACTCTGAATGTGCTTTTTCTTTGAGTTGGATAGGTCTCCTCTTCATCCCCCTCCCCAAATTCAAAAGCTGACAAAATACAGTCACACGGAATATCTCTTTACAAAGCAGCTTTTTCCTTCCTTTTTCTTTTTGCATTCACTTTTGTGGTTTAGGTCACCTTGTTACATGTCTGGCTGAATTTCCTGTGATGTCCTGTGCTTTGGGAGGGATAGGAGAACCAGTAGCGCTGCAGGTGATTAATGAGAGATGGAAATGTATGTGAGACACCTATGGAAGATGCAGAGGGGCCGTGATGGTGCATAATTCATCAGCTCCCACTGAGCATTTTTGGCTGTGATGCAGTGTTGGTTTGCAGAGTCACACGTGGGAGGGGAGGGCAGGAGGGTGGTGGAGATTCTTTACTGCCTTTTAAGTTTGTCCTTTTTTGAAGCTTGATCTTTCTTTCTTTCTTTCTTTCCCCTCTAGGCTAAAGGAGGGAAGAAAACATGTTTGGCTTCCACAAACCCAAGATGTACCGGAGTTTAGAGGGTTGCTGTATTTGCAGAGCCAAATCTTCTAGTTCTCGTTTCACTGACAGCAAGCGTTACGAAAAGGATTTCCAGAACTGCTTTGGGTAAGTTTCTGCACATACACACAAAAAAAGATAGTGTAGAGCTGGAGGGTGGGGAAGTGCAGAAAAGGGCAACTACCCTATTTCTTTGATTCTAAGACACACTTTTTCCCCCGCATAAACATCTCTAAAAATGGGGTGCGTCATAGAATCGCGGGTGTGTCTTAGGGTTTTTTTTTTCTGTTGGTGGTACTGAAATTAGTGTGCATCTTATAATCGATGGTGTCTTACAATCAAAGAAATACGAGGGAAGGTTACAACAGCTGGGATTGTTCCACTTGGAAAAAAGGAGGCTAAGGGGAGACCTGATAGAGGTGTACAAAATCATGCATGGTGTGGAGAAAGTGGATAGGGAAACACTTTTCTCCCTCTCCCATAATACTAGAACACAAAGGGGTCCTCCCATGAAGCTGGTTGGTGGGAGATTCAGAACAGATAAAAGGAAGGACTTCTTCACACCGTGCATGGCGAAACTATTGAATTCACTACCACAAGATGTAGTGATGGCCAACGATTTGGTTGGCTTTAAAAGGGGGCTGGATCAATTCTTGGAGGAGAAGGCTATCAATGGCTACTATTCCTGATGGCTCTATGCTACCTTCAGTATCAGAGGCAGTAAGCCTGCACCAGCTGCTGAGGATCAGAGGCAGGAGGGTGCTGTTGCACTCATATCATGCCTGTGGATTTCCCATGGGCAGCTGGTTGGCCACTGTGAACAGAGTGCTGGACTAAGTGGACCTTGGTCTGATCCAGCATGGCTCTTCTTTGGTTCATTCCTGTTGCTATATATGTTATTTTTAACCTTGTGCATTTGAAAAGAAGGAGCCGGTGTGCATTCAGTTGAATGTGCGTCGTCTCTCCCTTCGGACTCTCCACGGAACACACAGGGGTTGGGAAGGTGGGGGCAGTGGACACAGCCCCTTCTACATGTGTGTTCATTTGTTTATTTTACGGAATTATTACCTTGCTCTTCAGCCAAAAAAGGCTCCCAGAGTGGCTTATATATAATCTCTGAAACAAGACAGTCGCTGCCTGCAGGCTTACAATCTAAAAAGACATGACACACAAGGAAAAAGGGAAGTGGAGGGAGGAGGAAAAAATAAGCAGTCTTTCAGCTGGGCTGGTGGAATGGCCCTGTTTCCTCTTCTCATGGCCCTCAGTTCAGCCTGCTGGAATTGCTGAACGCTTGAAGGGGATTTCTAAAGGATGATGAAGCCTGTGTTTAAACAGGGGAGGACAAAGCCACACATTTACTTTAGTAAACGTTTTCAGCATGTAGTTGGACACTTCATAGCCTTTTTCCAGCTCAAACCTGTCTGTAATTGCTCTGTTGCAACCAATGACTTGTCACATTTTGAAAAGGCAGAGTGTTAAGTCAAGTGTCTTCCCGATGTACACGGGTGTGTTTTCCCTTAAGCTGTGTATTTCTAGTATAGGTAAGCAATTGAACTATGGTCTTCTCTTCACAGTCTGCATGAGGCCCGCTCAGGAGATATCTGCAATGCTTGTGTGCTTCTGGTCAAAAGATGGAAAAAGTTGCCAGCAGGATCAAAGAAGAATTGGAATCATGTGAGTTCAGGCATACTTGCGCTGTCAACGTAAAGCAGTGTTTAATAGGCATTCCCAGGGAATCCTGGGAATTGTAATTTGGTCGTGGCAGTGGAGGCGGGAGAGGAATCTCTAAAAGAGGGTTCTCAGCATCCTAATCAGACTACAGTCCCCAGGATTCTCTAGAGAAATCATTGTTAATTAGCTGGGCGATAAAATAAATAACTATACATGTACAGTGCTGACACCTTCACGTTCTAATTCTGTGAATCCTAAATCCATTTCAAGTAGAACACTTAATTCATTTCACGCAAGGCAAATTCTTCGTGACTCACACGACACGAATTTACCACATGGATGTGTTTCTGTGTAGGAAGTAAAGTATATGTCAGATGCACATGTTTTTAAAGTGGAGAAACTCTGGCGGGCAGCAGCTTCTCACCATGTGACAAAATGAACATGTGTGTGTGTTTACCGCAAATGGCCCTGTGTACAGCGCAGCTTGACACATGGGAGGGCTTCGCTCAGGCTGCCAAGGCGAACTATGTCAACATTCTGCTGTGGCTCTTCTGAGGGGGAAAGAAAAACCTGGCTACCCATAAGTCCTTGCTTTGACCACAGTCCTTTCCCATGGGGGGGGGGGTAGTAGTTTCCTCGGCACCACTGAGTGTGCTGTGTCCTTTCATCCTAGGAGAGCCACTTCAGACATTGCAGGTAGTGCGCTGATGTTTTATGCTTTTTGCTGTAATGTGCTAAGGAGCATTGCTCCTTCTCAGGGAGATGCATGCCCTGTCTTCTTAATGGGAACACACACATCTCCCCTGTGAGAATTGGTTTGTTTACTTTTTTCATCTTGCCCTTCTTCCAAGCAAGTTGGGATAATGTACATATTTTGTCCCTGCCTCCTAACTCTCCCAACAGCCTTGTGAGGAAGGGTAGGATAGAGGGGGTGACAGGACTAAGGTCACCCAGTGGTTTTATGATTGAGGCAGGATTTTGAACTTGGGTCTCTTTGGTCTTACTTTGATGCCTCCCTCCCTCCCTTTCTTTCTTTCTTTCTTTCTTTCTTTGTAATGGATGCTTTTTATCCCACCTTTCTTCTGCTGCTGAACTTATTATTATTATTATTATTATTATTATTATTTATTTATTTATATAGCACCATCAATGTACATGGTGCTGTACAGCGTAAAACAGTAAATAGCAAGACCCTGCCGCATAGGCTTACAGTCTCCCACCTGGGCGCAGATCATTGCAAAGCCTCCTTAGCTTTAGCAAAGCTTCCCTGTCATGTGCCATCAGGTCATGCCCTGGGCCCAGCCCTTACCTTTGCAGATGGGAGAACCTGCCAATACTTGGGCTATTTTTCAAGGTCGCCAGGTCTCGCAGACTCCTTCGAAGAGATAATAGCTTTGAGGAGGTGCCATGGAAACCGCAACTGCTGTTTATCTCAGCTTTCAGGAACATTTTTTAAGAAGTGCCCACCCACCCTCCGGCTTTTCAGGCTAATGAGGTACTGCTGTAAACAGCTACGCAGTAGGCTGGCTCTGCTGGGTGTTTCCTTGTTAATAAACACTGTGTGTCCAACATGCCCAGAGCTGCTGCGTGCGATGGTTCTGCTGTTACCTGCCTTCATGGATGCTATGATTCATAGGGCACTGATAAAGGCTATGAATATTTGTCGGGAGGTGGGAAGAGCGTATCTTGTATAAGTCACAACAGGCCTGGTCTGTGTACTCCGTATAGTCTGGTTCTCACAAGCAGCAAAGGAAATGGGCTAGCTGTGGCTGGACTGTGGCACTTCTGATTGCAGGCTCACATGGTTTCTACGCTCCTTCATAACAATAAAGATCCTTCTGCATAGTGACTAGGACAGGCTTCCTGAACTCGGTGCCCTCCGAATGTGTTGGACTACAATGCCCATCACACTCAGCCAGCTTGCCCAGTGGAGGCTGGTGGCTCCGATGTCAGTGGGGAGGTGAATCCGCTCCGGGTTTCAGTCAGAACTCTAAAGGAGCTATCCAAGCACTGTGGATAGCTCCTTTAGAGTTCTGACTGAAAGCCGGAGCGGATTACCGCCCCACTGACATCGGAGCCACCAGCCTCCATTGACCTTGACCCTATGCTAGGTGGGGATGATGGGAGTTGTAGAACAAAACATCTGATTGGCACTAGGTTGGGAAAGGTTTGGCAAGCATATCAGGCCAAAGGCTATACTACAATCCTTCTTCCTGACATCTAGTTTGCTATGTGGAGAAAAAAGTGTGTGTGTGTGTGTGTGTGTGTGTGTGTGTGTGTGTGTGTGTGTGTGTATTGATGGCACTCCAGGTGTTTCGGCTCACAACTTCCATCATTCCTCACCATTGGCTGCGCTGACTAGGGCTGATGGAAGTCATAGGGCAAAACATCTGGAGGGTTACAAGTTGTTTATGCCTGTAATTCACTCATGTAAGCCCCATCTCCAATCTTGCAGTCCAGATATGGGCTTTACCACTTCATCTACTGTTTTATGAGACTTAGGCCTCCCCGCCACAATTTTTGCTCAAACAGATCACAGAACTCAGCTATTCTTGGCATTGATATTGGTTTGGTGCAGAATTACAGTTTGTAAAATTATTATTATCATCATTATACTTTTTCAGTTCTGGGTATGCACATTTTAAGTGGAAATCAGTATGTGGCTGTTTTGCCATTCAAAACTAACCCTAAAACTTCACCCAGTGTAAAAAGAAGCAACTTGAAAGTGGTCACACCGTGTCATTGGCTTATGACTTCAGTGTAGAAGGAGGAGATTAGTGGAATGAACTACCCATGTTGTCTTTCTTCTTCCTCCCCCTCCCCCACCACTTCCCCATAGGTTGTGGATGCAAGGGCTGGACCAAGCCTGAAAACAACCTTGAAGCCAAAGAAGATGAAAACTCTTCCTGGCAGCAGGATGAAGAGCAATCAAATAAGCAAATTGCAAAAGGAGTTGAAGCGACACAGTATGTTGATGCTACATAAGCCCTATTCAGGCGTTAGGAAAACAGCAACAGTAGACACATGAGGAGGGGGAATGTGCTAACCACGCCCCTTCCGTCGTCACGTTTGTTACCCTCTACATGCGGAGGGTGACTTTGTGAAGAATTCTTGCATCTGTGGGGACGCTCCGCATGATCCAGAACATTGATTCTCCACCCCCCCCCCCCCGCTATAGGAGGCTCTCCTCTTCACAAAGCTGATCTCCACATGTAGAGGGCGACAAAAGCAACAACGCAGGGTGCGGGGCTATTGTGTCACCACTCTTTGTGTCTGTTGACTGTCGTTGCTTTCCTAACACCTGAATAGGGCAATACTTTTCCATTAATGAACGCTTAGCTTTATCTGATGTAGTCGATTTTGACCCTGAACGGCTACACTGTAAGTTCCAGAGGAGGGCCTTCAGTGTATAAGGACAGTGCGAAATCCTGAAAATACTTGACCTCTCTCGCTCTCTCTTTCTGAGACACTGGGTTTTAGCTGTCAGTGGCAAGATTCACAGTCGTGAAAGCAAAATAGGTTTAAGGAAACTGGTGAAAACAATCTATCAAATTTTGTTATAACTACGCCTGTTAAAATAAAATCCTGTTGTTCGTAGAAAATACTTTAATCTTAAAACAAATATGGACACTTAAAATTTAAACAGAATGGTCCACATACAACAGACATCAAACATAAATCCCAAACGTGTTTCAGCCATAAAAGGTCTTCATCAGTGGGGAGAGAATTATATGCGGATTTTTAAAAAACTTATTATGCAAATTTTAAAACAACTTTTTATGCCCCAGATATAGGGAGTTGCTATAGGACCCAAAGTTGGCTCATATAAGTCTTCAGGAATGTGACAAAAAAGATGGGGGACTTGGCATTCCCTCCTGTCTTCAAGAGGCTTGACTCCCAAGTTATATCTGATTGCATAACTAAAATCTCAAGTTCATGAAGGCAGGTATATGCAGGATAAGCCTAGTCCCCCATTTTATAGGGACTAGGCTTAAATTTTAAGTGTACATATTCATTTTAAGATTAAAATATTTTCTACGAACAACATGATTTCATTTTAACAGGCGTAGTTATAACAAAATTTGATATATTGTTTTTACCAGTTTCCTTAAACCTATTTTGCTTTCAGATTTGTTTTTGGTTTAACATAACACTCGTTATTAGACTTCTGGGGTTTTTTTAAGATTCACAGTCGCACAATACGTTTTGTGTCTAGCTTGTTTTTCCACCCGAGTTAAAGTTACTAGAGGACATCTGAACGTCAGTGTTGCCTATGATGTTCTAACAGCTTACGCTATTCCAGCATAAAATTGAAAATTCATCCAAACAACAAAATCTGTCCTAAAGATGGGGTAAATAGTCATCTATTTATTCCGAGCCATTCTGCATAGTTTACTTTACAAACTGATCCAAAATATGTGTCACTTATTTTTTGGTCCCTGTGCCTGTCTTTGTGTATGCACAATCTTGTCTCCCAAGAAATTCGTAGTGATGTTTTTGGGAGAATAAAAATGTGATAAACCTATGTATGTTGCCATTCACAAACTGGAGGAAAGGCATAATAAAGCACGATTAAGCTAGCACAAGAGCAGCATTAATTTTCAAAGGTTGTTTCAAACATAAAACTGCAAGATTTGGAGCAACAAATCAGGAGACTCCCTTTGTGGTTTCAGCATTCAGTGGAAATTTGCTATACATTTTCCTCTGCAACCATATGGGCTAGAAACTTGGAGACTTCGTTGGTTTCTGTTTTTTAATGAAAGAAACTGGGTGCATTCCAAAGCCCTCCATTCATTTCCATGAGACTCTTTCTGGGTTTAAAAGCAGAGATGTGTGTGTGTATAAATATACCTAGTTTAATGCAATAATTTTCTCTCCTCTTGTAGACTCAGATGCCCACAGTACCACTTCCAGTGCCTCTCCAGCCCAGTCACCCTGCTACAGCAACCAGTCTGACGATGGCTCAGACACTGAGATGACCCCTGGCTCCAGCCGTACACCTGTCTTCTCCTTTCTAGATCTGACCTACTGGAAAAGGTGAAAGAAAAAGCCCCAAACCTAATCCATGCACCCCATAATTCATAGTAGTAGCCTGTATTATTTTTGAAACTTGAGTAGTGAGCATAGCACTGTGCAAACATACATTTTCAAAGTCTTTTGAAAACAACATTGAAAGCAAGACCCTACTCGAAAGGGGCTTGCAGTATTCAATTTAGACAAAGGAGAAGGTAGACAGAAGAAGGAAAACAGACAGAGGTTAAAAATGCACATAATTGCAATAAAATGCGATCTTAATTACAAGGCTCTTTTGCTTCCGTTCCCTCGGCAATTAGGGAGCACTTGCAGACAGCTGATGACTCAACATGGTGTTTAAGGATGTAGATAAAGTAACTGGATAGCATGCAGGGCATGAATTGGGTCACAAGGCATGTTGTTGTCTTGAAAGCAAAGCGATAGCCTTGGGGCTGGTTCTCTTCCCCCACCCCCACCCCGGTATTAATCTCCTCTTGGAGAGAAATGATGGATGCTGTGACAGTAGCCAGCAGTTGTATTGATCTGTAAGTATCCCTCTTGCTTTAAATTTAGCTGGTTGCTTCATACTTGGTGTCAGCTGAAATGGTTGCATAGCCTAGCAAGGATGCCTGCTCTATAATTTGAGCTGTGATCAGGAAGTCTAGGAATGCATAATTAATTTATGAAGCTTGCAGCCACAAGATGTGGAGTGATGAGCTGCAGTGGCTTGCGAATGGGATTAGACAAACTCATGGGGGTTAGGCCCTGTCGGTGGCTGATGGCTAAGTTGAACGTTCATGTTCAAAGGCAGTGTGCTGCTGACCACTAGGAGAAGGCTACTAGCCCTGATGGCTGTGTGCTAGCTCCAGCATCAGAGGCAGTAAGCCTCTATGCACCGGTTGCTGGGGAACATGGGTGGGAGGGTGCTGTTGCACCATGTCCTGCCTTGTTGGTCCCTGGTTGACAGCTGGTTGGCCACTTGCGTGAACAGTGTGCTGGGCTAGGTGAACCCTTGGTCTGATCCAGCATGGCTCTTCTTATGTTCTTAAGGCTTCTGTTATGAGGCCAGGAAGAGGGATACATTTTTCTCCTGGTAGACTCCTCCTTTATTTGGGATCCCTGGGAAAAGAAGTTCTGATAGGCTGTCACCAGTCAGGATGGGTTCTCCTGACACACCCTAGTCTGTCCAGCTGCTTGGGGAATTTTTTGAGCCCTATTGCTAAGGAACCCTCCCTTCAGTCCAGGCCTAGGACAAAAGGCAACTGAAAGGAACTGTGGAGCTTTTGTTCCCAAAGCCCAAAAACAGATACACTTGCCTAGACATTCCTGGGCCACACTGTCTATTTGCTGTGCAGGAATTGAGATGTGTGGTAAACTGAGTCGGAGCTGTGGCCAATCCCCAACCTCTCTCCAGCTGCAGAAGGGCCAACAGGTCAATGTACAGCAAGTAGGCCAGGTCTGGATAATGTCTGTGAGTGTGGCCACACCCACTAACATCATCAGCACCCACCACCCATTTCCACCTTCTCTGTGGAGAGGAGAAGCATGGAGAAAGGACTGTCTCTTGCTGTCCCTGTTGGGGGCGGTGTGCAAAAGAAGACTCGGATAGCACTGGGAAGAGCAGCCATGTTGTCCGACACCCACAGCCCCACTGTTAACACAGATCTCAAATCAACCACTGTCTCCGGCCTTGGAAAGGCCTGTAGTCCCTGGGATTCCAACTGTAAATTGAAAATAGGATCAAAGGAGAGTAAGAGGTGAAGGGATTAAGTCTGGAGAATAATGGGCATGAAAGAGGGGTGGTGATGGCTTTGTATCACGAACACCACTCCGGTTGGTGTCAGGCTGGGCTTTTAGATTGGCAGACTTTTTCTGTGTTTTCCCAAGCTAGAATGAAACCTCCTTTTCCATGTCAAAAGCAGCAGAATATTGGGGTGTCTGGCAACGCTTTGTTAGGGAAAGGTTTACATTTTGAAGCTAGTGGTTATTTCCACAACTCTTTTGTGGGGCATGCTAACAGATGGTATTGTAAGCAGCTTTGAGATCACTTTGATCAGAAGGCCAGGACAGGAACCTTTTAGTTAAATAAATAAACCGGGGCCCTGTGGAAATGTCGTTTTGGCTTGATCCCAACCACAGTATAAACCCATGGTTGTATAAGGTAAAACAGGCATCCTGTTTCCTTCTGCCAAATGTTGGAGAGTGAAATTTTGACCTGTCCAACCTGGCTCCTGTCAAATTGATGGCAGGGTGAAATGCAGGCGGTATGTAGGCAGAAAAAGGAAGTGGCAGGACCAGAGGCGCTTAACTGCTCAGATCCAGTGAGCCAGTTTATCCTGGAAACCCTATATAGTGGTTGCACCATCATCTGACCCACGCTAGCCTGTGGTTAAGAGAGATTCCTGGCTGGTGTCCATGAAGTTTTTCTTTTGTCAAAACTGTGGCAAGCGGGTTGTAACTCTGGCTGTTATCCCTCAGGTGCAATGTGGTGCATCCGAATTGTGACATGACCATAGCTGCTTCAGCTATACAAATTTAGCTGTACACAGTTTCCTTACTTACCTGGCCTCATGCTTACACATGCCCTAGTTACTTCCTGACAGGACTATTGTGATGCTGTTCTCTCTCTCGGGCTGCTTCTGAAGACGGTTCAGGAACTACAACCGGTACAAAATGCAGCCATTGCAGCACTGAGGGCTGAGCAATCGGAGGATATTATCCTGATCCACTATCAACAGGATTGTTTACGTGTTTTATTTCCAGACTCAACTTAAATGCCAATATTGACTTGAAAACCTTTAACAGCCTAGGACCTGGAGCACTTTTGCCCGTATGGACCTGCCTGTGCGGGCAGAGTCTTCTTAGTGGCGGTCTCACAGTTGTGGAATACCAACCTTCTTGCTTTTAAACTGGCTGTTAAATTTTTTATTATTATTATTCAGGTTGGCGTTTGAGATTACTATTTTTGCTCTCTGTTCTTATGCTGTGTTGATTTGTGCTTCGGTTTTATTCTTGCTTTGTTTTTCATTATCATTTACGTTTCATACACCGCCTCAAGGAAATCTTACGTTGTATATCATTTTGTGTCTGTGTCCCCTTGAAGGCAAAAGGTTTGCTGTGGAATTATTTACAAGGGTCGCTTTGGAGAAGTCCTTATAGACACTCATCTCTTCAAGCCCTGCTGTAGTAACAAGAAGTCTGCCGATGAGAAGCCTGAGGCACAAGGCCCCCAATCTCCAACCATTTCCAACCAGGAAGAATGGTGACTTCCAGAGTTCATGGCAGACGGTGTAAATGGAACCTCGTGCTTTCTCTCTCAAAATGGCTTGAAAGGGACCTTTTCCTCACTTTGGAAGCCTCCTATGCTGCCAAAAGACTTGATTTTTTTTTTCTAAAACTGTTTGAGGATTACTATTATTTTTTACTGCTTCAGTTCCACTAATTCAAAAACCTGTTCGTATCTCTCCAGAACATAACTGTAAATAATATTTAAGATGCTCTAAAATATGTAGTTGAGCTGAATGCTGCTGCGAGTCCATTTTGTTCAGACTGCTCCCCCGTGCAAAGTTTCTTCTAACAGATGACCCAGGAGGTTGGTCAAATATGTATGTAGTGTATATTTCTGTCGGAAAAGCAATGCTCACGTTTGGCACAATTTTTTTTAAAAAGCCAGTTGCTTTTTTCCTCCCTGTGAGTAAAATATTATTACTCTAAGGCATGGACTTGGGTACTCACGTTTCTACAAGATGTCCCTACTCTGTATATGTTGTAAAGGTGGGGGGCTCTTAGTTCTTACTACTGATGCTTCAACAGTGACGAGTTGTTTCACCTGTCCTGGACCATCAAGTCAAGGACTGATATTCTGGTCTACTAAAAGTATATATGTGAAGGGACAGAGGACACGATCCGTCTTAGGCAAAGTTAATATGTCCTGAGGCTGGTCATACGAAGAGGGAAATGACTTTGTAATGGACCAAGTAATCTTTCTTTCCCCACTGTACAGCCCGTGCATGATTTATGGATGGCGATTACAGATAACTCTTTCAGGGAGATGGGGGACATTGGAGAGCTTCATGGTATTTTAGAACACCCTTTACAAATGTATTTTTGGCCAGTTGTATAGGATTATGTCAACGTTAGGTTGTGGCAAACACAAAGTACTCTGAGTTCTTGTTGCAATACCAAATAGATTTTCATTGTTATGAGATCAATTAAGGCTGCAGTTCTGTACCTGCTTACCTGTGAGCAGGCTTCATTGAGGTCAATGGGACTTCTGAGTAGAAAGGTAAAGGATGGCATTTCAACAGCGCCATCTTATACCTGTCTACTCAGAAGCAAGACCCATTGAGGTCAATGAACCTTGCTCCTGGGTAACCGCATAGGATTGCAGCCAAATTGTATCATTCCCTTACAACTGTGTAGTCTGGCAGATTGGTAAGAATAGAGTAAAAATTAAGTATTGAAACTGATAAACTGCAACTCAGAATGGGAATAGCAGTCTATTCCAGGGGTCCCCAACCCCCGGGCCATGGACCGGTACCAGTCCGTGGCCTGTTAGGAACCAGGCCGCGCAGGTGAGCTGCTTTCACCCTCCCACCCCAGCGTACCTGGGCACGGGGCGCCATCTCGCCTGCCCAGCCGAAGCAAAACCAGGACGCTGGGGTGGGGTTGGGTGGCTTCGGAATGGTGCGCCTGGCCAGAAGCCGCTCTGGGAGAGCGACTTCTGGGCACGCCGTTCCGAAGCCGCCCACCCAGCCGAAGCGAAACCAGGATGCTGGAGTGGGGGAGGAGGGGGACCGCTGGTCTAACCATCCTCTCAAACCCACCCACCCCACCTCAGTCCGTGGAAAAATTGTCTTCCACAAAACCAGTGCCTGGTGCCAAAAAGGTTGGGGACCGCTGGTCTATTCATTATTGGTTAGGTATTAGGCTCATAGGGCCCATTTTTCTGCACTCCCAACCCAACTGCTACATAATAGTAACATGGTGATCGCTCTTCATTTTGATAGCCATGAAGGGAAGCCATACTAACGAAAGCTCAGGTTTAAGGTTCTGCTTCTTTCCTTTGGATTCTGTATCTTCACACTGTTTTATTAACTTGGTTACACATCCAAGGAAGGAAGATTGCAATAATAAGTGCCCATTCCCCACCTTCATTTTTAAGTTGTAATCTAAACACAGAGAGCTCTGGGTGTGTGCTGCATCTTTTGGCAAAAGAAAGGGTTCACATTTCTGTAGGTTTATGCATAAACAACTATGGCTTTTTCCTTTTCTCTCCCACCACCTCCCAAACCTTTTAATAATTATAGTTTTGCCTTTTAGGGCTGCCTTGTAAACCAGATGATTCCCCCCCCCCAATTAACCAAATGCATACAATGGGCCACATTTGCCAGGAGCCATCACAGCCTGTAGTAAATGTTGATCATTTTTACTGACCCTTGGTTCTTGCAGCTGCAGTCCTCAAAGCCCCTTCTGTTACTGTCTTTGTCTCTTTCCATGTCTCCCAGAAGTGCCTTGAATCCTAGGACCTACTCTTCATATATCCAACCTCTAACACAGAGAGGCTCAGTTAACTCCCTCGCCTAGTTAAAACATTGTCTCCACATCTTCCTAATTACTGTGCTCTGTGCAGTATCCAACGAAGTCATTCTGCAAACTCAGATAGCGTTAGCACACCTCCACAGAATCTTTCTGTTGCACATTATGAGCTGTATCCAATGCAAACTGCCTGCAAGTGGCCAGCTCTGCCGATTCCTTCTGCAAGCAGTGCCCACTGCCCAAGGGAGCTCCACATTCCCGAAATGAGTGTTTCCACTCGTTTCGGGGCTTGCTCCCGTAAGTACTAAATCGCCGTTCCACAAGCAGCGAACACCGCTTGTGCAACAGAATCGGTGGGGCTGGCTGTTCACAGAATGGAAACGGCAGTGGGCCCCGCTCATAGATGGGCATCAACTGGTGTGCAAGCATAATGCAAAACCCGTTGCATAACCGCTTGCGCAAACATAGCTTTAGTTAATTCCTCCTCTGGCGCACAGTTTCTGCTAGCGGAATGACACAGTTGGATACTGCCCTATATGTCCCTAAACTTTACAAACTTCCTTGAAGAAGTGATCAGCTACTTTCTCCCTAGCACTCATGACAAAGTGGGTCCCTCCCACTGTTCCAATATTTCTGGCCATTCTTTTACAGTCTAGGCTGCAAGAGCGAATGTGCTTTCTGAGGCTCTGTCACTGTATGATTTAGTGAGGCTCTTGGCTGAAGTCAGGGTTTTCAGAATCTCACCAAACAGAGGCCAGAATCTTGCTTGTTTTTAAATTGAGTCATTGCCCAAGGAAAGATTTCTATTGGATACGGCAAGTGAGCTGCGTGTTCCTGCTTTTTAGGGGTCAAAATGCCCTCAGTGAGTATGCTGCTGCTTTAGAACATATAAATTTCATCCTTTTGTTTGAATAGCATGAGAATTTTGACTTGTGTACTGCCATGCATTACTACAAACATGACTGGTTTCTTTCTTTTCTTTTTACACTTCGTTGAATGATGAAATATTAGTTGATGTGACAGGACAAAATAAATCTGAAACACTGTCTTCCTACGTTATTTTTTTAGGGTTCTCTTAATTGTCCTCCCCAGCTACCCACCCCACTCCATTTGTAAATAGAAATATTCTAAAGGGAGGATAAGGTAGATCTTTATTTGTAACTGACTAGCTGGGTTAGTAATCTCTGAAGGATGCATGCAAGAATCCTGGCCATTTTTTTTTTATTTTTTTGTATCCTTACCAGCTTAAACTTGTTTTAGTGTCTCTTTTTTTATGGGTCAACGGTTCTATGCATTTACAGCTACAGTATGAAACAATGTTCTTTGATATGGATCATTTCTTCTACTTCTGTATTTATTTATTTATTACTACAACAGCAGACTCTTTTCCCTGTGCCTCCCTTCTCCTCCTTCCTGAGTAGTAATGCAAGATAAAATTGTATGTAGTTACGCACTTTGTATTAATGTAGTGGAAATCTATGAAACCTGTTTTTATACTTTTTTTATATTGTTCATACACTTGTAATCCAAGCTTCTTCTTTTTTTACTAGAGTAATGAATAAATTTTTTTAGACTTATTTAGAAAAATACTCTTCGTTTTTGTTTTGTTTCTTGAGCTGACCTTTGTATGGATGGCAATTGCAGAAGAGTGATGTTTGGACAGATGGGGCTGGTTCGCTTGAGTGCAGCGAGATAAGCCACGGTGGTTTATTTCCCCCGCTGCATATGCTAGCCATCTGAACCCGGTCGGTGTGGCTTCTTTGGCAGGGGCGTGGCAACCCCAGATAACCCAAGAACAGCCCATGGGTTAATCACAATGTGATCATGTGAACCGGGTCAGTTCTGATCCAAGAATGTACTGTATTCTCTTTCGGATGAATCATTAGGTAAGGAAGAACTTATAATTTACACTCCAATCCTTCGCACACTTACCTGGGAGTAAGCCCCATTGAACCCAGCGGCGCTTATGTCTGAGTAGACATGGCTAAGATTGCAGTGTTACTTAAGAAAAACCCTAGGTCTGATGGGTGAACCTTTTTGGTATGACAGAGGTGGTTTTGGGAGATTGCAAAATGTTCTCTGAAAGATGCATCTCTCAAACCATGTTTTCTTTCATACACAGTTTCATGCCTGTTCACTGCCATTTTTGGCATATTTTTAAAGGTTTTTTTTGCTGCTTATGTGATGCACCCAAACAGAGATCACGTAGCCAATGCAATGGCATCACAGTATATCGCCAATCATATTTGGCTGTGAGAAGCCAAATGCAGGTGAGAGCAATATGGGATAACAGTTTTGGCCAATTTTCCATGCCTGCCTTTGTCAAATTATTGCAGAATTGAAGGAGGGGCATTTCACAGGGGGCAAACCTTTTTCTTTCTTTTTTTAGAAACATGCCCCCATTTTCAGCTCAATCCTAAAATAGCTTGATATGCTGCATCCCACCCCTTAGTTTTGCTTGTACAATGTCACACATAAACCCTGTTATTTGGGGATTAATTGATTACAAGAAGATGTAGTGATAACACAGCTCCCTGCTACAAACCAAGAGAACCGGACTAGAAAAAGGATGGAATAGCACAAGGGAAATATGGAGGGCATAATTTAGTGCAGGGGTACACAATCCTATGCTCTTACTATTTGTCATGTTGGCTGGGGATGATGGGAGTTGTAGTCCAAAACATCTGGAGCACACTGGATTGCTTAACCCAGATCTAGTGGGATTCAGAACCAGCAGGACATGTTTGCCCCAAATTTTTATTAGTAAAACGGGGCGGGGGGTTAGTAGTTGGTGCATAAGCAACTTCGTGTTCTTTTCGGCGTCTCCTGAAAATGTTATTATTCCAAGAAGACTTTGCTTAATGACCAGCCACGCTTCACTGTACATTTTACTTTTTAAAAAATCTATTTTAAAGTGTTTTATTCTTTTTATTTTATCTTGTACACCGCTCCAAAATTTTGAATGGGGAGCAGTACATAAATATTGTAAATAAATAAGATAAGAAAAGCTTTACCATATCAGACCAAGGATCCATCTGGTCCCAACTAGCATCCCAGTCAGCCTATATGCTGCTGCAATGCTATTTATCCTCTGCATCTGGTATTCAGAGATACAAATGGGACTTTGCAACAAAAAAATTCCAGGGTAGAGTGATCCAGCTCAGTGTGACTGGCTGCCATTCCGAGATAGTCCAATGCATTACCTCCTCTTTCCCCCGGTTTCTCATTACATCCCTCAACAGGCGCTCTGTGGCCTTTGAACACCTTCAGTCCTGCTTAAGCTGTTTTGGAATCCCTTTTTGGAAAGGGATTTTTTTCTTAAACATTTTAGTACTCCTTAGGGTTTCCCAAAGCCTGCTAATATCTCCCTCTTGTTCATGGATGGTGCCATTTTGTCTACATATAGATCTGCTCTTGGGAGAATGGCTTCCTTTTGGTTTATAGGATATACTGAGAAGTTTCCATTTAGGTATTTGACTGTTTTAGCCCAATTAGGAATGAATAAGTAGTTCAACTATGAGAAAGATATGAGCTAGAAGGTCACACCTACTTCACTGCATGTCATATAATTTAATACATATATATGAGCTGCTTAGGTTAAATCTTAGAATATTTGTATTTTGAAATTATTACTGTCCAATAAGAAAATGTAACTGGTCCCTTCAACATTTTACATGTATCTGGCTTGAAATGATTTAGCATTCAAATACTATTTATTACGTGTTTATGCCATTCTTAAATTTATTGTGGAATTGGCATGGCTCATCCACTCTCATTTTATGTGGGATCCTCACAACACTGTCCTCTTGTGTTTTCCCAGTGTTACTTGCATCTTTTCTTCTTATTGGAGAACGTTTTACCTTTTTTTGATAAGGGTGGAAGAGGAACACAGTGACCGGGTTCAGCCAACATGCTGTGGCTTATGATGGGTTACTTAATCCACAACAAGCCACCGTGCCAGGTTGCATGTACAACCCCCTCTCAAGGGTTCTGTCGTGTGAACCTGGTGAGCGTGGGTTATGTGAGGGTTGTTTACCACTGTGCCAGGTTGCATGTGCAACCCCCTCTCAAGGGTTCTGGTGTGCGAACCTGGTGAGCGTGGGTTATGTGAGGGTTGTTTACCTATAGCATAACCCATGCTCACTGGGTTTGCATGACATGACAATCCCTGAGCAGGGGTTGCATGTTCAAAATGGTGCCAGCACATTCTGCAGCATCACCATGGGTTAAATAACCTTCAGTGGACTACCATGCTGTGCAAACAGCCAAATTATGTAGATGCCCATAATGCTATTCTTTTGCCTTTCTTAAGAGCTGCGGTTTTGACATGATCAGTAACTTAGCAGGTATGTGAACCTATCATGGCTCAGCACACATTCTTTATGACTTTTGCTGTGTCTGCCATGTTTTATCACTTGTTTGTTTTTCTGAGAAAACAATCTTAAGTAGCACAGTTTATTTATTTATTAATTACATTTCTATACCGCCCAATAGCCGGAGCTCTCTGGGCGGTTCACAAAAATTAAAAACATTCAAAGTATAAAACAACAGTATAAAACCATAATATAAAATACAATATAAAAGCTCAACCAGATAAAAACAGCAGCAATGCTATTTTTTAAAATTAAAACAATAGTGAAATGTCACTTAAATGAATGAGCTATACCTCTATAATGCAATATATTCATTTTTTTAATGATGGGTGGGGGGAACCATTTCAGTCACCACCAGTGTGGTGTAGTGGCTAAAGTGTTGGACTGGGAGTTGGGAGATCCGGGTTCTAGTCCCCACTCGGCCATGGAAACCCACTGGGTGACTTTGGGCCAGTCACAGCCTCCCAGCCCAACCCACCTCATAGGGTTGTTGTGAGGATAAAATGGAGAAGAGGAGGATTATGTATGCCGCCTTGGGTTCCTTGGAAGAAAAAAGGTGGGATATAAATGCAATAATACATACATACCATTTTAGCAAGGTGGTTAATGGTGTTGACCTGGGAAAGGTAATTGTTTCCATTGGTGTTTTTTTTTTTAAATAGCATTATGGGGGTATAACGCTATACCCCTATAATGACATTTTAAAAATCCTTTCTGGTCACTGCCATTATCGACCTTGCTAAAATGGTAGTGATTGTAAGATTTATATTGCCCTATGTCAAAACTACACATCTTTAAAAAGGAGAGAATGCACTGGTATGAACGTTATATTTTAAAATAACATGAGCAACGTCTCTCACTTTCTTTATACTGTTTGTGGGGGCAGGGAGCCTTTAATATGGTCTCTTGGTATCTGAGCAGGATTGCTGAGGACCACAAGATGGAGTTGTTTGCATAAGAAATCTCCAAAGTCTTCCATTCATTTTAAATATTCACTTTCACAGCACAATGCAGTGCATTCAGAAGTAACTCCCACTGAATTCAATCCTAGGTAAGTGTTATAAGATTGCTGCCTTTACACTTAACAAAAGTTAATTCAGAGCCAACAACAATGCTCTCTTAGAAATTCTGCAAAACAAGACACAACAAGGAGGAGGAGGAGGATTCTGCCTCACTGGATTTTAGCATTAACAGTGTGAGTTCGGAAATTAGTAGGGCTACCAATCAGGTTGCAATGGGCACCTTAAAATATCAACTATTGCATTTTAATATGGATTTGACCTCTTTCCATGAACAAAACCCAAGAAAAACATGAATACAGGACAATTATTCATCTCTGTAGGGATGATGGAGCTCTGTTGAAATTCTCCCATCATGAAGCTGTTATAATCACAGAATCTGTTGTGGGTTGGGGAGACAGCCATTCAAATGTCCCAAAACTCTTTATTCTCCAGAGCAAGGGCCTCGCCTCATGTGATGACCATTTCCATGGCTATCCTTCCTGGTTCCTGAGTGAGTAAGGCCATAGCTAGACCTAAGGTTTATCTCTGGATCGTCCAGGGGTCAAACCTGTTCATCTAGGTGACACACAAGGGATCCAGTGCTCAGGCAGGGGCGAACCCTGGATGATCCCAGGATAAACCTTAGGTCTAGCAGTGGCCAAAGAAGGAAAGGGAGGAGGGGAGAGGGTATCCAAAACAGGGGAAAGGTAACACAAACTTGAATAGACTCTCTCTTACGATGATCAGAAATGGGCCAGACTTTTACATCAGTTTGGAACTGAGCCCAGAGGTGGAACTTTTCCATCCTGCTCAAAGTTTCTCAGAGGAAAGTGTAAAATCCCTACAAAGTATGTGTGTTATACCACTTAGGTAAATGCATTTCATATCAGCACCTTCTCAAAACCAAGTCTGTTGTAGTTTCTCCAGCTATTGTGCCACCTGAGAATACTTGCAGCCTCTTATCAAGCACGATGTTTTCCTTATCCCTCTGTATGTCAAGGTCTCACGCTGGCTAAGCAATTCACCTCAGCAAAAGCTTACACAGAGCGGGACTTTTCCATTGCTACCATCCATTTGCTGAATTTAGTGGTACCTTGGGCCTAACAAAACTGGATTAAAAGGTGCCTTCCAATCTTTCCACTGAACTACCCCACCCACCAAATGCTTCTGCTGGCTTCTTTTCTTGTTTGAGGTTCTGCTTTAATACATGTGTGAGGTGAAGGCAGAAATCCAATAATGTGCCAAGGAGATGCACTGATGAGCGACAACAAAAAGGCGCAAAACCTGTGTGTGCTCCCAGAGTAGGTATTTATTCTAGAATAGCTAAATTATTTTCATTCACTTTTTAGGGGACATTCTAAAGCACTACAATAAAAAGGCATTTTAGTACAAATTAAATACTAATTTTAAAAAAATACATTGCCTTTCTAGCCTTTCAGGTTGGTGCCATTTTAGCTGCTGTTTTTCTTTCTCTCCCGTGACCTCATCAATCAATCAATCTAGAGCATGTTAAATAAATTATTGAGGTAATTTTAAATTATAAAAGTGCTTTAGTTCAACACAGATATGTCCACTAGTGTAAGTAGAGAGAGCTTCGGCTATTGGGCAGTATAGAAATGAAATAAAGAAATAAATAAGTAGAGTGTGGTATCTGTACTTATGTGACAGATATCACAGTCCTATTACCCTGTTCTATACAAATTAAGGGTCGAAATGGACGTTACTTTAAATGTGTGTCTAGCACAAGGATGGGCAACTTGTGGCCCTCCAGATATTTTAGCCTACAATTCCCATGATCCTTTGCTATTGGGTGTGTTGGCTAGGGCTGATGGGAGGAAGTCCACAACATTTGGAACATCCCTGGTCTAGCAGCTGTGCCTCTCCCCCCATTCCCACCCATTTTACTCTAGACCAGGTACAAGTCATAGAATCATAGAATCATAGAATAGCAGAGTTGGAAGGGGCCTACAAGGCCATCGAGTCCAACCCCCTGCTCAAGTCCTCTTATCTGGATTGGGACTGTAGCTTGGGGGAGGCTTTTAAGATCTGGATTAGGTCCCTTTTGTCTACTCTAGAGTAAACATGGGGAAAAACCACAGATGCTAGATACACATTTAAACTAATATCTATTTTGGCCCCAACACACACACTGCTGCCATTTATTCAGCAAGCCACTTTGCAAAGTCTAAGCTACAGGAAGGGCTGGAGCATTTCCCATTCCCAGAAGTGTTTGAGAGATGTGTCTGTGGTTACTAGGAAACCTCCAAATGATAGCTTCCTCCTCCCCCAGAATTCCTTGCAGTGGCAGAAGTATACAAGTGTCATGCGGGCAGCCCATTTTAACACCCAGCTTTGATCCCTGCTAGTTTTGGGAACTCACAGGCTTCCCTGAGATATTCGTGCTATCAGCTGTTCTTTATTTTAAATACTTGTTCAGAACAGAGTGTTACTGCTCCATTGAGGTTCATAGAATGAAAACCTAGCAACCCAAGAGCAGTTGTAAACCTCTCCTTATGTAATATTTTAAAAGACATTAGTACAAGTAAGGGAAGAAAATACAGAGGCAAAGAACAATCCCACACTGCCATCTTATGCACAAATGGTTTATTTAGGGAATAAAAATATTGACATCATAGTGTTATCCTTACTACATAATGGACAATTTGCTCATAAGAAATTCAACAGAAAGCTTCATTCTCCCGCAGACACTGAATAGTTGGTGTGGTAAATTTGCCTTTCTACATTTTAGCCAATGAGAAATAAAACATTCCTATCTTTCTCTCTCTCTCTTGGCTTCTTCCCACACAACAAAACAAGCCTGAAACATTGAATAGCCATTGTGTTAAAGACCATAGATCACAACTGAATGACCCATATATTTAAATAAGAAAATGCCACTCTGCGGAGCGTTTTTGAAATATAAAAACTGGATTAGTAGGTGTGCACTAGTTACCTAATTTTTTTAATGCTGGTCTTGCACAAGGGCAATTGCACAGAAAATCGATAGACAAGCTGACGTTCAGAGCCCTGCTCCCAAATGGAAGCCTTGGCAGGAAAGGGAATGGGACCATTCACCCATCACAACAGCTTAATTTACACACAGCGGCTGTCTCATTGTGCCAGGCGAAGGCACAATGCCATGTCACACGCACTCAGGCACCAGGGGTGAGGGTTAAACAGCCCTCCAATAACCCCCAAACAAGTGGGTGGATTAAGCCACGGTGGGCTGTTGTGATGTGTGAATCAGGTCATTGACTTTATATTACCGTTTGGTTCAGCTCTCACAGGACCAAGTGCTATGTCTCTTTAAGGATTTGGATTAGATCCTAAATAGACACAGAAATCTCACTGCTCTGTACACATTTGCTTTAGATTTTTGTTTTTTGCAGTTCAGCTGCTTATTTTTTGTTTATTTCTTTATTTTTCCACCTCTTGAAAAGTGACCATAAGGAGGTTTATCTGACCCAAGGAAAACAGTCAATATGGGTTCACACAACACGCTAACCCACCATGGGCATTTGTGTTGTCTGAACATAGCAAGTTTTCTGCAGAGTGGGTTACCGTGTTGTCTGAATGCAGTGCATTTTCCATAGCATGGCTTGTTAACTATGCAGTATGGTTTATTTTTCTTGAACAAGCCACATTGAAAACCCATGGCTTGTTGTTGGGTTGTTCGGGGTGGTTAACAAGCCACACTCCATGGTTAACAAGCAACTCTGCAGAAAACATGCTGCATTCAGACAACTCACCCCCCAGAAAATGTGATGCATTCAGACAACATGAACCCATGATTCAACAACAACCCATACTGGGTTGGAAGTATCATAAATAACTTCAACTAAAAACTACACAAGATAAAACAGTAAAAGCAAGATAAAAAGGAAACAAGTAAAAAAAATCTAAATACTACTAAAGTCCCATGGGAGTAGGCTGAACTTTGCCTGGCATCTGAAAGATAGTGATGAAGGTGCTAGGCAAACGTGCTAAGGGAGAGAGTTCCAGAGTTGGAGTGACACCTACAGAAAAAGTCCTTTTTCTGGTGGCCCCGTAACTTCCAGAAGCAGAAGTGGTTTGGCTGAATAGGAAGGGATTCCATTAATTCCTAAAAGTGTAGAGACTTGCAAAGCACCAGGTGTCAAACATCTTGCACAATGTAAATGGTAAGTATTTAATAGCAACAATAGTCATGGTAGCCATAGTGGAGTGGAGACAAATAACTTCCCTCTACCCTTTCTGCTTGTTCTTTAATAGGTCTATGACCCTCATCAGCTCTGACTCTGCTGCGCTTCTCCTGTCATCTCTTGGAGGATCTGTACACTGATGGATGGATAATGTTAGCTAGAAGGAATACTTTTGCTGAGCTAATTCTCTCACCTGAAATATCTTCACATATAAAGAAATGCCAATTGATAAGTGAGCGTTTGGCCTATGTGGAGGGGCTGGCACAAACGTGAATGGCAGCAGGAACTTTTTTTTATAAGGCAAAGGCAAAGAAGATTAACACGGGGACACTCACAGTTGCATTTTCTAATTCCTTTTCGAGAGCTCCATAATGATAGTAGAGCTGTTCTTTATGCTCCCAACAATGCAGTCCTCTGTCACTTTTGTTCTGAGTAAGTGGCAGCTGAACAGTTTTGCAAATACAGCAGCATTCCATTTTGGCAGGCCTCCATTATACAGCAAAATAGGAAATGGTCACAAAAGCACCTACAAACATACTGTGTGCAGGACAACTTTCTTACTATTCGGCTTATGTATGTCAGATACTCACTGCGGCTGCCAACTCTGTTCTCTGACATCTCATTCATAAACCAACACGTAGTATTCATTTGTAACTGAGTTTGGATTTCATAGGTTAAACTGGAAATAGAATTCTTTGATCAACTGATGAGCATTACCTGACCCCTAAGCTGGGTTGAACTAAATTTCACTTAACTTATGAATTTAGTTTTGCTAATCCAATAATGAGAGAGGAATCCATTAAAGAGTCTTCCCAACTAGCCAAGTGCAGCACAGATAAATTATCTAAAAGAATAACTGAGGATAGATAGTAATAACACAGAAATTGTGCACACATATAAAATGTTAAACATAATATAGAGAGATCCATAATAAGCACACCCTGGAAACAAAATTACTTCAAACAAGGAATAGTTCTAGATCACTGAAATGTAAAGGCGGCCATCATTCTAAAATTTAATAGAAATCTGTTTATGGCTCTATAACAGATATATGACTGAATTGTTGGTGTGGTAAATTTGCCTTTCTACATTTTAGACAATGAGAAATAAAACATTCCTCTCTCTCTCTCTCTCTTGGCTTATACCCACACAACGAAACAAGCCTGAAACACTGAATAGCCATTATCATGTGTAGACTACGCCTTGAGTTGGAGTCAGATTTAAGCAGAGGAGCTGCAACGGTATTGGATACTGCCCATACACAGGACTGCACTATTAGTTCCTTAACCAACAATTCCATATTTAAACATAGTTCTTGTCCTTTCCTACTAGAATTCGCATCAAGCAGTGCTCCCAGCCCTGGGGAGTACTGCACCTAAGAACACTACAATGAAGCAATGAGCCGGTTCAATTGCAGTTGTTACTTTTATCAATTGCTTGAGTTTTATTTATTTAATTATTTCCCCCCTCAGCTGGAGAATATGATTAACAGCTTGGATGAGAGGCCATAAAGAATATAAAACTACAGTTTTATACATAGCATTTATATCCATCCATCCATCTATACACAGCCCCAGAAGGAACACAAGTTGCCCATCCTTGATCTCGTCTGACAAAGCAATTTGGAAATCTAGAAGGATTGGTCACAATTGTGTGCATTGTTGTTTGGTCTCAATAAAAGTATTGTTTGATCATGCTTTTTGTACCTTTTCTTGTGGACCAACATATGTCACTCTGCTTCAGTATATTTGCAGTTTTCACTATGGGCTTAAAAATAATAGTAATATACATAGTTCAAAAAGTACATGTGCCTCTTACAATTTTTTTAAAATATTATCTTGAACACCTTACCACATAAAATGTTTGATTCTGACAATTAGGAAGCGGGAAAAGAAAGCTGAAGGGTAAAATTCACAGAAAAGTACACCTTCCTAAAACTGCAATCCTAAGCATACTTACCAAGAAGTAAATCCCATTTAACCTAGTGGGCTTAGGTCATAGGCTCTATAATTGCCAGCTTTTCATTCCAATCTGGTAACTGTGCCTTTGAGAGTAACTTGGTGTGTTGACATCAGCAGTTGGTAATATTTATCACCATGCTTTCCCAGCTGATTCTGATCATGAAATGACCAAGACCAAGCTTCACACAACTCCGAAGTCTATGGGATTTTACACACACAGTTTAAAAAATAAGGTCAATTTATTTTAATGGGACTTCGTACACCTAAAATTCTATACTTTTTGTGCTCAGTGTCTCAAGTTCAGATAGACTTAAGTGTAAATGCCAGGAGAAAAAAACAGGTTACTACATCATTCTAAGGACTGTCGTTTTTTCTCACCAAGCACCCGACATTCATGGCACGCTTCTGCATTTGAAACAGTAAATCCAATGCAATGAAATCCTGCCTCCCCGTTCTTTTTTTTTTTTTTGTCTGAACAGGGCTGTCTTTTACTATGTACTTTTTCATCCATTCTGGTTCCAGGTTTTTGAGTGCCCTCACACAACCTGCTAATCCATACTCAGTGGTTGAATGTGGGTTGTTGTGGAACCATGGGTTAGAGTGTTGTCTGAACCCAGGACATTTTCCACAGGGTAGCTTGTTAACCATGCAACATGGCTTATATTTCTCGAACAAGCCATCTTGAGAACCCATGGTTTGTTGTTGGGTTGTTCAGGGTGGTCAACAAGCCACACTGGGAAAAATGGCCTGGGTTCAGAAAACACACTAGCTCATGGTTCAACAAACAACCCACACTCGACTACTGAGTGTGGGTTAGTGTGTTATGCAAACTTGGTCAATGAGTCTTTCAGTGAGTTGACCTTCTCATTGTCACTTCCTCTTCCTCTTCATCCTCTTCCTCATCACTGATAGGCAGAGAGCCAGGGAGCAAGTAGGTAGCAGCATCTACTGCTCTTCCTTCTCACCATCACTATTGTCTGGGCCAGAGCAGGAGGCAGGTTGCAAGGATGAAGAAGAGAAGCAACTCCGGGGTGGGGGGGCTCATGCTGCATGTGGGCCCTTGGCAGACGCCTAACCATGCCTACCCTTGACAACAGCCCTGGTTTTCATGGTTGCTTCTGTATTTAGCCACAGAGATTTGTATCCAATGTTAGTCCTGCTTAGAGTAAACCCACTGAAATGAACAGGACTTAAGTTAGGTACAAACCTGAATTTGTAAACCATTTCCCCCCTGAATATTCAAATTACGGTTATAAATATTCAGAGGTCAAACTGTTCCTCAAAGCAATTAGTCATATTACCAGTCACAGGAGTGACTGCTCATAAAGATTAGCAATTTGGCTAGGGATTATAGGGATGGTGTACATGGAAGCTAGCACTCATTTCTCTATTAAGAGTCCAAAGATCAGTTATAACTTTATTCGTGACTGATGTAGAAAACGAATGTACAATAATTGTAGTCTGATCAATGACATCTGTATCTCATTCAAGCCCACATATCTCTTATCCAAATGGCAGGCTAGCTGCTCTTCTTCTGAGGAAGATTTAATTTGTTTTGCCCATCTGCGTTAAAAAAAAGTTAATTGTTGTGGACCTCTAAGGATATTAATTCCACACGAGTGCTCAAATTACTGGGGAACCAAAGAGAACAGTTACCTTTTGTGATGCCCTCCTGTTTAGCTACTTTTTAAAAAAGGCTACTGTGAACGTGGGGAGCAGATTTGGCTAAAACAGGGACATCAGGCGTGTGGTGTTTGCCTTTGAATTTCATTAAGTCAACCCCCCCCCACACACACATAATTTGAACACTATTCCAAACTCATAATGATTTATGGCAGTGGTAAATCTGGATGTTTTACAATTCAGATACATTGCCTAGTCTAGGGTTGTCAACTACAACAAGAGACCGGCCTAGTCTTATGTCCGTAACAAGAGTCTAATCAGCAGGTCACTTGTTTTGCAACATGGAGGTAACATTCCAACTAGCTAATTCCTGGAAATCAAACTACTGGCAGCAGGAGCTTGTTTGTAAACTGGGAACATCTACTGATATGTCTCAGTACTCTTTAAAAGCTGGAGCTGCCTCTTAAAATATTCAGAAATTGCAGCTGGGTCATAACAATGCAGCCACCCATCTTTGATGGGTACTGCAAACACATAGCACCTGCTGTAATTGCAAGGGCTGACATATAGTTTCCAGGCATAATTGATGATGCTAATTTTGACTTTAAAAGCCTCATTGGATGCTTTCAGAGAGTAAGCAGATTCATACAGGAGAAGGCAGTCTTTTTGGGGTTCTTGGTCCTGCACTGTTCAGCACCCCACCACAAAAGATGACTAAAAGGGGACATAAGAGGTTTATGAAATTATGCTCGGTGTGGAAAAAGTGGAAACTCTTAATACTAGAACTCAGTCATCCAATGAAGTTGATTGGCAGTAGATTCAGGAACAACATAAGAAAATACTGCTTCAGACAACACAATAATTTACGGAATTCAGAGTCACAAGATGTATGAATGGCCACTAGCTTAAATGCCTTTAAAGTGGGATCAGACAAATTCAAGAACAGATTTTTAACTGCTATTGGTTGGTTTTATTTATTTTTTCAGCTTATTTTAATATATTGGTATGCTTACTATTCTATTATAAGTTGCCCTGATATTGGATGTGGATAATAAATTATGGATAAATGGATCTATCAATGGCTACTAGGCATGACGGCTATGTGGAACCTCCAGATTCAGACACAGTATACCTCTAAAACCATTTTCTGGGGAGCAATAGCAGGAGAAGGCTATCAATTTCATGCCCTATTTGTAGGCTTCCTGGAAACATCTGGCTGGCTACTACGGGAAAGAGGATGCTGGATTTCTTGGCTCCTCTTATGGATTTCTGTATAATCTAATCTTCCTGAAGATAGCAGCTGCATGTAGTGCAGGGGGTAAAGATTTGACACCCATAGCGTCAAATGAGGAACCAGGCTTTACAGAAGCCAAAATAGCTGCTGTTCTGAATTAACCTCAGTTCTTTGACCAAAAGGGGAAAAGACAATCATGATTGTAATTCCTTTGAACATTTGCCTTGGAGTGTAATGCAGTTAGAAAGAGACACAGGAGCTTTGAATGATGATTGTAAATAACATAGGCTTCCCTCCCCGGGAATTACATCTCATTCAAGAGTCTGGTATCTTTCTGTCAAATTATAAGTGTTAAGAGGAGAGTTTGCAACCCTTAGTAAATGTTCTACAGGCTGATGGCCCCTGTGGATACAGGCATCTAAAACCTGAGATTATTCCTCTAACACAGGGGTGGACAGAAAGTAGATCTTCAGATGTTTTGGATGTCAACTCCAAGCATTCCTGACCATTGTCCATGCTGGCATGGGCTTCTGAGAGTTGGAAGTCCAAAACATCTGGAGATCTACCTTCTGCCTACCCTGGAAAAGGACAAATGAAGGGTTGTTGTTTATTCGTTCAGTCGTTTCCGACTCTTCGTGACTTCATGGACCAGCCCACGCCAGAGCTTTCTGTCGGCTGTCGCCACCCCCAGCTCCCCCAAGGTCAAGTCTGTCACCTCCAGAATATCATCCATCCATCTTGCCCTTGGTCGGCCCCTCTTCCTTTTGCCTTCCACTTTCCCTAGCATCAGCCTCTTCTACAGGGTATCCTGTCTTCTCATCATGTGGCCAAAGTACTTCAGTTTTGCCTTTAATACCATTCCCTCAAGTGAGCAGTCTGGCTTTATTTCCTGGAGTATGGACTGGTTTGATCTTCTTGCAGTCCAAGGCACTCTCAGAATTTTCCTCCAACACCACAGTTCAAAAGCATCTATCTTCCTTCGCTCAGCTTTCCTTATGGTCCAGCTCTCGCAGCCATAGGTTACTACGGGGAATACCATTGCTTTAACTATGCGGACCTTTGTTGTCAATGTGGTGTCTCTGCTCTTAACTATTTTATCAAGATTTGTCATTGCTCTCCTCCCAAGAAGTAAACGTCTTCTGATTTCCTGGCTGCAGTCAGCATCTGCAGTAATCTTTGCGCCCAGAAATACAAAGTCTGTCACTGCCTCCACGTTTTCTCCCTCTATTTGCCAAATGAAGGGTACAATTAAACATTATTTGAAAACACCTCATACAAATGGAAATGTTATATCATCCTCTCCACATATGCAGCACACTGATACAATCAACCAACCCCAACCCCCACAAAGGGAATGGGTGAGCGAAAAGATAGTGTGTGAGAAGGGCATTGAACAAAAGGTCCATACAGCATATGCTGGGCCATCATACAAAACTGGCTTATCTAGCACTTCTGGCTTCACAGAGTATGCTTACTAGCTTGTGCCACTGCAAGTGCTGCAGCAATAGCACTCTATAGATGCCCATAAGATCAGCCTTTGCACTGTGCATTAAGAGCCATTTAGAGCAATGGTCACATTGATTCTCATTTGAAGGGGACATGTTGCCAAGGATGTCCTGGCATTATTATGCAGCTCTTCAAATGCAGACAGTTTTCCACTATAGTGGTAAACAAATAGAATCATAGAATAGTAGAGTTGGAAGGGGCCTACAAGGCCATCGAGTCCAACCCCCTGCTCAATGCAGGAATCCACCCTACAGCATACTTGACAGATGGTTGTCCACCTGCCTCTTGAAGGCCTCTAGTGTGGGAGAGCCCACAACCTCCCTAGGTAACTGATTCCATTGTCGTAGTACTCTAACAGTCAGGAAGTTTTTCCTGATGTCCAGCCGGAATCTGACTTCCTGTAACTTGAGCCCGTTATTCCGTGTCCTGCACTCTGGGAGGATTGAGAAGAGATCCTGGCCCTCCTCTGTGTGACAACCTTTTCAATATTTGAAGAGTGCTATCATGTCTCCCCTCAATCTTCTTTTCTCCAGGCTAAACATGCCCAGTTGTCTCAGTCTCTCTTCATAGGGCTTTGTTTCCAGACCACAAGAGAGGCCACAACCTTGAGTAGTAGTTTCCAAATGCCTTGAGGGGACACTTTCCATGTCAACTTGTCCAACAAGAGAAACTCCTGTGCATTGCAATGGATTCTAAGGATCAGTCACTTAGGATGCAATCCTATACAAGTTTAGACAAAAAAACCTCTTATAACTCCCAGCATGCCACAACTGGCATAGGCTTGTTACAAAGCGACAAGTTTACTTGAACTTTTCATTTGGCTGGATATGAAGCAAAAAACAAAACAAAAAGGAGAGGATAAATTAATTTTATTATGTTTAACTTTGATACCCTGCCTTTCTATAAAATATTCAAGGTGGCTTACAATCAAAAACTAGTTTACATATAATAATAAAAAGATATTTTAAAACCCAACAGCAATCTTAAATTAAAAAAACTAAAAAAAGCAATAGTGGCATTTAAACAATCCTACATTTACTTACTGAGGAGGATGCCACACTGAACTCAAACAGACTTTCTTCTGAGTAGACTTTATTTATTTATTTCATTTCTATACCGTCCAATAGTCAAAGCTCTCTGGACGGTTCACAATTATAGGTAGCACCGTTAAAGATGGTAACTTACAAAAGCTTGCTGAACTAAAAAAACATAAAACCAACATCAATCCTCCATAAAAATGGAGTGTGTGCTTGATGAACAAGTTTGCTTGGGCTCATCTTCACCAAGCAGGATATTCCACTATGAAAGTGGTATATAAAAGACAGGAGCCACACTACTGCTTTATAGTGGTATTGAAGTGTTGGGACCCATGACACAAGCCATATACCACTTTCATAGTGTTATATCCTGCTTGGTGTAGATGTGTCATGGGCTCCAATGCGCTTCAGTACCACTATGAACCAGTAGTATAGAGCCTGCAGTGCACTTCAATACCACTATAAAGCAGTAGTGTGGCACCTGCCTTTATATACCACTTTCATAGTGGAATATCCTGCTTGGTGTAGATGAGCCCCTTGTGTAATTAAAACAGTCAATGATCTTAAAATGGAGGGGCATCAACCCTCCCCAGCTGGGTACCCTTCTGGTGATTTGAAGTGTAACTCCCAGCATTTGTGATCATTGGCTGTATTAGCTGGGGATGACAGGAACTGAAGTCCAAAACTTCTGGGGTGTACCAGGCTGGATGTAATATATAGTGCAAGCTTATGCATGTCTACTCAGAACAGACAGTCACTATTGCTAAATGGAGAAACAGACTTTGGTCTGAAGTGTTGCTGGAAAAAAGTAGCAAAGTAGCTTAGAGATACAAGATTAGAACAAAGCAAGGGCAATTTTAATGAGATATGGAATACATTTGATTATCCAAATGTAAATAAAAATGACATTTATCCTGCTCTCACATACAGGATTTCGTGGAAAGACTTTTTGAGATAAAAGAGGATGGTATATTCTGTACGACTGAATGGACTTTTGGGACCAAGATGAATTAAACTTGGATTGTTCTGAGTTTATGTCAGTGATCGAACCTAACCATTACCACAGCAACCCATTGTTAAATGGTTTTATATAGTATGTTTTGTTTGTTATTGTTCATAATTCTTAATATTATTTTTTTAAAAAAAGAAAGAAGCAAGGCCCCTCCAAACTCTGGAGCCAGCACTGATTGAACTGAATGGGGCTGAATTCTAAATGGATATTATTTGTAGGATTGTATGCTCAGCCAGGATAACAATTCCTCGTACACTTGCAGGCTGGGTGCTTTCTTCCAGTGGAGGCTGGTGGCTCCAATGTCGGAGGAGCGGTGAATCTATTCTGGGTTTCAGTCGGAACCAACCAGAACGCTAAAGAAGCTGTCCAAAGTAATGAACTGTAATCCTTAAAATGGGCTCAGCACCTTGGACCGCTCCTTTAGAGTTCTGGCTGAAGCCCAGAGTAGGTCCACAGCCCCACCAAAATCGGAGCCACCAGCCTCCACTGCGCTCTTCATCACGCCCAAGAGCAGCAGCATCTTCTCCCATCCCTGCCTACAAGAGGATGTAGTAGTGCGACGTTTACCATCCGGGCGCAGCCAATCATCCTGGGTCGGATTAGAACCCATCACCCACCGCCTCGCGTCGCCCGCAAACCTTTCCCCTCACCAGTTAACGGTCCGGCGGGTCACGTGGGGGCGGGGTCGAACTCGTGAGAAAGAAGCCCGTGCGGTTGGCTGGGCGGCTGCGGCGAGCCCGGCGATTGGATAGCCCGGCGGGTGACCTTCCGCTGAGGCTCCGCCCCTTTCCCCCTGCTGGCTACGGGGCGGGGAGGGTTTATAAGCGGGGAGGCCGGCCGGCGGGTGGGCTTTAGCTTGTTAGGCTGCTGAGGTGAGTCGGCGGCGGCAGAGGAGGAGGAAGACTGCAGCAGCGTCTTGCTCCGCTGAGAAGGGGGAGACTGAGGCGGCCGGGCAGGGAGTCCGTGGGCCTCTGGGACGGACCCCTGCACTTGCCCGCCCTTGTCCCACCTGGGCGAAGGATGCCATAGGCGCGACTCTTCGGTCCCCTCCGCAAACACGGAGGGTTGAGAGGAGAGAAGGACCCCGCGCTGCCTCGCCACTTGTCCCCTCCACAGCTGGACGAGGCCCACAATTAAGTCTCTTCCCCGCCTGTAGAAAGAATTCTCCAGCTTTCGCCACAAAACAACCAACAAAAGCCTTCCCTTGGTGCAAAGCGTGTCGCCCTGCTTGCCCACTGGCAAAGGTCTGCCCTCCTCCCGAGGCAACAACGCTCTGAGTCGTCTTCTCGTCCCCTGAATCGCCTCCTCGGGACGGAAAGCAACGCCAGGCTGTTATCCTGTGCTCGTTGACCCGGGGGTAGGGGCTTGCTTCCGAGTAAGCGTGCGCAGGATTGGGCTGCAGTCCTAGGAGCTCCCTTCTGAGCCTACTTGGCACTTACTTGGGAGGAAACGTGGCCAGGATTGGGCTCTTGAATACTGGGCTGTGCCTTCCACTTTCTCTCTCTTGCTTGGGAATGGAAGAGAAAATGCTTTGCTCATCGCCCTCCCTCCCCCCCCACCCCCCATGCTGGTGGCAGAGCATCTACTTCTGTTGCATCTGATGAATTGGGCTGCAGTCCACGACAGCTTGTGCCATCAAACGTTTGCTTGTCTTTTAAGGCGCTGCACCGCTTTGCTGTTTTTGCTGAAACAGAATAACAGGGCTCCCTTCTCTGGAATTCACTTCAGTCTACTTTTATCTTTTAATTTTAGGGACTGTGTGGCCTTGCCCCATCTCAATAATTCTACCGTATCCCTCTCCACCAAAAGCTAGTTAGGATAGAAATGGCTTACGTTGCTTCAGAGATATTGTACAGGCTGCTTTTGGCTTCTTCTGTCTCTACCATGAAGGGCTGCTAATGTTTCACTTGTGGTTCCGCTTTAGACCTTTGGGGAAGGGTGAGAGGGATTATAATCCCTTTTTTGTTTCTACAGAGGCATATGGATGCTTTTTACATATGTAACTGATACTTGATATTTGGCTTGGTGCACACATGCAGTGAGTTGAAGATGATGGTTAATTAATATCAGGTGGCTCCTTACCAGGGCAAGAAAGGAAAAATAGAAGCAGTTTCAGCAAGTGGAATACTAATTTTCTTCTTTGGGACTTCTATTGATCCAAGTGTTACCAGATCTGCAGTTGTTTAAAATGTAATTCATTAATACAGTTTTCACCTGCATGATGGGTATTCTTTGAGCATGCTGAAAGAGCTGTGTAAACTTTAATATATAATAGCTTAGTTCTTAAAAGTTCTGACTTTCTGGACACCTCTCTCAAATTATTATGCCAACTTCCACTAAAGACACACAGCAAATATTTACTGGTTGGGTTGCAGTCTTTTAGTTAAACATGAAGGCTGAAGTTGTTCTGAGGGAAAAGCTAAAAAGTACCAATTCCTTTGCAGCCCTAGCAGTTTCAATGGTGCAGCTTTCACAGTCCCCGCTTCGCGGCCCTCCGCCTTCATGCCATTCTGAGGAAGGGGATGAGAAGAGCATGAAACCAGCTAAGCAGCAGGTGACCCAGGGCCCTCGAGGGGATAACCAGCCTCCCTTGAGCCCCCTGCAGGCAGCTTTGAATTCTACCACCACAGCTTCCCAGGCATATGAGACATATATTGACAATGGGCTTATCTGCCTAAAACACAAGATCAGGAACATTGAGAAAAAAAAGGTAGGCATATCTTTTAGACTAGAAAACTGGCACTAAGGTCAATACTGTTTGTGTTTAGATTTCAAGTTCCTTGGGGGCAGACTTGTATTTATTGCTTGTGAGATTATAAAATACTCTGTATAAGTATTTATCATTTCCTGTTTGCTTTGGATACTTGCCAGTCTTTAAAATGTGATTCATATAATGCAATAGGTTTGTGGCTAGAGAGAAACGAGAGAGCTTTCTGATCTGATGTGGCACATAATTCTCATGCATCACTAGACTTCTGCATTGTGTCTTTTAGGCTTGACGTTTTAGGCTTGACATTGACTTGCATTTCTGTGTAATCTTTCCATGCCATTAGTATAAAGAAAGCTAGTATAGTATAGTATAAAGAAGTTAATATAAAGAATGATTAGCAGTAGCTTTATGCTTGATTAGTCAGTCTTAATTCTGCAGAATTAAGTAGTTCAGCTGCAGTAGTTAGCAGGACTTGAATATTTGATAGAGGATGTTATTTTTAAAAAAAACAACCTCAAATTTGGCTTGTCTGTCAACAGATATATTGCCATCTAAATCATGATAGTGATTCCTGTGCTATAAAATTATTATGTATTGGAAATTCTGAAACTGTTCCCTGGCTCAAGGAAACGCCGGGTCATATTAGCTCTGTTCTGTCATCACTTTTATGCAACTTGGGCTGCAGTAGCATTTTATTCTTGTAAAGAATATTCTTTGGACTTTCTGCTTAAACTAATTCCCAAAATCATACTTCTAGTTAAATGCCTGGAGTCTTCTCCAAAGAACTCAATTATAGATTTAGATGTGCCTTCTCATGTCCTTAAGCTTAGAAATAGCAGTTTTGGGAGCCTCATAGTAGCAGTAATGGTTGTAATGTGTTGCCGTTAGCATTCATGTACGTCATGCTTGGCTTATGCCTGAAGGTAGAGGAGTCAAGAAATAGCTTCTCATGCCTGATTTAATCCTATACTTGCTTGAAATGTGTTCACAGCTCAAATTAGAAGACTACAAGGATCGTCTGAAAAAGGGGGAGCCCCTCAATCAGGATCAGTTGGTAAGTTTTCTGCCCTTTTACCTCATTCTGTGATTGATTTCAGACATTTATTTGCATTCACCCTTTGCTTGATGAGCTCAGTGTTACATAGTGGGGTTCCCAGATGGTCTCTTACCTAGGTAGCTTGGCAAAATGCCTACTTAGTTCTAGAAACAGAGATGCAACGAACTATCATCTGGGCCAAATATAACTGAAAAGGAATACAGAAAATATATAGGAAAGCCAACTTCTTTTGTCTAAAATTGTCAAATACTTTCCAAATAAAATGGAATGATGCTTTAAAAACTGGTGTGCTGACTTGAGCAGATAAGCAGGATTCTGTATAATATAGCTTCATTTATATACTCTGCCTCTGGCAGTACTTATTGTCTCACTCCTGTCCTTTAATGCTAGTTAGGAACTTTTGGCATCTGTTGCAGTTCTCAGGGCTATGTTGATATCGACCCTCTTGAGGCTTGTGTACATGTAGCTCTCAGGCCAACAGTGAGGGAGGAAGCAGCAGCCAGGCACCTCTCCACCGTGCCTGGGTCCAGCTCCAGCTCCAGCTGAGAGCCCCCTCCCTCCTGCTACCAACTGTCTCTGCAGAGGCCAACAGTGAGGGAGGAAGCAGCAGCCAGGCACCTCTCCACCGTGCCTGGGTCCAGCTCCAGCTGAGAGCCCCCTCCCTCCTGCTACCAACTGTCTCTGCAGAGGCCACCAGTGAGGGAGGAAGCAGCAGCCAGGCACCTCTCCACCATGCCTGGGTCCAGCTCCAGCTGAGAGCCCCCTCCCTCCTGCTGTCAACTGTAACTGCTGAACTTTGCAACTAAGATTGTAGTGCCTGAATTTGCTTTCCTTTTCCCCCTCCTCCTCCTCCTCCCTCCCAATCCCTTTTCCGTCATGTCTTTTAGATTGTAAGCTTGTGGGCAGGGACTGTCAAGAAATACTTTTGTAAGCCTCCGTGAGAGCCTTTTTTGGCTGAATGGCGGCATAAAAATCCTTAAATAAATAAATAAATAAATAAATAAATGATCTCTTAGCCATGGTTAAAAGATTGAAAGCAGGCCGCAGGATTTCATGATTTCTATGATAGAAATTCACCCTGCTTTTTCTTTCCTACCACTAACCATGGGTATCTCATGCATGGTTACTTATGGGTAGTTAGGAGACTCTAGGATCAGGATTCCAAGGTATATGAGCAAATCTGATTAAGCAAAATCATATTGGAATTACTTGGACGCCATGATCTTCTGAATGACTCCATAGTAAATTGCTTGAGGGGGGATTTGAACTGGAAGGGGCCAGGAGTGCACAGTCCTTCATCTCTCTCCTTTAACTGTCCTGAGAATAAGGTGTATCTACTGGACGTGTTACTTCTTCATTGAATAGTTTCAATGGATGCAGAAAATATTTGCTGCTTATCCCATATATCTGAATTGATATTAGTGTTCTAGAGGTATTGTCTAGTTGCCATGTTCCAAATTGCATAGACATAGTTTGGACCACAACTTATTCTAAAGATCATAAGCAATAGAGTTAAGTGGACAAATATATACTGACCAGATACCTACTCCCATCGGCTTGGCTAAGAGACAAGCTGCCATTTTACTTCTCTCTGAACAGTTCCCATTCAACCTAACTTTAAGAACTGATATCTGAGTCTGCTTGTTTCCTCGTCCCTTTTCATTCCCTTTCCTGCCATGTCTTTTAGAATGTCCCTGTCCGTAGGCTCTCGGTCTTTTAACCTCTGTACAGTGTGCAGTAGGCTTTAGATCAGTGGTTCCCAAACTTTTTCAGGTCACCGCCCCCTTGGTTCCACAAACTTATGTCCAGCGCCCCCTACCCTACACTATAAAAATCATTATTCAGAATAGCGGTTTTTAACGACCCACCAAGGAAGATAATAACAATAAAATTCAAAACAGTAGCAATTAATTGAATACTTTATTCAAAATCCAATTGGTGTGCCCCACCATGCTGGCTGCAAACAGAGGCGTTCGCTCTTTTCCCTCCCTCCCTCGGCAAGCCTGGGGCGGGTGCTTCCCATTTAGAGGGGATTTTAGGAGTTGATGAACTTTTTTCTGTCTAAACATGCATAAAATTGTGCCTTTAACTTATCATGTCACACTAGCATGAATACAGGAATCAAATAGGATTTCCTTCTTCAGTGGAACACACTTACTTAGGAGTAAGCAGCATTTTATTATAGGAAAGGATAATGTATTTTAATTAAAATTTAAGAATAATTATCTGCCACCTGGTACAGAGTTTTCCTATGGAAAACCTGGCTGGGACTGAAGTAGAGGGGCACTAATTTTACTGTAGTTATTGTCTTTAAATATGGTTAAATATCCCAGTTACCTTGCTATTCTATTTCTACAATTCATTTCTCCTGTCTTTTCTTCACCCTTTCTTCGTTTTCAGGCTGGATCCTATGCACATTTACCTCAGAGTAAGTTCTATTGATCTCAGTGGGGCTTACTTCTGAGTAGACATACTTAGGATTGTGCTGCAGCTCTGTTTTTATGGTGACACAAGATACACACATACCATGTTTACCAAAAGAACACTTGAAAAAAGGGGGATGGACACCCTGAAATAAGCAAGGGCAGATAGGAATGGTTTCAGCAAGCATTCTGGAAAAAGGTGCTGCTGAATCTTCTTTGGCCAGGAAGGACCTGGGGAATTGCAATTCTCTCTCCCTCCCCCTTTTCTTTTCTCTCCCAATCCTGTTGTAGTCCAGATTTTTTGGGGGGTGGGAGCACACACACAGCATCTCTCTCTCTCTCCAACCCCCACTCCCCTCAAGCCTCACAATAGCTGCTGGGCTGATTACGACAGGAGGGCAGCAGCTCAGAGGGGAGATGGCCCCAACCTGCAACTCCTGACGGGGGGGGGGGGGGGGGAAAGGAGCCTGGTGATACCTTGCAGCAGCACAAGTAGTCCCCACCCACCCTGTTCTTGGCAGCTGCTTTGCTGCCTGCTGTCCTCCGCGTGCTCCTTCCTTTCCGCCCAGGGCTGCTGCTCCCACCTTGTGCAGCAACTATCGTGAGAGGTCTGCCGGGGCAGCTTGTAGGAGGGAACAGCTCTGGCCAAGGGAGCGAGTGGCGGTGGCTCCAGCATTAAAGAAGCCCTGGGCCCTCCTAGGCAGGAGAAGAGTGGGCAGAGCAGCTGAATTCGCCACTGTTTCCTGCTCTGCTGCCTCCTGTGGGGCCGCTGTGGGCTTGAGATAGGAGGAGAGAGCTGAGCCTTCCTGAGCAGGAGCCATGTGGGGAGAGCAGCTGAATTTGCTGCTCTTTCTTGCTCGGTCCCTGGGTTTTAGGACCTTCTGGAGAGACCACCTCGAGCGCCCCCCTGCCGCCCCTTTGCCTGTTAGCGCCGCCTGTTAGCGCCCCCCTGCCATCCCTTTGCCTCTTAACACCCCCCTATGCAATCGCACTGCCCCCAAGGGGGCAGTACCGCCCAATTTGGGAACCACTGCTTTAGATGCTTTATAAATAATCATTATGGTGATGTGTGGCTAATTACAGGAAGCAGTTGAAAAATATGATGAAGTGATACATAATTTGGAGTTTGCTAGAGAACTTCAGAAGACATTTTCTGGGCTAAGTCAAGATGTAAGTAGACCACATTATTATCTAGAAATGGCTCCATGTTGTTTTATCTTAAGACCAACTATGTGTGGGACAGTGGCTCTCTGCTGTTGCTAAGATAGTCATTGATAATTTCCACTTGAATCTTCCTGCTTTCCCCAGTTTCTAAGAAGCTGAATTTGGGCCTCAGCTCTGCTAAGTTAGTCTCTTGTGCATAAAGGCTAACATGTGGAGTGCTCCCCTTCCACACAACCCAGTCTGCCCTGATGTGGAACACTAGCCTGATAATTAAACTGTGTGCAAATTTGTTATGTATTTAGTTGGCTGTGATTGCAAATGTTTGAAATATGTAGTTGTAAAAAATTGAGTACCCTAAGCACTTTGATAACATATTCTAGTAATGTGAATGTGATTCTACATGTAAATCAAAGACTTAGGATAGACGTTTTCTGAGCTACAGTCCTGTTAATGATCGAATCTATTGTGAACCTATGTAGTATGCCAATTGTATTGATACAGTTGCTGAAAGCACAGAGGAAAGCACAGAGAAGAGAAACCATAATGAAGCTTGAAGCAGAAAAGAAAAAGCTCCGCACCGTACTGCAGGTCCAGTATGTGCTGCAGAACTTCACTCAAGAGCACGTGCAGAAAGACTTCAAAGCTGGCATGAATGGTGCAATATATTTGCCTTCTAAAGAACTAGACTACCTCATTAAGTTTGCAAAATTGACCTGTTCGGGAAGAAATGAGAACATTAGGTAAGCAATTTTTCTTACCGTCAAGAAAACAAGCACAAATTTTATTATGTTCAGGCTAAGTGTACTTGGTTTTCCGGTCTTCTGGGGGGGGGGGGGGGGAGAACTACGTAGATCAGGTATGAGCAACATGTGGGCTGCATGTGGCCTGCCAAGGCTGTTTGTGTGTGGTATTACCCAGCAGAACCACTGTTTCTGCAGAGAAAGAAGGAATGTGGGGATTGTGCTCCTTGTTTCTGCAGAGTGGCAAGCTCTTGAGAGCCCAATTCTGGTGCTGCAGCCACTCCTGGCTGTGTCAGGGTGTGCCCCTGGAGGGTTCCAAGGCAGGCAATGCACCTCCACGACCTTTCAAGATTGCCCACTCCCAGTGTAGACTGACCAGTTATACCTATTGAGGTGGGACTAAGACTTATTAAAGTTGGGAAACAACATTGTAAAACCTGCATAACATGAAGTAGATGCAGAATGCAGCCATCATAAGTGAAAGTTAATTGCAAGTTAATTGCTTTCTTGATGTGGTACTAAGGTGGTTTCAAGTGGTACTTCTTTTTTTCCTTTGGCTTTCAGTGTTGAAGACCAAATGGAACAATCATCGCTCTATTTCTGGGATCTACTAGAAGGCAGTGAAAAAGCAGTGGTTGGGACAACTTGTGAGTAGCCTTTAATAACGGGCTTTTTCGTATGATTTATTTTGTCATACTGGCATTTAGCTTATACCACTCTTAAGGTAAAATATTACATAGGAAGACAATGATGCTTTTCTTTAAAAAAAGTCAAGGATTAAAATGTACAGAAACTTAAAGCAATTTAAAATGGCTAAAATCAATTAACAATAAAATACCAAGCAACAATAAACTAAATTAATAAACCCATCATATGCTATCAAATGCCCGAGAATAGAGAAAAGAACCTTGCACCCAAAATATGACAATTTTGGCACCATGTGGACCTCACTGGAGAGAGTATTCCATAATCAGGGGGCCACCACAGTAAAAGCCCTCTCCTGTTCTCTGAACCTCCCTTGGAGGAGGTACTTGCAAGAGGGCCTCAGATGATCATAGTGTATGGGTAATTTCATACCAGGAGAGGCGCTCAATCAGGTATTGTGGTCCTGAGCCATGTAAGACTTCATAGGTTAACCAGTACATGGAATTAAGCTCAGAAACCCACAAACAGCTAGTGCATGTGGGCCAGAATTGGGGTTATATGTTCAGACCTTCTGGTCTTGGCTATCAATCTGGCTGTTGCATTTTGCATAAGCTGCAGTTCCTGAACCATCTTCAAAGGCAGCCCCATGTAGAATGTATTGCAGTAATCTACCTTGGAGCTTCATAGACCACTGAAGTCAGGTTATCCCTGTTCATACAGGGACATAGCTGGGCCACTACAAAAACTGAAAGAAGACAGTTTGTGCCACAGAAGGCCACCTGAGCCTCAAGTGACAATGAGTGCTCCAGGAAAACTCCTATGCTATGAATTTGCATCTTCAGGAGGAGTGCAACCCCACCCAAAACAGGCTGAAGAACCACCTACTAGCGGCATCTTGGACTTGTCTGGACTGAGTTTCAGTTTCTTAGCTCTCACCTATTGTTGCAGCCAGGCACCAGTCTAGCACATCTGCAGCCTTACCAGATGAAGATGAGAAGTAGAGCTGCTTGTCATCAGCCTACTGATGGCAACTCACCCCAAAGCTCCAGATGATCCCACTCAGCTGTTTCATGCAGATGTTAAACGGCATGGAGGAAAAAATGGGCCCTTGCTGGAAATCCATGCACCCCTTCTGAAGCCGACCATCCAAGCAAGAGCAAAACCAGTGGGATAAGAACTAGATTGTTTCAGTCTAGTAATTGCTACTAACTGCTTAGGGCAAGGATATCAAACAAGACCCAAGAGTCTTAGAGGTCCCCTGCCCAAAGAGCAATAAATTAGTGTTTCTAGGAAGCCATTGTCCTTAATAGGTAAAGGGCCTTACTCATTCATGCATCTTTTTCATTCCACAATATTTATGTAAACATAGTGTCACACTTATGTCTTAAATGCTTAATGTGACTTACCTAAGTTGTAGGAACCACTTCTAACTTTTCTATTTTAGCATTTAATTGAGGTGGATCAACATCTTTGAGGATGTGTCCACAGGGTATCTGCTGGTTAAAAGGCAGTTTGACATCCCTGTGTTAGGGTACATTTTCTTGAGAGCATTGCTTCAGGATGCCTTCCATAGGATACAGTTTTGATCCTTGTGGATGTGTGAGTCTCTGCTAATTAACCAGCAAGTTCTTGAAATCATGGATACTTTGTCCATCATTTAGCTTGCTACTATAGGTTGCAGACTTGTCAGACTTTCATGAGTTACCAATAATGCCTTTTTTACTAGTTCCCCTTCTTGTCTGTAACTTTTTGTCTGTTTAATTGAAAGATCTAAGTTACATGAGTCTTTTAATTTAATTTCTCAGTTTAGATAATCTTTCCGAAATGCACTATGTGTCAATTCTTTACTTGTTGTACCCCGCCTTGATCCAGTGGGAGAGGTGGGTAACAAATATATATGTTGTTGTTGTTGTCGTCGTTGAGATGAGCTAGTTTTTGCCATACTGGCAGAACCTTAAACTTGGTTTGTAATTATTGGATATACTTAACACTCAATTCCTTTGTCCATTAGACAAACACCTGAAGGATTTGTTATCTAAGCTGTTAAATTCTGGTTATTTTGAAAATATCCCTGCTCCTTGCAACATATTGGAAAAAGAGGAATTGAAAGAAGAAATGCCTATAAGACCAGAACTGAAAGAAGAAATGTCGGGAAGACCTGAAAAAACAAGGCACCTCTCAAAAGCGGAATCTGTCAATGAATCAGGTAGTGTATGCATTGAAATCTTAAATTTTTACCAGATTAACTGCTGATGTGGGATCCTTCTGGTTTATAATGTCTTCATAAATCTTCATTTGCCACTCATTAGCCACATCTAGGTGATCATATATCGGCTTATTAAGCCAAGATATGAATGGGCCTGCTGCACTTCCATGCAACACCTTCACAGCATGAGCAATCAAACCAGGAACCCTCCAACTGTAGTTTCCCACTGCGTCTGAAATGGGCGGCAATGATTTCCAGTGTTGGAACAATCGAGAACATTAAAGGATATGGTTTGATGTTGGTAACATAGCTTTCTGATGCAGATTAAATGGGAAAGTATGGTTAATTAGAGGCTTCCTAGTTTGTTAGGCTGCACACGGAAGGGCTGAATGCATGGGCAAAAGGCTGGTTCTTACCTTGGCTTATTAAGCAGTAATTTTATCGTCCAAACCAGGCCAATGTAGTTATACTAGTTTGCAGATGCCCAAAGAAGTAGTTGCTAGATCAGTCTGAAATGTAAAATTTTTGTCTTTATTCTAAGCATTCATATTCATAACATATTCATTTTTCTTATGAATTTATAGCACTCGGCTTCATAAATACTTGAATTCAAGTTATTTAATCCTTTTTCCTAGAACCTCAAGTAGAGCACATTCAGTCTGAAATACAGCCACAAGAGGTAAGTTGCTATTTGTCTATGATTAGATGCTGCCCTATAACAATGAAACAGAATAAAAACAATAAATAATACAGTAAAATTTTATAAGGCTTCACAACAATTAAAATCTGAAATGCCTGGGAGAAGAGAAGTGTATTTACCTGGTATCAAAAGGATAACAGTGTGGGTGTGTCAGGTGAGCCTGCTTGGTTGGCAGCAGGGGTGGGGGCATTCCATAAACAGGACACCTCTTCTATAGCCATCCACCTAGTTTTGGGGTTTCTAAAGATGACTTAAGGATTCAAGCACTGTACATATAGAAGGGGACATTACTTCGGCTCCACACCCTTTAGGGCTTGAAAGTGAACACATTGACCTGTTCACACATCATGACCAATTCCTGGCTTGTTTAAAACCCAGGAATTGGCAAGGGTGTGCAGGAGCAAGCAAGGCCACTGCCTCTTGCTTGCTCACCACTTCTTATTTCCATTAACCCCATTCCTGGGTTCAGCTTGTTTGCTCCTGTGCACTCACTGCATCACTGTAATGATACTAATGCTATGTTTTTGGTGTAATACAAGAACATCAGAAAGCTTCACCCTAAAAGTTTGTGGCAAGTCTCCAGGAAAGGCAACTGCCGAATGTGACTCTAAACCGTTTGACTTTGAGAAGGATGTAATGCGGTAGAGGCCCTGTTCAGAAGACACCTTAAACTATGGTAGTTAAGGGGGTTTTGTTAACAAAAAAGCCTTAACCACCGAGGTTTAAGGTGTCTTCTGAACAGGTCTGGAATGCAAGAAACAGCAGTCTACTAAGGTATGACAGTGTATGGGGAACATCTGTGTAGCACAAGCTGTGCTTTCTGTAGTATCACTCGATGTTTTTTGAACCAAGCCATTGACTTTAACAGATTCAACCAGGCTTAATTCTGTTTTGCAAGAACTTTACATATACGCTAGCTAAGATGGTAAAGCAGTTGTCCCCCATATGAGATCTTAATCATAGGAATTAAGGATGGAACTGTGGCAACTTGTAAATTGAAAAGCAATGAACATCTGTCTTCAGTTTAGTCAAAGGTAAGTTAAATATGTCAGGCGTGAACTTCCAACAGTGTTGAGTGGGTACAGGCTGCATAAGTGCATGGTCTGACACTCTTACAGAGCAATCTTACGGTTCCTGGACAGGATCTGGGGAGCTGTACGATGGTGGAAATATCTTCCTCTATGGCCATAAACCAAACTAGTACGATGGAGGAGATCAGATTGTGGACCCCACCCCCCACCCCACCCCGGCTCCCACTGCAGAAAGCTTCTCTTATGACACTGCAACTGCAACCTCATAGGATAAGTCAGAGAGTTAGAAGAGGGGTGGGTGCATGCTGGTGGGTGGGGAGGAGGAAAGACCAAGATCTGCAGGATCTTAAAGCCTCTTTATTGCCCATCTTAGCCACCAAGAGGTAAGCCAGCTAGATGAATTGAGAGGCTTGTCTAGCTGTAAATGTAAAGAAAAGGAGAAACAGGAGGCATTCTCACCGCCATCCATGTCCTGCCCTGCCTGGCTCCTGCCAGCAGAGCACCGGATAGGTGAGAGGGCTCCAATCTGAGCCCTTTGTCTATTGAGTGGCAGCCCTTTAGGATTGGGCTCTTAAATAGTAAACATTCCCACAGTGTGCATTTAATAGGTTTTTGATTAAGCGGGAAAAAAGTCAGTTATGAAAACTAAACTGGAAAAACTTTGATCAAACTGGAATAGGTAGTTCATTTTGACAGTACTGACAGAGGACAAAATTTCTGGAAAGGTCAATGCTGTTTCTGTAATTTTTCAAAATGAAAATTTTGGAGAACTGAATGGATTGTATCTAATAGTGCCTTTGCACTATTCTCTTGCCACCACTTTCCAGCTAGCTTGACATATGCAGGTTTGGGAATATGTGTTTGAGATAATTTAAATCAGCCCTCAATCCTAGCGAAGTGACTCAACCTGCAGGACTTGCTGCTACTCTCTAAACTTACTTGCTTATTTGTAGCTAACGAACAGGCCAAGTGAGTGCTGTTTTCCTACTGATTAATACATTATATCCACTCCTCCATGAAACTGAGTTTTGTGGGGGACAGCTAACAATGTTAAATTCATTGGTAAAAGAATGGAGTGAGCATCTTCAGTTGATGCCTTCCCCTTGTCCAGATATGCTGCCTAATCTTCATCTATGGCTGGTAATGCTGCAATTTTTTTGTGGTAAATTGTCATCAAACAGTACAAGCTGAACTGGGGATTGGTTGATGGTTGGATGAGAGGGCAGTGAGGGACAGTAGCTTTGCTTATGAGCATATGGCTTATTTAAGAAACAAGCAGTTGACTTTGTAGGCTTATACTTGTATGTCATGCTCAACTGAAAGCAGCTTACCTAGGCTTCTTAAGTGCTGTCCCATCCAGGCACTGACCAGAACTCGACATGCTTAGCTTCAGCAAGGTTACTATATCACAGGGGTAGTGAAAGCCAGTGTGGTGTAGTGGCTAAGGTGTTGGACTGGGAGTCGGGAGATCCGGGTTCTAGTCCTCACTTGGCCATGGAAACCCACTGGGTGACTTTGGGCCAGTCACAGACTCTCAGCCCATCCCACCTCACAGGGTTGTTGTTGTGAGGATAACACGGAGAGGAGGAGGATTATGTGCGCCACCTTGGATTCCTTGGAGGAAAAAAGGCAGGATATAAATGTAATAAATAAATAGGCAACCTGGTGGCCTCCAGATGTTTTGGACTACCATTCCCATCTGTAAACCCCAGCCAGCATGATCAATAGCCAGGGATTATGGGAGTTCTACTCCAGATTACCTAAAGGTCACTAGGTTTCCTGCTCTATCATGTGCCTTCAGACCATGCATTAAGATCTTTGAGTGGCACTTAATCTCAGCTGCTCACTAAAGCTTTTTGCTGCTAGAATAAATGTTACTTCAGTTGTAAGAATTATATATTACATATATTGGTTGAGTTTCATTAAGCTCTCTAATCAGAAGCTTGTTAGTATGACTGCAAAGTAACTTAAATTGTATTTGCAATAGACTATTGATGGTGAGGTATTAAGTTTCTTTGGTCTGCATAGTTTCTTAATAGGCGCTATTTGCCTGAAGCTGACTATACTATCAAGTCTGAGGAATCCAGACCTTGGGAAATGGAACATGCTAAAAGGAATGAACCTCTAAAGTCCTGGGAAATGCTTGTTGACATGGAGGAGCAGGAACAGAAAAAGCGGGAACAAGAATCTGTAAAGCCTTTGGAATCTGTAAGGCAGCAGGGAAAGAAGCTGGAACTTTTGAGGCCTTGGGAAGCTCATCTTAAGGAAGATAAGGATTGCAGCCGAGAAGTCCCAAAGCCTTGGGTGACACAGGTTAGGGAACAGCAGGGCTCTCCCAAACCCTGGGTAACTAAACTTAAGGAAGAGCAGGAACAAAAGCAAGATGTTCCAAAGCCTTGGGTATCCAAAGCTAAGGAAGAGGCAGAACAAAAGCAGGAAATGGCAAAAACCTGGGTTGCACAAATAAGGGTGGAGACTGTGCAGAAACCAGAACCTGTGAAGCCATGGGGTATGTGTGTTAGAGAGGAGACAGAACAAAAGAAACGGGAATCTGCAAAGCCGTGGTTATCACACATTGGGGAAGAGGCGGAACAGAAAACTCAGTCCCCAAAGGCTTGGGAAACATCTGAGGGGCCGCGGCGAACAGTTCAGCAGCCGTTACAGAATTCTTCAAAGATCTGGGGAGCTGGAAATCTTGTGCCAAAGGAGCAGACTGGGCCAAAGAAGCCTGATTTGGAACCAAAAGAAGTGAGTTTTTATAACAATAGTATTGTCCTCTCCAAGTTTATGGTACTAAAACTGCAGGCTAAGGTAGTGGTGTAGGTATTGCTTAAAATTTAGGACTTCAGCTTTCATTGCCACAGTCTATATGAGACAGTGATTTCTTCTTGCATTGTTAGGGCTTAGCTGACTTGGCTGGGTAGTGCTAAGGATTTTCTGGGCTTGGTGGTGTCCAGGATACTCCTACCACTGTAAGAAAGACTTAAGTGCAAAATGTGGGCTAGAAGCACAGATCCTTTTGCTTACTAAAAGGACGTTGGCTTTATGGCATTTGCTTCTATCCCTCTTATCCATCTCTACTGAAACTAAATGGCTTATTTAAAAATAAAATCTGGCTGAGATTCATTGGTTCTTAGAATACAGTAATCTAGAAAAAGTGTTCTCAATTATTATGACATAAAGAACCTCTTCTGAAAAGGAAACTTCACGCTTCACACCATGTTAATAGAACATAATAGGGAGACTTCGAAAGGGGTTTGTGACATAGTGGGCTGGTTTGGACATAATGGGAAGCCACTGTTTTCTGCTATGTACGTGAGCTTTGTAAATGTGCTTTCCCCTCCCTTCTCGTGCAGTGAATATCCGAAGTGTTCACTTCTTTTAAACAAACCACAGTCCTCTGTCTGAACTCAAAACTATGGTTTGTTTAAACTGCTATTTCTTGGAACAAGCCAGGATAAATGGTGACTTCAGATCCTGGCTCTAAGGAGACCTAGTTCTCAGATGTAAGAAGGAGTTGTTTTGTTTAAAAGTAGAAGCAGATTTCTGATCTGCAATAGGAGTGAAGACCACCTGAGCCCAAGGCACATGTGCGCTCTCTCTCTCTCTCTCTCTCTCTCTCTCTCTCTCTCTCTCTCTCTCTCTCTCTCTCACACACACACACACACACACACACACACACACACACACACACACACGGTTGCTGGAGCTATGTGGGTGCATGACCTCTTGACTGCTTCTGCTTTGTTTCCAAAAAACAAAACAACCCAGGAGCACCCCATTCTGTGATGTGCAAACCTAGATCTCTGGGTTGTTGAGGGAGAAACAACTGAGTTTAACCCATGGTTTGTTGTTGGGATTAAAACTCTGGTTTGTTTCTCTCTCAGCCTAGAGTTCTCGGTTCATGGTTCACATGTCACGGAGCACGGCCCAGGAATGGTAATCCAGAAAGTGTATTGTAATCCGGAAAGCTCCAGATGTAACCCGGATGTTTTGTAAAGTTCACTCCCTCACAGCCCCAACAACCCATGTGTTAAACAATCCATTGCATACGAACCAGACTATAGTATGAAAACCATTGTTTCCCTTTATATCCCAACTGGCCCAATATGTTGGAAAACAACTGAATACTTTTTTAAATATAATCTTAATATTTTTTTTTATGTGGTGGTAATGGGTTTTTTTTGGTGTGGTGAGGATATGTAAGGATATGTTAACTGTAGACACTGCAGAACCACAATGAGCAGGTGTGATTATAAAAGTAGTCTACATAATTGCCCAGAGAGCTTTGGCTACGGGGTGGTATAAAAATGTAATAAATAATATAATAATTTTATTTAAAATCTTAATCAATTTTGTGAATTCTCTGGTGGATTAAGTTTTTTTGTGGGGGAGATTCATCACTGCTAACTAGAAACTTTAGAAGATTCTAGATGTTCAAAAAAGGGGGAGGAATATGGAGCAACTTTGTAATTGTTTACAAAACTTCCAATGAAAGGGTTATCTGCAACAACAGCTTTACAGAAATTGTGGTTCTTTTGGCATCCTTTAAATATTTCCTCAAAGATGGGGAGGGAGAGGTAAAGATTTACTTTGGTCTTAGTACCTGCCTTGAGCAAATGGGACTACAAGGCTACTGATATAGAGCAGCTGCCCAGCCTACATGACTAATCTCTACTGAATAAAGAACTTGGCAAAATTACCTTTCTAAATGCTTTTTAATCTAGAGACGAGAGCACAGACTGAAGCTTGAATCTGACATGAAACAAGTACGTAAAAATACCACTAGGTGATGGGTTTCCAAAAGTGAAGCAGACTTATATGGTAGTATGTCCATAACACTCTCTTCTAGTGTATTTGCATGCGAGTTGTGCATTTTTACTGATGTGGGTCTTTGGAGTTCATCTAGAAACTACATTTAATTGTTATTTGTGTGCACACTGAAAAACCACAGTTCACAAAAGAATCCAAACACTTGCTATGTGTTTATTTTAGCACTGGAATATCTTGGGTAACATATTGACTTCCACCGTTTGCTGTTGAGTTGTGTTCTACTAAATGGAATTCTTATTTCCTGTAGGATGGAAAGACAGATGGAGTAAGTGGACAAAGCACTGAAGCTGCAAGAAAAAAAGAGAGCCTTCATTCAATTGGGGAATCCTGTAAACTACCTAGGAGTCTCCAAAACATCATGCAGGTGTGCTAGCCAGTTCGTACTGAAGTGATCACTGAGTCTCAGTTCAGACAACGAATTAGTCAATGCAGTGTGAAAACTCCCAACGGTTCAGTTTTTAGGAGGCACTCCCCACACAACATGTTCTAATTCCACAGTTGTGTGACTGTGGGCTACCGTGGAGTTGAGTAAAATCCATCGTGATGTTTGATTGACAGTTCCTCCACCCTCTCTCTTCCCCTGATCCTCCCGATGGTATCCCATCAGTTATTGCTGCCACAAAACAATCCTGGAGGCTCTCCTAGAGCGGCACTCACTCCTTTCGCCACTCTTGCCAGTGAACTCCGTAGCCAGTGGGAAAAGTCAACTCAATCCAATGGAAAACTCCAGGGAGCCCTCTAACCAACATGCAACACAATGGTTGTGCAGGAACTCTCCTCTGCACAGCGTGGGTATTCAGCATGGCGTGTTTTCCAAAAAACAACAACAACCCTCCACCGTGGGGTGGAGTTTTCCTGCCAAACAACACATTTCTCAACGATGGTGTAAAAGCTCCACTGTGGAGTTTTAAAATCGCCGTTGAGAAATGTGTTGCCTTAACTGAGCCTGAGAGAGCTTTGGAATACTTGAAACTAAGATTCTTGCAGCTGGAATATTATGTCAGGCTTATATGATACCTATAGTTACTTTTCTTTGAGTTGAAATTTCCGCTTTCAGCAATATGTGGGGGACTGACATGTGCTTTAAAAAATGTTCACTGAACATGGGAATTGCACTGCTTCCTTCTGTGAATGAAAAATTATATGTTTTTACTTTGTTCAGGCCCTAACCTATACTAGGCTACCTAATCGACTAGTAAACTCCTTTTTAACCTCATTCTGGTTAAGAATGCACTCGTATTGCATGACAAATAATTTTCTGTCAATTAGACTAGGTTGGTGAAAGATGCAGTGTGCTGTTGGCTTCCTCCAATGACAGTTTCCTAATATCAACACTAGGACAAATTTTAGCGGAAGTGATCTTGTTTGATGCAAGCTTGTTCTATACTTGTCTCTGGATTTTGGTTAACCATCGTCAAGGATTGAGGAGCTTATACCTGAATACAGTAATGTGGGGTGGAAAATGCTCTGCAACGACATTTATCCGCAGAAAGTCCATTGCTCTTTGAAATGTGTTACTTCATGAACATTTGTTAGAAGGAATGAACATAAGACAAATCAATTCAGGCAACTGGAATAGATATAATTTTTTAAAGGAATGCAGTACTAGTCAAATCTAGATAAAAGTTGTAATTTATGTACAGTTTCCCGGTCATACTAAAATTAATGTAATAGATATTAGTGTAATATAGTGTAAAGATATAACCTGTTCAAAAAGAACAGAAGAAATAGAAAGGGAGTCGGAGTTGCACTATATGTTAAAAATACCTATACCTGCACAGAAATACAGGCAGATCAGACTGGGAGCCCCATCAAGAGCATCTGGATTAAAATAAATGGGGCAAGGAATAAAAAGAACATGATAATCGGAGTCTCCTACCGACCACCCAATCAAGGAGAAGACGAGGACAAAACTTTTGAGAAACAAATTGCCAGTGTTTCAAGGAAGTGTGATGTAGTAGTGATGGAGGACTTCAATTACCCTGATATCAGTTGGGAGACAAATACTGCCAAAAGCGGCCCTTCCAAGAAATTTCTGACATGTGTCGGTGATAACTTTCTCCTACAGAAAGTGGAGGAAGGAACTAGAGGATCGGCAATCCTTGACTTGATATTGACCAATAGGGATGACTTAGTGGATAAAGTGGCAGTTACGGGAACTCTGGGGGAAAGTGACCACATCATACTTGAATTCTTGATTATGAAGGAGACAAAAGCTGAGTGTAGCCATATACGTACTCTGGATTTTAGGAAAGCTGATTTTAATAAACTCAGAACTATGATAAGTAAGGTCCCATGGCAAGTGAGCCTAATGAGAAAAGGAGTGCAGGATGGGTGGGAGTATTTTAAAAAGGAAATTTTAAAGGCACAGTTACAAACAATTCCAACAAGGAGAAAAGATAGAAGACAACAGAGGAAACTAATGTGACTGCACAAAAAGCTTAGAGACGACCTGAAAACAAAAAAGGATACATATAGGAAGTGGAAGGAAGGCCAGGCTACAAAGGAAGAGTATAGACAGGTGGCACAGAAGTGTCGAAATGGCGTCAGGAAGGCTAAAGCTGAGAATGAGCTGAGATTAGCGAGGGATGCTAAAAGCAATAAAAAGGCTTTCTTCAGCTACATGAGTAGTAAAAGACAGAGGAAAGAAATGGTGGTTCAACTGCTTAATGAGGATGGCAAATTAATAACAGATGACAAAGAAAAGGCTGAAGTGCTCAATTCCTACTTTGCCTCAGTCTTCTCCCAAAAGTGGGTCTATTATGACCCCTCTGGAAAAAGTGAAGCAGAAGTTGAGGGGCAGGATTGCAGTCTGAGATTGATAAACAAATGGTCAAAGAACACCTAATTTCCTTGAATGAGTTCATATCTCCAGGGCCTGATGAACTGCATCCTAGAGTAATGAAGGAGCTAGCGGAAGAACTCTCAGAACCTTTGTCTATTATCTTTGCAAAATCATGGAAGACAGGTGAGGTGCCGGATGACTGGAGGAGGGCTAACGTTGTCCCTACCTTCAAAAAGGGCAAAAAGGAGGAACCTGGGAACTACAGACCAGTCAGTCTGACATCCATCCCTGGTTAAATTCTGGAGCAGATTATAAAGAAGTCAATCTGTAAACACCTCGAAATCAATGCAGTGATTACTAGAAGCCAACATGGATTTGTCAGGAACAAATCCTGTCAGACTAATTTGATCTCATTTTTTGATCGGGTAACCTCCCTTGTGGACTGTGGGAATGCTGTGGACATCATATATCTTGACTTCAGCAAAGCTTTTGACAAAGTACCACATGACATTCTGATTAACAAACTAGCTAAAAGTGGGCTAGATGGACAGCTATTATGTGGATTCACAGTTGGCTACAGAATCGGACTCAAAGAGTACTTATCAATGGAAGCTTCTCAAACTGGGGAGAGGCAACGAGTCGGGTACCACAGGGCTCAGTCCTAGGCTCAGTGCTCTTCAACATTTTTATTAATGATTTGGACGAGGAGGTGCAGGGAATGCTTATCAAATTTGCAGATGACACAAAATTGGGTGGGATAGCTAATACCCTGGAAGACAAAAACAAAGTGATCTTGATAGGCTGGAGTGCTGGGCTGAAAACAACAGAATGAAATTTAATAGGGATAAATGCCAAGTTCTACATCTAGGAAATAGAAACCAAAGGCACAGTTACAAGATGGGGGATACTTGGCTCAGCAATACTACAAACGAGAAAGATCTTGGAATTGTTGTAGATCACAAGCTGAATATGAGCCAACAGTGCGATATGGCTGCAAGAAAGGCAGATGCTATTTTGGGCTGCATTAATAGAAGTATAGCTTCCAAATCGCGTGAGGTACTGGTTCCTCTCTATTCGGCCTTGGTTAGGCCTCATCTAGAGTATTGCATCCAGTTCTGGGCTCCACAATTCAAGAAGGACGCAGACAAGCTGGAGCGTGTTCAGAGGAGGGTAACCAGGATGATCGGGGGTCTGGAAACAAAGCCCTATGAAGAGAGACTGAAAGAACTGGGCATGTTTAGCCTGGAGAAGAGAAGGTTGAGGGGAGACATGATAGCACTCTTTGAATACTTAAAAGGTTGTCACACAGAGGAGGGCCAGGATCTCTTCTCGATCCTCCCAGAGTGCAGGACACGGAATAACAGGCTCAAGTTAAAGGAAGCCAGATTCCAGCTGGGCATCAGGAAAAACTTCCTCACTGTTAGAGCAGTACGACAATGGAACCAGTTACCTAGGGAGGTTGTGGGCAATGTGGGAAGCATTCAAGAGGCAGCTGGACAACCATCTGTCAGGGATGCTTTAGGGTGGGTTCCTGCATTGAGCAGGGGGTTGGACTCGATGGCCTTGTAGGCCCCTTCCAACTCTGCTATTCTATGATTCTATGAGTGTGCAGCGTCTTCGTTTTTTTTCTTAAGTTAAATCAAAACTTGTGACCCTCCAGATGTTTTGGCCTACAATTCCTATCATCCTTTACCATTGGCTGTACTGGCTAGGTCTGATTGAGATTGCATGCCAAAAACATCTAGAGGGCTGCACATTGCCCAACCTTGATCAAAATGCATTGAAGTGCTATTGATGGGTAAATAGCTTGCAAGGACAGTATGCAAGGCTGCTGCTCCACTTGCACCATTGGCTCTCGTACAATGCCAATAGTATATGGCGACACATGTTCCCCAGGGAAACCCATTAAGCTAGCAAACGCGTAATGGCAATGTTGGATACTGCCTTATGTCAAGCTTTGAATTTGTTTATAATCTTTAAACCACACCAAGTGCAGTTCATTCATAAAAATTGGTTCAACTACTTTAGCCTTTTGTAAAGTTTGTCTAATATTTATATAGCATGTACGATTAATATGATATACTTTAATATAAATAATAATAATAATATATTTATTTAAATTAACATGATTTTAAATCATATTATTTATTTAAAATAAGTTCTCCATTGATTTAGGGCAGCAGGAAAATTTCAGTTTAAATTTTTACTAAAAAATATTCCACACATCTTTTGGCTCAATGGATATATCTCAGACGTTTTGGCATATTTATACCTGTCTGATTTCTCTTACCTAGGTTTAAGCTTGGATACTTCATACAAATGTTAGGGGTTTATAGTTAGTACAAGAAGCTATTCTAAGTTAATTAATTATTTACAATATTTATATACTGCTCTCCATTCAAAATTTTGGAGCGGTGTACAAGATAAAATACAATAAAAACAATGAAACACCTTAAAATAGATTCTTAAAAGCAAAACGAAAGGTGAACTGTGAACTGTAGCTGGTCATTAAGGAAAGGCTTCCTGGAACAATGACATTTTCAGGAGGTGCCAAAGGAGTACAAAGTTGGCGCCTGCCTGACCTCCAGAGGCAGGGAATTCCATATGAGGAGGGCCACCACACTGAAGGCTCTTCCCCTGGTGGGCGCCAATCGGAGGATGGGTCTATGTGGAACCACCAGGAGCATGCCCTCGGATGACCTCAGTGACTGGGCAGGTTGGTAGGGGAGAAGGCAGCTCTCTCAGGTATCCTGGGTCCAAGTTGTTTAAGTTATATGAAACATGCCCTTGAACCTAAACACAGTGCTGGGGCTTCTGCACAGAATGTAACTGGCATACATTAAACAGCCAAACAGGACTGCTTCAAATGTATGAGGGTAGTCTAAGATGACAGAATGGTGGCTCTCCGAATTATAAATAGCTCAGAGCAGTGGCATTTGATTGGCTGCTAGGCTTGTTTCTGGTTTCTATCTAACAAATGTAGCCGGGCCCATCCTAAATGTCTTTTGAAACATAAATGTGTCCATCCACCTCTAAAGTGGAGGTGAAGCACGTGAGGAAGGTGGACGATTGAACTTGGTAGCTTTTCTCTGTTAATGGTTCTAAATAGGTTTTGGGTGGTGGTGATGGCTTCAGATCGTGTAAATAGATACTACTGTTGAACTAGTATCTATTTACTGGTATGGTTGCAGATGCAGTTTTAGGTGTCTACGTTGAAATTCACTTTATTAAGAGCATTAAAAGTTACTTTCTAAAGAAATTAGCGAAGCTGCGTTGAAGCTTATTTCTCATCTGGGTAGGCGTTTATGAATTTTGGCTAGGCTGAGTAACAGTTCATTACTTGTCTGTTAGGGGTCTTGCTTAAGAGTTCCATCATTTTATTGCCACTTTGTTTAGAGTGCATAAGAGAATGGAGGGGTATATTTGGGAAATGTGATTAAAGCTGATTAAAGTGTTCAAATCTTAATTCTAAAGGTGGTTGCAGATATATAAATGCTTTACCCAAGTACACTTCAGATGCTCTGCTTAATCATGGTGCTAGTCCAGGTCTTGTCCATGGTATTAGGCTTGGCATTGAACCTAATAGTTGCTTAGGTCTTTTTTTCTACTAGAAGATAATTATGCTCAACATCTAAACTGAAGAATCAGGAGCAATCAAGCTGCCCTTATCCATAATGACGCAAATGGTAATGTGTTAAGCAATATAGCATTCATTTTGCTTGAGATTAAATCTTTGTAGCAAGGAAATACCAAGCAGGCCAAGGATAAATATTGAACAGTCGCTCTTTCCATTTATGTGGTACCATGCATCTGTTTCTAAACTTCATAGTAGAATACGTTTTAAGGTATGCTGTACTCCATGGATGTAGATTTCAGGCTAAAACAACAGCCATTCACATTCTGTATGTCTGAGAAAGCAGTTTCATAACTTCAGTAGCTTAGCTATGTACCCTCCCCTTTACTAAGATCGGAAGTTGATTTGCCTTCCATTAAGGCAAGAATTCACAATGCAATCATACTTTATGGAGAAAGACTGATGCATTTTGAGGAAAGCAATTTGGCAAAACTCTTTCACAGAACAGCTCGTAAAATGTGGATGGGCATGCAATTGGTTGGCATTGTCACATTCTTGTTTAGAGGATGCTCAGATTCTTCTGGCCCACAAGGATAATTTTTTTTTTATTAGAAATAGAGTTTTTGAGGCAGATTTTGACAAAAATGTCCTTGCCAGGCAGCTGCAGACCTTCCCCCCATGGTTTAGCCATGTTAAGAGAGAACAATACTTCCCACAGTATTTTTCAAGATCTGACTTTCCTTGCTCTCAGAAAGGCCTTTACTGCCCTCCGTTTCCAAACAATGCCTACAGCCTATCTGGAGGGGAAGTATAAAGGGGTTTCCTATGCTTAGCGGTCATGTATCTGTGGTGCAGGGGAGGTGGAAAATGTATTACGTTACTTGTTGTGCTGCTCCTTGTATAAAGATCTTAGGTATCGTTTTCTGGGAGATCTTCTGAGAGCAAGAGTGGGTTGGCCCACTGCTGATTCTCTTCCCCTCCTTATTGTTTTATTATGATTTTATTAGAATGTAAGCCTATGCGGCAGGGTCTTGCTATTTATTGTTTTACTCTGTACAGCACCATGTACATTGATGGTGCTATATAAATAAATAATAATAATAATTATCTGTGATCTGTTAGAAGGTTATAGTGAAGCAATTAAAATCAAGGTTGGAATATTTGCTGCAGCAGCTCAAAAAATCTGCCAGAATTTTCTGAAGAAATCAGGCGTAGATTGCAGAGGGGACCACCTGCTATAATTTTGTGTTTTCATTGCTGCTAGTGTAAATCTCAGCCTTTTCTCTCAGTTTGGTTCTTTTATGTGAATTCTCTCCCTCTGAGTTTGTAAGAATTTTTGTGCCATAGACAAATAAAATGTATTTCGCTTTTATTTGACAAATCATAAAATTGACAAATCAGAAAATACCATAATCTAAAAATACTACACTTAACTAGAGAAGAGGGGGTACTTTAGGAAATGTATGGACTCTTGCTTATCAAAATGTTTCTTGAAAAGGAGCATATCTAGTAGGGAATAATTTTGAAAATGGCATTTCAAGGTCTTCGTTCTAGGGTCTGATCGTATTTGTGCTGTATATGTGCAGCACAATCATATACAAAGTATATTCTGCTTTTTTTCAATGGGTTCTTGCTTCCTAGTAACTATCTAAGGTTACAGCCTAAAATAGGTGACCAATAAGGCATATTTTGTGTAAGAATGTCCTTTACACCAGGGGAGAGCAACTTGTGATCCTCCAGATAGCCAATGGTAAGGGATAATAGGAATTGTAGGTGGAGGGTCACTGGATGCCCGTCCTTGCTCTGCAGGTTGATTCCAGCACCACTTAAGCAGTCCTCTAATCCAAGGAACAATATCATGGAACAAGCATTCTGGGAGGCTTTACTGTCTTGAGTAGTTTGATAGCTTCCTTCATTGCTTGATCCTTTTTTCTATTTTGTTAGGGTCCTAAATCTGTACATCAGCCAGCTGCAGAGTTTTGCTTTACTTCTAGTCTTCCAAAAGATCCAGTGCTAAGAAGAGAAAAACTACAGGATTTGATGACTCAAATACAAGGGACCTACAATTTCATACAGGTACATTTCTGTGGTTAACACAGAGCTGTCAGGAGCAGACTCGATGGATCATGATGAACATGATTAGGGTGGGGTGGGAAGCGGGAGAGGACATCTCTTCATTGTCACGATTTTGAGGGTTATATTATGAATTGCTGAGCTGTTTTGAAACTTGAAATGAATTACAATATATATTCTTACTGCTTATCTCTGAATAGATTTCTTGCTGTTTCTCAAGTGGCTTGTAATCTTTTTGTCTTTAAGGAGTCTCTTCTGGATTTTGATAAACCTTCACAAAGTGCCATTTGTTCATCACAAGCACCTTTAGTTGATTCTACAGGTAATTCCAATTGTAATTAATTGTGAAAAAGGAAGACTGTGTTGTGTTATAAACCCAGTGGTCATTTTTGTGAGTAAAACGGCTAGAAGAGCTGGCATGGAAACTAGTTAACTTCTACCTAATTAAAACACATTGGATGAGGCTAGGCTAGTAGTCGACTGGTCATGCTGGCCAGGATGATGGGAATTGTAAGAACATAAGAAAAGCCGTGCTGGATTAGACCAAGGGTCCATCTAGTCCACCATTCTCTTCACAAAGTAGCCAACCAGCTGTCAATAGGAAACTCACAAGTAGGACATGAGTGCAACAGCTCTCTCCTACCCATGTTTTCCAGCAATTGGTGTATGTAGACATACTGCCTCTGATACTGGAGGAGCATATAGTCATCAGGTCTAGTAGCCATTGATAGCTTTGTCCTCCAGCACATTGTAGTCCAACGCATCTGCAAAGCACTGGATTGGGGAACCTGGCCTTAAACCTCTTTTACTATTAAGCATTAAGTTTGAGAGTGTCAATAAAATAAGCTGATTTGTTCCTTTAAACTAAATAACATCCAAAATCCTGCACTTACATCTCAAAACATAAATTTTGTTACTCCAGAAATTGTTTCTAACAACCTTTGAAGAGATCTTTAACTTTGAATTGCTAATCTCAATTTAAAGACTTTGAACGTTGTTCTTGACAAAACTAGCTACTAAAATGCAAATGAATTCTTCTAAATGTAAGGCCTAGAATCTTAACAATGGATTATCAGAAGATGGGCATTTAACATTATACAATATAGTAGTACTCCAACTGTGAAACTACTCTTCAGTGGTTTGAAATGTGAACCGCCCAGAGAGCTCCGGCCAGTATAGAAATGTAATAAATAAATAAATAAATGAAATGTAGAAAGGGTGTGACTGCGCTCTTCTGTTTTCTAGCTTCTAGTGAACAGCTTTCAAGCCAGAACAATTCTGCTGAGCAACCAGTACAGGTAAGAGTGAACTTTACAACTTGTAGAGATTTGATGGCTGTTTTTTTACATCTATATCTTAATAATTTGTCTGGGATACCCTTCTTATAAAGTAGGATATTAATAACTTACCATTTGAGTTTAAATAAGTTGGAGGCACATGAGCCAGGATCTAAAGCAGGGGTAGGGAATCTGGTGCCCTGCAATTGTTTTGGACTGCGACTCGCATCATCTCTACCCATGATGGCTAGTGGTCAGGAATGATGAAAGCTGTTGCCCAAACATCTAGAGGGCAACAGGTTGCCTACTCCTGATAAGAACCATACAACTGACTCCATGAGTGCAGTGGGGCTTCTGACCTATCTGCCATGCAGTCTGATAGAGCTTTTGTTTAAGAAACATCTTAAATTTAAGGAAATCCTCAAAGCAGTTTTGATATCATAGAATAGTAGAATTAGAAGGGGGCCTATAAGGCCATTGAATCCAACCCCCTGCTCAATGCAGGAATCTACCTTAAAGCATATCTAACAGATGGCTGTCCAGTTGCCTCTTGAATGCTTCTAGTGTGGGAGAGGCCACAACCTCCCTAGGTAATTGGTTCCATTGTCATACTGCTCTAACAATCAGGAAGTTTTTCCTGATGTCCAGCTGGAATCTGGCTTCCTGTAACTGGAGCCCATTATTCTGTGTCCTGTACTCTGGGATGATTGAGAAGAGATCCTGGCCCTCTTCTGTGTGACAACCTTTCAACTATTTGAAGAGCGCTATCATGTCTCCCCTCAGTCTTCTCCAGGTATTGAGCTCTGTCAACTTGTCAGCCTTTGTGAGGTCACAGATGTTGTACTTTTCCTAAGTAGCTCTTATGTAATTCTTTTAGAGTTTACTCAATATTAATTGAACTTTTATACAATATATTGTCTTGTACAATGGACTCAGGCTGTCTAAAAATCACTCAGCAACATGTAGGTCACTTGACATCACTTCTTAATTGAAATGAGTATTGGTGTTGTGGTGAATAACTATCATGTACGTTTCATAAGCATCTTCAAGGATAGTGCTTGATCAATGTACAGCTAGCCAGACTCCATATACATGTTATGACTCTTCCAACATGGAAGCCCGATTCCAGACATCACAGGCTTCAAGCTCATGTGCTTCTTCATGGATTAAGATTCCCTCCTAGGTTCACAATGAAGGTTTTCCATAAAATGTAAACTGTGGGTTCCGGTTCTACTTGCTGAGAAAAATCACCTGAAAAATATTAATTACAACTTCGAAACTGCAAAGCTTAAGAACATAAGAAGTGCCGTGCTGGATCAGACCAAGGGTCCATCTAGTCCAGCACTCTGTTCACACAGTGGTCAACCAGCCATTGGCCAGGGACCAATAGGGCAAGACATGGTGCAACAGCACCCTCCCAACCATGTTCCCCAGCAATTGGTGCACACAGGCTTACTGTCTCGAATACTGGAGACAGCACACAACCATCAGGGCTAGCAGCCATTGATAGCCTTCTCCTTCAGGAATTTATCCAACCCCCTTTTAAAGCCATCCAAATTGGTGGCCATCACTACATCTTGTGGTAGTGAGTTCCATAATTTACCTATGCGCTGTGTGAAGAAGTACTTCCTTTTATTTGTCCTGGATCTCCCACCAATCAGCTTCATGGGATGGCCCCGGGTTCTAGTATTTTGAGAGAGGGAGAAAAATGTCTCCCTATCCACATTCTCCACACCATGCATAATGTTGTATACCTCTATCATGTCTCCCCTTAGCCTCCTTTTTTCTAAGCTAATCAATCCCAGTTGATGTAACCTTTCCTCATAGGGGAGATGCTCCAGCCTCTTAATAATTTTAGTTGCCCTTTTCTGCACTTTTTCCAGCTCTATAATATCCTTTTTTAGGTGTGGTGACCAGAACTGTACACAGTATTCTAAGTGTGGTCGCACCATGGATTTGTATAATGGCAGTATGAAACTGGCCATTTTATTCTCAATTCCTTTTCTTATAATGCCTTACATGGAGTTTGCCTTCTTTACAGCAGCTGCACACTGGGTGGATATTTTCATCAAGCTGTCCACCCCAACCCTAAGATTTTTTTCTTGTTTGGTCACTGCCAGCTCAGATCCCATTAGGTTATACTTGAAGTTGGGTTTTTTTGCCCCAACGTGCATCACCTTACACTTGCTTACATTGAACCGTATCTGCCATTTGGATGCTCACTCTCCCATCTTGGAGAGATCCCTTTGTGCTTTAACAACCTTAAATAATTTGGTGTCGTTGGCAAACTTGACCACTTGACTGCTCACTCCTAATTCCAGATCATTTATGAATAAATTGAAAAGGATTGGTCCTAATACCGATCCTTGTGGGACCCCACTATTTCCAAGTAAACAGGTCTAAAGCTTGCATAATACTGTTTACACAGTTGGCATTCATTCATTATTATTATTATTACTAATGAATCTGTATGTTTTCCATGGAAAAATAAAGCACTGGAAAAATTTCCAAAACATTTTCCACCCTACATCACTGCTGGAGCAGAAGCCTTTTTAGTAGCTTCAAACTCCAGATTTTTAAAAATTGTCTTATTTCTAGTAGAGATCACATTATATACACTTTTTTTAATGTCAGGCTGCTGCTGCTCCCATGACCTTGCATGGCTCAAACACCTCCTTAGCTTCTGACAACACACTGTCTGGATCTGAAACTGAACTTGGCTCATCTCAGGTAAAACAGATGTACTCATTCTTCTTCCCGGAGTTTGCTCTCTTGATCCCAGTTTGCATGTTAATCTCTTAATAATTGAATGCATAGACAAGTTCCCTTGCACCTGTACTGGCTTTTGTGAAGAAGGGCCTTGGGATGCGGGGAGGCTTGCAGTGGGAACACCTTTATGTCAGAAATGGCTAGGTGCTGTTGATAAGTGCTGGGTTAATGTGCAACAATGCTGATGGATCTTCCTCTGCCAGAGTGCCAGAGGCAATCAGCTGCTGGAAGCTCACTGTAATTTCTTTCAGATGCCACCACAAAATGCACTGTCACTGGGAGTGATGGAGGAATATAACATCAGATATCCCCAGAGGCTCATCCTTTTTAAAAAAACGACGGAAGCAGAGTTGGCAGGACAGTGGGGAGTGTAACCCCTTCCCAGTTCTCCCTCCCTCCTCAGTTCAGGTTCTAGAATGCTTGTTGCATTTTAGAGGAAAGCCGTTAGTGGGAGGAAATTGAGGGACAAAAGTGGGGAAGAATTCATTTTATACTCCTCTTTATTCTGAAAGGAGGACCCTCAATGCAGCTACCAACAGACATAAAACCACAATCAGGAAAGCAGAAATTAACAGAAGCCTGCCTGCCTTCTCCATTGCACATACTGCCTTTCCTGTGTTGATTTTCAGCCATAGGTTGATTCAGGCTGGGGCTGAACTAAGTAGTATATCTTCATTCATTCTCAGGGAGTGGCTAATTGAGATTAATCTGGCCTTGCGTCTGTATTCTTGCATATATAGTCACTCATATTGGATATGTTAGGGTATTCTCAGCTGAGAATCATGAGGCACTCATTTGCAAAAGCCTGAACTATGAATTTTGAGTAGTTTGGTTTTTAGGCAACAGGGCTTTTCAGTTTTTTAAAAGTGTACAACAGGAATCTTTATCTTCCACTACATACATCCTAGCTAATTGTAATTGGCTTAATCAAACTCAGTTGACAACCAAGTTTTAAACTTTTCTTAACTGGGTTGACCCTGGGGCCCTTTGCTTTTATTCTGGAAGAACCATTAAACCGGTTGAATAATATAGCTATATTACATGACAGTTAAATGATAGCAGTAGCTGAAAATATAACTTGATCTTGCAGTTGACACTTGACCAGTCCAAGTTCAATAGTAGAGCATATGTTTTGCATGCAGTAGATCCCAGCTTCAATCCCTGGGGAGAGCTAGGGATTTCAACCCTGGATGACCTCTGTCAATCAGGGTCAGCAGTGCTGGACTAGATGAACCAGTGGTTTGACTCAGTACAGGACAATTTCCTGTGTTCCTAAGAGACAGCACTAGTCATGCTATACTACATGGGTAGCTAAAATTTGGAATATCTGCAGTGTTAAGCTATGTTGCAGGGAAGCCAATAGATCTGGAATAATGAAGTTGGAAGGAAGATGCGACTTGTAGCTGTTCATGCATTGAGCACACTACTTCATTATTGTACAATTCATTTCATGAATTGTAAGGATACTGTGGCTAGAATAATGGGAAATCTTACTAGAGATTTGTACTAATTTCACTCTACTTCAGTGAGATTTGGCGAGGAAAGAAAATAAATGAAATAATTACAGTGGTGCATGCAGAGTCCTGATGTCTAATTGTGGGGGCAGGGAGGGAAAAGTAATAACAGTTGACTGAGAAGGAAAATGGCCTGATGTTAAGATAGAGTGCCCTTGGATTTCAAAGTACCTCAAAAGATCAATATTACATTTTCAGTCAAGTAACAAAGATGGCAAACTGTGCAAGGAGTTTTATTTATCAACAGCCTCAATCATTATCTTAAGAAATGACATGTTTAGTCTGGCCATTTTTGTGTAAGTCCCGTTTTAACGTAGCTATCTGGCTGTGTCTCCAGACATCTGTTCCACATTCTCAAGAGTCTGAGAACTTCAGTTCACCTCAGCCTTTGTATCAGGCAAAGCAGGAGATTTCTGAGCCATTAATGTCCCCAAAGAGTGAAATTGCTCAGGTGAGTTGAATAATTCCTTAAAACTGAAAGAAAATGCATTCAGGTAGTTCTATTATGTGTGTGTAAAAAATCACTACTATATAATTTAGATCTTCTGGAAAACTACCCCCCCCCCCCCACCCAATGTTCAACAGTCAGAGTTGTCAGTTCACTTGGGGAGAGGTAAAATTGCTTTGATGCAAGTATTAAGCAGTTGAACATAGGAAATAAGACAAAGTCCAGTTGTGTAAGGAGCTCTGTTCATGATAACTTCTGCACACATAAATATTTAAAGAGGTAATGTGTCTAGTTCAAACATGTTTGACATAGTCAGCAGAGAATACTGGGAATACTGAATGCGCAGCAAGATTCAAATTGGAAGCAGAAGCTATTCTATTCTTTGCTATGCCCAACTATTGGCTTGCAGAAACTGCTGATGTTTGACAGCACAAGGGTTTAACAACTTACATTGCTTCCCACTAGAATGACTGTGTAACACAATGTGGTTTATTTCCCCTCTTCAAGGCTCCTACTCTTTCAAGTGAATCACAGATACCAGTGACACCATCAAGAACTACCACATCACCCGTACTCCAGGAGTCTTCTCCACCAAGTAGCAGCACTGTGAACGTGACAGCGCCTCCCTTTCAGGCCATGCAAACTGTGAGTATGTTGGTTGTCGAGGAAAATGTAATTAGATGGGAGGGCAAAATCTATACATAAAAGGGGAGTGAGAGCACACTTGCATGTTATACAGGAAGAGCCCCCTGCATAACATGCAGCTGGGTGTTGCATGTGTGCTAGAAAAACATATTTTGCTGGACAGATAATGTATTTGCCACAAGAAGCAATCCCTGAACGATGCATCTGACTTCTGTTTACACAGTCATATTTACACCTGATTGTTGAATTGCTGCTTTGTAGTTCCTACTTGAAGGTCTGCAGCTAAGTCTAGAACTTGAGGAAATTAAGAGTCCTAACTTTTACCCCGTATGAAATTCATTATAAGTTGCTGGAAGAATTATGTATTATAGTTAAGGGAGTGGAGTTCCTGGGGAAGGTATAAGTCTCTTCTCTACCCACTGGAAATGAGAAATATTTCAATTTTTGCTCTGCGGACTATATACTAGCATGAGCCTATGGGGCAGTAAAGTCTTCGGATTGTAGCCTATAGAAGCTCAGCAGCAAATACACGTATTTTGCATAATTATGTGATGTGTTGCAGGTCTTCAAAGTGAATGCACCTTTGCCACCTCGTAGGGAGCAAGATACCAAAGAGAATTCTCTGCATCCTACAGGATATAACCAGAATTTTTCTACAGCAAGTACACAGACTCCACCACAGTGCAAACTACAGTCTACTCAAAATTCTGAACAACCCACTTTTTCTCAAGAGTCTCTGCCAAATGGTAAGGAGAACTTCAGGGCAAAGGTGGTAATTGAGGAGATGAGTGATATGAGCAGATTAGAGGACAACTTAAACGATACCCAAGAAGTGAGTGCTCTACAATATTTAATGCAAAGTATTTTAAGAAACATGTTAATGACTATAAAACAGTCACTTGGAGGACTGTGATGAATAGTAGCTTACCACCGTCTAATTGCCCACCTCCAAGGGAAAATGAGGAACCAGCTAAGCTATGATGGAGTCATTTTCAGCATTTTTTTTGTCTTAGAATTTTCACTGCTTCCATTTAATTGGATATCATGAGGGTGCTTTACCTCTCAGTTGAGCCTCTTTGCAACTAGGGCAAAGGAAAAGGTCCTCTGGAGTGTGACTGCCAGTCTCACATTAGGCAGTCGCAGCAGATGACCCTCCCGAGGACCTTAAGTGGCGGGCTGGAACATAGGGGAGGAGGCGCTTCCTAAGGTACCTTGGATCTAGACCATGTGGGGCAGCCTTTGAAGATGGTTTGGAAGCTGCAGCTTGTGCAAAATGCAGCGGCCAGATTGATAACTGGAACAAGGAGGTTCGAACATATAACACCAATTCTGGCCCGCTTGCATTGGCTGCCTATACGTTTCCGAGCCCAATTCAAAGTGCTGGTTTTAACCTAGAAAGCTCTACATGGCTTGGGACCACAATACCTGATGGAACACCTCTCCTGACATGAACCTACCCATACACTGCGCTCAACATCTAAGGTCTTCCTCCGAGTGCCTACTCCAAGGGAAGCTCGGAGGATGGCAACAAGGGAGAGGGCCTTTTCGGTGGTGGCCCCCCGACTGTGGAATGATCTCCCCAATGAGGCTCGCCAGGCACCAACATTGTTATCTTTTAGGCGCCAGGTCAAGACTTTTTTCTTCTCCCAGGCATTTAACACCATTTAACAACGCTAAGTTTGTTTTTTAACGGACCCCAGAACTGTTGTTTTTAAATGGATACTGTTGTTTTTATACTATTGTTTTTGTTTTAAAATTTTGTATACTTTTTAAATGTTTACTGTTTTTAACTTTTGTAAACCGCCCAGAGAGCTTCGGCTATGGGGCGGTATATAAATGTAACAAATAAATAAGAACTAGCGCTTTATATTTTGCCCAGAAAGAATTGGCAGCCAGTGTAAAAAAAATTAAGAACAATGTTATATGGTTTCCATGGGATGTCCTGGAGACCAACCTGGCTGTCATACTTTGTACCAGTTTAAGTTTCTGATCTAAACATGCAGGCAGCCCCAAGTACAGCACATTACAGAAATCAAGTCTAGAGGTTACCAGTGCATGTGCCGCTGTTACCAGGTCCACGTTTTCCAGGAATAGCTGTAGTTGGCTTATCAGCCAAAGCTGATAACAGGCGCTTCTCACTGTTGCATCCATCTGGGTACCAGGAGCGGGGCGGGGTCAAGAAGCCCCCCCAAACTACGAACTTGCTCCTTCAAGGGGTTGTATTGGCTGCAACTGGCAGTAACAGGGGAGATACCCCTAGCTGTTGGCAGTCCTGAAACACTTCCACTGTAGTTCTACTAAAGGCTGGGGGGGAAATTAAGGGGAAACTCATTCTACTTTTATTCAGCAGGTTCTTGGTGTACTTAAACTGTTTCTTCTCACCTTAAGCAGGTAACTACCAGGTTGAGGGAGCTGTTCCTGTAAGCAACAGTAACCTCACCTTTTATGCAGCACAGACAACCACTTTCCCTAGACCACCTCAGCCTTTTGTCACAAGCCGTGGATCAATTAGAGGCCCCCTCAGAGGAGCCCGATCAGTGACCAATTCTTACCGCTCACCTGGTGGCTATAAAGGTATGTATGTGCAGTTTCTGTGGAAATGCTTACTAATCTTGATACAGCTGTACTCAGTTAGGAGTAGCTGCAACAATTTAGAGGAGTGTTCTGAAAGTAATAATTAGGTTACTATCGCTTCCCTGTAAATGTAGCTCAATTTTTGGCAACTTACAGCAGCTTTTCCCAACCTGGTGCCCTCCATAAATGTTGGACTGCACCTTCCGTTATTCCCCAGCCAGCTATGGAACACTAATCACTCGTGAGGCGGTTGTTTGTAGGGCAAAATACACTTCAAACATCCCATCCACTTTCTGGAGCTTATAGCGGCCACTGAGAATGTGGCAGTCCCTGAATTAGTGTGTTATACTATTTGGTATTTCAAACCTTTGAATATCAATTTGATCAAGGGTTAAGTACCCAAAATAACTTTGATTCTATGGGCATGAAGTCCAGTGCTGACATTGAGGATTGTCCCTCTGCCTGGGATACTGGCTGCTGAACGGAGTCGCACATTCCATGACTTCCAAACACATCGGTGTGTAACAGGTAACACTGTGCACAATACTGCTTCCTTGAAATGTTCCCTGGTTACTCTTCACCTAGGAGTCCCCCAGACACTCCTCCCTCTAGGTAGATGTATTGAGGTTATTTTCCTGCCAACAGGACTTTTTTCTAATATGCCACTAGGTGTCCCAAAGAGCAAATTGCCACGGCTTTAGATTTTAAAACAAATGTCATCTTTGGTAGGATAAAATGACTTCATCTTCTATTCCAGCAGGTTTTGAAGCTTACAGGGGAACGCCTTCAGTCCCTAATGGCACCTATGGCCAATTGCAGATTCCTGGCAGAGATTACCCCCCAGTGCAGTATCCTCAGAGGGTAATGACTTGGCAAGCTTTGTGCTGCAGCCTTACAAAAGTATGCTTAACCTTGATGGTGGTGTCTTGGGTCCTTTTCAAAAGCCAAAGGCAAGCCTTGTCTTGCGCATGCATTCTCAGATTAGGGGTGCTTATTTATTTTACTTATTTATTTTATTTATTTATTGCATTTCTATACCGCCCAATAGCTGAAGCTCTCTGGGTGGTTTACACTAGCTTCACAAATCTGACATCACACTGAGTGTTGTAATGTGTTTATTGATTAAGGGCTAATACTAATTGAAATGTCATCTAGAAAAGGCTAAAACAATATACATTATGTTTTACCTCCCATCCTATCTGTGAAAATGTGACTGATTTGGGGGTTATGTCCCCAAATCTATTGAATTTACATGAATTGAGACCATCTTTCTTAACAAGTTACCAAGGTGGTGATGGGCAGGCACAACTCTTGGAAAGGTAACCTGACTTGCTCTTAATGCAAGGAATAAATCCACTGCAGTGATACTGGAACAAGAATCAGCTGTGTTTTACATACTTATGATGCATCCCACTGATTCCAGTGAATATTAACTGCATTGGTCTGCAAATGACTCCTTTATTTATTTTTTATTTAAAGCATTGAAGTACTTTATATTTTAAAATATCAAAAGCAGTGCACAAAAAACACAACCATAAAAATTAACAATAAAACCCCAGAACAATTCATTATACACTGCTGCTAGATTGGATATTGTATGCTGACAGTATCAATGGTCAAATACCTATGGAAACAATTTTTCAGCATGTGATAAAATAATGTTGATAAATGCCTTAAGTCCAAAGGGAGGCTATTCAAAAAATATGCACTGAGAAGTCCCCGTTCTGGGTGAGTCAATCCCAAACCCAAGCCTAGACCCACTTTGGGATTGGTCTAGATCTAATTGAGATATCGGTCAGGCAGCAACTGACTTTAAGGTTCAGGAATAGCACGCTTCTCCCCATCCTACCAATACCTGAAGTAGATGCTCAGGTGGCTGCAAACATTACCTGGTTGCCCTTATTTAAATAGGAACAAATGTTTGTATTCTTCTAGGATGTGAATTATCAGCAGAACTATAAGCGAGGAAGTATTAATAGTGGTCGAGCCAACTCAAGAGGTAAGGTTACTTCTAATATTACTTAAAATGCAGTTCTGTCCTATATATTGTTTAATTTCAAGCCATTATACAGTATTTGGACTGCCTTGTGTAGTGATGTAGTATATGCTCTGCACTGCATGTGTTTTCCTTTGGAATGGCAATGTGTGGTCTTCAGTTTCTGTATGCTAGAATCTAGGTACTGTATGAAAGAATCTTAATTCTTTCTGACAGAGTAGGGCATCCAGTGATTGGCCCCTCCAACTTCAGTGGAAGCAGGAATCATAGAATAGTAGAGTTGGAAGGGGCCTATAAGGCCATTGAGTCCAACCCCTGCTCAGTGCAGGAATCCACCCTAAAGCATCCCTGACAGATGGTTGTCCAGCTGCCTCTTGAATGCCTCCAGTGTGGGAGAGCCCACAACCTCCCTAGGTAACTGATTCCATTGTCGTACTGCTCCAACAGTGAGGAAGTTTTTCCTGATGTCCAGCTGGAATCTGGCTTCCTGTAACTTCAGCCCATTATTCTGTGTCCTGCACTTTGGGATGATCGAGAAGAAATCCTGGCCTCCTCTGTGTGACAACCTCATGTCTCCCCTCAATCTTTTCTTCTCCAGGCTGAACATGCCCAGTTGTTTCAGTCTCTCTTCATAGGGCTTTGTTTCCAGACCCCTCATCATCCTGGTTGCCCTCCTCTGAACACGCTCCAGCTTGTCTGCATTCTTCATGAAGTGTGGTGCCCATAATTTGGACACAATACTCAAGATGAGGCCTAACCAGTGCTGAGTAAAGGGGAAACAGTACTTCAAGTGATTGGGAAGCTATACTTCTATTAATGCAGCCCAAAATAGCATTTGCTTGATTTGCAGCCACATCACACTGTTGGCTCATATTCAGCTTGTCAAAACATTTACTGGGAGGCATTGCCCTTTCGTTCTTGCCCCTCTTCTGCTAAGGTAGCAGGGGTGCCCATCTCCCTACTGAGTTGCAGGCTTAGAGGCTTATTCAGAGAACCTAAAAAGATAGCTGTCTTTCCTTTTCGACTCCATCACTGGATTTTTTTAGCCAGGAGTAAGTTATTTGTTTTCTTGGGAGGAATATTTGAACTATTCCCAAAGGAGAGACTGGAAGCTCAAGAAACACAAAGGGAGTGGAGTTGAACTACATCTCAGAATTGCTCCTGATTTGATATCTTGGCTACCCCAGCATGCAGAGTGTGCTCACTCCTTCAGATGCATTGTCGATACAGCTGGCAAGACTCCCCAGTGGAGGATACCTAAATTTGGGGGGGTCATCAGGTGGTGGTTGAATTCCCCTGAAGGAAAATATTTGAAGCTGCTTTCCAGTGCCAAAACACCAGAGGGCAGAATTGCCCTTTGGCAGCCCACTCAGATGGGGAATCTTACTTAGTCTTCTTTATTGATACATTGTAAGCTGCTCTGAGAGCCTTTTGGCTGAGGTGCGGGATAAAAATACTCTAAATAAAATAAATAGATGGGGAAAATTGAAATAATGGCAGCTGCTGTTTTAATTAGGGTGACCATATTTTGGAAACCAAAAAGGAGGACAACATGGCCGCCCCATGGGAGCGTGCTCACTAGCATGTCCAGCCCCCAAAGGTGCGTGCCCACCCAAACATGGCCTTGGTCACAGGTCTGATTTCACAGCACACAATTAAGACAAACCTGTTCTACATAACATCTTAATGTTAAAATCACTGGAATAAAGTACAAGTGAGACATTCAATGTATCTGAAATTAACTTCACTCATTCCTACTTCTGTAGCTTTTGCTGTATGTTGAAGCTTTTGCTATACTGTGTGCTCAGCTACACCAAGCAGGGTATTCCACTATGAAAGCGGTATATAAAAGGCAGGAGCCACACTATTACTTTATAGAGGTATTCAACTGCACTGCAGGAGCTACACTGCTGCTTTATAGTGGTACTGAAGTGCACTGACAACTGTTGGGGCCCATGACACATCTACACCAAGCAGGATATAACACTATGAAAGTGTTATGAAAGTGGTATATGGCACGTGTCATGGGCCCCAACAGTTGTCAGTACACTTCAATACTGCTATAAAGCAGTAGTGTGGCTCCTGGCTTTTCTATACCGCTTTCAAAGTGGAATATCCTGCTTGGTGTAGATGAGCCCTGTGTGTAATACAGTCTTCCCTTCCCTCAAATATCTTTTCTGACTGCAAATCCTTCACTGGATGACCATAGTCTAACCTTTCCTGACATTTAACACTGTTTCCCCATCACCTTACTACATACTGCTACCACTGAACAAATGAAGCAGTTAAAAAGTATACAACAACCAAACAACCAAGCATTCAGAAAGAGTATAAACTACTATTAGCCTGCAAACGTTAGCCATGGAACAAAATGGATTAACGCTTGTCTTAGCTTGTTTCAACTTCAACCAGACATAACAGTCAAAAACAACCGAGAAAAACACACCTACATTGAAATTGCAATACCTAATGACAAAAATGTTGCAGAAAAAAATATATATACACCACTGGATATGGAAATTAAAGAACTATGGCAACAGGAAAAACTTACAATTATTTGTTAGTCACATCAGTCACCAGCATGACATCATGGTTGTTTTTACAGAAAACCTTCAAAAATTAGGCCTACCAAAATACATGCACGCCAACATCCAGAAAGCAGTCATACTTAAAACATGTTCAATAGTCAGGACATTTCTGAATCAGTAAAAGACAACATGACTTGGCAAAGCCCATCATGTTCATCTAGAAAAACCACAAGCAAGAAAAGAGAGATAGATGATGATGATGATAATGATGATAATAGCAACCCTGTTAATTTTTTAAAAAGTTTCTTTAAGAAGGATGAACAATTGTCAGCCACTGTTACAAAATATACGTCATGCCAATTATAGTAAACAAATTGGAAAGGAAGGTCTATGGGTCTAAAATGCATTATTTAATAGGAACATCATCTCCAAATCATCCCCCCAACTCACAGAAAACTACAGCCACCCCCACTACAAACACGCACATGCATTCATTCAGTCAAACAATCAGGCATCCCATTCAGACATCAATACACTCACTGCCAGCACACGTGTGCGTGCGTGCACGCACACACACACTCAGCATCACTCACTCCAAAAACACGCATGCACACATGCATTCACTCAAAGACCCCATGCACCCACACATTCTCTCTCACACACAAACACACACAAAAACCTCAGTCTTCCCTCCTACTCTATCTTCTCCTCCTGCTGCTGCTCGCTTCTTTTTGCTGCTGCTTCTTCTTCTTCTTCTTGCTTCTGCTGCTAATTCTTCTTGCTGCTGCTTCTTCTGCGCTGGGGGATGGGGTGCTGGAGGCTGCGTTGCTAGAAATTCCTGCACGCAGCCCCCAACCACTCACCTCGTTCTCACCGCCCACCCCTCGTGGCGGCCATCTTGAATCTTGCACGAACTCACGCAAGATCTCAGCTGTTGGCTGGGTCTCGCAGAGTTCCCAACCAGCTGCCGAGATCTTGCATGAGTTCAGGCAAGATTCAAGACAGCCACCGCCACTGGCCAGGGAAATTTAGGCCCGGTAAGTTGGGGTTGGGGTTGCTGCGGGCCCAGTAACCACAACCCCGGTATTTTGGGCCCTAAGTCCGGTTCCTCCGGACCCCCAGCTCTCCCAGGAGGTTTCCGGAATTTTCCGGAGGGTATGGGCAGCCTAGTTTTAATGGCCTGCATGAGTCAGAGCTTCCTGCTGTGGGGAGGACATGGTGTCATGCAAGACCTGGCTGGACCATGTGATTCCACCCCTAGTTAGAGCAGCTCCATCTCCTCCTCCCCTCCCCATAGTTGATGGTCATTATTCTCTCTGCATAGAGTTGGTTGAATCAATCCAGGATGGGGGTGGGGTGGGGCAACATAAGTGATAGCCACATACTTCCCCACTCTTCATATGCTGATTCTTCCAAAGGCCAGCTGTAGAACCTGCTCTGGGGCAAAAGACAACATTAGTTCAAAGGCCTTCTCATTAATCTGGTTAAGCTTTGGAAGCTGCAGGGTGTCACATCTTTTCTTTGTCCCCCTGAGCCTGTCAGCTCTGATAAGGCTGCTATTCCTTTGTCATGCAGAAATCCCTATAGGGGAAAAGGGCATGAATCCCATCCTAGAGGCTCAAACTTTCTATCTCTCCACCAAGTTCAGGGGTTGAGATTTTTAGCGTCTGATTCTTGTGGAGAGTTAACTCCATGTAAAGTTGGCATATCGCCTCAACTCCAGACTCCCCTCTTTGGTTTTTGAGATGATAATTATTTCTTACCCGGCTCTCCACTTGGATCGAGGCGGGGAACAACAGCGAATATAAAACACATAAAAACACATAAGTCTTAACAGATGAGCTCTCAATGAGGCCATTGTTTAAACTCATTTGAAAAGTTTATTTCCTTACTTTTTAAATTTTTTTATTTCCAGCAGGGGTAAACCTCACAGTCCTTCTGCCCCCATGTTAAATGGAGCTGATTTAAGTGTTCCAATCATATTCAAAATCATGATTGCTTGTTTGTGTGTTCACTGGAATATTTGAATCAACCTGAACGGGGTCCTGTTATTGGTAGCTGGGTTTGTGGGGCTTCAAGACCCACAGCGCCTGGCTGCAACTGAGTCTTCATGCAATCGAAGCACGGCCTTGCAGAATGTCATCCACTTGCAGATCAAGCGACTTGTAGTTGCTTGACTACAAAATTAGTCCCAGAATTTGGGGAAGAGTCTCTATTTAAGACGGTCATTCTTAGGACAGACCAATCTTTTATTCTAAAACCTTGTTATTTTCAACATTAAATAGGAGTGAATTTTTCTCTCTTCCCCAATCATATTCTATAAACAGAAAGAACAAAGTGTATTTTACACATACAAACAGCTGTAAATGTGTAGTTACTGGACTAAGGGCACTAGTCAATCTTCGCTACCACAAGACATAGTGATGGCCACCCAAGGGGGTTAGACAAATTCTTGGAGGAGAAGCCTATCAATGACTACTAATCCTGATGGCTGTGTGCTACCTCCAGTATGCCTATGTACACCAGTTGGCAGGGAACATGGGTGGAAGGATGCTGTTGCACATGTCTTGCTTGTGGGTTTCCCATGGACAACTGGTTGTCAGAATACTGGATGGACCTTCCGTCTGATCCAGCATGGCTTTCTTGCATTCTTAAGTTACCCCTCTTTTCTTTTGAAGTATCTTTTCTGGTGGGAGGGTAGATCCCCCCCTCCACCAGACCCTTTGTGAAAGATGGAAATATGTCTCACTATCCACTTTCTATCAAGTTCTCTCCCCCCCCCCCCAACTTGCTTGCCATTTTTCTAAACTAAACATCATTTTAGATGCCCTTTTCTTCACTTTTCCCAACTCTATCCCTTTTTTAGTTGCGGTGACCAGAACTATACAGAATATTCTAAGTGTGTTCACCCATCACATGAACTAGAAAATCTTCTTTAGATTTCAAGACTAGCTTACATAAACACACTTTGATACCAGCAGTTTCATTTGTGAGGAATATTTGACAGCTCTTGTTTCTCATTAAGTAGTCACTACATGTATGGAAGATAAGGTGGACATAATAGTTTCAGTCCCAAGAAAAGTCCTGACGTAATTCAGTGTAATAATTTCAGCCGCTCTGTGCAGACTTCATAAAATCCTTAAAGCTTCTGTGTTTTAGGTTACAGGCATGAAAACAGACAGGAAGAGAATTGCTCATCAGGTAGAACTCGAGGTAGAACTCGTGGTAGAGAATACTTCAGAAGAAAGGAATTGAGGAAAACTGAGAAAAATGGGAAAGAAGCAGAGAGTCTGAAAGCAATCTTGTAGCTGTCAGTGTGCACCAATTCAGTTAGTGTTCATTAACAATACAGTTGATATTGATAACTTGGTTTTCTACACTAAATAAATACACATTTTTATGATGTGTCCTTTTTGATAGTAAAAACACTGCACCATAGAAGTGAATTTTCAATGCTACTGGATGACATTTAAGTAGTCATCTCGATTGCCAGTGTGAGCAAGGGGCCACTGCATATTCACCCTATAATACAAATACATTTCCTACAGTGCAATCCTACATATACATGTTTATAGTCTCTGTGTCTAATAGGACATACACAAGTTTGTTTAGAATTGCAGCTTAAGGTTGTTGGGTTTCTGATGCATTTATAGTTAGAATTCAGTCTTAATTTGAAGAGCAATATATGAGCTCTTGAAGTTCTGGAAACCATACAAACCAGCAAATGCTCAACCAGATGTAATATACTACGGTTCTGATAAATCATACCATGCACAGAAATCCCTTAACAGGGTGTGTGTACTACATTACATAGCATCCCACTTAGGGATTTTATTATAGTAAGTAGCATATAAGTATTACTAATAAATAATGAATTAAAACTATTGCAAGTGCTACTCTTTCTAGGTCAAGACAGACTTGAATAATTTAGTGTTGACCTTGCTGTAGAAGCACACTTTTCACATACTCCACATGCATTCCAGTGAGGGGTTCTAGTTTAAAGCATAACTGGAGATGGACCCTCCAGATTGGCTGGTCCTTGTTTCATTCATGAAGCAACTGTGCTCTGAAAACTTGGTTGTAAATAGTACTGATTGGCTGGTCCTTGTCAGTCAGCAAGGCACCTTACTAATCTGAGCTGATTTCACCATTTTAAAAAGTGGAGAAGCTTTTAAAAATACTGAACAAATGTTGGAGCAGATAAACATGATTGGGACTTGGTAAAAAACGAATAAAGCACAACCCGCTTGAAGCATGGTGGGTACTCCCAATCCATAAGCTGTACAAGCTGGGGTACAGCAGAGTTTGCCTTACATTTAAAAACTGGGTGGGGTTTTCAGCTGTATGTGGTATTCTCTAAATGTATCTGTCTCCATCCTTAATTTGAAGAAAAATGCGGAAGAACTAAGGGCAAATCTTAAAATGGCATCTGCCTAGTGCATAAATGTTGAGAACTCATTTTAGAAGTACTTGGAACAGACAAGCTTGAAAAAGTGAACACAAAGAGTCCTAAATATGTTGATTTTAAGGTTACTTTAACTAACTAACCATTGCTCATGATCTTCAACAGCAGGGTGGAGTGATTCTTCTCAGGTGAGCAGCCCAGAACGTGACAGTGAGACCTTTAACAGTGGGGACTCTGGGCAGGGTGACTCCCGCAGCATCACTCCCGTTGACATGCCAGTGACGAGCCAAGCACCCACCATACTACCTGTGCACGTCTATCCCCTCCCACAGCAGATGAGAGTTGCCTTTTCTGCTGCTAGAACTTCTAACTTGGCTCCTGGAACTCTAGATCAACCCATCGTGTTTGACCTCCTGTTAAACAATCTTGGTGAAACCTTTGATATTCAGCTTGGTAGGTTTAATTGTCCCGTCAACGGCACCTATGTGTTCATTTTCCATATGCTGAAGCTGGCTGTGAATGTTCCACTGTATGTGAATCTCATGAAAAACGAAGAGGTTCTAGTATCTGCGTATGCCAATGATGGTGCTCCAGATCATGAGACTGCTAGTAACCATGCAGTCCTCCAACTTTTTCAAGGAGACCAGATTTGGCTACGTCTTCATAGAGGAGCTATTTATGGAAGTAGTTGGAAATACTCTACGTTCTCAGGATACCTTCTGTATCAAGACTGAATACAGTAAAGCTGCTCCAAACAGTTTGGTGAAGGAAGGTGAAACCTAGGGGGCTAGTTTTGCACTGCATACTAATTACGGAAATACACCACTCTGAAATGGGGGCGGGGTATGGTAATCTGTCTTGCAATGAGATGGAGGTGGGTCAGCACTGATGTGGCACTTTATCAGTTGTGATGTAGCCTTGATAGGAAAGCTGTGACTGTTATGTTTGCACTTACTCTTGAATTGTAATTATCAGCTTACCATGCTATTCAAAAACTTGCCTCAAGTCTAGGCTCTCCACAATGCCTTGTGCCTAAATAAAAAAAATTAATATGCCTTAGCATCAATGTCTATACTCCTGGGATAAATATGGGTGTACATGATCTCCTTTGATACTGTGCATAAGGGGTGGAGCACATGCCTTGCATGCAGAAGGACCCAGACTCCATCCCCAGAATCTCCAGCCAAAAGGAGGAAAGAGCAGATGATGGAGATCTCTGCCTGAAGCCCTACAGAGTTGCTGCTTGTCAGGGTGATATGGACCAAGCAGTGGACTGATTCCATATTAAGGCAGCTTCATATGTTCGTATTTTTCCGATAAAAAAAAAATCAACCTTCATCAATCAAAAGCGAAGAGTTGAAGTCTCTTTCCTTATGACCTATACAATTATCTACAGATTTGCATTTATTCTTGGATTGTAAAGCAAAACGCTCTGCACATAGCTACTGGGAAGACTAGTAGTTAATGAAAATAGTCCTTGAAGTATTTCAGTTCTTGTTAGCACTTAGTCTCTTCACAGAAGTCTTAAATTTGTTCCTGACAGCTCCTTGTTTTACTGGTAATCTTCGTTTCTGATACTACCTTGGAAAAAGAAAACCCTTATGTAACTCAGTATCTGGGGAGCCAGCAAACCCCCTACAAAAGTTGTATTTTTTCTGCCCTTGATTTTGTTACTAACTGCAACTTCCTTAGATCAACTCCTATTTTGGGCTTTAAGCTCATGTGTCTTAAGTCCTTGAATATTGGGTTAGGGAGGAACAAGCATGTAGAATGTAACAGAAATGTAACTTGGGTCCACATCGATGTTTCCAGATGTACAGATCTCTGTAGGTGATGGTGTTTCTCCAAATGCTTTCCTGAAACACCTGCTAAATTCTGTTTTGAATGGTCGAGAGCTATTACATAATTACAAGGTATTTACAGTTGGTATTCCTCCCAGCATGTAAAGCAGATACCTTTGCTACCGCATATCCTGGACAGGCTAATGCAACTGCCCACAGTGTGTGCATATGGGGGAGAGGCTGTTTAGCATGTTATAGGGTGAAACCTGGTACCTGCTAATTTTGTAATATCTAAAGCAATATTTAGAGTTGCTCAGTTGTATCAGTCTTTAGCTTGTAGCACACAGAAACTCTGCTATAGAGCTAGGGAACTTGTGGCCCTCCAGATTTTCATTTCTTTTTGGCCTTCAAGTCCCATGAGCCCCAGCCAGCATGGCCTGTGGTTAGTAATGATGGGAGTTGCAGCCCTCCGGATGCTGTTGGACCACAAATTCCACACTCATGCTCTACTTGATGGACATCTTTGTATAAGTCTTCTACATATATGGCTCTTGGCATGAGAGCATCCACTTTTGCCCACTTGAAACAAAAGGTGTTGAAGTCTTGAAGTGTCTTCCCACATTCAGCTTGCTAAAACTAACTGGGTGGCTTCACAATGGCAGTTGACATTGCTGGAAATGAGAGTGGCTGATTTTCATGTGTGAATTTTGGAACCTTTTGGTGCTACATAGATGTGAATATCAACTTGTGGGTACAGAAGAGAAATTACATTAAGGTGTTTTTTTCCTTCATCCAACGAAGTCACTATTGTTTTTAATGCATCTGTGGAAATTCATCCTGGGTCCACATCGACTGTTCAAGATGTTGAACTCTAGCAAACCTGAATTGAAACTAATCTGTAAGTGAACAAGCTCCATACAAACTTAGACTTCTTTTTTTCTCCCTCTAAATAGGAATAACATTCCAATTATTCACAAATTAGGTAGACTACATTGCTAACTTCTTGGAATATAAATTCTAGATTACAGAAGAGGAAGTTTAAGGATGCTTAATGCACACGTTGAATTTGTAACCATGTTACAACCGCTTGGCAGTGGATGATGCTGAAAGCTCCAAGCAATCTCTGCAAGGTGCTGAAGCACAGGTGACTTGAGCAGCCATCTTGGGGCTATGCCAATCCCACAAGCTGGGACTACATTTGAAACTTGCTTGCAGAGCTCTGTCTACAGAGCAATGGGCAGGAGTAACCCATTCTAGGATTCCCTCCATCCACTAAAGAGAATGAACTGAAGAGTTCTATTGTTCCTGCCTCTGCATTTCTATGTCTCAATTCTTCCTATTTCTTTTTTTGTTGTGTACAGTAACCCCTCTCTCTTTTATCCCCTTTTTCTTTACCCTAATGGTTGGAAACCTCTACATTTGCATTTATGTTACAGCAGGCACCATGGTAGAGGGATTCTGTCCTATGGCAGGAGAAGGAATGACCCTCAAAATGATGCTCTTCATCTGCATTGTCCACAGAACTCTGATTACATATCTCAAATGTGCCATTTAACCAATTCTTTACTAAGTTTAGAACTTAGTGAATTTTGAGTGAATTCCCTAGTGGCTTGTTTAAAATTATACTTTGTGAAATTAGTGCCTTAATGTTTTCATAATAGTTTGTATCTTTACCAATCTGTGGTATACATTTCTTCCAAGCCCACTTTTGTAGTTTTAGGTACTTTGGGAAAATGTATATTCAGAGTACAGTCAATGCGAGAATGACGGAAATTTGTCATGATTTTTTTTCTAACTGCTTTGTTTTTCCCCTATCCCACAAGCACCAGAGCTTTGAGCAAGGGCCCGAACGAGTAGGTGGGTATATCTTCCTAGTACTGTAACTTTAGTGGCCTGGTATTTCTATTTATAGATTTCAACTTAATTTGTTCCTCCTCTGGCTTAATTTATTGCACTCAATACCTTTTTTGATACATGGCCTACGCTATCCTTTGTTGGTTATATTCAACAATTTTTTTAAATTTTCTGGCTAAGTTCAGCTTTTTAGTATTTGCCTGTATGTGGTTTGTCCCTCTTGTGTGTGTGTGACTTTTGCTATACCTTTTTATTTGGTTCTTGCATAAATTTTCTCCTTATGTACCTAGACAGTAGAACAAAGTGGAATAAGAACCTGCATTAGGAAGGAGGGGCATACTCAGATTTCACTACACTGCTGTTCAGAACTGGCATTTAGCAGCAGGACAGAGAAAGCAGGAGTTTCAATCTAAATTTGGTGAAGGCTAGGAACACCATAGTATTAATTTTACGTTCTGACTGCCATCTATTGTTATCCTTTAGTTTGTCTAATTGTATTGTTTGAAAGATCTTTCACAAGCATCTGGTGAAACCTGAAAGAACTTCCTGTTTCAAGTGACAGACTTAAATTACTTGTTGGCGGTTAGCTTTCCCCCTCTGTTCCTATAGAAAAACACAGGTAGCATCCTAAAGGCTGCTCTGGATCTTCTTTTTGTGAATTCATCACGCACTGAAAAGCTTTGCAGCACTTCATAATGAGCTGAACCAATAAAGAATTTTTAACTTCTGCATTAGCCTTCCTTTCTTTGAGTTTGGACTGGTTTATCACTTGATATGCAGCAGAAAAACAGCAGCTCATACATTTGTAATAATTTCAGAGGGTAGCTGTGGCACCTTAAAAGACTAAAAAGATTCTGGTATAAGCTTTTGTGACACTGTCCATTTCATCAGATGCATGAAGTATCAATCTCAATTGGATCAATTACATGGGGTGGAGGAGATGTAAATGGTATTGTCAGAGGGAACTGAAATATAAAGAAGTACTGATAGAATGACTTTAATGGTTGCCATTGTTGGGTGACAACATTACAGTGCTGTTTTGTAATTTTCACTGTACTTTTTTATTTCAATTCCTTTTGACAACACTATTTACATCTTGCCCTCCCCCCCCAATATTTTATGGATTGGTCCATTTATGGTTGATACTTCATGCATTGGATGAAATGGACAGTGTCCATGAAAGCTTAGGCCAGGAAAAAAATGTTAGTTTTTAAGGTACCATGAGACTCTGTTGTTCATACATTTGTTTGTCCTATTGAAGATCAATGGCCACACACAATGCTCATCTCTCTCTGCCACCCTGTAGAAGGTTCAACAGTAACTCTTGCCAAAATTCCTATTACTATGGACTGCTTTGTTTGCAACCAGCAAACTCTCACCAGCTACTCTGGAAGTGTGTGTATGCCGCCAATGCTGTGGTGAGTGTGGGATGGAACTGCCCCTTCACATGTACAAGAGTTCTAGCTGAGTGCCCTCTGCTTCTACAGTTAATTACTTACTCCCCCCACCCCCCATGTGTGGCTTGTCAGCTGAAAACACAAGTGGCAGCATTCTATAGGATCAGGCTTCCTGGACAAGGCCCTTCCAACTCTACTATTCTATGATTCTATGTACTAAAGGCATCACTGCTTTGAACAAAACCAAAATTCTGTTGGTTCACATTTTCTTATGTGTCACTTCATTTATATAAATTGTTTGGAATATGAACTGATAGTTTCTTTGGAGCTGTTGTAAGAGTAGAGTCATTCTATGCAGGATTATGCAAAAGTGCCTGGTACTATCTCATGAAGTTACCTTAAGCAAGCCCCTATTATCTCTGTTCCCATGTCTGTAAAATGGAAATAATAAAAAGTGCTGCTTTGCTTGATTTAAGGATTGGAGAGATTGTACATTAAGACTTTTTGATGCACAAGAAAAGTTGTGCCTGAACCAATATTACTTCATTACATAATGTAGACTGATAGATGACTGACCAGTTGCCATCTTGAATCATGTTACGACTTTGAGCCTCACCATGTATTTGGACATGGATATACCCCTTCCAAATACAGGGCCCAAGCATGGGTGGGGGAAAGGGTGCTTTGACTAGGACCCAGATATCCTGAGGGTGGGGAGTGGCTCAGTGTGCAACACCACTACTGTTTGGGGCTAGATTGCAGATCATGCTTGAGAATATTTATGGAAACTAATTTCCCCTATGCCCAGATCTAAGATTTTCAGGAGCCAATCAGTATTAGAACAGAATAAGCAGCAATCCGAATAGCTAGTTGCTCACTTGAGTCATTCGCTAAAATAGAGACGGTGCTTGTGCAGTTAAACTAGGACTTGGTAGTTTGAGAGGCAAAATTGTGCTTTCCTATGTGTGATATGCTTTCTTAAATGTTACCAGTCCCAGAGACATTGTGAACAGGCCAGAGGTTGGGAATCTGGTGGGAAGTACAAAACACCATAATCAGAGTCATTGGTCCCAAGTATAGTGGGAGGCCGTGCTGCTGGTAAGATTTACAGACCCGAAACATGAGAGAAAACATGTGACAAGTATCCTAGATTGTTCTGAGAATTTTCTGCATGGAATGTTGCAACTAAAAAAAGCCCAAAACCCTCTTCAAGCCTACTTTCTGAAAAGATAGTGTTAAACTAAAGTAGTAGGTTTGGGAACATGGTAGAAAACCCCCAGTGAGGCTCATAGTGTGGAAAACGTGTCAGAACAACAAAATGTCTTGTGGCACCTTAGACTTACAGTGCAATCCTATGCATGTTTAGACAGAAAAAAGTCTATCAATAACCAGCATCCCTCCAACCAGCCATGGCTGGCTGGTGAATGCTGGGAATGGTAGGATTTTGTGTCTAAATACGCACAGGATTGCGGCTTAAAGACTTACCCTTATGGCATAAGCTTCCGTGGACACAGATGCATGGAGTGCAGCGTCAAGGAGATGCAGCGTCAAAGGACGATGAATGCCAAAATAAATTTGTTCGTCTTTAATGACTCCTGGTTGTTTTTGTTGCAATAAACTAACACTTCTGAAAAGAATTAGAATAGATACTTTTCTTTCGTCCTACGAGGCAGCATGTATAGGATTGGGTCATGTAATAATGGAGGAGTCCGAGTTACAACTTTGTATCAGTCCCCCACCCCCCAAATGATGCTTGAGCTCTACGCTAATCTTTTCGAGCCTCACCTGAGTCGCTTGTTCTCTAGTACCCAAGTAGTAGTTAGGGAGTGTCAGGTTATGTACTACGATCGTCGAGCTATATAGAGATGCCCGCAGAAAGCCCGATAGCCCTCCTACCGTGCTGCCACCAAGACACCCAAACTGCTGGGTAAATTATTATTATTACCAACGTTTCCTTGAGCTGCAGCAGACATCAGCAAAGAGTGATCGCCTCGCCATGTAGAATCAGCCTTTTCCCATCCCCCCCCCTCTTTTGCTAAATCAGCTAAAAATGCCCGAGCGGACGGCGCCCGTACCGACCCATGGCCGCCTCCGGCTCTCAGGCCACGTGCAGAGAAGGCGACGCCTCTCCCCGCGTGCCTTGCTTGGAAGAAGCGGCTCGCTTTTCTTCCGTACAACAATATGGCGCCGGCCGTGCCCAGCGCCGTAAAGCAGCTGCTTCGCGACAGCCGCGCTGTCGTAAACCGGTGAATGGCTCCTGTATAAGCAAACGGGGGAGAAGCGAGTTGGGGAGGGTGCAGCGGTGGTGGCTCCTCTTCTCGGTTCCCCGCTCCTACCGCCTCGCCAGGGAAAGGACATGGATCCCAACAGGATCATCCAGGCGCTCAAGGGCACCATCGACCCGAAGCTGCGCCTCGCGGCCGAGAATGAGCTGAACCAGGTGAGAAGAGCGCAGCCTCCGGGCCGACCCTTCCCCAAGCCCGCCGGGGTCGCGGGGAAGGAAACTTCCGGGATCCGCTTCTTTCCCTCGCAGGGCCTCGTCTGAGGAGAAGGGGCTTTGTTCCCTCCTCGGGGGTCGGCGGGTGGGGGGCTTGCCTGGGCGCTCCCTTCCCTTCCCTCCCTTCTAAGCGTTGCCTTTGGCTGCCCCATCCCCGCCCCCGGGGCTCCCGTTCTGCCTCTCCGTCTGGCGGACGGTGGCCCCTTTGTGTCCTCTGAGGGGAATCCTGTCAGGACGCACGCACCTAAAAATTATTTAAAAAACGCGAGCTCGCGATGGAGAGAGGGTCGCCCTGGCGGACAGCCTCAAGGTGGCTTTTGCAGGCCACGGGCCACTCAGTTCACCAGAGCATCTTTGGGTCTCCCTGAAAATCTGTTAGCCTTCACGGTGCCACACGGGACTCCGGCCGTGTTGGTCTGTTGCACCGTCCAAAACAGCGTTTTTACAGCATAAGCTTCGGTGGAGCAGAGTCTAAGGCAGAGGTGGGCAGCTGGGAGCCTTCCAGACGTCTTGGCTTGCAACTCCCACCAGCCCTAGTCAGCATAGCCAAGGGTGAGGGGCTGTAGCTCCGTGACAGAGCACGTGCATACAAATATGCAGAAGGTCCCAGGTTCAATCACCAACATCTCCAGGTAGGGCAAAGAAAATCCTGCCCGAAACTCTGAAGAGCCGCTGCCAGTCAGTGTCGACAGTACTGAGCTAGATGGACCCACAGGGCAGCTTCCTATGTTAGGGGGGATGAGAATTGTAGCTTAGGCTAAAACATCTGGAGGGCCACAAGTTGCCCATCCCAGTCTGTGGAAACCTAGTGAAGTGGATTCTAACCCACGGAAGTATATGCTATAATATGTCTTAGTTTGTGAGGTGCCACACACACAATTTTTTTTTACAGGTATGTGTGTGTGTGTAGAATCTTAGTGTTAAGGAGGGACCTCAAAGGTCATTTAGCCCAACCTCCTAGTAGTGCAGGTAATCTTCTTCTAGAATGTCAGTGGTAGATGGCTATTTAGTTTGTGCTTAAAACCTCTAAAGGAGAGTTGGCCATCTTCAGCTCTTCTGCTCTACTGTCTGCTCTACTTTCAAACAGTTCATGCCTCCAGGAAATTCTTCTGTGTGTATGTATTTGCTTGTTTGCTGTAACAGATTAGCTTGTTTGCTGTAACAGACTAGCATGGCTATCCCTGTGAAATTGCAATTCACTTTTCTAAAATGTGTTTGGCTAATGAGGTTTCCTAGTTTTGAAGGTTGTGGATGTCTTTTGAGATTATGGGCTGGTTAACTTTTTCACTATTGCTGGGGCTCTGTTGGGGTTTCTAATTTAACAGCCCTTTAAAATAGCAACATCTTGGCAAAATTCTTTCAAATTGATTTCTTCTCTGGAATTTGTGAAATATTTCAAAGAGAAAAATATAGTGGCTGCATTAATGCGAGGACCTAATGTAGCCCCTTGTTAAAAAGATAATTATTTGATACAGTAAAGTTCCTACAAGTTGCCTTCTTCCCTGCCTTCCCTCTTGGATTTTAGTGTCTTGAAGATTAATTGTAAGTAACTACCATAGGTTATCAAACAGTAATCTTAGTTAAATGAGAACACATCACTTTAAGGAATCATCATATATACAGTATATTGAATTACAATACGTTAGCTCATAATCCCATGATAAGCAGAACAAGTAGTAAGCAACAGCGTGAGTGACAGTCATTCAATTTGGATATAAAATCCAGATGTACCAAAATCACCATTCAGTTATGAGTCAACACATTTTGTGGTAATCTTTTCAGAAAGTCATGCCATAAAACATCAGAGCTATGATACACGATAGGGAATGGAAGGTCTGTGAACTTTGGCTTGGAACCAGGATGCTCCCAATGATCCAAGAATTCTAGTGCTGCCAGCATTCATTTTTTTATACTCCAAATGAAAGATCCAAGAACTTAACAGCAAGTCAGTCTGTAGTTCATTTAGGCAAAAAGCTTTATTTATGACTTTCTCAATGTAAAATATATATATTAATACACGGCAGTTACATACATACTGGCTCTGAAAGCTATTGGCTGTTGAATACTAAAAATACTTCAGATGTTCATTTGGCACTGATTCACACAACGAAAGTGAAAGCAAAAACCTTCAGATACTATATCAATAACATTTTGTTTTCTCCCTGCTGTCTATTACATGCACCAATACTTGTGATGCATTGCATTTTCCTGAGATAGCTGGAATGCCACTTTCTTTGTTACGTTGCTGCATTCTGTGTTGTGTCTGTAATTTTTGGTCTTCATTAAAGACAAATGATAAGAGCCAGGTGGTGTAGTGGCTAAAGTGTCGGACGGGGAGTCTGGAGATCTGGGTTCTAGTCCCCACTTAGCCATGGAAACCTACTTGGTTACTTTGGGCCAGTCACAGACCCTCAGCCCAACCCACCTCACAGGGTTGTTGTGAGGATAAAATGGAGAGGAGGAGGGTTATGTACGCCACCTTGGGTTCCTTGGAGGAAAAAAAGTGGGATATAAATGCAATAATAAATAAAGCTGTCATCAACCAGCAGATCCTAAACAAGGGCAAAATAAGATTAGATGATAATTCATTTAAAATCAAACAAGTATTAAAATATTCCCAAAATTTTGGTGTATCAAATAAATAATGGACAAACTGGATCTTGGAAAGTGTTGTCGGGTTTGCTGGGCAGCATCTAGGAATCTGAAAACTAAACACAACACTGTGGACAGGTGATGCCAAAGAATTTCAAATTTTTAAAAAGGTTGGATTTTCAATTTTTTCTCCTGGCCTGTTACCTGTTGAAGATAGATTAACATTGTTTTGAACATGTGAGATGCTAAAAGCTGAAGGTTGATAGGTTCCTCGGATGGGGAGGGAGGCAAACTGTTGGTCAGCTGATAGCCTTCTTCAGAAACAAGTTGCCCAGAATGAAGGAATGTAGCTGATCTGGATGATTTATATCAGATAGTGGTTTGGTATTAAGTTTCTGGTATCTGATTTTCAGGACCAGGATGGTTCTGTGATACTTTGATACCATCCTGGGTGTCTGACAGCAGTCCTGATAGTTCCCGGAACCAGAGCTCCTAGTTTGAGCCCCATGGCGCTTAATAACACACTCCCTCGCACATGCACTAGAATTGGTTGCATGCACACACAAGCTGTCCCAGTTGCCTGTGGAGAGAGGAAACTGAGTACTCTGGTATTGCATCCTCTTCCTTGCTTTGCTTCAGAGTCCATATCTCTGTTCAAACAAAAGCTGAAACTGGGGGAAGAAAACAGAGGGGAGCTTCATTTTGATCCAGACGGAATCCTGTTCTTAATCCATAAGGCCCCATACCATAACTTTGGCTTTTTAATATATATAATATAGCACCCATAATGGAAGGGTTGCTGGCATGTATCCAGAGTGAACTGGAAAGGATGTTTCTTAAAAGAGAATCAGATCAGTTACATTTTTGTTTTTGCTGTTGACATACTAAAACAATTAACTGTCAATTGCTGAATGAAGTCTTCAAAGCCTTCTAGCAGATCCTAGTAAATCAATATGAGAGTGATGCTGAAGCATATGGAATTCAGGTTGCATGTCTGTAGACTTAAGTATGGGATGAAATGCACCCCTTTGACTATATTACAGTTCTAGTGCTTCAGTTTTATCATTTGAATAGTACCCCTTTCGTTGTGAAATCTTAGTCCCTCGGGTACCTTTTCTTAACTTTTGGGTTCTTGGTGAAAGCCCAATAATGTCCGCTTTCCTTTCGGTTGTGTAGCCCATGTAGTTGCAGAGAACGTATGATAAATTATATACTGCATGCCCAGAGGGCAACAGCTACAGACTGTATGAGGTGCTGTCCAGGAGTGACTGGTGCTGATCTGTTGGTACCAGGTCTCAGATTTCCTTCATGTTCATGTACATCTTGCTTATTGCTGAGTGGCTGGTGCAGTAGCACCCGGCAGTATTTGAGCAGTGAGCTGTGGTTGAACCAGAAGGGCCTGTGAAGGCAACCCAGTCAGCCACGTTAAGTCAAAAGCCATCCACCTCCTGTGGAGAGTGTATTTAAATTATGAAAGTTGTTGAGGAAGGTGAAAAAGAGAGTGACCAGCAGATGATGTTACAGCCTTTCCCAACCAAGTGCACTCCAGATGTGTTGGACTACAACTCCCACAATTCCTAGCCTGCATGACCGGTGTTGGTTGGGAATTGTGGCAGTTGCAGTCCAACACATTTGGAGGGGGCCAAGTTGAGGAATGCTGTCTTATATAATTACTCTCCAACCCTAGTGGATTAGGTTCAAATTAAAATTGGATACACCAGAGGCAGTCATTCAGTATGAGACCTAGTAAGGTTTGAATTTGCTGCTGACTGGGGAGAAAAAGCCTAGCACACAGGGCTGCTTGTTTGCCTGGTTTTAATGTTCCATGATTCTGCATTTTGCATCTGGCATCCTTTTTTCTTTTTTCACTTAGAACCTCAATCACATTGCAGAGCTTTCTCGAGCCCTGTTGTTTGGTTCATTTTTGTGATACCAGAAAGGGCAGGGGCAACTGGAAACTTCCACTAGAAAGGCTGCGACTGAGGCAACTTTTTTTTAACTTCCTCCAATTGTTTTAATTCCCCCACCCCCAAGTATATAAAAGTCAGCACAATGTTTCCTGTTACAGCTTACGTATTATACATAATTTAACAAATAGAAGGGGAAAGAATTTTAAAAGCACAGACGCACAATGTTTCAGTTTGCAAGAAATCTAAGTGCCTTAAAACTGCGTTGCATAAAATGAATACAGAAAGTGAGTATCCTAACGTACCTCATTCATCTCAATTGTAGAGTGATCTTTCTGAAACCAGTATCTTGCTATTAGGAGTGTTGCCATTGCTAATTCATTGGAGGTGGAAGTATCATTCTTATTTCCCAGTTCCTTTAAAAACACTCAAGCACATACACCCTTTTCAAAACTACTACTGAATCCAAGGGCAGAACAAAAGCTGTGGCATCTAACTGAGCCACTGTTCAATAGGAGAGAGTTAACCTAAAAGTGCTTAACGTTGCAGGAGTACGTCAGATTTGGGAGGAAAGACCCCCTCATTCATGGCAATGCTATCTTTTAACTTTTTTTCAATTTGGTGTTTTGGTGATTAACCTTTTGTATATATTTCAGTCCTACAAGATCATCAACTTTGCTCCTAGTCTGCTACAAATAATTATTTCTGATCAAGTGGAATTTCCAGTCCGGCAGGCAGGTGAGCTAAACTACCTCTGAAACTTGGTTTTGTGTATTATGTTTAGGTTGCTGATCACACTTATCCTAATTCAGTTACTGTATCTTACTTTGATTGCTTGTTGCTCTTGGCTAGTGAAGCCTGAATGTCAATTAACAAACCAAAGAACTACCTTGTTAGATTAGTCCAAAGGAAGGTCACGCACAGGACATTTTGGAGAGAGACGTACCCTGTTGTTGTTTAGCCCTGGCATATTGCAATCCAAGGTACACTGACTCTGAATGTGTAGGTTCCATTATTGGTTATTATTGCTAATAGCCATTGATAGAGCAATCCTCCATGAACCTGTCTAAGCCTTTTTAAAAGGCGCCTAAGTTAGTGGCCATTGTAGCGTCTATGGCAGTACATTTCTGAGCACAGCAGAGTAAGAAGTTAAAACAGTTGTTTGAGTTGGATTGTACTTGGCTTTTAAACATGACAGCATTGCCTCCAGCAGTGTAACATTGTGAGAAAGTAGATCTGTGAAGCCAGTGGAGAACGCAGCTGCTTCTCATGCTTTCTTGCCATCTTGTGTTCTTCTACTGGTATTGGGACCATGACATACAGCCTCTGTCTTGTCCTTTCTGTCCCAGTCTCTGAACACATTGCCAGGGTTACAGGAGAATGCATTTCTCTCTTAGCAACTGTTCATGTCTACCCAAGAAGGCCAGCCTTTACAGTGTCAAACTACTGTCATAAAGTGTAAACTTCACACTGTGAAACATACATTTGGTTACTTGGCATACTTTCTATGTTTCAATTTCTAGTCCCTTCCATCTTGCAGAAGAAAAATACCCATTCAAGTGGAGTGTAATGGGGTAGTTGTTGCTTTTCTCTTTTTTTACTAGAACCTCATCATTTCCCAACTTTGCCCTAGCCACTAGAAGATGGCTCAAATAAAAAGCTCTTACTGCATGACTAAAAGGAGTATACTCTTGAGACTCCAGCACTGTTCCTCTTCATATGCTCAAGAGCAGTTATAAGAATGGTACCGTCAAAGGATCTGGCAGTTTCCCTGTGTGTGCACATCCACAGCTGCTCGGGAGCTTTTTCATTTGTGGTATAGTTCAGTATGGCTGCAATATAAATAGATGGGTCTTCCATGCTTGCTTGCCATGTCCGCCAGGAAAGAGACTTGGCAATCGGCTGGAAAAACCCATGCAGTGAACCCCATGTAGCTGTGGTATTTGCACACCTGCCACAGCCATGTGTGACTGCGCAGTTGTAATGGAGCGGCATGTGAATGGACTCCCAGTTTCATACAGCTGTTGAATTGCAAGTGCGTGCTTGTTAAGATCCCGGATTGGGACTCCCATGACAGATCACTTTTGCTTTAAAAATTGTTTTTTTTTAAGCAGCTCCTCATGTGCGACTATGGCAGGACTCAGGATTGTTGTTTTTCTTCTTCCAATTCAGCTGCTATTTACTTGAAGAACATGGTGACGCAGTATTGGCCAGATCGGGAGCTGCCACCCGGAGAAGTGATATTTCCATTTAACATTCATGAAAATGATCGGCAACAGATTCGGGACAACATTGTGGAAGGAATTATTCGCTCTCCAGATTTAGTGAGGTATGACAGGCTTGGCAACATGCACCAGAAATTCCTGAATTTTGCACCAGGGAAAACAAATTCTTCCACTTGGAATAAATTATGCAGATCTGACTACTTTGCATAGATTTTTTACTCTGCATAATTTTCCTTTGAAAACCAAGGTTTTCCTGGTGGAAACAGGTTCAAAAGGATAATGGAAAGTGAGCTAAAAGCGCAGGAGTCACTTCTGAAATCATTCTTAAATGGGAGAACTGTTTCTGAGCTAGATGGCTGAAATATTCTGTGTGAATGTCTATATGGAGAATTGCAGAGAGTAAGGCTAATGAAAAAAGGGTAAATAAAGCTAATAAGATATGCCTCTTGTCCTGCAACATCAAGGGAGGTTTGTTTCTCAGATGAAGATGAGGACATTGGAAAGCTATTTGGGGTGCAATCTTGTGCATGTTTAGAAAAAAGGGGAAAAATCATACAACTCACAGCATTCCCCAGCCAAGATGGTTGGCTCCGGAATGCAGGGTTTTTTTCTATTTGAGGAATGATTTGAAGAAGGCAGCAATAATATCTTGCTACATAGTTAATTACTCTGCATCTCTTCCCTTCTCCTGTCTTTGTCTTTTCAGAGGTTTCTGATATTTGTCATATTGGTGGGGGGAGGGGTTAGCTGGTAGCATTTATTAAAGAACCAACTTCATTCCTGGTTTCTGAAAATAAATTAAAATGAATTTGCTTCCAAAACTCTTTACCAGAACCTCTTATCAGTTGTTGATTCTTCTCTCTCTCTCCCTCTAACTGCCCCCTCCCTTACCTTCATCCCTCCCTAATCTTTTCAGGGCCCAGCTGACAATGTGCCTCCGTGCTATAATCAAGCATGACTTCCCAGGACACTGGACAGCAGTTGTGGACAAGATAGGCTATTACTTGCAGGCTCCAAATAGCGGGAGCTGGCTTGGAAGTCTGCTATGCCTGTACCAACTAGTGAAGACCTATGAGTAAGTGCATCTTCATCAAGGAAGGTCCCTTCCCCAGCAGCTCATATAAGAGGCAATGTCTGGAGAATACTTCTCATGCACCCTCCATTTGCCTTGCCTGGATCCTTGCAGTAATCGCTTCATTATTCTCAAAGGTGTGCGTGTGTGTGTGCGTGCGCAGATAAAGAGAGGAATTCATCTCTTTTCTCAAAAGAAAGCATCTTGGCTGGGGAGCAATTCTTACTGTAGGCGAGGTAAGGGCAGTATGAATAGTCCACGCATGCCTCCTTGGAAGCACACAATTTCCCATTTCTGCCTGTATTGGCGTCTTAGGAAGAGAGACTCCTGCTTTTCTCTAGATAAGGAGTGAAGGGTTTGATTACTCAATTAATGAGAGACCCCATGTAATGGGTGACTCAATCATTTTATTTATTTATTACATTTATACCCTGCCTTTTTCCCTCTGAGGAACCCAAGGCAGCTTACATAATCCTCCTCTTCCTCTCCATTGTTATCCTCACAACAACAACCCTGTGAGGTAGATTGGGCTGAGGGTCTGTAACTGGCCCAAAGTTAAGTTTCCATGGCCAAGCAGGACCAGATCTCCCAACTCCTAGTCTCAAATTCTATTATTATTATTATTATTATTATTATTATTATTATTATTATTATTATTATTTATATAGCACCATCAATGTACATGGTGCTGTACAGATAACACAGTAAATAGCAAGACCCTGCCACATAGGCTTACAATCTAATAAGTTGTAGTAAACAATAAAGAGGGAAGGAGAATGCAAACAGGCACAGGGAAGTGTAAACAGGCACCGTGTAGGGTGAAGCTAACAGTATAGAGTCAGAACAAACTCAATATTTGAAGGCTATAGGGAAAAGAAAAGTTTTTAGCTGAGTTTTAAAAGCAGTGATTGAGTTTGTAGTTCTCAAGTGTTCTGGAAGAGCGTTCCAGGTGTAAGGGGCAGCAGAAGAAAAAGGACGAAGCCGAGTAAGGGAAGTGGAGGTCCTTGGGCAGGCGAGAAGCATGGCATCAGAGGAGCGGAGAGCCCGAGCGGGGCGATAGTGTGAGATGAGAGAGGAGAGATAGGCAGGAGCTAGACCGTGAAGAGCTTTGAAGGTCAGCAGGAGAAGTTTATATTGGATTCTGGAGTGAATTGGAAGCCAATGAAGAGATTTCAGAAGTGGAGTGACCTGGTCAGAGCGGCGGGCCAAGAAGATGATCTTAGCGGCAGAGTGGTGGACAGAGACCAGCGGACTGATGTGAGACGAAGGAAGGCCAGAGAGAAGAAGGTTGCAGTAGTCCAACCAAGAGATAACCAGTGCGTGAACGAGAGTCTTGGCAGAAGAGACAGACAAAAATGGTCGAATCCTGGCAATATTATACAGGAAGAAACGACAGGATTTAGCTACTGCCTCGATGTGAGGAGTAAAGGAGAGCGAGGAGTCAAATATAAAGCCAAGACTACGAGCTTCCTTGACCGGAGTAAGCGTGACATCGTTGACAGTAAGAGAGAATGAGAGGTGAGGAGAAGGTTTAGGAGGAAAAACAAGCAATTCAGTCTTTGCCATGTTAAGTTTCAAACGACGATGAAGCAGCCAGGCTGAGATATCTGAAAGACATGCCGAGATACGATCGTGAACATCTGGAGAAAGTTCCGGAGATGAGAGATATAATTGTGTATCATCGGCATACAGGTGATATTGGAGGCCGTGAGATTGAATAAGCTTACCCAAGGGCAGCATGTATAGAGAGAACAACGGGCCAAGCACCGAGCCTTGCGGAACCCCAACTGAAAGGGGAAAAGAGGAGGACGAGCTGCCGTTAGCCAACACGCTGAAAGAGCGACCCTCTAGATAGGAGGCGAACCAGTTATAGACAGAGTCACAGAGTCCAAGGTCATGGAGGGAATCTAAGAGAAGATCGTGATCAACCGTGTCAAAGGCTGCGGTTAGATCAAGGAGAATAAGAACGGAATAATGGCCTTTAGACTTGGCAGTAAGAAGATCATTGGTGATCTTGGTAAGGGCTGTTTCAGTGGAATGCAAAGGACGGAAGCCAGATTGAAAGGGATCCAGAGCAGAGTTATTAGAGAGAAAGTCAAGACAACGAGAGTAGACCAGACGTTCCAGGATCTTTGAGACAAAGGGCAAGAGAGAGACAGGTCGGTAGTTAGACAGGGATAGTCGATCAAGAGTGGGTTTTTTGAGAATGGGAGAGACTGTAGCATGTTTAAAAGCAGAAGGAAATGAACCAGAGGACAGAGAAGAATTAATGATGTGAAGCAAGGATGGGAGGATAGCGGGGATAAGATTAATAAAGACGCGAGAGGGAATCGGATCACGGGAACAAGTGGAAGGCTTCGACGAGCGCAGTATTTTAGACAGTTCATCAGCTGAGACCGAAGGGAACGCCGAGAGAGTTGCAGGAGGAACTGACAGGTGAGGGACAGGAGCTGGAAGCGGAGCAGAGCTGGCCAGATCGGAGCGTATAGTTTGGATTTTAGCATTGAAGAAAGAGGCAAAGTCATTGGCAGACAGAGAGGCGGGGAGAGATGGTGGATTAGGCTTCAGAAGAGAATTGAAGGACGCGAAGAGCCGCTGAGGGTGCTTAGCATTTGACTGGATCAACGTTGAGTAGTGCTGCTGTTTGGCCAGTGAAATGGCAGAAGAGAAAGAGGAGAGAACAAATTTGTAGTGGACAAAGTCCGCCCAGTCCTTGGTCTTACGCCACAGGCGTTCGGCTGCCCGGGAACAAGAGCGAAGGTAGCGGAGGAAAGAGGTGAGCCACGGTTGGGGTTGAGAGGGGCGAACTATCCGAGTTGTAGATGGAGCAAGATTATCAAGAGTTGAAGATAAGGAGGAGTTAAAGGAGGAGACGGCTGAGTCCAAGGAGATGGCTGTGTAGACAGAAGGAAGAGAGGAGGCTAAAGACTGAGAAAAAGCCTCATAGTTGATAGAATGCAGGTCACGACAAATTCTAGCCACTACACCACACTGGCTCTTCACGTATGGCTGATGTGCACACAGATTACTTGAGACTTACTGTATGGTTGTGTAAGTTATGGCTTCTCTGTTATGTGCTGGTGTGCTGAGAAATTTATAAAACTGGCTCTACGGTAAGGAGGTTAACATAGCTTAGCTTTTTCTCCCTTTGTTCTGGACCTCTTGGTTAAAGGATCTCTGTGCCCTGGGCTGTCCTGCAGTGATGAAAGAAAGGGGTGGATGACAAAAGGGCAACATCTCATTTTTTCCTAAGCATGTAGGGTAATTAGGAGAGGAGCCACACTTTTCTCCCTGACTCTTTCTGAATCTGACTGCTTCTGCAGGTACAAGAAAGCCGAGGAGCGTGATCCCCTCATCGCTGCAATGCAGATATTCTTGCCTCGGATTCAGCAGCAGATGATCCATCTACTTCCTGACAACTCACATTACTCAGTTCTCCTTCAGAAGCAGATCTTAAAAATTTTCTATGCACTTGTTCAGGTATGAGCAATTGTAGTATGAGGAATTCCAGAAAGGAGGGTAAGCACCTAGACCTCTATCCTACGCATGCATACTCCAGAAGTTTCATTGATTTTAAGGTTCACTACTTTCCCTGTGTGTACTTAGGATTACTTAACAGCATCAGAGTAAAGAAAATTGCTAAAATGAGGCTTAATGCCTTATTATGTAAATACTTCTAGAATGGGCATTTTTATGCCTTTGCTATTTATAATGACATTATCTTCATTTCTCCATCAGAAGGAAGGGGTGATCTCTTGGGTGTTGTTGAGGAGCAGGGCCCAAATAATCTACCTTCAATTTTTTCCTTAATGTGAAGCACAACTGAATTTTTATTCTGAGCTTGGGTCAATCCCTTTTCAGCCCTGCTTTATATGTACCTGGAGACTTAAGAACTTGATTCATAGCAAGGGGTAAGGCACACAAATAGAGAACGCATTGGGGTCCTTTGGGCTCTCCCGCTGTGATTTTCTGTGTGATGCTGGGCAGAACAGCATATCATGCACAGCTTTTTTGGCCTAGGCAGCTGTGATGGGCTTCCTGGAGACTCTTACACATTGTTTCCATCCTTGGGATGAATTGACAGGATGTCCACAAGGTTTCTAGACCATGGTATGGAAAGTAATATGATGTGGTGGGCAATTTCAGGTCTCATTTGTGTAGCTTCTACTTAAATGGAAACTTGGGATGCTTTGTTTTATAAGCACAAATTTACTGTATTATCTAATCTTGCCAAAATGATACAAAAGCTTTGCTGTGTCATAACTTAAAGCAAAAGGCTTTTCCGAGTTTCACAATAACAACTTTCTCTTCTACCCCGCCCTGCTACTTCTGTATTGCCCTGTGTAACTAATTCAAAGAAACAAATCCCTAAAATTTCAACACAGAGAAAGCACTTTCCTATTCATAGTGTAATCATAGAATCATAGAATAGCAGAGTTGGAAGGGTCCTACAAGGCCATCTAGTCCAACCCCCTGCTCAATGCAGGAATCCACCCTAAAGCATCCCCGACAGATGGTTGTCCAGCTGCCTCTTGAAGGCCTCTAGTGTGGGAGAGCCCACAACCTCCCTAGGGAACTCCCTAGGTAACTATTTTCTTCAATAAAAACAGGGAATAATTTCTGGCAGGGATTGTAAATAATACATCGTGGAAACAGAGCAATACCCTAAATGACATCCTCTTTTTCTTTCTTTTCTTTCTTTAATTCCAGTATGCGCTGCCACTTCAGCTGGTGAATAATCAAACCATGACTCAGTGGATGGAGATTTTCCGGACAGTCATAGACAGAAGTGTCCCACCAGTAAGGTTTATGCAAGCTTAAGAATTTGTTATAAAAAAGCCCATTGTCAGCATGATAGGTTTTTTTTTTTTACTATTTGTTATAACATGTGTTAGAACAGGGTATGAATTATTATTATCATCATCATCATCATCATCATGCTTTGTTAATGTTGCATGTTCATTTGTAGACACACTGGCTGAAAACTTTTCCCTTTAATTAGGAGACTCTGCAGATTGATGAAGATGATAGGCCAGAGCTGGTATGGTGGAAATGCAAGAAGTGGGCTTTACGAATTGTTGCTCGCCTATTCGAAAGGTAATATGCTGACAATAAAAAGCAGAACTCCTAAATTCTATTTTTATCACTTCTAAATTTACATATTAATAACTTTTCCGTATCTTTAATTTTAAAAAAAAGGTTATCTTTCCCCTCTTATTTCTTTTCCTTGCTCATAAAATGAGGACAGAGTGACAAGAGAGGACAAGAGAAAGTGGAAGATAGTGTGGGGAGAGAATAGAAAAAGTTAGGGAATCAGCAGACTCCAGCTATGTTTGGATGGTAGCATTACACCTGCACTCCTCTCCTCTGAGCAACCACAGGGAAGAGTTCAGAAGAGTATGCTTCTGTTTTAGATTAACCACAGTTTGTTGTGAAATCCAAAACTGGACAAACTGGGGAATTGTAACTATAGATTGTTAAAACAAGCCAACTTCATAAATTATGGCAAGGATTGGAGGATTCCCATCAATGGCCCTACCCCATCCTCCTTGACTTCCATACTGGTTATGGAGAAAGAGGCTTTTATTGCTTCCCAGCCAGATTAGAGAAGCAGCAAATTGCAGGCACTGGGGGCTGGATCTGGATCAGGACCTTGGTAAGGCAATAGGAAGGCTTTAACCTTTTGCATTGCAAAAAAAAGTTGCCGTTCATTTCAATGCAAACTGTAGGTTCAGGAGCCTGATCTGGACCACAGCAGGACGAGCCCCCCCCCCCCCCACCAGGGTCCTGATCAGTGTCTGCCCTTTGCATTGGCGGGCAGTGGGGGGGGAACACTATTGGGGTGAATGGGAAGGTTTTCCCCAGTGCAATTGTATTTGGGAGTAAGTGAGAGAGAGGGTGGATGGGGGTAGTTGTGAGTGAGTGAATGTATCTTGGGTGATCATGCCCACTTTTGACTCTGACCATACTTACTACTGGCAAGCAACCTCTGACATGTTTGCCCCAAGGGAATTCAATCCCTGAGGGAGGGAAACTTTCCCATCCCTGAATTATGGTTTGAAGTTGGCTTGTTTCAGCACATCATAGTTAAGATTAAATACAGTTTGTTCAGCACCGGACATCATGACAAGCTGCAGCTGTGTGGGAAGGGGGTGTGGGAGCCTAAGGCTTGCTGTGGCTCATTTTCTTAACACTAAACCAAGTGTAGTTTTTAGCATTATGTCCAAACAAGGCCCAGATGTTCTTTGTGATACTTCTGTTCATGTATTCTGAGGGCATTTGACAATTTTTTCTGAAGCTCTTCATTGCATATCTTTTTAATGTGTTGTTTTCTCAACCTGCAACTAGAGTGGCTCTTTTGGCTGCCACTAGGGCAGGCATGAGAACTTGTCTCCCATGAGCCATGTATGGTGGCCCAGCAGGGACAATCACCCCCTATTTTGCTGATTGCCTGGGAATCGGCGGGTCTGGCAAGCCACTGTACTTGGTTAGTAAACTGTATTTGACTTGGTGGGCGAGTCACAACCTGTGCGGGCCTGTTCTGGTTGGTTGATATTGTTCCATCTCTGATGTACCATTCTTTTAGCTAGAAGAGCAGCCTTCTGCACCCAACATTAGGCAAGTTATTATGTCTGTGCATAGCTAGCTGGGGGAGGGGGGAGTTGCAGTAAGTGTGTTTATTGTGTCCGATATCCATGATGAACAAATGATGCTCAAAGGAGCAACCCTACATCATTCCAGCTCATAGAATCATAGAATAGCAGAGTTGGAAGGGGCCTATAAGGCCATCGAGTCCAACCCCCTGCTCAATGCAGGAATCCACCTTAAAGCCTACCTGACAGATGGTTGTCATGGTTTCCTTAGATTTTTCCTTGTCAGCGGGTGGCATTGCCTGAAACAGCTTCTCTCACAACCATGAATAATAATAATAATATAGAAAGAGAGAGCTTTAGAGTATACAAAGCACTTCTCATACATTGTTGTAATCCTTACAACAACCAAGTAAGGTTGGTTGGTTGTATCACCCACCTACAGAGGATGGTAGCTTGCCTCAGGCCACCTAGTGAGCACATGAGGGAGGTGACATTAGTGCTGAGACTTTCTGATACAAACTCGGACTCTTAAGCCATGACACTATTCCGGCTCTCATCAGCAGCTAATGGATGGTTGCAATATCCCAGCATTTGATTCTGAACTTCTTACCAGTAGATGCTCTCTTGCACATTTAACAGCTGCATAATGGGGATCTAGGAATTTCTTCTCTTCTGGGTATCTTGCAGCCCATGTTCTTAGCACATGTATTAATGTTCCAACATTATCTCATCAGCCAGCTTTCTTCCAAAGAACAGGGTAAGTTTGATTGGGCTCAGCATCCCTTTTCTCATAAATTGAATACCATTACTTTGAGTGAATATTAGAAAGGTGTATGAGGACATTGAATAATACATACAAAAAGATTCAGTTGCATGTATCTCCCTTTAGTATGAAGTCTACTTTGGTAGCTTTCGTACACACTAGCCTTATGTTTACCTACTTGTGCTTTGGATTTTTTCTTAAAGGTATGGTAGCCCTGGGAATGTTACAAAAGAATATTTTGAATTTTCTGAGTTCTTCTTGAAAACCTATGCTGTGGGAATCCAACAGGTAAAGATTTGCCATTTGTTTTATAGAGTAGCATGATGGCTCTGCAGCAGCCTGATGCCCGCCAGACGTTTTGAACTTCCAACTTCCATCAGCCCCAGCCAGCATGGCCAGTGGTCAGGAAAGCTGGGAGTTGTAGTCCAGCAACGTCTGGACGGAACCAGGTTGGGGAAGGCTGTTCTGCTGCAGTCATTTTAACCTGTCCTTTGTGTAGCATCCCAGCATAAGGGATTTGTTCCCTTTCTTAGGGGCGGTGGGTCTCTATAACAGAAGGGAAAGAATAGCAGGTGCAGCCCAGGAGCCTGGGCGAATGGTGTGAGAGATGACCGGCCACCTTCTATGAAACTCTTTACGAGGATACCTTTTGGGGAATTGAAGGTGGTCTGTGCTGTCCTGGCATAAGCCTTTTACACATTTAATATTTAGATCCTTATTGCCAGGACTATCACTTTGAGAACAGGATAGAAGAGTGGGTCAGTGTGCACTCCGAAACTCTACAAGTGGATGGCCAGAATGTTCTATTGCCATAGCCACCACTTACGCCTCTCTCACCTCTGAGTTGACAACCTGATGCTCCTCAGGGGATTGGATTTGGCCCAGGCCTTCCAGTTACTGGTCCTGAATTTAACTAATTGGATGTATTATAGTAAAAATTGCCTATAAGTACCAAGGTATTAGTCCGGGACTGTATGTTCAGGGAAACTGGTGATGTAAAACCTTTTGTTTCCTTATCAGTAGCAGCATAGTATTGATCCAACTGCTTCTCATTCTTAGAGGGCTTGAATATTTCACCTTACTTTATCAGTGAGATAATAGCAACACCAAAATCTCTCTTTTTTATCACATCAGCTTGTTAGCTAATAATAATAATAATGTGATCAACTTCGCTTTCTTCTGAAAGTGATAGTGCAAATTTGTCTTAATACCTTGGCATGCCTGATTTACCAACTTAATGTTGAATTCTGATCCTAGCAGAGCTTTTAGTAGCTAATTCTCTGCTTCAAGGTGCTCTAGGCACGTCACAATGTGCTCATTAAAAGCAGGGTTTTTCAAACACAATCTGACATGTGTTCTTTTCCCTTTAGGTACTCCTAAAAATCTTGGACCAATACAGGCATAATGACTATGTTGCTCCACGGGTCCTTCAGCAAACATTAAACTACCTGAACCAAGGGGTTCATCACTGTATAACCTGGAAGCAGATGAAACCACATATGCAGGTAAGGGTAGAAAATAATAATTTGTTGCCGTATGCAAATACTGAGGATTTCAAGTGTGTGAGTGATGAACTGAGTTGGTTCACACAATATGACAGCCCACCATGGCTTAATTTACCTGTGGTGGCTGTTGCATTTTTCCAGGTTCCTACAGGTGCTAGTTTTGCATGGTGCCCGGTTTGCTGTGGTATGGCCTGGCATGCAAACGCCTGTCTCCTAGGTTTGTACAACCTGGCATGCTGGGCACTTAGCACAACACAACAGCCCTTGCAGGTAAATTAAGCTGTGGTGGGCTGTCATGAGATGAGAACAGCCCCAGTGTGTGAGGGAGATGGGGGTGGGGAAAATTATGTCCTACTATAAGCATTGTCCAATCTACATCCACTCTAAAACAGTCATCTCCCATCTTTAGCAGGGTCCTCTTTTAACCCAGTTCAAGCCAACATTCCTTCTGGCTGGGGCATGCTGGGACTTGCAATCTAACACTTTTGGAGGGCACCAGGTTGGAGAAGATTGCTTTGTAGGATAAAAATCCCCCTCCCCCCCCAATTTTTTTTGAGAAAGGAACTTTGTTTTACTCTTCTGGGGGAAAACTACAAACAGGATTTATTACCCAAAAATATTTTTATTGTCAATTATTGGGGTTTTATGATTCTTGAAGAGTAATTCTCATTTGGCGCCACGTGTATGCTTGCCTCTCCAACTCAGTTCGCATAGCATGCTGCAATTCCTGGGATGTTTAACCCAGAAATTGCCAGGGACGAGTGAGCTGCCTCTGACTTGGCGTTTCCTTGTTTTTATGTTGTGCAGACCCAGAAACTCTGGGTTATTTATGGGTTAAACAACACAGAGTTAACCCAACACCAAACCATGGGTGATTGTTGAGTTAACTCTGGGTTGTTTGAACCCTAAACAACACCGAGTTCCAGATTCAGACATCATGATAACCCGGGAAGGGCATGATCCTGAGTTGTTTCTAAAAGCAGGCAGGAACCAGCTCACTTGCATATGCGTTGTTTGATTATCTAAACCGGGTCTCTCTTTCTCTCTTCGTGCATTTTCACCTTGGTGCTGGCCTTTTATCAAAACCTTTTCCAAGGGTGTTTTTCTACATGGATAATTTCTGAAGCACACCTTTGGAAGAAAGCATTACATTTAAGGAACCCATGTTGTAAAGTATTTCCTCTTTCATCCTTGGGTTTCCAACTGTAGAATGGGGGAAAATGCTAACTAGAGAGCTATTACATGGGATGCATTATGCAGCCACCAGTAATTATGTTTCCTGAAGCACTTAGCACTTTAAAATTGCTGCAGAAATAACCATGGCAATCGGTTAGTTGTTAGTTGTCCTAGACTGGCTTGCTTCTGCTTGTACCTGTCAGTTTAGGTCAGTCTAGTGAGAGTGGGAAAAATACCTTTTACGTTTCTGATTGGAGTACAGGATCTTCTCATACAGTACTGCTCTGTTTTATCAAGAGCCATATGTTGAACTGTGCCCTGTGTCTAACTCTCTTGCACAGAGAAAGGATTCCTGTAATCCCTTCTTCCCCACCTTGAGTAGCAACAATGGTCTTGGCAGAGTTCATCCAGCACATACCTTCATGGCTCAGTCTGACTCTGAAACAGGAGTGCACAGTTGAGGTGCAGAAGTGGAGAAGTTTAACAGAACCTTGATTGCTGTTCACACTGAGTTGGGAAAGAACAAAACCTTTTGCTTATGTCTCAACTCAGGAGAAAGTGGCTGAGATGCATAATGGGAGAAGGAACTGGGAGATATCCTGGAGGCCATTTTGCATGGGTAAACAATGGGGTGCTCATGGGCACCAGTGCGCCCCCAGACACCTTTCTTCACCCGTCAAGTGCCCTAGCCCTCCCACTTTTTCTTCTTCTTTTAATTAACACATTTTCTTGCTGGCAGCTGGGCACACATCTAAGCAAAGTGAGGGCCTCCAACTGCTGCCATCTTCATGCCCCTGGGCTATTTGATGGGGCTCACATTCTTAGGAAGTGAAGACAGTGGGCTGCTGCAGTCCAATTGCAGCACACCCAGCCTCCAAGGAAAAAAGAAGGTGAAAAAGAAAAAAGGCACTGAAAACCACGGGTTCAAAAATGTTCCAGCCCTCACCTCTGCCTTGTTCACATTTGAGCAGGCTACTTGTGTCTCCCATAACAGTAATTTTGTGGTGGTGCTCACAACGGTTACTTAAATCGCCAAATGTTCCCACAGGCCTGAAGGGCTGCCTATTCCTGCCATAGGGGAAACTCCCACTGGCTACCACATTCGGTAGCTACTGAACAGCACCGTGTATTGACTATTATGATGCTTTGTTGGGGTGAATTATTTGCGATGTTGAATAAACTTCTCTCTGCTCTTTTCATAAGACTTTGTGTGAAGAAGTGATCTTCTCTCTGATGTGTTATAAAGATGAGGATGAAGAGCTCTGGCAAGAGGACCCCTATGAGTACATCCGCATGAAATTTGGTAAATACCTGTGCTTTGGATAGATGCCCTTGCTGCCACTGCTATTACTATTTAGACTTTGTAACAAAGAAAGATATGACAGAAGAAAAAGAAAATTCCAGATTGAACGGAGGATGTTTCTTGGGTTTTCTGTCTAATCCACTCCAGAAGCAGCTACTTCCTAAAAAAAAAAAAAAACACCCCATGAACTATGAGGGTAGAGAAGGATAAAAATTTAAAAATGAGGAAAAAAAACTAAAAGGGGAGAGAACAAAAAGAGAGAGTAGGGGATTTGCTGTAAGCTGTTTATTCCCAATAGTAGCTTCCACATCGCACCCTATTTTTAGCAACCATGCTCTCTCGAATGAGATTCAAACCTGGTTCTTACCTCTCCTTTACTGGCATGGTTGCTACTTGTGCACAGCACATGTGAGAGGTGGATATGTCGCCATTACTTTTATATGCCAGTGGCACAGCATTGCCTTGACAAGTAACCCTCAAGAGAGCCTCCAACGTGGTCTCTCTCGTACATGCATTACCAAAGCTTCATGAGACATTTTCTGCACAGCAACGGCACACCGATAAGGCAAAAGCCTTATTTTCCAGGCTCTTTTGGAAGTTCTTGAGCTGTCGGTCAGAAAGTTACTTGCTGTGTCGGTTGTCCTTCCTTGGTTAGTTTTGAAATGATTTGTCAAAATGTTCTCATTAAAGATCTTTTAGTAACAGACACTCCTTTCTTTTCCTTTTCTGGGACCCTTTTAAGATGTGTTCGAGGATTATGCATCCCCTACTATAGCAGCTCAGATGCTTCTGTATACAGCAGCAAAAAAGCGAAAAGAGGTACTTCTTATAATTCTGTCAAAACAAGGTTTGCGTAGTTTTGCTTCTCCTGTTCCTTAAAGGCTATTTCAGCGCTTGTATTTGTCTCCCTCTGCTTTTTAAAAAAGTATTATTCATTACATTTCTTTCCCATGCCCTTCACCCCAGGAGTGGAGCTCATGATCTGTTCCCTCCCCACCTTGCAATCAGCCCTGTGAACAAGTTTAGGCTAAGGGCTAACAACTGCCCCAAGGGAATCCAGCAAGTTTTGTGGCTGAGCAGGGATTAGAACTCAGGTCTACATGGTCTAAAATCCTAGCCACTACAGATTGCTACTCAGTTGTCTCATAGTTTAGTATAGTTTTTCTATGCTGCTTAATTAATTTTTTAAAAAACATATTATTGTTATTGATAATCATAGTAAGAACTTTTCGTTAACTACGCTAACACTGAGCACCATGTAGTATTTCAAGATTGCTTCAACAAAAACAGTTATAATTATTTATGTATTGCATTTTTATACTGCCCAATAGCCAAAGCTCTCTGGGCGGTTTACATAATAATTCCCTCTTTCTACGCCCCTTTGAATCATCTGCTGAGATGGGTAAAGACTCCTCTTATATTCAGATGCCCAAGTTTGTTTCTTGGATTTCCTGGTTTTTCCCCACTTTTTTTTAAATTGGGCAAAGGCTTTCCAAGACTTTTGTCGTTTGCTTGATCACTGATCTTTCCTCCTCTCTGGAGAAGAATCTGGTTTGAGAGTTAAAGGTTGAAAGCTAAGATGTATGTTATATGAAATGTATTCCTTAAAACAAAGCAGTCAACTGTATTCTAGTCTTAATAGTAATTATGTCAATGTTTGTGACTTCTCATGTTTTTAATTTTCTGGTGTGTGTGTGTGTGTGTGTGTGTGTGTGTGTGTGTGTGATCTGTTTAGGTGTTACCAAAAATGATGGCATTTTGCTACCAGATCCTGACTGAACCCAACATTGACCCTAGGAAGAAAGATGGGGCATTACATGTGATAGGATCTCTAGCAGATATTTTGCTGAAGGTAAAGGAATGAACATAAGAAGTATGTAGCCTTGCTACCAAAGCTATAGTTTTGCATATTAGCTGTGTTTCAGGATACATGAAAACCTAATCCAAGAACCAGAATGCATGTGTTGATCTTTGAAGAAAGTTCTGTGTACAGCAGGAGTTGGTTCAGTCGCTCCGGAATTCTAATTTGAAACCTATGTCTCCTGGTTCTTCTATTCCACTTTCATGTATATCTCTGATGACAGATCTGTGCACCGCAGGAGCTGGTTAACTAGCCCTGAAGTCTCCTTAAAAATTTGGTATCCTTGTTCTTTTATTCCATTTTTGTGCTGTCTTCATAAACAGGTGTGTTTCACAAGAGCTCTCCAAATGTTTTCTCCTCAAAATGTAACATGGCTTTCTGTTGAAATAATTCCTTGACGTTGTCAGGACCAAAGACTGCAGCAGGTCTTGATCATGAGGGATGTTGGGCTGGCATGCGATTCAGCCTGTGCATCACCATTCAGGTCTCACTAAAGGAAAGAACTTTAAGGAAGCCTCGTAGCGATAGAAAGGCTAGGGCAGGGTGTAATTAAAGCTTCCAGGTTGAGCAACGCATTCTGCCCCTTGCTCCAAGCCGACTAAGTCTCTGCCTTAACCCAGCTCCTGCTGAAGGCCTCTGGGTTTTATTCAGTGGTGTGGTTCTCCCAGCAGAAAGGAGCCTCTGGTGGAACAGACTTTCCCTCCCCCAGTGACCCTCTAGATCTGCTCCAGAGGGTTGGGGGACTCTCCAGAGCAGGTTTCGGGTACCGATGGGGGGGCTGCAGGAGGGAGGAAAAGATTGAGTTCAACCCTTTTAAGCTTGACACTTAAGGCTACTTCAAATGTTACATTTTTAACCTGTAGCTTGCATTGTACAGACTAGCCCATACCTTACAGTACTCCCAAACACAGGCTTTAAACCACACTTTTGGCACAGTCATATGTCCTGTGGCAGGTTCTGATATAGGTAACTGAAGTCTTCGGGTCATGTTGCAGTTGTAAATTCCAGTAGAACTCCGAATGAATTTCCTTAGCAAATTTCCACTTCTGGGTGCATGTGCCTTACAGGTACACATTCCAAGGTGTGTGTACCTATTCAGTCTCTCCAACCAGCTCCTCTTGCAGGTGTCACTTGCTTTGGGATCATAGCAGCAGCCACACCCCACTGTAATGTGTCACTTTGTGCCTGAGTGGTGAAATATATTAGGTCCATTTGTTGATAGGCTGGTTTCTATTCAAGATTTGTGCATGTCTGTGTCTTATTGGGCATGTATTATAACAGAATGTTTTCTTTAAAATGGAATTAAAAGTTAGAGGCCAGTTTTGGTTTGTGTTTATGCAATTATTCCAGAGGAGTTAAATCTTAAGAAATATTTTAGTGTTACTTTATATTACAATGGAAGCTTAACTTATTTGGGGGGGGGGATTGTTCTTCATTCCCGCCAGAAGAGCGTATTCAAGGATCAAATGGAGCTGATGCTACAGAATCACGTCTTTCCATTGTTTATGTCGAACCTGGGGTACTTGAGAGCAAGAGTAAGTGACCAGAACAAGTACGTCATTTGGTGGTGACTTGTTCTTCTGAACATCAGTCAGAGAGCATGCCCTCTCTTACCATTTGTAGGAGGGGTTGATTTAAACCTGGTTGTTTGCAGAAGGCTTGGGTTAATGGGCTGAGATGGCGTCAGGCTGTTGTTTTACACTGACCCATTTTGCAGTTGATCTTAGTTGTTTACTTTGGTGTTTTATGGCTGAAATTCAAAGGGACACACTGGGCCTTTCAATCCCCACTTGCAGTCCCCCATGCTTCCTCTCAAAGTCTCTCCTGAAGGTCAAATGACCACTGAGGAACATAGGGTTTCGGGCAGAATTCTTTCCTTGCCCTACTTGGAGAAACTGGGGATCGAACCTGGGACCTTCTGCATACAAAGCATGTGCTCTATCACACTGAGCTATTGGATCTTGGCTATGGTGTGTGTGTGTGTGTGTGTGTTTGTGTTATGGGTTTTAATTGGGTGGGTGTGTATGTAATTCTGCTGTGTAAGCAACCTCAGTGGCCATAAGGCAAGGTATGCATTAAATTAATCGAGAACTGCTAGCACACTGTTCATTCTATAAATAATAACCAAACTTTGATAGGGCCTGATTTGTTTTCTTCTTCTGCTACAGTCCTGTTGGACTCTTCATTCATTCAGTACTTTGAGATTCCACAATGAACTTAATCTAAGGAATGCTGTTGAGCTGACAAAGAAGAGTCTAATTGATGACAAGGAAATGCCTGTCAAAGTAGAAGCTGCCATAGCCCTTCAATCCTTAATAAGCCATCAGGAACAAGGTTTGATTTTCATGTCACTTCGCTTCACAGTTTTAAAATATGCTTGAAAACCTATCTTAAATTAAGGCCTCCAGCCTTGCTTTTCCTTTTGTTTCTTCCTCTCTCTGACTATATCATTTAGAGTATATAAGCCTGCAGACAGGAATTGCCCCTTTGAATATAGTACAGCACTTAGTTTTTATGTGTTTTAGAATTAAAAAAACTTGTTATGTTTATATTAGAGTAGGTTAGAATGGGCGTAGTACGTAATTTGGTATATGTGTTGAAATCTCTCTTTTAATGATGCTAATTATGATTGTAGTATAGACACTAGAGCATAAAATGCACACACAGCACTGTATCCAATACAGCCGCTGCGCTAGTGGGAACAACAACGGTCGTGTCACATTTGCTCAGCTGGAAAGGCTTTGGCCTGCAGCAGGATGGGTGAGTGTATGTGGATGTTGTCTGCTATGGATTATCCACAATGGGAAAGTAGTGCATATTGGCACAACTCAAGAAACTACGTGAAACTGCTGCTTCCAGAATGGGATAAGTCAACTGAGGTTGCGAAAGGGGGTTCTTCTGACTTTTCCCATTATGGAAGCAGTAGTTTCTTGGGTTCCACTAGCCTGCGTTACTTTCCTGTTCCACTAGCAATCATTCCCGCTATCATGAAAAGACTGATCTCATACTCCTGGGTCTCTTTTTAAAAAACCCATGTATTTCTACATGTGTGCACCCTTCCAAATGAACGTACCATATGAACGTACCATATGTCTATTTCGTAGTCCCCAAATACACAACACAACGTGGCCATAAAAGTAGGCTGAGCGTTAGTTGTTACTGACCTTGGTTATTTTGACCACATGCATTCATCCTTGACCGTCATTTTCAGTAGTTTAACCCTTATTTAAGTGGCCATGTATGTTGAGTGCTAGCCATGCAAATAGGTCTGAGATGAAGGTAGGGATTGGTGCAATGACTGCAAATATCAGTAATGCTCTGGTGGCTTGCTAAAGCAAGGCTGTTGCAGATTCTATGGACAAGGGATTTGGAAGATGGGTGTTTCTCCCTGGTGAAAGATTGCAGTTCCTCAAAGAGTCTTTTAGTTTCCGTCATTTCAGCTTTTAAACATACCTTTCCTGTCCACACCAGTAAAGTGGTTCAGGAAGAGGAAGCAGGCAGGCATGTAGACATATGGGACATCATTACAGAAGATAAAAGCATTTTAACCAAGAAGCGTAATGGTCAAGAGATTCCTGCATCTTCATTCAGACAAGCAGATGTTGTCAGAACTGACTCCTTTGATCTTTTTGGACATTTTTTTTTTTTTTGCTGTATGTTGTTTCTGTGTGTGCCTCTCTAGCAAAGGAGTACGTTAAGCCCTACATCAGGCCTGTTATGCAGGAGCTGCTGCGTGTTGTTCGGGAAACAGAGAATGACGATCTCACCAACGTAATCCAGAAGCTGATCTGTGAATACAGCCAGGAAGTGGCGACAATCGCTGTTGAAATGACGCAGCACCTGGTAAGAGATGGCAGGTCTCTGTTTCAGAGGAAGACCTCTGACGTTTCGGTTCTTGATTATTTTGTTTGAACTATTTATGGTTACTGAGGGCTAGTCTACTTGTTTAGAAAAATAGTGTGATACAGTCTTCCTGGACGTAATTTTCCTCTTAGGACAGAAAGGCTACCATTTACATATATGGAAAAAAGGAAAAGGGATGAGCTAGGACCTCTACCTCCCCTGATGATCCCAGTATCTGTGGTGAAGGGAAGAACTAGCCCATTTTCAAGTATGGTCCAGAGAGCATTTCATGTTCATGTGTGACAAAATTTTGGGAGTTGTCTTTTGTACAGGTAGTCTTTTTTGACCCATTTCAGCATAATGAATGGGGTATTCTTATTTTAAGAGAGGCTAATCGATACAAGTTAAACATCTTCTCTAAACTGCCCATGTCCTTGTGACTATGACTGTTTTATTTTGCTTTTTAAAAATTTAACTGGCCCTCAAAATCTCCCAAAATACTCAAATCTGGATTTCCTCCTTATCTCCGCATCACTTCTTCAGCCATTTACTTGCTTTTCAGTTAGCTTAATCTCATCGATTACAAACCCATCTCGTATATGAATCCCTTGATACAACTGCAACTATGTCTTAAGTACATATAATTGCATTTTCACCCATTCCTCCCTTGTCTCTTCCCCCACCCCCTTTTCCCTGCCTGCTGTTAAACTTTACATTTCTGTAAACCTATAGGAGGAGGGACCAATTGAGATTACAAAATGGCGCGTGTGTTGATGGCATCATCATCATCATCATCAATTCATGAGCTCCAAGCTGCCAAGTTTATGTTAGAGGAGTTTGTAGCTCACATCAAGAGCATGTTGGTTCTCCAATGTTTTGTGTTTTTGATTTCCTTAGGCAGAAATATTTGGCAGAGTTCTTCAAAGTGAAGAATATGAAGAAATGGAAGATAAAACTGTTATGGCTATGGGAATCCTGCACACCATTGACACAATCCTTACTGTAGTGCAAGACCACAAGGAGGTGAGCCTTCTCCCATCACTTTAAAGCCATGCAGGCCTACAGGTGGCACTGTGGGCCTTACGGACCACACAAGCCCTTTGTATGCAGTTTTCAACTAGCAATTTTAAACTGAATACTTTTAGTTATGTAAGCTTGATTATTAATTCTACTGCTGGCTCCTCGATGTTTTCAATGTCTTAAATATTTTTAAATGTTTTTAATGTTTAATATTGTATTTTTGTTACTTTCTTGCTGCTGCTACTGTTCTTTGGTTTTATTATTGCAAACCTCCCCGAGGGCATTTGCCAGTTGGGCAGTATTCAAATCTAATAAATAAATAAAACTTTGTGGAAAGGTTTTTGCTTTAGAGAAACTGCTCATTTAAGCAAAAGCATCTGTTACTTTAGTCTGAAAACTTCAAATAAACAGTCTCTTTCTTTTCTTCCAGATAACCCAGCAGTTGGAGAGCATTTGCTTACAGATCATTGGTCTTGTCCTGCAAAAGCACGTAATAGGTATTTTTTTTTAAAAAAAAAAACCAGTCTCTTATATGGCAGAGAACAAAGTAATTCTTAAACTTGATATAGAATATAGTAAAGGTCCTTGGTCACTTCTCTTCATTGTCACTTCAGATTGATCTTAAATCAATAGAATTGTGAATTCACTTTTTATTTGTCTTTATATTAATGCATAAAACACCACACTGAAAGTATAGATTGCTTCTGTTGATTGTAGTACAGATTGGAGGTCCAACTGCACAATAGCCAATTCAGTTCCGTGTGTAGGCTGGGGAGGGACAATGGAGCAGAGGATGAGATTGTGGTACTTGTACCTGCAAAATTTGGATTCAAATTGCACTTGAACCCCAAACTTGCTGGCTGATGTTAGGCAAGCTACCATCTGTCAGCTTCAGTTTGACATCTGTTAGAGCAGCCTTCCTCAATCTGGGACGCTCCAGATGTGTTGGACTACAACTCCCAGAATGCCCCAGCAGCTGGCTGGGGCATTCTGGGAGATGCAGTCCAACACATCTGGAGCGCCCCAGGTTGAGGAAGGCTGTGTTAGAGGAAGAATAACATAAGAAACCCCAACGAAAATTGTTGAGAGTGTTTTTTTGAAGTAGGGCATGGGTGGCAGACATTTTTGGCCCAAGGGCTAAATTCCAATTTCAGGAGTGCCTCAGGGGCTGCAGTCCCAACAGTGGATAGGCCTAAGGGTACAGTGGATCGGGCCAGATGTAATTTGTACCAGTTTGGACATTTTCCCACCCAGCATACAAGCCACAGCTATATATTTGTTTCGCTATAGGGGATACTTGGGGGAGAATTTGGAGTCTCGGGAAATGTTGATTTGGTCCCAGTATTTATTTTTCTGTGTATCCGCACAGTTTTGTTTAAGCTCTGAATCAGGTCCATGCAATGCTGTTAAGTACATGACCTGACATGTTTGCTGTCAGAATTTCATCACGAGAGTGTATAGCATATTGGCATGTTAAAATTGCTGTTAAGAATAGTATGGATTGCTATAGTTTGGGTGGAATTTGCACACACACACACCCCCGATCTAAGTAGATCTCTACGTGCTTTTTCTTTCTTCAGAATTTTATGAAGAAATCCTCTCTCTGGCATACAGCTTGACATGCCATCTTATTTCACCTCAAATGTGGCAGCTTCTGGGTGTCTTATATGAAGTGTTTCAACAGGATTGCTTTGAGTACTTTGCAGGTAATGAGCTCTGTGGCATGTTCTGAAAGGGGATTGATAGATGTTATAATAACCCAAGAGACCGAAGCAGTAGAGTTGTGCAAGTAACCCGACTGAAGAATAATGTTGGCTAGCAGTAGTTCGGAAAGCTGTGATGGAGTGTATCAACTGTCAATTTGTCACAACTGAGTGAAAACAACCCGGAATCGTTCCTCAATGTTTTAGATTTAGGGTTGGATAGACCCTGGAGAACTGCTGCCTTCGTTGTCAATTGCAGACAGGAAGGAAAGAGCGATCTCCATCAGGGTTGCTGGGACGGGTGGTAGAGAGAACACTCTCCACTCTCATCCTACAGATCAGCAAGGAATGACAAAGGAAAGAGGGACCTATATCAGGATTGCTGGTGTGTGTGTGTGCGCGCACCTGAGCCTGCATCACATCTGGCCTGTGGAGCCAAAAAAGTTCTGCACCCCTGGTTTAAGCTGTCTGGGAGGAATGCTTTGGAATCTTATAGGAACATAGAAAGCTGCCTTATGCTGAGTCAGACCATTGGCCCATCTAGCCCAGTATTGTCGACACTGACTGGCAGCAATGGCTCTTTCTTTAGGGTTTCAAGCAGGATTCTTTTCTTGCCCTTGCTGGAGATGCCAGGGATCGAACCAGGGACCTTCTGCATGCAAAGCAGGTGCTCTGTCACGCTGAGCTACGGCCCCCTCCCCTCTCAAACGAACAGTGGATGATTTAGAAGGAAGCCACAACAACCCTGCAATGTTAAATTTCCTTTTGCTCTCAGCATTAACTATTTTGCTTGTCTCTGTCTAGATATGATGCCTCTCTTGCACAACTATGTCACTGTCGATACCGATACTTTATTGTCAAATCCCAAAAATTTAGAGATAATTTACACTATGTGTAAAAAGGTAAGTGTTGCGGTTGTTCATACCATTTATACTGATTATCCAAAATGAGTGTGAAAATGTGAACTACAATGTATGACTGGATATAATTTAAGGCCACCGCTGATTATATTTAGCCCTTTTTTCAGCATGTAGTTTCACCTCATGTGATCTGTTCATCTGCGTGTGCATGTTGCACACATATGTATAACCATTTCTCCGCATTCTTCAGCCAAATTCCCAACTCCAGTGACTGTGAGCTTGTGCCTGCATGTTACTCTCTGCTGGCAAAATGAGTGCAGCGCTTTTGTGCCGACTTTTCACCAAGCAGAGTTTATTTGGGTGGAGTTCTTTTTTTAAAAAAAAAAGCAGGATATTTATGCATACTTAGGGAGTCCCTCCCATTCATAGGGACCCCTTCCAGCCTTGTTGCTTCTTCCATTTTGGCACCCAGTGCATCTACATGCAAGATGCCCACTTGACAAACAGAAGGAGTGATATATATCCCACAAAAACTTGAGCAAGAATCATTTTCTTTGTCTTTTAAGATCCCATGTGACTCTGTTCTTTTTACTGTTTCGGACTAAGTGGCCTCTCTTGACTGTGTTTTCTGAGTTGCAGTCAAAGAATTTTAGTGAGTAGGAGTTAACTCCATGGAAAAGTATAAAAGTTTGTGACTGTTAGGACACCCAGTATGGAAACGTCTAACATCTCCACTAATCAGACTTACTCCAAAATAAGGGACACTGAGTCAGCCCATGTAATTAGCACTCCTGTTTTTATCTACTTGTTTCTTATTACCCGGTTATTTGGCCCACCATTCAAATAAGAGACCGTACTGAATTAGAAAATGCATTGTCAAATATTACCTGAAATCTGATTCCATTTTCACACTGTTCCAGCCTGGGCGTGTTCATTGTCTCCTTTTTAAATCGCATCAAGAAGTGTTGTCTGTCTTCTCATTAAAACTGTATGCAAAACTGCTGGTCTACATTTGTCCGTGGTTTTGTGGGTAGGTACTAATGGGTGATGCAGGCGAAGATGCGGAGTGCCACGCAGCCAAGCTCTTGGAAGTCATTATTCTGCAGTGCAAAGGGAGGGGCATTGACCAGGTAATGTGTTTCGTGCAGCTTTTTCTTTTCGTATATGATAAGATGCAGTTGGGGTATTGGAGAAAATCATTTCGGAAAATAAGATTTAGGAAGGCTGGGCTTGTTTCTTTTGATGCAACTTGGATGGGAAACTGGCTTAAACTGGGTAAAATGGTTCAAAAGCCCTCCCCCTCTTTCTTTTGTGACTTGGCCCACTTTCCTGAGCCATCAGGGTGGTTTTGTTTCAAACATTTCTACCTCAACTTTTCCTCAGTTGAAGTGATGAACAACAATAGAAAATTAAAACAATATTATAATACAATCAATATTATAATACAAAGACACCAAAGAACACAGAAACAATGACAAAGCTTAGAATGGCAGGGTGAAAATGAAAGCATGCACTAAAAGATTTAACAGATGGGGCCTCCCTTGAAAGGCAGGGACAGAGCTTAGACAGCACCACAGAGAAGTCTGTCTCCCTAGTCCGAACCAAGCACAGTTCTGGGGATGTTGGGACATGAAAGAGGGTCTCCACAGAAAATCTTAGTAAGTCTCTCTGGTTTGGCAATGCCAAGGTAAGTATTCCCACTTGGATACCCTTCAGGGACATGCTAGGCCAGTGGTTCCCAAACTTTTTCAGGTAACCACCCCCTTGGTTCCACAAACTCATGCCCAGTGCCCCCTACCCTACACTATAAAAATCATTATTCAGAATAGTGGTTTTCAATGACCCACTAATGAAGATAATAATAATAAAATTCAAAACAGTAACAATTAATTGAATATTTATTCAAAATCCGAAGCACCCGCCACAGGCTTGCCGAGGGAGGGAGGGAAAAGAGAGTGAACGCCTCGGTTTTGCAGCCGGCGTGGCGGGGCACACCAAGCACTCTTCATTAGCGTTTTGGTGCTTTTGAAACATTTCAATTCACCGTTAAAAGGACTCTTCTTAAACCGTATTAATACATGTGTGGATTCTTCCCCTATATGGCTTTGGACCAAACTACCTTCTCCCATAAAAATGTCCCTGGGTTTTGAGACCTTCTGGAGAGGCGCTTCTCAGAAAAGACCACCTCGAGTGCCCCCCTGCCGCCCCTTTGCCTCTTCGTGCCCCCCTGCCGCCCCCTTGCCTCTTAACGCCCCCCCTATGCAATCCCACCGCCCCTAAGGGGGCGGTACCGCCTGCTTTGGGAACCACTGTGCTAGGCGATGCTGCTTGTGTCTCCTACAGCAGCCTTCTCCTGCCCAGTACCCTCCAGATGTTTTGGACTACAACTCCCAGCATTTCTAACCAGTGACGATACTGGCTGGGGGTGATGGGAATTGAAGTAAAAAAAATTTTTGGGAGGGCACCAGGTTGGGTAAGGCTGGCTACGGAGTCCCTGAATAGGGCAGAACTGCTTCTACCACAGAGTGACTTTTTGAGGGGCTTAGTGAGTGGGGAGGCTCCCCTTTGCTAGTTGCTGAAGGCTCTTCCTTTCCCTAAAGCATTCTTGGCAGCTGCTGAGAGGGGCACACTGGGGCAGTACCCCTTGCAGCTGGTCAGATGGGGTAAGAGGAGGACTTGGATGTTGAGAGGGTAAAGCAAGGCCACGGTGATGGAGTGCAGAAAACGAGGGAACAGCTGGGGAGGTAGATAAGGGGAAAGGCAGGACATGACAATGAAGGGAGAAGGTGGGGCATAGTAGTGGTTCACCCTCTGAAGCACCCCTCATCTTTCAAATTGACAGGCTCTCCGCTGATAAGAATGTTATTTACGTAATGCCTCCACCAGATGGCGCTTGGGGTGCTCTGTTTTAAAAAGTCAGTAAAAATCCCACCCCTGGCAGCCTGGTTTTCTGATTGCCTACATTTTGGGGCTGATGCTTCTACCTCCAAAGCTACATAAACATTTGGTGACATCCCACGAGTGGCGAGGAGAGATTCAGAGATGACATGAAGGCAGTTCCTAGCATATCACACCTGTGTGTACAATATGGAGGACAACGGATTCAATGCTTTTAAAAAATCAAATCAAGTCCTGTACCAAACAGGCAACAAGAAAAGTTGAATCCTGTGATGAGTATATATTATTCAGCAGGTCCTCTGGCTCTTCAGATTTCATCAGGTATTGCTGCTGTACCTCCATCATCATAAGATCTAGAAACATGCCTTTTCAAAGAAAAGAAAAGACAGAACCGAGATGCTTAGGAAGCAGAATTGTGCAGCCGGGATCACATTCTGTAGCTATATAATGGCCACTTTAAGCTCATGTAAGGGGTTGTGTGTTATGATATTGCATGTTCTAAGGACGGAGAATTGTAATTGGCTTCACCACGTTGGGGGATTGTATCCTTTTTAAAGCTTGAAAACTTCTCTGTGCTCATTTCTTTTCTCCCCTGTCTCATCTGCTTCCTCTCCCCACACCTCCCATTTCTATCCCCAGTGCATCCCACTCTTTGTGGAAGCGGTTCTGGAACGCTTAACGCGAGGGGTTAAAACCAGCGAGCTCCGCACCATGTGTCTCCAGGTGGCCATTGCTGCACTTTACTACAGCCCTGAGCTCCTCTTGCACACTTTAGAGAACGTCCGATTTCCTCACAACCCGGAGCCCATCACTGCACAGTTTATAAACCAGTGGATGAATGATACGGATTGCTTTCTTGGGTAGGTGTCTGGCTGTTTTCTTTTTCAAAACGTAGGGGGTTTAGGAGGAAAGCAACTTTTTGGCTTGGCTTTGATTAGCAATGAGAGGGTCTGGGGAAAATATGAAAATGCAGGGAACAATTTTTCTTGCCCTTTTTTCCACAGCTCCATATTATACCATGATTCCACCCCCACCCACCCGCACACAACGAAGAACAAAATCACATTTTAAATCACATACGTACTATTGCCCTTCGGTCAAACGATAGCTATACACTAAACCACCCATCCCCAACCTGGTGCCCTGCAGATGTGTTGGACTATAATTCCTATCATTTCCAGCCAGTATGTTGGCTGGGAATGATGGGTGTTGCAATCCAGCATACCCAGGTTGTGTGTGTGTGTGCTATAATTTCTCAGCATTATGCTGAAGAAGAATCTATATCAGCCGTGTAAATAAGTATCTAGACTTGCAAACATTTTTACTAGCCTGCTTCCCAACACGTTACGTTTGCCTTTTTTTTTAATCAACGTTTGTACCACATGTTTCAGCCCAGATTGGTTCCCAAAGCAGCTTGCAATTAACATCCATACAAAGGCAGCACCAGGAAAGGCCTTTCCTCTTGTTCCTGTTGAACACAATAATGGGACATGCAAGAGAGTCTCTCCAGAGGAGAGGATCTTAACAGCTGGGCAGGCTCATATAGGTGCAAGTGGACCTTCAAGTATCCCCGTCCTTCGTCATTTAGGGCTTAGTCATAACCAGCACTTTAAACTGTGCCTGGAAGCAAACAGGAAGTCAGTGTAACCATTTTAATAAAAGCTGTAATGTGATCCCAATTACCAGCTCTGGATAACAGTCCAGCTGCTGCACATTCTGCACCAGCTGAAGTTTCTGGTCACTTTTCAGAGGCCAGCCCACATAGAGAGCATTGCAGCAGAATCCATTGGTGTGGTTCCCCATAGTCAGATTTGACACTGCTGTTAGTGATAAGAGTCCAGCTTCCAGACTCTCTTCCTCTTCTTCCCCAAGAGAGGGGACAGAAGGCGCTGCAGAAGGCCTTACAATTCTTTTGTTCCTTTTATCTGTTGAAGTACAGTTAGGTCCTTGCAGAAGGAAAAGCAACAGTTCTTCCAAGTTACAAAACCTCTTTCTTGCTGGTAATCTAGTGCTAAATCTCTGTTCACCAGCCTGTCCTATATGTGTTGCATATGAAGAATAGGGCATTCCTTGTTTTGCTTCAGGGATTCATTTGAATTTGGGGGACAAAATGATTTTTAAGTACTGCCAGCAGCTTTGAATAGGCTTTATTTTAGCGGTGGGTGACAGGGGTGTGGGGAGAATGAAAAGAGGAAAGTAAAACCCGACCACTGCAGTTGAAAGACCCTTCCCCACTGAAACCACGTCCAAGGGCTGAATTTTGACCCCCTAAAATGGCCACCTCCAATTCGCCACTTGTGCATGGGGTGGCATTTTGGTCCACTCCTAAGAGCAACCTGCCCCAACCTGTTGCCTTCTAGATGTTTGGACTACATCTCCCAGGATTCCTGGGAGGGGCCGTAGCTCAATGTGATAGCGCACTTGCTTTGCATGCAGAAGGCCACAGGTTTGATCCCCAACTTCTCCACGTTGGGCAAGGAAAGAATCCTGCCTGAAACGCCAGGGAGCAGCTGCCAGCCAGTGTTGGCAATACTGGGCTGACTCGGTATAAGGCGCTTGCTATTTTCCTAACATTGGCCATACTGGCTTGGGCTGATGGGAGTTGAAGTCCAAAACACCTGGAGGGCACCAGGTTAGGGAAGGCTGTCTAAGAACATAGTTTCTAAAAGTTTAAAAGTTTTTTGTGCCGTGCACAGCTTCCAATTCATGTAGCATCTGCCTGCCAGCACTGTCTCAGTGTGTTCATAGGACTGGCTAGCAGATACTATATGCTCTACTAGTTCCATGTGCAATAAAGAGGTTTCAGATGTTTTACTCCCCATGTGCAGCATCCGTGTGAATAAGGGATTTACTGCAACCTGCGTGTAATGACATCTATGGCCTGATTTAAATATCTTAAGGAATTTCAGGACATCCTTGAATATATAGCGTTTCTAAAATTGTGTTAGATCTGAAGTTGTTTTCTCTAGAAAATGTCTGTAGAGAGCAACAGCCTAGTCCTCCAAGGCTGCGATCTAAGAAGCATGTAATGAGGACCAGAAGCCATTAATTACTGTGGTTGTCCTGACATCTTGTAGAATTTGCTTTTGACTTGGAGTTGGTGTTACGTACTGCAAAGCATTATAGCATCTCATAAATGCAGTTTTAACGTGACATTTACTGCTTTGACGAGTATGTTGTAAAATGACTTTATTGCGTTCTGTGGTTAGAGGAAATATCCAGTTTTCTAAGGTGTATCAACTTCAGAATTTAAGCCATTTAAGAATGAACCTGTTTTTGTCTCTTGTGCCAATTAAAAAAATAGAGCAAAGCATTCCATTTTCTTTCCTTCTCAGCCTTTCCCCCTTTGCATCATAATGTGTACAATTACCAACTCATCTGAGGATAAGTGGACAACATACTTGGGAATAAGCATTCAATTTTTGCCATTGTATCATAAGGACTAGAGCCTTTAAACAAAAATGCATGTCAGGATTCTCAGAATTTTTCTTCAAATGTATTTTGGGCATGTATAAGATAACTTAAAGACTGCATTTGGCCTGTGAGCTGAAAACCGTGATTCAGCTAGCAAAAGCTTGCAGTATCAAATTCAGACCAGTTTGCGCCTTCTGCGTTCCACAGCACTGCTTTCTTATGTGTCTTCTGCTGTTAGAATGACTCCTAAGGTTTCTCATCTAGGACCATATAGTCATTAATAATGGCATTGGACTTGGGCAATCCGTACTTGGGATGGATCATCTTGTTTCATGGTATAAATGAGAGCTACACAGGCGTCGCTTGCCTATCCATTTGGGAGCTGTGTCTGCTTGAAAGATGGATTGTAGCTCTGACCAGAAAGAGGACAGACTGTTCTCCGTTTATGTCATTTGAAAAAACAGTGTGTTCTTTCGTGTCGAGCTAAACTGTGGGTCACTTTTGCTCATCTTGTGCCTCATGTGTCCAGTTCAATTGTTACCTTCGCTGTGCAGTTGTTGAAGGGTGCACATGAACTGGTTGCTTCCTTCCATGAGAATTGTCTTGCAGGGTACCTCTGGTGGCCTAGAAACCCAACTGCGAGGAAGTGCTTTTGTGGTGGTGACCATGTCGGTGAGGTAGCCATAGCTTAGTGATGGCGCACATGTTTTGCATTCAGGAGGCCCCAGGTTCAATCCCCAGAGTGGGCAGTTCTTGGCTAGATGGGCAAAATGTCTGAATGTAACACATGAACAGGGACTTTGTTCACTTCCAAAGCTCATCTGGGAACTAAGAAGTCCTAGCATGCTTCTGCTTTTACATCCCTTCAGTTTCCTGGGTTGTCTCTAATCGGTTGTAGACAAAAGTACAAGGAGAGAGACTGAGGCCAAGCCTTTGCCTCACATTAAGCCCTGAAGCTGTTCACTATTCTGTGTTCTCCCTCTCTCTAAAAAGCCATTTTGAGCTATCCTCATTATTCTCAAATATGTATTTTTGCCCACATTGAATCCTCTTGTGAGTTATTTGAAGGATCTTCTATATTATGTTTTTTTTAAAAAAAGATTTGCAGCATATTTCAATTTTAAACTCAATTGCAGCATTAATTTAAAGTGGAGGCACATACCTTGAATGCTAATGGCCCTTTTCAGGAAAGGCACCATCCCTAGTCTTTGATTTTAAAATGCTTTTCTCTTCTCCCTTGGCCCCCAAATCTCTGCTTATTTCTCCTATTTGTTATTTCTCCTCTGCTAATTTTAATTCTGTATGAGAGTGCTCTTCTTCAATGCAATTCAGATTAATTTTTCTGTCAGATTTATAGTTGGCCCCACAGCATTATAAATCGCCAGAGGGCAGGACACCTATCTCATTAGTAACCACATGTGTTTGTTTAGCAGCGGACTCCCTGCAAATTATGATTCTCTGAAAAACCCAAAACCATAAAAACCCTTGCAAAGTACCTGGCTATGTAACTTAACAGCGTTAGAATATTACATTTCTGCTCCCAGAGCAGGTCCTAAAATATGCATTTACAGCCCTTTCACTTTTGAAGAGAAATGAAAATTTTGGCTCTCTCCCTCCTGTGTGTGAACATTTATGGCTTGAAATAATAGGATATCAAAAGAACTTAACTCTTCCCCCTTGAGAACCACGTGGGCATCTTTTGGAGGGGAAAATGGTGACTCTCCCTCACAGTCAAAAGCGCAAACAACTCTTCTTCTTCAATTCCTGCTCTCTCTCTCTCTCTCTCTCTCTCCCTCCCTCCCCCCCCCTCTCTCACTCACACACATGCACTCCCAGCTGTGCCATGGTTGGATGCACTGCTGCCCGCTTCTGGCTATATGCTCATTTATCTGGTGAACAAGATCTAGGTTCCCTTACAGTAGGCTTCAGCCTTTTCAGACCCATGACCCATCTTCAACCCAAACATGTGTTTGCCCTCCCCTTCTTAACGCTTTAGCACGTATTTTTATGGTGATTGTATTGCTGTTGTGACCCACCTTAAGACGAGGCTGCCGCCCAATAGTACATAGGTGTCGTGTTGCAATTCAAGGATGTAGGAGTACACAACCCGTGACTCTTGAGCTGCATGCAGCCCTGGATTCAGACCTCTGGCATGAGCAATCTGTTCCTTCTCCAGCTGGGTGGGGAGGAAAAGGCAGGGGAAGAGAGAAGAGAGCGGCAGAAAGAGAGAAAAGGAATGCCCCCACACATGTTGGTGTGCAGCCCCCATTAAATTTTTCCCAAGGAAATGCAGCCCTCGGCAGAAGAAAGGCTGCCTACCCCTAAGTAATGGTTCCGAACCCATCCGTTGAAGGCGGATGCCTATTGCTTCCGATGGGCCTGCTCTTTTTGAGCTGTGACTTGTAGGAAAGGGGCAATGAAGAGCTGGCTCCTTATCTGAGCCGGCCCATTGATGTCAGGGGCTTCTCTTGGTTGTATCGGACAACCATTCTCGTTTTGGACCATGTTTGATCTCTCCTCACCCCCCAAAATGCTTCCATTCCAGAGTACCATATGCACTCTGCATCATCTTTCTTTCAGTTCTCTCACATTAAGTTATACCTGCTCAGATGTCCAGATTTGTGCTTTTCATATAACAGATTTAATTTGGGAATGCCTATAATGAAGACTTCAGACGTTGAAATAATGGCTGACTAATTCATATGGGATTAGACATGGCTCCCACTTAGAACCTTTTGGGTGATGTTTATGTGCAGCCGGGCGGATTCTACCCCCACTCACCTCCAGCTCCTGTTCTGTTTTTGCATCAGGACGTCCCGCATCTGTGACCCTCAACAGAAAGAAGTGGCTCATTGCTGTTCTGTAGGGTAGATACGTTCCCAACAATGACACGTGTGTGTGTGTGTTTAGCCTACATGACAGGAAGATGTGCATCATAGGCCTGAGCATCCTGATGGGACTGCCGAACCGACCTCCAGCAGTAGACGCCGTGGCCGCTCAGATCGTTCCTTCGGTTCTCCTCCTGTTCCTGGGCCTGAAGCAAGTGTGTGCCACCCGGCAGCATACGGAACACGAAGAGCAGGCTAAAGCGGAAAAGAACGATGCAGAAGATAACGGTACCAAAACCAGAAGGAAGTCATTTGTGCATTCCAGTGGAGATGGGTTTGGGGTGGGGAGATGGCTGCTACAGCAATACTGTTCTTTTCTCAGCTATTGCTATAAGTTTGTATTGCATATTTCAAGACCTCTTGAGGGATGTTCTCCTAGGCACATTTCATCTGGGGTCACCTTTTCGGGGCGGGTCAAATATTTGGATTGGCTTTGGAGATCAGACCCTTCCTCTGCTTGGACTCAGTTTTTTGAGTAAATGACTTGCCTTTTCATGAGTCAGGCCCCCAAAACAGCCATTCTGTGACTAGCCACATCCTCTTTGGGTGCCATTTTGTGGTGGTGCCCGCAGCAGTTTTGGAAATTTGAGAAACTGCTGCGGGTACCATCACAAAATGGCACCCAAATTGGATGTGGTTAGTCACAGAATGGCTTCTTTGGGGGCCTGACTCATGAAAAGGCAAGTCATTTACTCAAAAAACTGAGTCCAAGCAGAGGAAGGGTCTGATCTCCAAAGCCAATCCAAATATTTGACCTGCCAGAAACACAGCAAAATGCCCATTTAAGGTTGCAATCCCATGTATGCTTACCTGAAACTCAATGGGAATTTTGTCTGAGTAGACCTACATAGGATTGCCCTGCTCATCCTATGCCCTCACACACCTTTCCCCAGCCCCCAAAGAAAGGAAAATGCCCCCAGCTCGAAAAAGGAACGAAAGGTTTTCCCTGTGTTGACCCCAGGCTCAGCTACGCCTTTCCCTGGCACTCCGACCTCTTCCTCAGCCATGAGAGCCCCTGCCTGGGAAGGTGCAGTGTCTGGGTGGAAGAAGAAACTGTGAGATAAAAGGGTGAGAGGGAGAGGAAGAGCAAGGCTGGGGATTGGGAGGCTGGGGGAAATAGTGAGAGAAAAAAGAAAGGCTAGAGGCCAGGAGGGGGGCAAACAGGGAGGCAAAGGGCAACAGAGGGCTTGTCTACATCTCTTTGAGATGGCACTCGTCGACTTCCAGGGCTGAGTTTATTGTGTTGTTGTTGTTTATAAGACATCTCACCTTCACGCAGGATTGTGTCTGGGCAATTGCACAAATGTCTCCTCTTTTTTTAAAAAAAAATTGCTCTGGAACGTCCCTCTTTACTTCCGGGACAGCTCACTGACGTGTGGAAAACTCTGTGGTTGTCCCTCCCCACCCCACAAAGGGCTGCAGGTGTAGATGATCCCAGATTTGGGGGGGGGCTAGAGGCTGAGAGTGAGGGGGAAATGGCAGAGGGGAGAGGAAGAATGTGGAAAGGGGCTGGGAGGAGAGAAACAGCAGGCTGGGATTAGGGAAGGAATGATGGGAAGGGGCAAGGTGATTGGGCAGGGCCAGGAAGCAGCACCTTGCTTCTCTTCCTGCCTGCTGAACAGCTGATCAGCAGCAAGTTCAAGAACAGGAAGGAGAACTTGGCGTCCTACTATTTTTCAAGGCTTTTATTAAAAAGAACATTTTGAAGGGAGCTTGGGGTGGAAAGCTTCATGGGTGCTGCTGGAGGTCCCCGCAGTTGGGGAACCCCTGCATTACATACATACTTGCCCTTTCCCTGACAGGCCATCTGTCGCTGAGGATCCAGCCACCCAGAGGGATGATGGTTCTCAGTGTAACGGTTTCTCCACGTGTAGAACTGTACTTTTTTTTTTACCCAAAGGCAGATTGCAAGCACTCATTTGTGGGACACAGCGAAAGTGTGCTCTGGGACGACAGCATTGGGGTCTGGGTTAAACCACTCTCTGCTCTTAAAGGTCAAACCTGTTTTGCCTCTGCGTAGCCCCACCAGTCTCATCTGCACGGCCCCCAGTTGGGTTGGATCCTTCAGAACTGGCTTTTGCCTATAAACCATTATTTCCGAAGGGCTTCCTGACACTCGTTCCAGAGGCTCAGCAATTCAGGAGTGATTCCAACCGACCATCCAACCTTCCTCAATTATGCAATCCATGTTCCTTTTCTTTCCTTGGCTGCTCTCACCAGGGTTATAACTTCAGGGGCTGCTTCATTAACTTCAATGTTCACTGGAGATGCCGTTAATTTAAGAGCAGAACTAAAATAGCCAGTTGGTCAGGAAAATTGGAACAGGGTTTGTCCCCCCCTCCCCCCAAAAATACATTATTTGTCTCTTTTATATCCCAAATATATGGAAGCAACTTAATGCTTCATTTAACAAAAATGAACTTAATTACAGAAGAGATTCCAAGTGACGAAGAGGAGGCAAATGAAGTAAGCCAGGAAATGCAGGAGAACCATGCAGGTGGCGGTGGGGATGCAGGAGATGAAGATGATGACGACGACGACGATTGGGATGATGATGCCTTGGAAGAGACTGCGTTGGAAAGCTTCAGCACCCCTATTGATCTGGATGACGGGGTTGATGAATATCAGTTCTTCACCCAGGCCCTATTAGGTACGCACCGGATTCAAAATAACGACACCAAATGTCTTTGCTTCGTCTAACCAAAAATGCAGGGCAGCTCTAGCACAGAGGCAAGGATTGCCTCCATGCTCTGGACGCCCTGCATTGAATAGTCGTCAGCCTCCAATTTCGGAGGCTGATGACTATATAGTACTGTATCTTCCGTCTGTTTACGGTTCAGTGTTACCTTTGGAGAAATGGAAGCAACATTCAACAAAGTGATTTGGCCCACTGCTTGTTTTAAAAAAAATGTATCTTGTCTCTAACCTGCAAGAGTTCTGTGAAACTCTGAACTGAAGACTGAGAGAAACCCACAAATCTGGAAATCTTTTTGCAATGCTATTTCCCAAGGGCAAGAAAAATACCTGAAACTCAAGCTACTTTTCTGGGCAGGACGGGTATCGCCTCTGCTTTGATTAGCAGAGCATAACCCTTTTTAGAGGCCGTCATCCAAAGGATTCTAGCCAAGGGGTTGCAGGAATGCTTTGCAGGTCAGGCATCTGAGTTTCCGTCCCAGTTTTAAAGGCTCTCTGATAGCAGGGCCTGGAAAGACCACTCTGTGCGGCTGGGAGCAGCACTCTGTGTATGGGGCTAGAATGCGGGTGGCCCTCCGCACGTTGCTGGACTACAATTTGTAACATCCCTCACCCTTGGCCATGCCATGCCTGGGGTTGATGGGAGTTGCAGTCCAAGAGCACTTGGAGGGCCATGGGTTCCCCACCCCTAGGCTAGAAGGTGCACCAGTAGTCCGCATAAGGCAGCTCCTTCTATCCAAAGCCAGAGTACAGACTTCGCTTGTCATCAGCCCACACATGTACAGTAGCCTGTTTTATGTAGACTAATGTTGGCTTTGGAAGTAGGAAGCCCAGGTTCAAATCCTGTTTGGCTGTGAAAGTCAGAGATTGGCTTTTGAACATGAAGTGAGATATTCTGACTTTAGGTACCCTGGGCTTCTTATTTTATTTCTTTATTTTATTTATTGCATTTTTTTTAAATACTATTTTTATTGATTTTCAAGTAAGGATAAATACAATTAATACACAGAGTAAAAGAAAACACTCAACAACAATATAGATGTTCCCATAGCACCACTATAAAAAAACATGGGTGTTCATTCCTTCAATAAGCACTTGGTACAGAAAAAGATGCAGGTTAAGTTAGAACCTCTGACCAAAAGGATTCCTGAGTCATTGGGGGGTCTAGGTTAGCCAGGATTCATATTAATAAATGTGAAAAAGTCCAGCCAGTTTTCCACAAATGTGTCTGATGTTATTTATCTTCTTGCTAACCTGCTATGTTGTGTCAATTTATCATTTAAAGCTAGTTTCCAAATCTTATCAAACCAGCGTTGATGGTCAAAAGGTCTGTCGCTTTTCCAGAATTGGGCAATTTCCCACCTGGCTGCAACCAGCAAATGGGTGACCAAGGCTTTGGGAATAATGTTTCTATTGGCATTCCTAAAAATAGAAAGTAGAGCCAGTGCTGGGTCAGTTTCTACTTCAACATTAATAACGTTTGTAATGGTTTGGAAAACCCTTGACCAAAAAGTTTTGACCTGTTGTTATTGCATTTTTATACCGCCCAATAGCCGAAGCTATTGGAGCAAGAGCAGCATACAAACATGGTAGATAAATAAATCCATGTTTACTGTAGTAGGGCTATTAAAACACTTCATTTGTCTGTGCTCACATGAACAGCAGCTTCACTTTAATGTGCTGACCCTAAGGGCAGGTGGTCTCTACTTGCTAGAAAGATCATTTTAATGATGGGGAGGGAGGTTGCAGGGGGTTATACATCTATCGTGTTTTTCTGAAACTTCAAAGAAGGACCCTTAATTCTGTGTTGACAGCGGTGCAGAGCCGAGATGCAGCTTGGTACCACGTGCTGACAGCACCGCTCAGCAACGATCAGAAGACTCAGTTGCACGAAATCTGTGCATTAGCTGAACACCGGAGGAGTTCTGCAGGTCAGCCAGCTCTCAATTTTGCCTGCTGGAAGGATGTTTGTGGAAAGTGTGCATTGCGCAAATAGGAATTCTTAGTCATTGCAACTATGTAAAGCGAATCAAGCTGCCCCAGGTTGCAAATAAGACACAAACAAAGCCTTGAAAGAGATACGCTTTCCTTATCCTGAATACATAAAGAGAGAAGCAACAACAGTGGGTGAAGATTTTAATTTTCTTAGCTTTGGCCCATCGTAAGACCTTTCGTATGTACTGAACAGTGGGGTAAGGCGTGGGATACATTTCCTAAGTACATCTGTCAGAGCAGAAGGGGAGAATAAAAGCAGCTCTCGCACTTTCACGCTGCACTTTCATCTGGAGAAGAAAAGATGGAGGCGGGGGGGGGTGTCCCAGGGTTGGCTTAGTGTATAGGAAGCCAGAGGCAATGGTCACCCCCTCCAGCCTCCCTTAAATGGAGCTTCTGCATTGCCCACCCCTTTTTTTGACTAAACTTACTCTCCTAATGAAATGTGCATAAATAGATTATTTCCACTTACATGATGCGATATTTAAATTCCATCCATTTTTCCACACCTGCTAGGATGACACCCAATTCTGAAATACTTTATTTTGATGGGCTCAATGGCTTTATTTCCCCTCTTCAGAATGTTATTTTTGTTATTAAATGGGTTGTGTGTGGGAGGGGGATACAGATGAAAACATTAGCATAATACAGGAGATTCCTCGGATTTTTTTAAAAAAGCACATGTTGAGAGAGATCAGAAAGGACATTGTACTGTATAAAGACATACTTGCTGTCTGCCTCTTAACATACATTTTGTTTCATTTAATTCTAGAATCAAAGAGGATAGAACAGCAGACAGGCTTCACGTTTGATAACAAAGGACTGGTCTCTGGATTTAACTTTGGCAATGCTCCAGGAAGCAACTGAAGGAGAAAAAAGCTTAAAGGACTCTGCAGAATCTTTCATTATTGCATTTTATTAAAAACAACAAAAGTGAGGGAGATTAATTTGTGACTTGTGAATGGGCAAGGAAAGGTAATCGAGTGCTCCTGAAGCCTCCTTTTTTGGGAAAGGCAGTGGTTGACCCTCTTCCCCCCCTCATTAGGACACTCTTTCTAACCAGCTACTGTAATGTATAAATTCTTGTGGTATTTTTATAAGTTGTTGGACTGAAAAGAAAATATCTGCCCCTGTTCCTCCAGCTGAGGAAATGGGGGAGCAGCTGTGTGAAATTGGATGGAGTTGCACTTCTCAGGTCTTTGCCATGTGAAATTGAAGGGGTCCTATGGATAACAGTGCCTTCTGTTGTATATGGATTGCCTGAACAGAAGATTTGCCGGGGGGGGGGATTTTATTATTTCTTTTATTTTTGTTTTTTTGAAGGAAGGAAGGAAGGAAGGAAGGAAGGACATTGATAGGCACACTTCAGATCTAGTTTTCCATGTTTTTCTGTTGTCTCCCTCTGGTGAAATTGTGGCTGTATTTTATCAGTCACAAACTTCACATTGTTGGCTGCACAAACCTTTCAGCTTCCCTGCATTTGTGTACGTTCAGGGTGATGTCTCTTTGAGTTATCAAGAATATCTTTATGTCCACCACTATTGTTAGAAAACAGATCTTCCTGTGAACAACAAATTTAAATCCTCTTCCCTTATGATGGCCAAGCCTTTGTGGTTCTTTATTGAAGAGTTGTAGGGCTTTCTGCCTGGACAGGACTCTTTCTCTGTCTTGTCTTGCCCACCGTGGAAAGGGCGTATTCTCAGATGCACACTCGTGACTACTTGAGGCAATGGCTGGGCCTCTTCGGTCTGTCTGTTATCCTAGAACATGCCCAATACATTCTCGAGGCTGCACTTTATAAGGGAAGTTCAGTAGTGGTGGGCAGTCTGTCTTTCAGGAAGACTCGTCTGCCATTAGTGCTCTTCTAAGGAATGCAAGCATTCTCCAGAGCAGTTCCATAACCACGACTTTAATGGAACTAAATGCATTGCGAGTCTTCAGAAAGCAAGCTTGCTCTTTGCCTTGTGTGTTCAAATCTAAAGCTATCTCAGTGCTGTGTAGATTTCTTGATGTATCAGTAATCAGATTGTGGGCTTTGTAGTTAGTAGTTGTCAACTTCATATTTTTGTCCATCTTGAACTCCTTTCACTTGCACTGAGTTGTTCTCATTCTTCCAGCCACGTCAGTGACCGAGGCTTTAAACAATAGTAGTATTGTTGGCTCCATCCCTCTTACTGTATCCAGAAATTGGGTGATCATTTTTCTTAGGTTTAGAAGACCAATCTCCCTTAAGTTCAGGGTGACGTTGGGTGTTGCCTGTTTCTGTGCTGCTGAACAGAACAAGAGTGAAACAATCAACTAGAAAAGACTGGTGCAGAATGATGAAACTAGGTCTAACAGCTTACATTTAAGGGGGTCGGGGTTGTCTTTGCATTGCTTTCCAGTTCAGTTCATGATTAAGTTTCTCCTCAACCATATGTGACTGAATGACTAAGGGCGCAATCCTATGTATATCTAGACAGAAAAGTGTCCTATAACTCCCTCGTTAGGGAATGCTGGGAGTTGTAGGACTTTTTTCTGTCTAGATGTACATAGGATTAGGCCCGAAAACCTGTTGCCTTCCCCAAGACCATTCCTGGTGGTCTTAATGCCACAGTTGGGTTTGCAATAAAGGCCTGGTCTTGTGGCTTGACTTTCTGTGATAGGACCACACAAGGGAACAGGAGTTCCTGCCCCAGTTTTAAGTGGCAATTCTGTAATGGCAAACTAAACACTGTTTTACAGATTATTATACAAAGGCAAAGTGTATACCGAATAAGGAACTGCATCCAATTGTGGTTTCATAACAAGTGTTTACCTGTAAAATAGCCATGTTCACAAGCACCTGTCAGTTGTTCAGACTTTAGATGCTTAGGTATAAATTTAAAACATGTTAGGTGAACTGCTAAAAAATTCTAAATTGGCTTAGGAGCTGAGGAATTAACATTTTCATTCTATCTAGCCTCTTACCTAGTACAATGAACTTGTGCCTCTATTTAAATTTGTTTTGGTTCTTTGCTAATCCTGCCCTTTGTATCCCAAAGACATTTCCTGCAAATCCATTTCCTTTGTCTTTCTGGAATTTGTTGCCAGCAGAAGGTATCTTGTTAGATAGTGTGTGTGTGTGTGTGTGTGTGTGTGTGTGTGTGTGTGAGAGAGAGAGAGAGAGAGAGAGAGAGAGAGAGAGAGAGAGAGAAAGACTTGGTTGCCCTTTTCTTTCAGAGTAGATTTTTTTTGTGTAAGTATGAAACAAGTATAATTTTATTCTTTTTATATGTGTGCATGAAGGGAATCCACTACCGAAATATTGCAAGGTTTTATTAGCATTCAGACTGCTTCTGCATAGGGATGACTTTACTTCTTTAAAAAACATTCCTTTAACCTTCATAAAAGATTTGAAGTGTCGTCCAAGATTATGCCCAGATCTATTTTAAAATCAATCAGAGTAACAAAATGTGTACTAATTTTCCTGTTCTGAAGACCAGGGGTTTCAACAACAGTTGAAAGTTAATTCCTCTGTTAAGTCTAAATCACTGCAAAGCTATAAAGCAAAATGCAAACATGGAGCAAAATCATGTGATGTGTTTTTTTTAACCCCCTCTGGTATGTATCACATAGACAGAGAATGCATGTTTGAATGTTTCTGCTCCCAAGCCTCCCTGCATATTTAAAACTAGCACATCAGAGTGCAGTTATCTCCTTCATGTCCTAGTTTTTGATGTGCAGGGAGGATTTAGGGCAAGAACATTCAGACGTGCACTCACTTACTGCCAGGATGTGGTGATTCTGCTGCATGTCAAGATCAGCAGTTACACACAGATGTGTCATTAGTGAGATGCTCAAGCATCCCTGACCTTGCGTATGCTAGGCTTCCCCAACCTGCTGCCCTTCAGATGTTTTGGACTACAGCTCCCAGAATCCCCCACCTAGCACAGCTGGTGAGGGGATGCTGGCAGTTATAGTCCAACTCACCTGGAAGGCACCAGGTTGGGGAAGACTAGCATAGGCAAGGTCAGGGATGCTTGAGCATCCTATTAATGACACTTTGCCTCCCAGGTGCCAAGTAAATTTGTCTCTCATCGTTTTGTATGTTTTGGGTTATAACAGGTCATTTCCTTGATTGAAAAGCTTAATATGTAAAATTAAACTTGGGAAATTCGAAGGTTGGATTATTGGTTCACACATGCCTCTTGATGACTGCTCCAACGAGTAATGACTTACATGTATGAACAGAGCCATCACAGATATAACACCACTGACAGAACTTGGACACAGTGCTTTTCTTCAACTGAATCAGCTCACTCAAAGTGTACCATAATCATGTGTATAAAAAACAAGTGATGTACATGCATGCTTCAACCAGCCCTTGAGGATGTATGAGTGCTCAGTCTGTCTCTAGAGAACTGGTGCCAACTTCTACTAAACTACAGTTGTGACCATGAACATTCAAGGTTCTTTCATATGAAATAGTTCGTATTGTTTAATCCACTGGAACTGTAAGCATCTAGCTAAGCCTAATTGCTTCCTAGTGTTAAATTCCAAATATATTTGTTGTTCTGAACAAAAAATAGTTACCAAGTTGGTAGAGCCTGCCATTTCTTCCCCCTTTTGGAGATTGAAAGAATCATAGCTATCGCAACAAAACAAACATTGTCATTAAAAACAAGCTCCTAAATGGAGAGGACAAGGTGGCGAACCATCTTGTAGAACACAAGATGGAGAAACATCTTGTGCTATGCTTTGAATGGGGCTTGTTTTGTTTCATCAGAGCTTAAATTAAAATTTTGTGCAACTATCCAGAAAATTACCGAAAATAAAAGGGCTGAAAATGTGTGTGAGGATCCTACCGTTGAAATACAGGAGTGCAATATTTTGTGTGTGTTTGTCTTGTGTTGAGGGCCCTACGTCACAACATGGTGTGGAAGTCACTGAAGTGCCCTCCCATTTTTAAATATTGCTTTAAACTTGATTATCTTTGTAAAGATATGTAAAAGGTTTGAAGCGTCAGTACCATTTGGGATTGGTGCAGATTCCAAATCAATGAGAGATGCTTACTCCTACAGCTGTCAAGTGTGGGCAGAAAACATCTCCAGATGTTTTCAGTTCCTGCCATTCCTGACCATTGGCTATGTTGGAAGGGACTTCTGAGAGTTGGAAGTCTACATCTGGAGACCTACCTTCTATTAACCTGTGTCTTAGATTACATGGCAGGAGTCCACCACCATCGCCCTCTCAGAAACTAGAGTGGTTCTTCGTGGTCTCTGTGCAGTCACACACATGGATTCTCCACCTGGGCAGATCAACATCTTGGAATCTGCTATGGCTCAAGTGGTGGGCGAGTTCTTTCCCACCCAGTTCATTTTGACTGGGTGTTTGATATCTGTACGCAGAAGGAAGGGGCACTTCAATGGCTTCCTTACCATAACAGTAACATGAAAAGAGGTCTTGTGAAATTTGCTACTGTAACTTGAGTCTAGTAATTTGCTCTTTAGACCAAAGATGGGCAGGCACATGCCCTGCCACTGCACCCCTGGATTTTGGCAGTGCATTGGCAGGCAACTGGGTGCATGGGGGCAGCTCCCACTGGGGCCCGGACAGAGGCAATGTGACCCTTGGAAGTTGTCCATCCCTGCCTTTGACTTCACAAGGGCTTGTGCAGATGATAGTACATATCCCTTACCTTAAAAAACACATTGCATACATTGTGAGGCATATTAGCCCAAAATAGACTCCCCCCCCCCCAATACCATATACAGAAACATTTATTTTCAAATACTACCTACAGAACATTTGGGCAAAGCCCAGATGTTGGATCTGGCTTTTCCTGTGTCTAAACCCAACACTTCAGCTTCTGTGCCCTACTGACTCTGCTGAAGGTAAGGGCGTTCCTAGATGCAGCAATGCACTATAGAACGTTAGATGCAAGATTTAGCCACACTCATGACTATCGGGGCAAGTTCCGACATTAAAGAGTTTGCAGCTGTGAAATTATGTTTCTTGAGAGGACTTTCATACAAATTAAAGCTCTATCTGAATGGACCATCCCTATAATTGTCTCTAGAACTGTCTTTATGACCTGACACGGACCAGTCTCCTGTAGTTCATCATCTCAGCCCTCAGGAAGTGGTATACAAGGTTCATTTTCATAACACATTCTCACATATCTGTCATTTGCAGGAGTTTCCTTTGGAGTCATTCTATAGAAGGAACATTTTTATATTGGAAATGCCATTTCATATGACCCTGAGGGATAGTCTTTCTGCATGTGCTTGCTTATAGCAGGCCTTCTAACCTGATTTCCAAATGGTCTGCCTTGCACTTCTGAAAGTGTTGGTTTACATTTTTACCTCCTGAGAGCCTCTTGCCCAGAAATAAGCAGGCCACAGCAATGTGCAGAGTTCCACATGTCATGTGGCCAACTGCTTATTTGTCTATTCATCAGTTGATCTAGCTTTCTGAGATAAAGTGGCACAATCATTAAGATTATCTCTATTTCATGAATGGTGCCAGCTACTGTTAAAATCTGAAATATATATATTTATAGGGGGAATAGGCACAAGGAGGAAGACTAGAATGGAATTGGATAGACTTGGGTCACTGGCCCATTGGTGTTTGGGTCTTCCGGCCACTCGAGGTATTTCTTGTGTTGCCATTCCTAATGACTTTGAGTGTAAAATGGCTTAACTGATGCCCATAATTCTAGGGTTCATTCATGGACTTGGCCAGTGTTGGTCACCATATGGTGCTGGAGGGGGGTGCACGTGTGGGCCTCTGTACTGGATGAGCTAAAGAAGAACAGGAACTTCTCATACTGTGATTCAAAAATAAATGATGTGGAAGTAAATCCCATTAATTTGGGCCAGATCTACACCAAGCAGGTTATAACACTTTGAAAGTTATTTGAAAATGGTATATGAAATGTGTCATGGGCCCCAACAGTTGTCAATGCACTTCAAAACTGTTCTAGCGCAAGTAGTGTAGATCCTGCCTCAGTAGCCTAGACGCCTGGTGACACAGGAAGGCCAAGGTAAGGAATTCTTCAGAATTTTAGTATGCCACCCTTGTCTTATTAGAACTGTGGATTGCCTTGAGCCTGGGTGTCAAAATTCCCTGCCAAGAAAAGTTAAATGGTGTGAACCCCTATGCGTACAATAGCTTTGCAGCCATAAGGGCTGTTGCTCTTGAAAAGGTGGATTCCTTGACCAATGCTATGTTTGCTGCATTTTCTGCATTCCTGCATACTATTGGTGAAATAGCCATTAAAAAGTGTCTTTGAGATGCTTCTGAATGCTGTTCCATCATCACTGAGTAACACAAGCAGCTGCTTTGTAAGGCATCCTGCGTGAGGTGTAATATGTAGTCCTGCGCTTTGACAGGTGTTATAGCCGCACTGTGCATACGATGCCACTGGCTTCAAAAAGCACATTTTACTCTCTCTCCAGTTGCATCTTTCAGTCGAGAACATGCCATGCTCAACTCTGCAACTGCTCATGCTTCAGCTCCCTAGAGCACTGCATCGTGCAGTGCAGCTCCTTCCCCAACCATTTAATTATAGTGGAAGAACCTCCTACATTTTATGACTTGTCTCTCTCTTTGATGTGATACTTATTTCCCATTTAAATGTAAGCCCCTTTTCTGCCAGCTACTTTCGAAGTTGACCGGTTCCGTTATTATTACTATTATTAAACACTTAAAAGTATCCCAACACAGGCCAGGATCTTGCTGCTGTGGTTATTGTATGACCACACACAGCTGTACTAATTCAGGCCGGGTTCTTAGGCTGGGCTCTGCCGCATATTTTCCAGTTTTGGTTTCTAGTTTAAAATAATAGTTCTGTATTAACTGAAAACTTTGAGTGAATGTTCACCTCCCCCCACCCTTCAGTCCTCCTGGTCATTCAGTACCACTCCCCCCCCCCCCCGATTCCTGCTTCTCCTTCCTAGATCCCACTCTATCAGGGAGCATACAATGAACAGGATGTTGTCTACAATGCTGTATATTCAATTGTGTTTGGGGACGTAATTCTGGGTTTCTTTAGATAATGGAGAAATTGCATTCCCTTACCAGGGCTTTGCTTCATGCTTCTCTTTAGCAACTGTAATGGGGCTACAGAGGTGAGGAGCGGAGAGGGGTGACCACATAGTCTGTGATGGAAAACTTTCCATCCTCTCACTGCTCATAGGCCTGAATGGGTCAGCGCCCTCTAGTGGGTGATTTGTAGCGCAACTTCCCTTGTACACCGTAGGAAATCCTGAGATAGTTCAGGAGAATTGGGATATCACAGGGTTTTATTTAAAAATGGAATTATTGGGGGAAGGCGCAGGAGACATGCAGGAGGTTGTCGACACTGTGAAGAAGCTCTCTGTCTCCCAGGAAAAGTGAAGTAAACACAGTGGAGGCAAGTCAGGAGCAATCTGAATTAATAGGATACAGTTTTTGTAAGGAATGCAAAAAAATAAATAAAATTGAATTGAAAAGTGGAGGTGCTTTGTTGGAAATATTTGAGAAGAACCAAGAGTAGTTTTACCTCATGGCTATTGAGGGCAAGTTTCCAGCTAAATTTGAGTTTTGATTTTGGTTTGAAACTTCGACCAATAACCCAAATATAAACAGGTGCTGGTCTTCATGCTTCCGCACCTTGGATAGCTCCTTTAGAGTTCTGACTGAAACCTGGAGCAGATTCCCTGCCCCAGTGACATCTGAGCCACCAGCCTCCGCTGGAAATAGCTCCACTGAAAATGCTGCCTAATCCAAAATAATGCTATGCTGTTGGGGGAGCACACATTTGATGCACACTGGCCCCAAAAGCCTAGCTAGTGCTTGAACTGAGCATGTACCTTCAAAACACCTCCCTGTATCTCTTAGGTGATAAGTCAATGTGGAAATGGTTTCCTATGCAAAGACTTTGAATATTGCTGCACTTAAAATGGAAAGTAGTTACTCTCTACGGTTGTTTTTTCATTCTGGTTACTTTATTAGAAACAGAAAGCATCAACCACATTACTATAGGATCCCACAAAATTATGATAAACAGCCAGTTCATAACAACGGGAAAGAGATGCCTGCATGAATATAGAGTACATATATTCCTCATCTGTCAGTTCCTCCTGCAAATTTCTCTGTGTTTCCTTCGGTCTCAGCGGATGAACTGTCTACAATACTGCGCTCTTCGAAGCCTTCCACCAATGATCTCCTTACTGCCAAGTCTAAAGGCCATTATTCCGTTCTTATTCTCCTTGATCTAACTGCAGCCTTTGACACGGTTGATCATGATCTTCTCTTAGATTCCCTTCATGACCTTGGATTCTGTGGCTCTGTCTATAACTGGTTTGCCTCCTATCTAGCGGGTCGCTCTTTCAGTGTGTTGGCTAATGGCAGTCTTCCTCCTTTCCCCTTTCAGTAGGGGTTCCGCAAGGCTCGGTGCTTGGCCCGTTGTTGTTTTCCTTATACATGTTGCCCTTGGGCAAGCTTATTCAATCTCATGGCCTCCAATATCATCTGTACGCCGATGATACACAACTATATCTGTCATCTCCGGAACTTTCTCCTGATGTTCATGATCGTATCTCGGCATGTCTTTCAGATATCTCAGCTTGGCTGCTTCATCGTCGTTTGAAACTCAATATGGCAAAGACTGAATTGCTCGTTTTTCCTCCTAAACCTTCTCCTCATCTCTCATTCTCTCTTACTGTCAATGATGTTACGCTTACTCCGGTCAAGGAAGCTCGTAGCCTTGGCTTTATATTTGACTCCTCGCTCTCCTTTATTCCTCATATTGAGGCAGTAGCTAAATCTTGTTGATTTTTCCTGTATAATATTGCCAGGATTCGATCATTTTTGTCTGTCTCTTCCGCCAAAACGCTTGTTCATGCACTGGTTATTTCACGGTTGGACTACTGCAACCTTCTTCTCTCTGGCCTTCCTTCCTCTCACATCAGTCCGCTGGTTTCTGTTCACCACTCTGCCGCAAAGATCATCTTCTTTGCTCGCCGCTCTGACCATGTTACTCCGCTTCTGAAATCTCTTCATTGGCTTCCAATTCACTTCAGAATCCACTATAAACTTCTCCTGTTAACCTTCAAAGCTTTTCATGGTCTAGCTCCTTCCTATCTCTCCTCTCTCATCTCACACTATTGCCCCGCTCGTGCTCTTCGCTCCTCTGATGCCATGTTTCTCGCCTGCCCAAGAGCCTCTACTTCCCTTGCTCGGCTCCGTCCATTTTCTTCTGCTGCCCCCTTACGCCTGGAACGTTCTTCCAGAACATTTGAGAACTACAAGTTCAATCGCAACTTTTAAAGCTCAACTAAAAACGTTTCTTTTTCCTAAAGCTTTTAAAACTTGATGTTGTGCAGACTTTATACTGTTAGTTTTACCCTACCCTGTGCCTGCTTACCCTACCCTGTGCCTGTTTGCATTCTCTTCCCCTCCTTATTGTTTTCCTATGATATTATTAGATTGTAAGCCTATGCGGCAGAGTCTTGCTATTTACTGTTTTACTCTGTACAGCACCATGTACATTGATGGTGCTATATAAATAAATAAATAAATAATAATAATAATCCCTTTTCCGGCCCAAAATGGCTTTGCCCAGCTTCAGGATATTCCTTTGTTTCATAACTTTTCCAAGTTGTATTTGACACACCATATGATGAAATGCAAAGTGTGTGTTTTCAGAATATCAAAGCAGGAGTGCATGTTGAAATATGTGGGATTTACTTTTCAAGATTTGCATTACTGGAAGCAATTTAAGATAGTGTTATTATAATCATTTACTCAAACTTAATGCAGTTTGTTTACAACTGAAGCAGGCTGAAGGATCTCCTTATTCCATATGTGCCTACCCCAGTGGTGGGCAAGTTGTGGCTCTCCAGATGTTTTGGCCTACAACTCCCAAGATCCCTCACCATTAGCTATGCTGGCTAGGCCTGATGGGAGTTGTAGGCCACAACCTGATCTGGAGGTCCACAAATTGCCCACCCACTCAGGTCAACTGCTGATTCCCTATGCATTTTCCCATGCCGTTAGAGGTGGGGTGGGTGAATGGGCATAGAGGACAGCTCCCTAACTACCATGGCACCACCCAAGGCTGGTGTCAATGGTAGGCATGGCTGGGTACCTGCAAAGAACCCATGCCCCAGCAGGGGCCCACTGACATCAGGCCTCTGGAGTTCCTTGTCCTCTTCACCACTGCAACCTGCTTGTTCACCTGACTCTTGCTCTGGTCCCGACAACGGTGGTGGTGTGAAGGAGGAGCACTAGATGCCACGGCCTACTTACTCACTGGCTCTCTGCCTGACAAGCAAGCAAGTGGTGGCAATGATGAGCGAGAGGAGGAGGAAGAAAAGCTGCTGGTGACAATGGCAGTGAGAAGGGAAACTCACTGAGGGTGGCACGCCCTCTGACACGTAGAGAAGGTCTGAGTCTCACTCTACTCATCTCTCAGCAGTGAAAACATGGCTGTGTTTGAAGGACTTAGGGTAACACAATGTGTGTGAGCCTGCTCGACATTTTCAATGTAATGTTTACGTTTTCAGGGGTGGGGTTTTACATTTCTTTCTTTTCTGGCGCTGCTCTTTTGTATCGTTTTTAAAATAATTATTTCCCTCAGAACTGATTCCATTCTAGCTTCTTGTTAGACGAAATGTAGGTAACTCCAGAGGGTTTTAAAATTATTCAATCACCTTGCCTGATTTATGGCATTTTATGGGGGATCCATTGTCTTCCATTTGTAAGTCTCCTGTGTTTTCCCATTGCTTTTTTCCTTACCACAGAAAATCTGTTCAGGAGGGAAAGATGGAATAGCTGCACAGCATCTTTTAATTAGTAACACTAGGAACCGTCTGCAAGCACCCCTGTAACTTTAAGAAGTGATGCCGGAGCTTGCTCCCTGCCCCTCCACCTTCTGCCATCCTTTTTCACTCGTATGTTGTGTGTTTTAGATTTAAACCTGATGGCAGGGACTGCCTGGATTTGCAAGCTGCTCTAGAAGCATTTTTTGGCTGAAAAGCAAGGTAAAGATGCTTTAAATAAATATGAATATTGTAAATAAGTAAACTAATGAGGAGAACCAGGTCACCACCTAAAATTAGTAAGCATATAGAAGGACAAGCTCTGCTGAAAAAGAATCAACACAGCTTCCGCAAAGGTAAGCCCTGTCTCACTAACCTTTTAGAGCTCTTTGAGAGTGTCAATAAACATGTTGACAGGAGTAGGTTGACCATATGGAAAGGAGGACAGGGCTCCTGTATCTTTAACAGTTGTATTGAAAAGGGGATTTCTGCAGGTGTCATTTGTATATATGGAGAACCTGGTGAAATTTCCTCTTCATCACAACAGTTAAAGCTGCAGGTGCCCTGCCCTCTTTTAAATCTGGTCACTCTAGTATAGCTCCTGCAGCTTTAACTGTTGCGATGAAGAGGGAATTTCACCAGGTTCTCCATACATACAAATAACACCTGCTGAAATTCCCTTTTCTATGCAACTGTTAAAGATACAGGAGCCCTGTCTTCCTTTTCATATGGTCACCCTAGACAGGAATGATCCTGTGAACATTGTTTACTTGGACTTGCAAAGGGCTTTTAGCAAAGTCCCTCACCAAAGTCTCCTGAGCAAACTTAGTGGTCATTGAATAAGAGGAGAGGCCTTTTTAGGGATCAGTAACTGGTTAAAGAACAGAAAGCAGAGAGTAGGAATAAATAGTAAATTCTCCCAATGGAGAGAAGTAAATAGTGGGGTCCCACAGGGATCGGTATTGGGACCAATGCTTTTCAACCTATTCATAAATGATCTGGAATTAGGATTGCGCAATGAAGTTGTCAAGTTTGCTGATGACACAAAATTATTTAAGGTGTTTAAAACAAAAAGGGATTGTGAGGAGTTCCAAAAGGATCTCTCCGAACTGGGAGAGTGGGCATCCAAATGGCAAATATGTTTCAATGTAACCAAGTGTAAGGTGATGCAAGTTGGGGCAAAAAAACTCAACTTCAAGTATAACCGGATGGTATCTGAGATAACAGTAACCAACCAAGAAAGATATCTTGGAGTTGTGGTGGACAGCTTGGTGAAAATTTCAAACCATGTGTGACTGCTGTAAAAATGCAAACTCAAGTTAGGCATTATTAGAAAAGGAACTGAGAATAAAAATTGCTAGAGTATCTCCCCTATGAGGGAAGGTTACCACATCTGGGATTGTTTAGCTTGGAAAAAAGGAGGCTAAGGGGAGACATGACAGAGGTGTACTAGTCCTGATGGCTATATACAACCCCCAGTGGAAGGGCTAATAAGCCTATGTTTACGAGTTGCTGGGGAACATGAGCGGGAGGGTGCTGTTGCCTTCAGAATGCTGGACTAGATGGACCTTTAGTCTGATCCCATTGAGGAGGGAAAGAAGGAATGCATGCACCAGTAGAGTAGCAGTAAGTGTTGAAGTCCAGGTGCTTACCATGTGTACCTATGGCCATACCTTCAAGGAGACTGCAAAAATTGCAGGTGGCTGTGTTGGTCTATAGCAACAAACCAGTTCTAGCAGCTTTCATCTCCACCAGGAGCTGGTCTCAATAGGTCTGAATTGCCCATTAAAGAAGAAACCACCCTGAAATACTTTGCTTTACTGACAGGGAACAGTATATTGTTGCTGGGGGAAATTATTCCCCCACCCCCAGGGCTACTGTGAGGATTGCAGCTAAGCAGGGAAGAGGTGTGCTGGCAGGTTGTATTGATTGATTTCTATGCTGCCCATTAGCCGAAGCTCTCTGGACTATCGGATGACATCAGAGACCCTGTTAATTAAAAAAAATGCCGGTGCTGGGTCTCCTGGGAGCCTTGACTCCACTGCACCACTGATGAGCAGCATGATGCCCTTTGAATGGCCCAGAACCCTCTGCCTGGAAGCTCCCCGAAAAGAGCGCATCAGCGGCTGCGTGTCTTTCAATGCCTCAGTGTGCAGAGGAAAGCATTGTCCAAAAGCCTGCGCTCCTTTGTATTTTAAACCAATTTGCACCAGACTCAATTGAATCGGACATAAGCTGGCCTGCTGCAGTCAACATGTGCCAGTGCAAGTTAAGCTATGAACCACCCAGCTAGAAATGTTGCCAGCCCTGCTACAGATGTCCTCATTTCCACTTGGAATGCCCTGGCCACAAACCACACAAACAAGAAAAAATAACTTTGTGGGTGGCGTAATTGCCTCTCCTCCCTCCCACCCCACCCTGGCCTCCTCCAGATCAAGTCTGTTGCGTTTTAGCAATCAGTGTTGTAAATTCTAGCTGGATGGGTTTCAGGATGGCTTGGGTTGGCTCATCTGCGATTTTGAAGCGGGCTGGCTGTGCTCCAGGGCTCTCATCTTGCTTTCGTTGCTCTCCGTGGGTCTTAGTGGCACATGAAATACTGCTGTAGATGCACGGCTGTTGAGGCGAGAAGGCAGGGCTTCACATGGCGAAATAATTAGGTGCACCCATTTGTTGCCATGTAGGAGTAGGGTGGACAGGTGCCCAACTTTGCTGAGGAGCGTCCTCTATTTGAAGCGTTGTCCAATCCAAGTCTGGTTTAAAGGCAAAGAACCATAAGGAGGCAGCGCTGGGCATTGAAGTTGCCCATGAACACTTCACAGCCCCTGGGTAGTAGTCAGAGCAGGCATGCCAGTCACCTGAGCACACTCTTCCCCACTATGGGGAGATGGCCTTGTATTTCTATTTAAGTTATAGGATTATTGGACAAGGTTGCTTCTATAGATATAAATTAGCACATGTAAAAGTTTTGCATATGCTAATTTGTGTCATCTTTTATCCCCCTTTTTTGTGTAAGTCACCCCTCTACGTTCATCAACTGGGAGTACATGGCGGGACCCATCCAACAGAGTCAATACTGACTAGATACAAAAGAGGGCAGGGCTCCTGCAGCTTTAACTGTTGTGATGAAGAGGGAATTTCACCAGGTGCTGAATGCATACAAAGGACACCTGCTGAAACCCCCTTTTCTATACAATTGTTAAAGATACAGGAGCCCTGTCCTCATTTTCATATGGTCACCCTAACCATGCCCTCATGACTGCCATTTTGTGGATGGGCTGCCCCATGGCAGCCATTTTTGTTACAGTGCCCACAACATGCTCTTAAAATTCCAAGTATGTCCACCAGCCCTTGAGGTTTGGTGACCCCTCCTGTATAGGATTGCAGCCGAAACATATTAATTTATCCATATTGTATCGCAGGATAAACACTGCATAGAACCTCCACTCCAATGTACAAATAGAAAATGAGGACAGAGAGCTGTAGAAATAAGAAAAAGGAGCAGCCTCTTTACAAGGTCAGAAACGCTTCATTCTGTGGGTCAGATTTTCCAGGCAACCAGAACCTCGCCTAGAGATTTGTCATCAGTGTACCCTCTTGTCATCCTTCATCATGAAACTGCAACACAAAGGAGAAATCCCACTGGTTCTGGGTGTCTGGCAATGTATGTTGGACTAGGATTATTTTCATTATATTCAGATGTTGGTTCTGTTCATGATTAGAGACCTGGAAAATGGACTTGGCTAGCATTTTCCTGAGATGTTCATTCTGTTGCCAAATGTGATCATATTGCCAGCTAGGGTTTCACTAATGCATTGGATCAGGCGATTCTGTCTTCGCTGGGTCTTTTGCTAGGTAGATCTCCTTCCCTGCTCCTGTACCCCAAAATGCAGCTGTGAATCCAGGGTTACTTCTACTCAGAGTGGTTTTTTTTAGTCTGGAATGTCAGTTATTAATACAATTGTCAGATTGTATCCTGTAAATGTAAAAGGGCATTTAATTCCATTCATTACATTTCTATACTGCCAAATGGCCCAAGTTCTCTTGAGTGGTTTACATAGATTAAAACCATGAAAATACAATGGGATAACATAATATAAAAGCCTTTACATACAAACATATAAAACAATTTTGCACAATCAACAACAAGAATCCCAGGACCTGTTTAAAAAAACCTTGTCCTATGCTATCAAATGCCTGGGAGTAGAGGAAAGTCTTGACTTAGTGCAGGAAAGAGGACAATATTGGCTCCAGGCAGTGGGCAGAGCAATGCACCCTCTCTGGGTCACCACCAAGAAGGCCCACTCCCTTGTTTCTCTCCTCTGAACCTCCCTCACTGAGCCTACCTTCTCATCACCACCGTCATCAGCTGCTGTTGCTCCTCATCCACTTTCTCATCATGGGTACCACTTGCTTGCTCGACAGGCAGAGAGCAATGGCATTTGATGCTCCAGCTTCTCACCATCACTGTTGTCTAGGCCAGAAGTAGAGGCCGGTGAACAAGCATGCTGCAATAGAGAAGAGGAGGAGCAACTCCATGGGGCTGTTGTCAGTGGGCCCCTGCTGGAGTGTGGGCCCTCGTCAGGATCCCCAACTTTGCCCACCCTTAATGCCGGCCCTGATCTCGGGACACTCAGCTTATACAGCATAATGTTCAGGCCTTTTGGGCCTCCTCTGTGAATGGAGAATGTGGCCCCCCACCTCCAGGTCTGCACAGTGCAGGATGATCTATAGCAGGGGTGTGCAATTTGTGGTCCTCCAGATGTTTAGGCTCCCATCAGCCCTGGCTGGCACAACTAATGATGAAGGATGATGGGAGTTGTGGGCCAAAACTTCTTGAGGGCCACAAGTTGCCCATCTCTGACCTATAGAGTTGCAAGTTGCCTTTCAGGCCAGGTTCTCAGCCACTAGCTGCCTTCTCCATGTGGTCTTCTCAGTGGTGATTTTCTTCGGAGGAATCCCAGAGTCCCCTGAACAGTTTTTGGCAACTGATTATGTAGAAGACAAGCCAGGTCAGGTGAGTAGGCGGACTAGAATAATGCCTACAAAAAGAGCTTAATAAATGGATAACCCATCATTCATCGTGGGAATGTGCTGCAGTAATTAGGGCTTAATTACAAAGATGACAATTACAAAGATGACTTACTAAAAAGATCTGGGAAGAATCCCATTTCGGAGCGGCTTTTCTCTTATAAATGACATGCCTCACATATTGTCTGTCTAATTAGCGAAGAGGAATTGAGGACGCGCAGTAAGAGCATCTTGGCAGGCTGTTAGGTGGGCGCGCTGGTGTGTGTGTGTGTGTGTGTGTCAATGGAGTATTGGCAAGCGAAGGAAGAAGCTGTTTTGGCTTTTTCACCTGCTCCACCTGGTTTTTGATTTGCAAATGAGTTGGAAATATAGTGTCTCTCCTGGCCTCCCACCTGCCGACCCCTAACGTAACAGATGCCCCGCTTTGGGGTCTCTATGCACCGCGTCCCTCATCAATATTCATAAGCAGAACGCAAGTCCAGTAAATGGAGGCAGCTGGATGGCGCTGAGTCAATGCCGATGTTGGCAGCAGTGCTGGGGCTTTTGGTGCGCCGAGTTGCCTTTGAGATTGTGGCAGGAAATTTTGATTTTTTACTGGCTAAGCTAATGGCAACTCTAGGCCAGGTAAAATATTAAGTGGTTACAGTGTCTGGAGAAATTACACTAAGACTGACTTCTCCAGACTGGTGCCCTCCAGATGTGTAAGACTGCAATTCCCATCATTCCCAGCCAGCATGGCTAAGGGACGAATTAATGGGCCATTATATGCACCATGTATGAGCACAACTAGGGGGACAGTTGTTTCTGTTGCTATAGGTGTATGGATACATGCGAAAGCCAGTGTGGTGTAGTGGTTAGAGTGTTGGACTGGGACTCAGGAGACCTGGGGTTCTAGTCCCCACTCGGCCATGCAGCTCACTGGGTGACTTTGGGCCAATCGCTGACTCTCAGGCTAACCTACCTCACAGGGTTATTGTGAGGATAAAATGGAGAGGAGGAAGATCACGTTAACCTCCTTGCAGGAAAAGTGAGATATAAATGCAAGCAATCGTAACAAATTAGCATGAACTGCCTTGTAACAGGTCAGATGATTTGTCTGTCCAGCCCAAAGGAAGCTGGTGGCTCTCATGTCATTGAAGCAGTGAATCCACTCTGGGTTTCAGTCAGAAACCTAAAGGAGATATTCAAGGTGAGGAAGCATCTTGGATAGCTCCTTAAGAGTTCTGACTGAAACCTGAAGCGGATTCAGAGCCCCACTGACATCGGAGCCACCAGCCTACTATTGTCTCCTGTGACTGACGGCAGCTCTCCAGGGGTTCCTGCAGAGGCCTTCTTCTCATTCGCTGACTGATCCTTTCAGTTAGACGTGGGAGGGACTGAATCTGGGACCGTCTGTATGCAAGGAATGTACTCTACAACTGAGCCACAGTCCTTTCCCTAAAGAAGAGCAGAATGAGGTGAACAAGAGCTGGTGTGAAATAAGAATGCCTTATTTCATGTGCAAACTCCCACAAATGTCCTAACAACAGGGATGGCCCAAGACATTTTGCTGCCTGAAACAAAGAACAAAATGGCACCCTCTCCCAACTGGAGTGGCAGTTAAATCTTTCTTCAACACTGGTGATGGGACAGTGTCCTCCACCACACCTGAAGGCATCAGGCTAGCTTAGAGAGTTCAGAGCAGGCCATGTGGCACACAGCTCTCTCATTGCCACCACCCAGCATCTGCCTCCTCAGGCGACTGCCTTACTTTGCCTAATGGGAGGGCTGGCCCTGTCTACCAGTGTAACTGTCTTGGGTTCCACCAAAGGATGCTGGGAACTGTGTAGTTTGATGAGGGTGCCGAGAAGTGGAGTTGCTCCTCGTCTTCACCTTTGCAACCTGCTTGTTCGCTTGCTCCGGCCTAGACAACAGAAGGAGAATATGAAGCAGTACTTGCCATGGCCTCCTTGTCCACTAGATCCCCAGGCCGGATCTACACTACTGCTTTAAAGCGCTTTAAAGTGCTTTATAACAGTTTTGAAAACGGTATATGGAATGTGTCCTGGGCCCCAACAGTTGTCAAAACTGTTATAAAGCGCTTTAAAGCAGTAGTGCAGCTCCTGCTCTCTGCGTATCAAGCAAGCAAGTGGTAGAAGTGATAGGAAAGAAGATGAGGAACAATAGCAACTGGTGACAGTGGTCTTGAGAAAGTAGACTCACCAAGGGTGTGTCTTGGCCATTGGGAGTGTCTTGGAAAAGCGGATTGCACTAATTGCAGCAGCAGATGCTGGAGCAGCGGGCAAGGGGGGGGGACACACCATCTCTCTTCTTTTCCATCTTTGAAAGCAACAATTTAATACTTTCGTATTACAATGAAAAAGTATAAAGAAATATAAGAAATGTAGAACTCTGTTGTTATATAATGTGCAGCTGAACTTCACACATCCGTTACTGTTTGCAATAATTCTCTTCGGCTGCAAAGCTTAACTGGAACAAACAGCCCCCGAGCTCTTCAAGCGCTCCTGAGCAATCGTGCCAAAGGCACGCAGAGGCAAGAGTGAGATGGCAGCCGCTGGCCCCACTTCTGCCCGCTACTACATGCGTTCCAAAAGCCTAGAGGCCTGCAAACTCCTCTTGAACTCTTGAACAGCAGTGTGGCTCCGATCTTACTCTTTTGTGGGCTGTCAGGAGGCTGAACAGGGCTCGTGGAAATGATTTTCGCACACACTCGGTGGTGGTGGCGGTAGTGGGGTGGGGGGAAGGACAGGACACCTTCGGTGGGCCTCACAGACAGCCTCCATGGGCCACATGTGGCTCAACCCTGCTGAACATCCACAGAAAGTTGGGTTAACAGTGAAAAGTAGATACAATCCCCCCAGCCAGTACAAATATTTACGGTAAGATCTGAGCGGCACTTTCATCTTTCCTGGTCCAGACCATACTTTAACAACCCTGCAATGATAGTTCTTGTTCGTGGTCTCTGCGCATCACACATATGGGCTCTTTTGCCTTCATGGAGCCTCGATTCCGGAGTCTTCTATAGCTGAGGAGTTTTGGCGGGAACCCCTGCGCCACCATTCCAGTGCACATAGCCCTAGCGGGTTCCTGCTTACTCCCTCGGTTCTTCTTTGACCACCCCATAATGGCAGCCTCATGAGAAAAAGTATTTAGACCACTTGTGACTCTTTGCTGAGGTTTTTATTCTGGCTTTTCTTTCCCACTGTCATTTTTCTCTCTAATTCGTTTTTGGTTTGTGTTTGGAACGATCTTTACATTGACCGGATGATTTACACCAAGCAGGATACAATACTTTGAAAGCGGTTTGAAAACAGTATATGGAATATGTCATGGGCCCCAACAGTTGTCAATACCAGACGGGCTACATTGCTCTTCTTGAACCATTTGTAAAGAAGTCAAATATGACAGAAATGTCGTAAGTCTCCAGTGCTAAGTTTTCCTTTCAGCGGAAGCTAAATCCTGTTATGTTCTGCTTCTGGAATGTCTCACAACAAGAGGAGGTATAACATGGCCAGTTAGGGCCATTAAAAGATATAATAAAGGATCTTATGGTCATCAGTGGAGGCTGGTGGCTCTGAATTTGGTGGGGCTGTGAATCCATTCTGGGTTGCAGTCAGAACCAGCAAGAAGGGGCTATCCAAGGTGTTAAATCCATTTTGGTTATAGGGCTCAACACGTTGAATAGCCTCTTTAGAGTTCTGGCTGTTTCTGACTGAAACCCAGAATGGATTCAGAGCCCCACTGAAATCAGAGCCACCAGCCTTCACTGGCAGTCATCTAGTGGAAAGCGTTTGAACAATAATCAAGCACATAAGAGGGTATCTCAACCTTTTTCTTAACTTGGTGCTCTTCATGTTGCAGTCCAACACATTTAGAGGGCATCACGTTGGGGAAGGCATCCAGACACCATTTGCCAACAGTGTGGAATGGAGGCTGTGGCCCACTAATTTGGCCCTGGGTTTCTTAAGAATCCGCACGGTAATTTGTCTCCTGCTTTGACACATAATCAACCACTGAGCCCAAGAACCCCTTGGGAACGTTGCAATCATTTCCACAGATCACAGTTATGTTTAGGCTACATCGTAAAAACCAGGTGGAGTTCACGTTGTGCTGGCAAGCATTCAACGCAGCTGAGGAGGCCTCTGGTGTATTCAAACTTGTCATGGAGGGGTGGGAGCTAAGCCCTGCTCCAACAGAGGGAAAGTGCCTTGTGCTGTGTTTCATAAAATTTCCTTCAAAACATTAACATTGCAAAGGAAATCTTGAAATGGTATCCAACCAAATCTACTGCACTGAGGCAGAATGTGCCTCATGCCTGAGCCGTTCCTTCCGAGGCCAGCTCCAGGGGAGGAGCGTCACTGGACATCTGCCAAACCCTGGATCTCTTTGGCCATGTTGCTCCTCTTCCTTGCTATTGCTGCCTGTCCACCTGCCCCATGGCTGGCTCTACCATGAAGGAGAGTGAGGCGGCCACCTCATGCAGCTGATTTTGGGGTGTCATATTTATTTATCTATCTATTGCCTCAGGTGCCATAATATGGCTTGCCCGAGGTATTTGACTTGGAGAGGGTACCATTTGTTTCTCCAGTTCAGACAGCAAAATCCTTGGGCTGACCTGATTTCCTTGATTCCTCTCTTAAGGGCGTGAGTAGTTAGAAAAAAAGAAGAAAAGGAGCATGAAACTCCATTAGACATCACAGTAGCAGGGGGACACATAGGCCATCTCTACATTAAGGGGAAAACCTGTGTGCTTACCAGGCTTTTTCTTTCTTTCCATGTTCACTATGGGCTTCTTTAAGTTGACAATGGGTTGACACAAAGAAATGTAGCAGTGAACTGCGTCCAAGCACTTCTTTCCATGTGGAAAAGCTTCACCTGTTGAATTTCTTCATATCTCCACCAATATATTTTCACTCTTTGTCCCATAGCCCCCCTTGATATCTACACTCCCCTGCCCTGCTGTTATAAGAGTTGTTTTGGCATATATATATGTACTCTGTTAAAGATTTGGGAACAGGGCCAATAATAAATAGTGAGTTCTGTTTCCATTTAATTCCATGAATTGTACATAATATGGGTGGGTGGGTGGGTAACAATGTTAATTAACCCAGTAACTAATTTAAACAAGGTGCATATAACTTCTAAGTAGATGAGCGTGAAAAGGAACAGTATCATACTTCTAAAAAATTCCCCACTGTCAAATATTCTTTCTATAAATACAAACACACCAAACATATTTAGTCCTAATAATTAATAGCATGCCTGAAGTGTCTGCTCTTAGCAAGAATTTTAGTGTTATTAGTCACTCAAAATGCTACATTACTAAATGGGAGTTCCAGTTAATTTCTTTTCAGGCTGACCTAATTCAGATTCTGCTTTTTGTTGCTTGCAGCTTAAATTCTTGTTTTGCTCCCTTGGTAGCTACTTTTCCACTACTAAAATATTACTTGCAAACAACTACTGCAGCTGAAGGGAATGAATGGCAGCTGTGTAAAGGTGAATTTGTTTTAAAGGGGCTGTAAACCTAAAGCAAAATTATTCCACTTAAGGTTTTAATGGCATTTGCAAATAAGAAAACGGGTGCTGAAAACCTGGAGTCATTTACAGTGGTCCAGTTTACACACAATGATAGTTATTTACTCCTAGGGTGGTCATGTGTTCTACTTTACTCCAGTCCAAATCTGATTCAAAGATAAAGAACCATCAGAAGGGAGCAGTACCAGCCCAAGACATTTTTCTGCCTGAAGAACAAAATGGCACCCCTTGCATTCCACGTACAAAAGCCAACTAAACTGGCTGATGAATCTGTCCTCAATAGCGATGACGAGACAGCATCCTCCACTACACCTGAAGGCCACAGGCTAACTTACAGGGTGTACGGTAGGGTGACCATATGAAAAGGAGGACACGGCTCCTGTATCTTTAACCGGAATGTGGAAAAGGGAATTGCAGCAGGTGTCAATTGAAGAAGGTGAAATTCCCTCTTCATCACAACAGTTAAAGCTGCAGAAGCCCTGCCCTCTTTTGTATCTGGCCACTCTACTATAGCTAGTGTAGCTTTAACTGTTGTGATGAAGAGGGAAGTTCACCCTCTTCAATTGACACCTGCTGCAATTCCCTTTTCTACATTCCTGTTAAAGATACAGGAGCCCTTTCCTCGTTTTCATATGGACACCATAGTGTACGGCAGGTCATGGAGCACACAGGTCTCTCCATGATGCTCATCCCCTGGAGCTGCCGCCACCTCCCACCATCTGCCGCCAAAGGCGAATGCTACACTCTACCTAATGGTAAGGCTGGCTCTAGAAGGGAGAGCTGCGCTTTGGGAGGGGGGGGGGGGACCTGGATAGCAGACACCCAGGCCACTTTACCATTTCTTCCCCACACTGACGAGATAATAATTATTTATAAATTTGTATCTGTGCATATAAATTAGTCCATGCAAATTTTATGCAAATCAGTGTCTTCTTTTGGGGTGATGTATTTCCTCTGCTGTGATGCAGCCTGAAATAACTATCCAGACAATAGCAGTTGATAAGGGCAGCAGAAGCAAACTCCATTTTATGCTTGATTTAAGTGAATTTAAAATACAAAACTCTACATGCTCAGATTAAATTTTTTTATCAGGGTTGGCAAACCGTTGTTGTTGTCGTTGTTGTTATAAAATATCAGGAATGCAGAAGCAATTGTGAAGCATGGAATGTGGATGAGGGGTGTGAGAAGAGCAATGTGCTTCACAACTGAAGTATCTCACAGGGCCATCTAAGGGGGTCCTCATGAGACCATTAAGTCCAGGGTCCCAAATTACCTAGCTGGCACCACCAGGTATTATGCAATAGTGTCACTCCGCAAATCTAAATAGTGCTTGCAGGGCGCCACTGAATCTTTCTGTCATGTGAATGGTTTCCCATTACGTTCGTGCAACCCATTGGGCTGGCAGTTGAGCAATCGGTTGCACAACAGGGATTGCAAGCAGAATGTTCAAGCCTTCGCACAATAGGTTACACAAAAGTCATATGCAAGCGGTTGCACAACAGTGGTGCAAGGATAATGCACAACTACTCGCACAACTGCACTTGCGCAAATGTAACTTTAGTTGGATTCGTCTCTTGCACAAAGTTTGGAATGTAGTTTCTGCCAGCGCAACATCATTTGCGCTAAGGGAATGACATAGGTGGATGCTGCCCTCTGAATGCAAATTGCCACCCTGTTCTCTGTTCACGTTATTATTTATTTATTTATTTATTTATTTACATAGCACCATCAGTGTACATGGTGCTGTACAGAGTAAAACAATAAAATAGCAAAACGCTGCCGCATAGGCTTACATTCTAATAAAATCATAATAAAACAATAAGAAGGGGAAGAGAATGCACCAAACAGGCACAGGGTAGAGTAAAACTAACAGTATAAAAGTCAGATCAAAATCAAGTTTTAAAAGCTTTAGAAAAAAGGAAAGGTTTTAGCTGAGCTTTAAAAACTGCGATTGAACTTGTAGTTCGCAAATGTTCTGGAAGAGCGTTCCAGGCGTAAGGGGCAGCGGAAGAAAATGGACGAAGCTGAACAAGGGAAGTAGAGACCATTGGGCAGGTGAGAAACATGGCATTTGAGGAGCGAAGAGCACGAGCAGGGCAATAGTGTGAGATGAGAGAGGAAAGATAGGAAGGAGCTAGACAGTGAAAAGCTTTGTAGGTCAACAGGAGAAGTTTATATTGGATTCTGAGGTGAATTGGAAGCCAGTGAAGAGATTTCAGAAGTGGAGTGACATGGTCAGAGCGGCGAGCCAAGAAGATGATCTTAGCGGCAGAGTGGTGAACAGAAACCAACGGACTGATGTGAGAAGAAGGAAGGCCAGTGAGAAGAAGGTTGCAGTAGTCCAACCGAGAAATAACCAATGCATGAACAAGAGTCTTGGCAGAAGAGACAGACAAAAATGATCGAATCCTGGCAATAACAAAAACAAAATGGCAGCCAGAAAATGATGGCTGCTTTAAGGTCAAGCTAGGACAGCTGTATTGATTTTCTCAAGTATTTCTGCCAAGCACTCTAGCCATTGTTATAAATTCAGGACAAGTTCCTTATAAATGCGGATTTCAAGGGATGAGTGGAAGTAAGTGGGACACATCCACTTTCTTTTAAAGTCTTGGAAGAGACTATTGGCTTTGGGTTTAATAATGTTTGCACAGTGCTTCCCACATTATGTGTGCCAACTGAGTACATAGCAGTGAAGAGGCCAGGATCTTCTGCTTGGCATATATTTACCTAGAGGAGTAATGCAGAATGACTCCCTGGACTGAGATGTTCTGTCCTGGCAGAAGAACATTCTGCCACCAGGTCAAGCGCGATGCTCTTCAGCGAGCAGACTTTAAACACCCCCTTTTGTTGATCAGCACCCACAATGCCTTTGTGCTTTGTTATTATTAGCAAAACATAATTACTCCAAAGGGAAAATGTACAGTTTTACTGTCAGCTGTGTGGTTTTGTTTAGTCTTAAGTAGGACTGTGCAATTTTGCAAGAGTAATAAGAAGGATCCTAACAATACACTTTAAATGCCAGTGCGTGGTGGGAATGAAATGTACTGTGAAAACCAGCCCCAAAGCAATCATTAATCTTTCTGTAAATAGCCAGATAGGTACATAGATCACACACATACAATTGAGTATCCAATTCTTCTTTATTAGCCATGGGTCGGCACGTGCAATTTTGTGCTCTCTCAGTGCGTTTGTCTGAGTTGTCAGATCATGGTGAGAGACGCAGAATGAATGCAGAAGTTTTTCTCTGCAGTCACATTGCTGATAACCTTAAACCTTACAACGCGCAAACAACTGCTTGCTTTGCATGCTGCTGCCATTAGTCACTGATTGAACGCACGATTACTAAGACTGCAGTCCGATGGGCAATTAGTAGGGAATGCATCCCATGCAATTCAATGGGACTCAGAGCCTGGCTACATGTTACATTCAAGTCGTCATGCTTGCTTCAGATTTTGGCAGGAGCAGACTTCGCTAATCACTCTCCTCCTGTGCCATGATCGCTTGCCAAGGATAAAATCCAACCTAAGTCCTAATTAGAGTAGACCCAGTGAAATGAATGGGACATAAGTTAGTCACGACTGACATTAATCCCAGTCATTTCAACAGGTCTACTCTAATTAGGACTTACATTGGATTTTACCCCATTTTCTGTCTCATGAAAGTGGACATAATGCCTTAATTAGGACTGACCAATTTTGTGACAAGTGTGAATACTGGCCTGTCTGCTAGACACTCCTAAATGGCTGCCTAGATCCAGGGCAACACTTTGCAAAGGGCAGCATTTGTCCCCACCCTCCGCAATCGTGGATGAGCAGAATCTTTCCCTCTTCTTGTTGCCACCTTGGTTCATGCGCTTCTGTTGCTCAGGAAGACAAAATGAATTGAAGTGAAGGCGAACTTGGAAATGTCTGTATGGCGCAGTGCACAGAGTGACAGATTTGAACTGGGGAGATCCAGGTTCAAATTCCCACACAGCCATTAGGTCATGATTTGGGGCCAGTTATTATTGCATCTAGATTAGATTCCTGCAATGCTCTCTTTGCAGGGCTGCCTTTGAAAAGTGTTCAGAATATTACAAGTAATGCAGCAGCCAGGGTTTTGGTGGATCTCGTTAGACTGATATGCCCATGAGTGATTGTTCGGTTAAAGTCTGGGTTGTTCAACCTCTAAACAACCCAGAATTCCTGGGTCCTGAACTCACAATAACAACCCAGCAACTCTCTCTCTCTGTGTGTGTGTGTGTGTGTGCATGCACCATGTTAATATATTTTGCTTAGGTGGTGAAAAAACCCTCAAGGTAGCTCTAGTGTCTTTCATGTAAACACTGAATCACAAGATGATGGAAGGTGTAACTGGTTTGGTACCTCCCTCATCATGGGAAATTCTTGCTTTGCAAAGATCGAAGACATTTTCTTGCGTTAAAAATGTGAAGTGCCTGTCCTTGGGGCCAAGGGTTGGGCTAACGCTCCATTCAGCAATGATACTAGCTATGAGGCCACTCCAGAGCTAAGCAGTGGAGTGATTAGGGCTCTGTTGCCCCTGCCTGCCCACAACAGGACTTTCCCCATGACATGGGGGGTCACCAGCACAGGAAAACAGCTCCCATTGTGGTTGCATTGGGCTGGCGCTACCGCTTGGCAGCGTGAGGTGGCTGCCTCAGGTGGTAGATGCTAGAGGGCAGGGAGCTATGATGAGGCTTTGGAGTCTGGAATTGTACGTGCCACAGGACTGGTCTTGTGCCCCTAAGCTAGCCTACTGCCCTCAAGTGTGGTGGAGCTGCACTCCTGTCACTAGTGTTGAAGTACGATTCAACTGCCTGCCTGTCAACTGATTCAGTCAGTGCCCAAATTTTAGTTAAGTCTTTTCATGTTTGGAAAAGACTTCCTGACTGATATGTTAACCATCCATTATTTGACATTTTCTGCATTGTATCCATGCATCAAGCCAAATGATCAGAAAGCTAGTTATTTGGATCCTATTACTGTAGCTTCACATAGGATTGCTTTTACAGCATTAAGATTTAACATTATGCCCTGGTGGGTTTGGGTTTTTTTTGGAAGCTGTTATGAGAAATTACTATTGGAACTATCCTTCTGGGTTTTGTAAATCGGTTCCTGAGAATATGGCCCGTTATGTTACCCAGTGTCCTCTTTATAAGGATTCACGAGGAAAATGTTTATGTGTGTTTAGGCTTAGGAAGAATTTTGTTACACCAAACGGATTTGTATGTTTTCTGTTGTTGGATAATGAAAATTATGTTACTTTGCGTGTTTCCCTATTTGTGCTGACAGCCAGGAAACTCAGAGCTAAATTTGTTGCACAATTCTGAATGTTCCTTCTCTTTTGTGATGGCTTATAGCTAAACAATAAAATCATTATTACTACTGACTGCCATTCTGGTTCCCTACATGTAATAGAAAGGGGGGCTTTACTTTAAGTAGCAAAATGCCTTAGGTTGGATCTGTCCAGACAGCGTGTGTGTGTGTGTGAGAGAGAGAGAGAGCACCAGAGCGAGAGCGCAAGTGGTCCACATGCTTTGCTTATCTATAATATATTGTTTTATGCTGTATTGTCATATATATTATTTTCATGCTATGTTGTTTTATTGATTTTGTCTTTTAAGATCATTTTTAATGTTTTATCCTGCCTAGGATATTGCTGTATTGATTGATTTGTCTTGTTTAAATTGTTTTGAACTTTGTATGCCGCCTAGGGTATTTTGTATATAGGCGGGATATAAATTGAATAAATCACCATCACTACCACCACCACCATCATCATCATCATCACCACCACCACCATCTATATAAAACGCTTAGGCAATGCGTGGCACATAGCAATGTGTGGCATGCTGAAATTTCCGAGTCAACAACTTAGCAACACAGACACAGCTGGGAGCAGGGGGGAGCCTAGAGAGGAGTCTGGGTGGCTTGCGGGCATGCATGGAGGCCTCAGGACAGTCCCGCGGTTAGGCAGGCAGGGGAGCTGTAGGGGAGCAGCGGCTGGGAGTGGGAGTGGGAGGAGCAGCTCGGAGGGAGCAGGGGGAAGCATCGGGGGGGGAGGAGCCAGAGAGGAGGCCAGGCGGTTCACCGTCATTTGCAGAGGCCTCAAGTAAGTCTTGTGGCTTGGCGGGCTGGGAGTCCAATGGACCTCGTGCCCAGCTTTCCTGAGTGCCCTTGGAAAAGCTAGAAAAGTATGATACTGAGCAAGAAAATACTAGTGTGCAGATGGTCTGTGCAAGCCACGCTAGTAATAATGATTTTCCCATTTTAAGTAAGAGCCATTTCATTTGTGTTTTTCTCCAGTTACTCTAATGATATTTTCAAGACAATTACATCTCCCCCACCCCCCGCTTTTTTAAAATAATGGTCTCCCACTGGTAAGGAAGTGGGGAAACCCCACAAATCCGTATTTGCAACAATGGTTAAATACCTCTCAAGTGACATACCTTAGGCTGCTAATAGTTAGTTTTGTTTGTGTGTGACATTTTAGGATGGCTATTTCCACGAAGCATCACAGTCTAGACCTAGGAAGGAGAGAGAAGGGGGAAGAAAAATTAAAATCTATATTTTCTCTCTCTGAGCAGGGCACACTGAACAGAGGAAATTACGACAGCAGTGGTGGTGAAATCTGAACATCATGTCACCAAATTTGGGCCATAATTGACAACCCCATTGATTTTTTTTTATAGGGCTACTCTGGAGCAAATTGGTTGTGAATTGGCTTCCTAATGTGACAATCATAACTGAAAGCAAAACTGCAATAACAAGGATTACATTGTTCTCTTCAAGCAGGAGTCCTTGGAGAACACATCTGAGATGAAAAACAGATCTTAAAGCAGCATCAACTGGAAAAGAGCTCAAGCCAGTGATGGGGGGGGGGGGGCGGGGGGCTGTTTAACCCCTTGCCTGTGACTGCTGCTCCTGAGGGCTTTCAGCCCATTGCCGTATTTCTGAGATATGGGAGAGCTGAAATGATAAACCACAAGGGGGAGGGGATCAGTGCTCAAATAATTGTGTGTGTGGGAGGGGAAGGTGTCGTATTTTTTTTTCATTTGCTGTCTTTTATTATTATTCAGATGGTAGTATTTTATTGTATTATATCAGTTTTTAAATAATGTATTGTTTATATTGTTGTACAGCACCCTGGAATCTGATGTGAAGAAAAGTGGCATATAAGTCTTTAAATAGAATAGGATATAATAGAATATCCCTGATGGTTGTGTGCTATCTCCAGTATTCAAGGCAGTAAGCCTGTGTGCACCAGTTGCTGGGGAACATGGATGGGAGGGTGCTGTTGCACCATGTCCTGCTTGTTCATCCCTGGCCGATGGCTGGTTGGCCACTGTGTGACCAGAGTGCTGGACTGGATGGACCCTTGGTCTGATCCAGCATGGCGCTTCTTATGTTCTTAGAATAATAGTAGGAGCCCATAATGGAATAGGGCTTAATTACATTAGGCTTTTACTGCATGTTCATGATTGGTCACTCACAGAAGTTTGTGGATCCTTTACATGCCGTCAGTCTCCAGAATGTCTCCCACGCTTTTTGAACTTTATCTCGCTTTCAAAAAGATCAGGGAAAACCTGATAATTCTTTCCTGTGTAATTCTAGAGTTGCACTATAACTACAGCACCATGTAGTGGCTATAAAATGAAACATATAGAAAGGTATTCTCCAAATTAAAGCACCTGTCTGCCCAAGTAAAGGAGCCGATCTTCCAGCAAAGAATCCGGAAGCAGAAGTACTGGTAAGGATGCGGGATTTTAGCTTCATGTGGTGAAATCCTACTAGCCCCCATGACTCCCCCCACCCCGATTTTAGCCATTCATGCCTTCCCTGTAGCCTTCTAAAAACAGTATCTAAACAAGCTGCCAGAAAAGGTAACGAGTCTGTATCTTGTCTCTTTCCACCTCCCCACCCTGTAATTTGAGCACTGCAGCAGACCACAGAACCAAAGGGACAGAATCCATCTCATCTCTGTGTGGTTCCTGATGGCCATTTGGGTTGCACATCTCCATCCCACAACCCCCTGCTGATTATTCCTCTGCTGGAATTCAAGGATGTGCTTACCTTGGAGTAGCAATGTTGGAGAACTCCACAATGGATTCAAATGAGTTTTGATTTCTATGAATTTCTATGACCTGTGGATTCTGCAGCAGACCAGTTAAGCATTTTGTGCTAAATATTATAGCGTAGCATGTCATGTGAACCATTCCTTACCATGGTGGCTATATAATCACAGTTTAAACATGCTCACTTGCTGGGAAAGGGTTAGCGGCCTAACCATGGCTTAGTGTGTTGTCTGAACAGGCGCAAAGTGACTTAGGACTCCTGCTCAGTAACACACTTCCAAGGCAGGGTGGAAGGTTATTCTACACTGAGCCTAGCAAGCCAGCAGCAACAAGAGTGCTGAGAACTTGACATTTTACGTAAGTATTCACATTGTGGGACAAATGCAGGGCCCATGGTCTCATTGCTGCTGATATATATATATATATATATATATATATATATATATATATATATATAAAACCCACAACAATCACCCCCAGGTAGGTGTGTGAAAAGAGACTGTGCATTTTACATGTTGTCTAGTTTTATTGATTGATGATCTATCCCATTTTTATGTCGCACCTCAGCCAAAAAAGGCTCTCAGAAAAGTTTCCCCTTAGTCAATGGATTAGTTGCTTTTTTTATTAACTAAATGCATTTTTCCCCCCGTGTAAAAGCTCAGCCCCACAAAAGTACATGGAATGAAATCTTGGGGATTCATTTCTGTGAGGTTCCCATGAGAAAATCGTTACAAGGTTTACGATACTGGGAAATCTTGGGTTCTCTTCTTCCTCTGTGTTGTTTTGCTGCTCTCTGAACTCAGTTGGGTGTGTGTATGTGGGTAATAGACTCTGAATACTCTGATGAAGACAAACATCTTTTGGCCTGCACACACCAGACAGGAAAAAGCAGGCAAGTACGAAAATGGCCTTCTTTACTTTTTTGTTGTAGCTCTGACTGCGTTGTGCTCCACAAAACAAAGGTGAATAAGGGTGCAATCCTATGCATGTTTAGAAAGAAGCTGGGAGTTGTAGGGCTTCCTACTGTCTAAACATGCATAGGATTGCATGCTTATGAGATTACATACCCTCTTGGCAATATCTTCAATATATATGGACCTGTGCCCACAAATGCAAAGCTATTCATCCTAACAACAACTGGTAACCTGATGTAGGTATTATATTTATTTCAACATGGCATATTATATACTGTTTTTGATATTTGGTGAATCGAGTGTTGCTTGTTTGCATACATTTTCAGGGACTACATATATCACAAAAATATATGTTCCCGTGTTTATGGTTTTATAATAGATTGTTAGGGAGTGCTTGTCTTTTTACATTGATGTATCTTTTCCCACTGAAGAAGAGCTTATGAGGTTGAAACGTGTTTGGGCTATTGATATTTCTTAATTTTTTACATTATGTTGTTCCATTAATGTTATCTACTGCTTTTTGACAGCTGATAGGCTTTCTGGCTTTATGAAGAGCAACAGCAGCCAGTGATAATGGTGGTGAGAAGGTAGACTCAATGAGGGAGGGGACACGCTGAGGGTGTTTTGCTCAAGGGCTCTCCAAAACCTGGAGCCAATGCTGAGTTCTGGTCTCATCCTGACCTCACACTCACTCGCTTGGCTCTGCTCCTGATTTTGATGCATTGAGAAAAGGTTCAAAGGGAGAGCCAGCTCTTCAAATGGAGTCATGGCCGTGGCCTCAAAGGATAGCCAAAGGATAAGAGAGGAGGAGGAGGAGGATCCAATTAGGTACAGGAATTATATACCTATTTTATTTATTATCTTTCTACACCACCTGATTGCTAAAGTTCTCTGTGTGGTTCACAAAAATTAAAACCCTAAAATGGAACATGATAAACATAATATAAAACCTATAAAATTTTAAAATGGACAGAAACCAAAGTAAAAACCTGAGCAAAGGCCAGCAGCGGTGTATATTATTTAAAGTGCAATAACACATTAAAACAAAATGCTGAAGGGCTAAAAAAGACCTGAGAGAACTTAAAAAAAAATTATCACCTGGCGGCAAAAATAGCACAGCGTTTGATGCCAGGCCAGCCTCTTTTGAATGGACATTCCACAACTGAAAAGGCCTCTTTATTAGCCACCTGCCTCATCTCATTTGGTGGGGTCACCTGGAGGAGATGAAGATGATCTTAGGGTCTGGGCTGGTATATATAGTAGGAGACTCTCCTTCAGGTGTATGCCACTTGGTGAAGAACAGAACCATGCTCCGGACAAAGAATGCTTTTGCTGGCCAAGTTATGTGCTCCATATTATCTCAGCTTCTGAGACTGTTTACCTTGCTCCATGGTTTCTCAAGGGAGGAGGAACCCCAGTTGCACAGGGTTCCTGATCACATGGAGGAGCCTCCGCAAATACAGCCAGGTCCTTCTTGGACTGTTGCATAAATTATGCTAATCCGAGTGTGTTCAAATCCAATATTGAGACGCTCGTGAAAGATCACAGGCAAGGCGTTGGGTACCAAACATTTATTCTCGCGAATAGGGGATGACCTGGCGCTCACGCAGCAAAGACAGGGTCACATGGTGCTGAGGCAAGACAATAGCTTATATACTTCCATGCAGTGGTCAGAAGGGGAATTGCAGCTGAGAGTACTCGGCCGCCATCGCCATGTGCTTTCGCAGGTGTGCTTTGCGCTTGTAGCCCCTCCCCTATTGGTGATGTGGCATGGTGGGGCAGTCGTAAGGACTTGGCTGAGTTTAACTGGTTAGTGTCATTTGAAACTGACCTATGGTGTTATCCGGTAGGGGGCAGTGGTAAGGACTTGCCTGGGTTTGACTGGTCAGTTTCATTTGAAACTGACCTATGGTGTTTGGGCAGTTAATCAGTGGAGTGGATTCGACAGGATTAACTCAATCAATATCGTCTGGCAAGAAAGGGGCTTGGTAGTCACCTTCGTGCCACTTGCACGGGGGGGTGGGGTGTGTAAATGGAGTTTCTACTGAGGGACATCCGGCTACTCCCCTCCCCCCTGGCTTATGCGCCCATTCACCTTTTCCAGGTGTCCTCGGGTGGGCTCCTGGTGGGGTGTCCTAGAGGGGGTGCGGGTGCGTGTGTGTGCTTGCATGTACACGTGTGCGGACATGTGTACACGCTTGTCTGAATGCGTGTCAAGATGTGTGCCTGCGTGTCAGGGGAAATGGACATTCTAGTTTTTACATCAGGACCATCTCTCAATGTGTCAAGATTGGGCGGAAAGCCAGGTGAGCTGATATTTATTTGTTTGTTTACATTATATTGTTAGATTATCTGGCCCATTAATATTATCTACTATTTGTTGACTACTGATACTCATTCTGGCTTAGTGTATATACTTAATTCAGCTGGATTGATCTCAGGGGTTGGGTTGGGGGGTAATCCAGCCCTTCAGGGGTTTCAATCCAACCTTCTCGGTTTTCCCAGAAGGCCCTCTGTCTTCCTCCAAACCTCATTTCTGGGTGGTTTCTCAGCTTTTGCGATTCTCCCCCCCCCATTCTAAATGTTGAACTGCCTCTCCTAAGCCTTAGTTACGACCAGTAAGAGGTTTCAGCTTAAATTTGCTGGCATTATGGGCCTGCCTCCTTATTATTATCATATTTATTTATTTGTTTCTTTACTTAGTGCCATTGATGCTTCTTTTACTTTGTTTCCATCCACCACTGCAGTGCGGCCTCCGGGAGCATCTTCAAAATGGAATTCAACCCTCGGGCAGGAAGAGAATCTGCATCCCTGTGCTTGTGTATGTTTTGCCATTCTTTTTGATATTGTAAACTCTTTCAATTTAGGGTGGGAATAAAATGTAAATAAACATAATTTGCCATAATTTGCCATGGTAGATTGTTGACCCATTAGGGACTCTATAGCCTTAATTTTATAGTTGGTTTTTTGTTTTCTCTTTGTTTACTCTGCCAACTGGATTTTTTAAAAAATTGCTTCCTTGAGTTTTTTGTTTCGTTTTTTGGCCTTTGAGGCCCAATTTCATTGCATCATATACCAGGTGTGTGAAAATGAAACGATTATAAGTAATCCTAAAAGACCAGCCTCCAGCATGTTTCCCACTCTGCCCCCTTTCCACCCACTCCCAAGTCAAGTTCCATAAAGTTTATTTGAATGCTGGATGCACTATATTTTAAGGGAACAAAATCATAAGTAAGACCATATGTGCATTTAATCAAGTTTCTTTGCCAGTCGGTGTTGCTGGGGAGAACATGACCTGTCTCCTTTAACGTTCACGGCACATCATTGGTTGATATGGCTCAAGAATTTTTGCACAGAATGAGCATATACACCGCATGAAAGAGGTCTATAAAATACTTAGGACAGATGTGAGTTTTCTAAGTTGGTTTTAAAGGAAAGACACCTGGACATAGCTGGGCGAGCTCATTATTCAGGGGAATTGTGATTTCTGCAACCAGATGACACCCAGTTCTGCAGATTTGCACAAGAGTTCTAATCACATTCATTTGGAAGCAAAGACTACTACATATGATGGATTGGGATGGATTCCAAGCTGAGAAGCACACCTGAGTCAACCTTATGTCTGATAACTGGGTTGTCTGAATAGTTCACTGCATGTCTTCACTGGGGGAAAAACGGCCTGGCCAATTGTTTGGAGCCAATTACCATGCAGCAAGGGACAAGGCCCATATTTTTCTTCATCAACATCTTTATTTTCTAGTTGTGCATCTTGGGTGAATAGATCATTTTTGTACTGGGGACTCCTCTGGAAATCACAGGGCTCTCCCTGACTATGCCACTCTGAGAGCCAGCATGGGTTCTGCCCACAAGCCCCACACAGGTACCAGAATTTTGTATTCTAGTTCTCTTAACCCTAGTTCTCATAACCAGGCAGCTCAGGATGGCTTTGAAAATAGCATAATTTGCTATCTGGACATATGGCAAACAACCCAGAACAACTGACTCAGATTCTAGCACCAGATTGAAATGACTGTGTGAATCATCTTTCAGGATAAAATCCATCTTTTCTATTGCTTAACCCTATGAAGACCTGCACACACGTTTCGTGTGTTGCTCGTTTTGATAGTGGATTGCTTCCTTCACTCTTCTATTGCTTCCCTTATTCATTGGAACCATGATTCATTGCACCTCCTTCTCCTTTTTAAATAACCCAATGCTCTTGCTCCATTTCGTCCCTGTTATATCCTTGTTTTTCTGCACATTCTTTATTTTTGCTTCTCTGCCATGTTTCTCTTGCCTACCCCTGGTACGTTTCTAAACCTTTACTTCCTACTATACACCATGCTGTTACTCTTGCCTGTCTTAAGAAACTTCTTAACACTTATCTTTTTTTCTTCCAAGGTTTTCTTGAGAGCAATCTCTACATCTGCCAATTTATAAGAGCTATCTAAACTGTCTGGCACTTTTCTTTTTTAAAGTCTTTTTCCAGGAGATAGGCTCATTGCCTGTTTTGGATGGGGTTTCACTCCCTCTGGAAGATCAGGTTCGTAGTCTGGGAGTACTCTTAGATCCATCATTGTCACTGGAGGACCAAGTGGCCATGCGGAGTGCCCTCTATCAGCTTCGGCTGGCTTGTCGGCTACAGCCTCTCCTGGACAGGCATAGCTTGGCTACAGTTGTACAGGCTTAGTAACCTCAAAACTGGATTACTGCAATGTGTTCCAAATGGGGCTGCCATTAAGGCAGCTCCAGAAGCTGGAACTAGTGCAGAACGCAGCAACTCGGCTGTTATCAGGAGCTGCCCCTTTTCAACATGCAACTCCTCTGCTGAGAGAACTACACTGGCTGCCTATTCACTACCGGGTGAGGTTTAAGATTTTAGTATTAGTGTACAAAGTGCTAAACAACTTGGGACCAGGATACCTGAGAGAGTACGTTCTCTCTTACCAACCTGCCCAGCCACTGAGAGGGCATGCTCGTGGTGGTTGCACATGGACCTATGGTTGCACAACTGGAGTCTACCCGGATAAGAGCCTTCAGTGTGGTGGCCCCTTTTCTTTGGAACTCACTGCCCCTGGAGGTCAAGCAGGCACCAACAATGTGTTCCTTCTGGCACCTCCTGAAAACAGTCCTGTTCCAAGAAGCATTCCTTAATTCTGTTTTAAAAGAACAATTGTAATATGGTGTTTTAATCTTTTTAATGTTTTACCTTTATGTTTACTGCTCTGGAAACTGTCTTCATTGTGGAGAAGTTACAAATAAATAAATAAATAAATAAATAAATAGTGTTTTAATATGTTGTGGGCTATCTTGGAAAGTGTAGCACTTATATGTGGTCTATAAATCAGTGAGTGGGCAGCTTGTGGCCTACTGATTGTTTTGGCCTACAACTCCCATCAGCCCTAGCCAACATAGCCAATAGTGAGGGATGATGGGAATTGTAGACCAAAACATCTGGAGGGTCATAAGTTTCCCACACCTGCTATAAATGTAAATAATGAATGAATAAATGTGTGATATTCCTTCCCATTTTTTATTCTCCCCCTTCTATCCAAGCAGCGGGCATCTGTGCATGGAAGTTGGTTTCTATGCACATATAGTCATCAGACGGGGGGGGGGGAATCACATTTCCTTACTGTCGCTGCCCCCCCCGCTTCTGTCCCATGATACTTCCTCTTTCTTTACATGGGGGAAGAAAGAGGAAGTAAACAATGATCACATGGCCCATTCAGTGGGAGGCTTTATTGTGCTACTTTTCCTGCACACATTAGGAAATGGTGGCATGTTTCACTTTAAAAAAGAAGAAGGATATACTGGGGTCTTATTTGTTGCAGAAAGAAGACCAGAAGGAGCAGGAGACGCGTAGGAGGCAGATGGTGTTGTCAAAAGGACCCGCGAAAAACTGTGAGTAGTGCGATAAAATGCTCTCCTGATGACGCTCTATGTCTATCTGGATGCAAAACCAGTTTATTTATTTATTTATTTATTACATTTTTATACCGCCCAATAGCTGAAGCTCTCTGGGCGGTTCACAAAAATTAAAACCGTAATAAAACAGCCAACATGTTAAAAGCATAATTACAAAATACAGTATAAAAAGCACAACCAGGATAAAACCACGCAGCAAAATTGATATAAGATTAAAATACAGAGTTAGAACAGTAAAATGTAAATTTAAGTTAAAAATAAGTGTTAAAGTACTGAGAGAATAAAAAGGTCTTCAGCTGGCGACGAAAGGAGTACAGTGTAGGCGCCAGGCGGACCTCTCTGGGGAGCTCATTCCACAACTGGGGTGCCACAGCGGAGAAAGCCCTCCTTCTAGTAGCCACAGTTGCCCAAACCAGTGCTGCACATAAGCCCCCTTGGAGGGGAAGCATAGTGCATGCTTTGCATACAGACAGTCCCAGGTTCAATCCTGACAATAGTCTCAGTAAGCTGTTTGGTAGGGAACCTGTTTTTAACCACCTTCCAGAACAGATTGGCACTATTGATTATTATCTGCCTAGAGAGCTACACATGTGTTCATCTGGATCAGGGTATCTGGGTGTTTTGATTGATTGTAAGTTATAGGCATGTTATTTTTCTTTATTGTTCAGTGCCTAGTGAAAGATTAGACACTTCATCAATAATAAAAGAATGTATAACATCAGGAATAATTTGGTGTTGCCTATGTGAGTGGAATGTGCCATGAGATTGCTTTAGCATGTGTCTAGCTTCCAACTGAAGTTACACTTACCAGACTGCCAAGAGAAACCAATTTCCAGCTGTTTTAAAAAAATGTGCTTTATGAATGTGCCCTGTCGAGTTGCAAGGCAAATTAGGCATGCGGCGAAGAAATAAATCAAATGACCACTTCAGCTTGTGCTGACCTCTCAAGCCATTGTCAGTGTGGCTGATTTGAATGGTCCCCTAAGCCCATTTCTTTCAGTAAAACTTGTTTATGGCTGTAGTCTTAGCTCCATCAAAGTTTTTTTACACTCTTAATTTTGCTCACCCTGATGGCTATCTTGCACAGTAAGCCGTTATTAATTCCATTTTACAAAGGTTGAACTGAGATTGGGAAACAGGGACTCATGTAATGCCACTGTCTAGGCAGATTTGGAATGAGCCGCAATTCTTATCCAGCTCTCTGTAAGGCACTAAAGAGACAGCACACGAGGAAGGAGAGAAACTTTAGAGGGGGAGGAAAAGACATTGCTGAGCTCTAAAACCCTGCTTATGCATGGGACTCCTCCTATGATTGGCATTGTTGTTATGCTTGCCATAGAAGAATTAAGGCAGCAATCTTATGCATGTACATAAACGAAACAGCTTCTGCAGCCAAATACCTGAAGGAGCGCCTCCTCCCTTATCAACCTGCCCATGCATTAGGATCATCAGCGGATGCCTTTCTTTATGCTTCTTAATTTAATTTCTACAAAAGAGAGGGACTTCTCTGTGGTGGCACCCCCAACGCTGGAACGCCCCCCCCCCCCGTAGGAGATCTGCCTGACACCAACGCTGTACTCTTTTCATCACCAGGTGATTACCTTTTTGTTTGAACAAGCTTTTAAAAATATTTTTAAATTTAATTCTATATCTATTTAGCAGGTCGAAATAGTTTTATGCCTCTCACTTTTTTTTGATGTTTAGATTTTAGATTGCTTTTCTAGGTATTATATTATTTTTAGCTTGTTCTATGAACAGTGCCCTGAAATCCTTTTTGGGATGAAGGTGCAGTTTATTTATTCATTTATTTATAATAAAATACTTTCCCTTGAACTCTGATATTTCATCCACGTAAGCATGCATAAAATCAGGCTGCACAAGGCTTATAATGCCTGGAAGCAGATTCAGATGCTGAATCACAATCTCACTAGCAAAATTAATCCTGTTCTAAACAGAGCATGTACTTTGCATGCAAAAGTTCCATATTCAACACCAGGTAGAGCTGGGGAAAATTCCAGTCTGAAATTCTAGAGCATTGTTGCATTTAGTTCCCACTTTGTGTCATCTAGATGTTTTGGATGTCAACTCCCATCAACCCCAGCCAGCATGGCTAATAGTCAGGAATCCTGGGAGTTGTAGTCCAAAACATTTGGAGGGAACCAGGTTGGGAAGGCTGGTGTAGACAGTACAACCATTGTAGATGGACCATTGATCTGACATGGTATAAAGCAGCTTTCTGTGTTTTAAAATGTTTTTGTGCATAACTTTGTCAGAAGAGCCCTGCTGGACCAGATTGATCCAGGTCTATCTAGTCTGTTAACCTGTTTTCCACAGTGGCCATAATCTAGTTGCCTCTGGGAAGCCCCGAAGTAAGGCATGTGGCAATTGCTTCCACATATTGCTATCATGAGAGCCATCAATAAAACTCTCCTCGATGAATTTGTCTAATCCCTATTTGTCAGCATGCCCATTTGGTTGGTGGGATGATGGGGGTTGTAGTCCAACACATCAAAGGGAACCAGATTGGGAGAGGCTGGTATAAGCCTTTATTTACTTTTTTTATAACTAAAAAGCTCTAGGTGCTAGTCTTTCCTTGTAGTGGAAATTCTCATACCCATGATCATTTTGATTGTGACTTTCTGCACCTGAGCACCATGGTATTCTTTCAGAGATGGAGCCACCAAGGCCACAGCTAGACCTAAGGTTTATCCTGGGATCATCCAGGGTTTGCCCCTGCCTGAGCACTGGATCCCCTGTGTGGAACCTAGGTGAACAGGTTTGACCCCTGGACAATCCAGGGATAAACCTTAGGTCTAGCTACGGCCCAAGACTGCACTACAAATGCAGCCGCTCCATAGTTTTATATAAAGGCATTGTGAAACTGTCATTTTTATTTTCAATGCCTTTCTGAATGATTTACCAACCCAGATTTTGTCTTTTTTCATTGCTGCTGCATGCAGAGTTCACATTGTGGTACTCAACTGGGATATGTCCATAGCACTGATTTGTGGTATATTGCATTGGCACATGACAATACCCAAGAATTTTAACTTGCTCGATTTAGGATGCTACTTAAAGCATTTCTGTCTGGGGCTGGGGGGATCTAGTTTCATTGTGCATGCTGTGCAACTCAAAAGCCAGGCACTCTGATGCCTCCACTATCTTTGTTCTGAACAAGCTATTTTTTCTCCCCTGAGACTTTTGCAAACACTTTACTTGTGCAGTATAACTACTGTGAAATGAGGGTTTGAATGGTGTTGCATGCACATAGCTAGCACCCAGTTATTCTCTGTGGGTCTCAGCCTCCATGTGGCTGCACTTAAACAGGTTACTATGCCACTGCTTGCTTGTGTGACTGAGGCCTCAGTGATGCTCAGCATTATTGGCTTTTCTCCATATATCCCAAGGCTAAGACCTTCCACCAAAAACCATTCCAGTGTTGACATTTAGCCACAGGTATTTGCCACATTATTTTGTATTCATTGGGGCAGAGGCAAATAAATAAAATGCCCCTACCACAAGAATCAAATACAAGATAATGTGGCTAAATACCTGCAGCTAAATGTCAACACTGGAACTTGTTAGTTGTTTCTATCCTGCCTTTCCTCCAAGGAGCCCAAGGTGGTGTACATGATCCGCCTCCTCTCCTTTTTATCCTCACAATAACCACCCTATGAGGTAGGTTAACCTAAGAGTCAGTGACTGGCCCAAAATACCTCAGTGAGCTTCATGGCCAACCTAGGCCTTAAACCTGGGCTTCCCAAGCCCCAGTCCAACACTCTAACCACTACGCCACACTAGCATTGCTGCCTTGGGCCTTAGAGTTACCTCCCCCTCAGAGGAAGCACAAAAAAAGAACAGGCTATCTACCCAGTTAGCCCATGAGAGCGCTTTACAATCTGCTGTCTGCCCTGCCTGTGGCTCTTCTCCAGAGTCTTTTGGTGCTCAGAGAGTTTTGCCTCCTAGCAAGGCCCAGGCCTGACTCAACAGTCTCTAGCAGCCTCCTGCCAGTTTAAATCTGCTAGAATCCACTTCCAAGGGCAGGGGCTTAAAAGGAACACTACCTTTTTACCACGTCCTACCTAGCTGGAGGCCTAGGTGTTGCTGCTTTTCTTTTGAATTTGTCCCTTAAAATTGACCTTCTAGTCATCAGCTCTCCTGCTTCAAATGACAGAAAGTGTGGGAATGTACAAATCCTGGGAAACAGCCAATATTCTGTATGATTATTTGTCCAGCGGGGTTGGACAATGACCATATTGGATAGAAATGATGGGAATTGTAGTCCATCATATCTGGAGGGCACCAAGTTGGAGAAGGCTGATTTATACGATTTAGTTGAGCCCCAGCTGAAGACATTAATTCAGGGTGTGGTCCTATGCATTATTTCGACAGCAAAAAATCTGGCTGGGGAATGCTGGGAGCTGTAGGGCTTTTTTCCTGTCTAAGCAGCCATAGGATTGCAGCAGTGGTTGTACACCGCTGCCATTTTATTTTATCAATTAAGTTAAGGATTATTTTTAAGAGGAGAAAAATAAAAGAGTGGTATATAGGAGAATGAGGCCAGGGGGCAACTTCCCAAACCACAATGAAAGAGATGGAAGGTGAAAGCTTTCCATTTATTGCATATATAAACTAATAATAGTCGTCGTAAAGGTTGCCTGTTTGTTTCAGGTTGGGCTTAAAGGCGATTCCCGGGTCATGAAAAAGCTGAAGGCTATTAGTTGACCCAGTCCAGCACTGTCATCTCCTTCATGAGAAGAAAAGAACAAAGTCATCCTTAAAAGCCGGCCTTGGGGAATTAGCATTCTGGAAAGGCTCAGTCTTTTCCTTGGAAAGAAATACTTAAAAATAAATAAATTCTGATTTACTTTAGATCTGAGGCAGGGCCGGGGCTGACCTCTTACAGTGTTGAGGGGAAAGGGGGGGGGAAGACACCCCCCCAAACACACACAACAAGCAACCCTAAACTTGAGGGGGAAGGTTTAGGAGGCAGGCGTCCCCCCTCCCCGCCACTCCTCCTTTCCCTCAGGACAGCCCAGCTTCTAGGCGGGGGAGAGAGGGATGCCCGCGTGCGGCATGGAGCATGCGTGCTCGGGGGGAGGAGGAGGAGGAGGAGGAAGGGATGGCGAGGGGAGGCGGCTGCGGCTGCCGCCGCTGTTTATTTGCAGCTGGCCCGGCTGAGCAGCGGCAGAGCGCGAGCGGGCAGCAGCGGCTCGCTCCTGCCTCCCTTCTGGCGCTATGCAGGCGCGGGGCGCGGAGGCGGCGGCGGCGCTGGGGGGAAGAAGCCCCGCCGAGGAAGGCAGCTAGCCCGGCAGCAGGATGGGGGCGACGGCGGGCGGCAGCCGCAGCAGCAGAGAGTCTCGGGCGCTTCCGCAGCCGCAGCCGCAACAGCCGCCTTGGGCTGCCCGGCCCGGGCGCTGGAGAGCTGCCGCCGCCGCCTTGGTGGCCGCGCTGTGCTACTGGAACTCGCTGCGCGGCGAGTTCGTTCACGACGACGTGTGGGCGATCGTCAACAACCCGGACGCGCGGTCGGGCGCCCCCCTGGCGGCCGCCTTCGCCGACGACTTCTGGGGCAAGGGAATGGCCGAGAACACCAGCCACAAGTCCTACCGCCCGCTCTGCATCCTCACCTTCAAGTAAGTGGCGTCGCTTCCCACAGAAGCCCTGGGGAAAGTCGGGAGGGAATCACGGGCCGCGCAAAAGCTCTCTGCACATGCCCAGGGGGCGAGTGCTTCTCGCCAAGCCGTGTAGCGCTTCGCACACCGCCAAGTCCCGGGAACCAAGGACCTGGTGGCTTTAAAAGGTCACCGAGAGCGTGGGGGAGGGAGTTAGGCCCGGGGCGGCAAAGAGCACTCTGCACATGCCCAGCGGGGTAGGAAGTCAGTCTTGTAAGGATAGTGGGGGCGGGTAGGTGAAAATCCTAACTAGGGAGAGGGATTATTTGTTGCGGTTATTCAATGGCGTGAGAAAGGTTATGGCTACTTACTGTTTTTATTATTAGTGCTGTCATCGCTGTGTACTTAACGCTTAATGGAGGGACATGAAAAACGGGAGGGTGAAGAGACACGTCTCTGCCCGGAGGAGCGTACAATAGAAAAGGTTGACAGCGGGTGATACAATATAGGGAGGGAAAAAGAGAAGGACGAAGCACTAGTCAGATGAGCTTCTTCCCTTGGAACGGGGCAGAGACCCACATCTATCAGCCTGGGTCCCTAACCTGGAGACCCCCCCCAAATGTGTTATACTACAACTCCCGCCATCCCTAACCAATAGCTGGGGATGCTGGGAGTTGTATCTTAGCAGGGACGGCTGCCATTGGGAGAACAGTGTTCTGGCAATAAACGTTACCTGTTCCCATCTTGCCACCTGGTGTCACCAGTAAGTTCTCTCCTCCGCCCCTGTTCCTGACACCACTTTATGTTCTTCGTTCCCTCAGGCTCATTGGGGCACAGTAGCAACCCTTAATGCCCGCAGCCCTCTTCTGCCCTCCTCCGCCTCCCCGGGGTCACTTCTGACAACTTTTCTTGCTGAATCCGGGACTGTAGACTCTCGCTGCCTTTCTGTACCTCCTCAGCTAGACTCTGGGCACTTCCCACAGCCTGGACAGTGGTTGACTGCGCTGGTGCCCCTAATGTGCCCAGTCTTTGCTCTTCTGTGCTTCCGCAGCCTTTCCTGATGAGACATGGAAGATGCAAATTGTAGCAGCTGCAACCTCCCCTGCTCCCCCATTGCCCCCATCGTCCTTCTTGATTGAGCCAAGAAATTTATCCCAATCTGTGTTGATGATCTACAAATTGATGGTGGTGCTGAGAACCAGTGATGATATTCCCTGCTTTTTTGCAGGATTTCCGCCCTTTTTCCCCCTTTTCCGTCCCCCCCTCAGGGCCCCTCCCTTGGGGGATTAATGCAGCCCGGGCCCCTCCCTTTCCCATTCATCCACACAGCTCTGTGCTTGGGACAAAAATGGTCTCAAGCCTGCTGTGTTGCCTTTGATAATTCTTACGGGGTCGCAGCCTCTGGGTCTGTGGTTCTGCCATCGCCACCCTCCCCTTTAGTTTTAACACCTGCCTGTCATTGACCCTGGCTGAAAAGGAGATATCAATTGCAAACTGCCATGTACCGGATCAAACTATTTGTCCGTGCATTTAATCAACATTTAGTACATTTTCATATTTACAGATATAAACAAAATCGATACAAAATCAAGTATCTACAACTCAATATAAATATTTTAATTAAGCTGCAAATAAATAACCCATACAAGTTGTGTATAGGATTATTGGCATTGTTGCCTTCTTTGGGATCATGGGTGTTCTTTTCATCTTTGCTTTCTCCCACTCCCGCCTCCGTACTTACTGCATTTTCAAATTGTTTCAGTTGGCTGTGAGTTTGGAATTGAGGTTGCCCACTTAGCCCAGCATTGCCTATGCTGACTGGGAGGTCTTGATCCCTTATGGAAGCACCAGGGACTGTACCTGAGACTTTCTGCTTGCTTTGCCACTGGCAGGTCCAGCAATAGCTTTGTTGTCTCCAGTCAGCCTGTCCTGGGTCATAAGAAGAGCTACTTGCTGTATCAGACGAAGGGTCCATCTAGTCCAGCATTCTGTTCACACAGTGTCCAATCAGTGACCGAGGACCCACAAGCTGGTCATGGGTGAAACAGCACCCTCCTACCCATGTTCCCAGCAACTGGTGTATATAGGCCTACTGCCTCTGATACTGGCGGTAGCACATAGCCATCAGGACTAGCAGCTGGTGGGCCTGTTCAGAAGACACCTTAAACCATGGCTTTAACCAAGGTGAATAAGGCAGCACCCCTTATTCACTGTGGTTAAAGCTGTGGTTTAAGGTGTCTTCTGAACAAGGCCACTTGACAGCTTTCTCCTCCAGGAATTTATCCAGCCCCCTTTTAAAGCCATCCAAATTGGTGGCCATCACCACATTTTGTGGAAGTGAATTCCGTAGTTTAACTATGTGCTGTGTGAAGAAAGCCTTCCTTTTATCTGTCCTGGATCTCCCACCAATCAGCTTCATGGGATGACCCCGGGTTCTAGTATTATGAGAGAGGGGGGAAATGTCTCCCTATCCACATTCTCCACACCATACATGATTTTGTACACCTCTATTGTGTCTCTCCTTAATCTCCTTCCCCGCAAAGCTAAACAATCCCAGCTGTTGTAACCTTCCCTCAGAGGGGAGATGCTCCAGCCCTTAAAATTAGTTCCTTTTCTGCACCTTTTCCAGCTCTACAATATTTTTTTTAGGTGTGGTGAGCAGAACTGTACACGGTTCTGCTCCTACTGCTCCACCTGAAATAGGGGTTGTTTTTCACCACCCCCACTCCCAAGGTCTCCATTGCAGCTGCAGATGGGTGCAACAGCACCCTCCCACCCAACTATTTTTTTTTATTTTCCAAGTAAAATTTAGCTTGGAAACAAAGGGTCATGGCTCATTTGCTGGTTCACACCTTTTTAGGCCCATGCTTTGGCTCAATGGGCATCTAGCTAGGTTTGGGGAGTCCGTGAGCAAGGGAGACTAGCTCAGGAAGCTATTGCAGGGTCTGCATGCTGAAGTTTTCATGTTTATCCCTTGTCTAGTGAAGGGGTAGTATCCAATGTTAGTCCTATGTAGGGTAAGACCCATTGAAATGAATGAGAGCCATTAACAAGAATAAATCCCATTTATTTCAGTGGGTCTACTCCATGTAGGACTAACATTGGATAATAAGTGATCAGTTAGGAAACTTTATTTATTTATTTATTGCATTTATATCCTGCCTTTTTTCCTCCTAAGGAACCCAAGGCGGCATATATAATCCTCCTCCTTTCCATTTTATCCTCACAACAACCATCCTGTGAGGTAGGCTGGGCTGGGGGTTTGACTGGCCCAAAGTCACCCAGTGGGTTTCCATGGCTGAGTGGGGACTAGAACCCGGATCTCCCGCTTCCAAGTCCAACACTTTTGACGCTACACCACACTGGCTCTCCCTGTCCGAGACATTGGAGAGTTCCTCCCAACCACTGTCAAAGAATATTTTTTATTAGGAGCAACCAAATCATAATGCCTGCTACTAGGCGAGGTAGAGGTGGATTTTTTGGATCCAGTACAAGGCAGCTCCTAAGAACATAGGGAAAGCCCTGCTGAATCAGACCAGATCTCCTTTTAGTCCAGTATTCTGTTTTCTCTCAGCTGGGAAGCCCACAAGTAGAGCATGAGGCAACTGCCTCCCCCCATAGCTTGTGCCCTCTAGCCACCGATATTCAGAGATATTCATACTGCTTCTGAAAATGGGGACTTCATGTAGCTGTCATTGCTAACAGCCATAAATTAGAGGTTGGCAACTTGTAGCCCTCCAGATGTTTTGGCCTGCAGTTCCCATTGGCTGTAGCCACCATAGCCAATAGTGAGGGATCATGTGAATTGTAGACTAATAGACTTAAACATCTGGATGGCCACATGTTGCCCACCTCTGCCACAGAGAGACCTTTTCCCCAGGAGTTTGCCTACTGTCCCTTTATGATAACAGGTGGCAACACATGGCCAATGGCCTGCATGCATCCCCTGCCGCTCCCTGCTGCTGCTCTTGGCACCCGCTGCTGCCTCCTGAAATCATTTTAAAAAATGGAGCTTTTACCCTCCCCCCACAAAAGGGCTCCATTACAGCTGCAGAGCACCAAAAAAATTAAATTTGGCTTGGAAACACCCTAATTTAATTCCTGTGCTACAGGGCAGTTTACTGCTGAATTTTGGCAGCAAACCAGCGATTTGGGGTGGGTTTTTGTTGTTGTTGTTGCTTTTGTGGGGAACACCCCATGGATTGCAGCTGTAGGGCGAAAATGGCCTCTGGGCTCCCAAACTCCCTCACCCCTGCTTTATGACTACGGGCCGTCACGGCATCCTTATGCCTTTGCATACTCACTTTATCGCCACCCTCCTGTGTGCAGTATTTCCATTCTTCCCACAGCATGGCTGCTATTGCCCGAGAGGCCCCTGGTGTGTCTGCCTCTCCCTCTGTGCAGACACACCAGAGTCCTGATTTGGGGTCTGAGCTGCCGAGGGAGCACCTATGGGTAGAAGGGGAGCATTTGGCTTCATGGTATGGAAGCCTTAACTTTATTGTATGCCACCTTGAGGAGGGTTGCACTTTGCCAAGGTGACTGATTCAATTTTAAAATGTAATAAGCCTTGCTTTGGGCAGACTATTGGTGAAGAGCTCCCAGACCAGATTACCCATCTTGCTCGCTCTCCTTCCCTTGGGGAGGATGTTCCGTGGTTCTCCCTCCCCCGAGGATGCCTGGGCTTTCTGTTTCTTGCATTCCAAATCGCCGTAGGGAACGTGACACAGCTGCATCACTTAAAGCTCTTGTCGAATACGGTGGGTGACAGCATCGCATGGAGCCTTCAGCCGCTTAGTGGTTCAATGCTGCAGCAGTAGCACCGCTTCACTGACAGCCTGGTGCAGGACAGCGGGCCTGTTCACTTCTAGGAGCAACGGATAGATGCTTGTGTGCTAGAAGAGAGTCCTGAAAGGGTGTGCAAGTAAAGTCATGGCTCTCTCTGGATTGCTGCTGGGAAAGACGTGAATACCGCCACCAGCCTGGCCTTGAATCTCGTATCATTCCCTTCAGCTTATGCACCTTTTCTCTTCCTCCCACTGGGTATGTGCTCACCTGGTCTGTTCCCCATGTATTTCACCTTCCAGATATATATGGGTTTCCATGGGCCTATATTCATCGTTTCACTTTTGCAGGTGGTTTTGGATCCTGGTTTTATCCATTGGTTCATCTGCAACTTATTTTGGGGGTTCAGTAATGCTTCAGGCAGGAGTGTTTAACAGGCAGTGTCTATGGATGGAACGCTTGTGCCCCTCTCACTGGTACTCCATGGGCCTGTTCAGACAACACGCTAAACAATGGTTGGGCAAAGAACACTTCTGCAGCAAATGGTTAGTGAGCATGTTTAAAACGTGGTTATGTAGCCACCATGGTTAGGAATGGTTCACATGAAACATTAAGTCATGGTTCACACAACATGCTAAGCCATCATGGTTAGCTCAAAATTCTTAACCACTGTGCATGTCATTTGAACAGGGTCCTAGTGTACATGGTGGGAGCTTTTGGGGTTAGAGTTTGCTTACATGCATGCGTGCTTCCCCGCAAAAAGCTTTGTTTTTCATTTTACTTTCTACTGTTGGTTATTTGCTTCTATGATTTGCTTGCCGAGCTGGGAAAAGCAGTTAAAGTTGTGTAGTTTGGGACTGGGGCATCCTTTGCTGTTGTGTGGGTGTGGCCTTTCATGAGTACAAGGGTCTAGTTGTGGTCTTCTTCTTCAGCCTTTGAGAGCCAGTGTGGTATAGCTGCTAGAGTGTTGGATTGGAAGCTGGGAGATTTGACTTCTAGTCCCTGCTCGGCTATGGAAGCTCACTGGGTGACTTTGAGCCAGTCACAGACTCCCAGCCCAACCTACCTCACAGGGTTGTTGTTGTGAGGATAAATGTAGAGGAGGAGGGTTATGTACTCCGCCTTGGGTTCCTTGTAATAATAAATAAAATAAAAATAAAAAACGTTCCCAATTGCAATCCATTCCTTCACTCAGTGCATGGATTACTTGTACTAGTGTGGGATCTGTGAATTTACCTTGTTCACTCTGTACTCCCTGGTGTTGTCTCTATACCGGCTTTGTCCTTGTTGCGTGGAAAGTCAGTTTCTTTTACTTCACATCTGCAGGGTGTGCAGCATAGGCCATCAATGGCTACAAGTTATGATGGCTATATGCTACCTTCAGTATCAGAGGCAGTGTACCTATGTACACCAGTTGCTTGAGAACATTCCCGGAATGGTGCTGTGGCATTCATGTCCTGCTTGTGGGTTTCTCGTATGCATCTGGTTGGCCATTGTGACAACAGAATCCTGGTCTAGACAGGCCTTTGGCCGGATGCAGCGTGACTCTTGTTATGTTCTTAGGGTGTGTGTTTCTCTCTCTGTTGAGTAGGGTATCCTGTGTTGGATAGTTGCCAACAACATGACAAAATAGCATGAGTGTCATTGGCCACAGCTAGACGGGGCTTTATCCTGGGGCGATCCCCGGGATTGTCCCCGTGCATTCACATGACTCACGGGGATCTTGGGATCAGGGAGGGATGATCCCGGGATCTTTCCCTACCATTTAGGCCCAGTTTTTCCACAGTCTGGGGCTGAGCCCGAGACCACAGAACATGTGGCTGGGTGCTGCGGTTTGTCCCAGCTCCTCGTGGTTACTCACGAGGAGCCGGGACCCGCGCATGGGGCGCAGAGCTCCTCAGGAGCACTGCGCCCATGGCGGTGGGGTGGGGGGAGCGGGGATTTTTTTTAAAAAAAAACCCACTTACCTTTTGCACAGGTGCGCTCGTGCGCTGCTGGCTCTTTAAGAAAAAAAATGGCAGGCGCGATGCCTCTCTGAGTTCTTTATTAGATTGTAAGCCTGAGGGCAGGGACTGTCTTTTTTTGCCAAGTGTAAGCCGCTCCGAGAGCCTTTTTTGGCTGAGGAGCGGGGTATAAGTATGATAAATAAATAAATAATAAATAAATAAACAGAGGGGGGAATCTTGCGATAAAACCATCGCGAGGTCTTCACCCCTCCGTCGTGGACTAACAGGTAGATCTAGCTAAGGCCATTGTCTCCGGGGTATGGTGATCTGAGTTAATCTATATGGTCTGGGAACACAGTGTTAACTGACACATGAAAATATGCCGGGATTTTCATGTGGGAAAAAACCAAAAAAAAACCAAAGCTCACAGTCTGATATGGACTTGAGTCTGAACAAGCTTCAAGATAGAATTTGGGGGATTTCGGCATGCTAGAGGTTTGCTGCTTCGCACACCCCTAATTACCAGCCTCTGCTGGAGTGCCAGCCTATGGCCTGTTCTTCAGATGGGACCATTGGTTTTGCATTGAGCACAAAATAGCGATGTGGATTTTCTGGGAAATTTTAAATTTGAAAATTAGGGTAATTTATTTATTTTATTTATTTATTTAAGGATTTTTATGCCGCCATTCAGCCAAAAAAGGCTCTCACAGCGGCTTACTAAAGTAATGAACAAATTCATTTAGCACTGGAAAACTTTCCGATGCCCTAAATGCAATCTAATATGGCATATATATTTTATTACTTCTAAACAAAGGTTTAAAAAAATGCATCATGTTAATTTTTGGTCACAAGTAATTGACCTGAAATATTTGAGTGAGAAAAAAAGTATCAATCACTTAAAGTGATTTTAATGCTATATTACATAGATTAAAAAAATTTTTTTTTGAATACTTGTAAAGATCAGAAGGCAGTCAAATTTACATCCTCTTACATTGTTTAAATTTAGGGAAAAACAAAGACACTGAAAAGTGTTGATTGTAATAACTTTTAGCAACCGTAAGAATTGTGCATGATGTGTTGACAACCACTCATCTATAACCTTGAAACTGCCAGTCTTGTCTAACAGTGAATTTGGAATTGACATCCATTCATTGTTACTAATGAACTTATGAAATGGGGGGGGGAAATCCACCCCACATAACAAGCACAAAGATGAACTTGTTCACTGAGCCAGGCTCCCCAAGGGATAGATATTTACGGAAGAGAATACTGGAGATCAATTGCACCTTCTGACTTGAGAAACATGTGTCCTAACTTTCTTTGAAGGAACTTAAAGCAGCGATCTAGGGTTATCCTATGGTAACCCTACCTTCACAACAACCCTGCAAGGTAGGGGAGGAGTGTCTAGCCCAAGAAAACCCTGTGAGCTCCATAGGTGAATGGGATTCTGCAACCAGGTTTCTTTAATCTAAATCTAACACTGTGCAATATCATACTTTCACTCTATTCCCAGATGCATAAGAGCTGGTTGTTGCTTTGTAGTGGGTAGTGATGGTGCCAAAACCAGTACAATATTCAATGGCATTCTCTACTGTTACTGCTTCAAACGTACCGGAGCTTAATCAAGGCATTGTAAACAGGTTCCGGGGCTGAGATATCGGTGAGCCCTGTCTCAAACTGCCCCCTGTCTGATGTTTGGATTTTATTTCTTGCATCCTTTATAATTCCCTTCCAACAAGGAACTCGTGTGTGTGTGTATATGTGGTTCCCTCACCTTAATTTTATCTGCACAACAACCCTGTGAAGTAGGCTAGGCTGAGAGATAACAACTAGCCCAGGGTCACCTGGTGAGTTGCATGACCCAGATCTCCATGGGACCAGTTGACATGCTAACCCTTACAGGATGCAATTGTTTTTCCAGAAGTGATTTTAGTGGTATACAGTTAATTAAAAAAGAAAAAAGCATTGGAGGAAAAACAAGAGGGGTAGGTCTGCAGCCGTACTGGGGCCAGTTCCAGGTTTGAGGGTCTCTTGGGCAAAGTGTGCTCTTTACATTTCCCACAGTTCCCTAGATTGGCACTAGGTTGAGGGCATTGTGGGAAATTGTGGTGCAATCAGTCCATTAACACTGCTTGTAGAGCCAGGCCAGAAAAAGAAGATTAATTGTTGTAGCCCTCGGATACTAGGTGCAGATGCCATCCCTGAGCAGTTCAGTGCCCGGGGTCTCCAGTGTGGTGCCCATGGGCACCAATGTGCCCACAGAAACTCTCTTGGCTCCTGTCAGGCTCTGTGCTCCTTCTGAATTTTATTATATTCGTTATGATTTAATTTTTTTAAAATAAAGTAAAAATGGCTGGCTTGCTGCAAAATGAAATGCTGTCCTTCGGTGCCATCTTAATTTCATTTTAAGAGATTGGTTTAGTGTGTAAGAGCTCAGTCCCAACCTCTGCCTTGTACTTAGATTCTTGGATGTCTTACTTTCTTTTAGTTTCATTTGTTTGCCTTCTGGGAAATGAATGTTTTGTGACCAGTCATACCCACAATGGTAGGCATTTTATGAATGAGCTTGGTAGCCATTTTGTGAGAGAGCTTGCAGTGCTCTGAAAATTTCAGATGTGCCCACTGACCTAGAAAAGCAGGGAACCCTTATGTGAATATCTACACAAGCATATATACACTTATATTATATAATATATAATATATACTCTTGTCCTCAGCTGATCTGCTTGTTGAATTTATTTGTTGACAGTAGCAGGGACTTGACTGTAGTTGGCAGCAGTGCCAAGGACATATTGAGGAATGCAGGCAGAGGGGGGTGTGTGTGTGAAGGAGAACTGGGACTTTCCTTCCCATTTCCTTGAGTTTTCCTGTGTCTAGAGAATTGTCCGTTTATTTGGTTTGTTCACAGAAAGAGAAGGAAGAATGTATCGACACATTTTTCTTGCACCATATAGCAATTGTTTTTCCAAAGGTACCAGATTGGTTCTCTATTTTTGGCATCCCATCAGGCCTCTTAATCCTGCCAAAAATGTGTGCTGACTGAGTACATCATGTACATTCACATGTAGGTGGTTTCTTTCGGTTTCTTCTTTCTTCTTCTTCTTAGGTGAGTAAGCATTTGGACCGTGTTCTGTTTTCAGCAATTAAAAACATAAGCAAACTCGGATGCCACACTAGCCTTGATGATTACTAAGCCACAAGGCTAGTGTGGCATCCGAGTTTGCTTATGTTTTTAATTGCTGAAAACAGAACACGGTCCAAAGGGTATTGAGGCTGCGGGGAGGATGGAACATTGTCCGTCTCCAGCGGGATTTGGTTGAACTCCTAACAACTCATTCACATGGTGATAATCTGCTCGCACTAGAGCTGTCTCACCACTGAAGGAGAGGGATTATGGAAGAAGCAGTGACTTTGTGGAGATAAGTCACTGTGTGATGAAAGCCTTTGAAGACCAGGCTGTCATGTCATCATTGAAGATGTCATGTGAATAACATGGTCATCTGAATGCGCCCTAAGGCTAAAAAGTTTAATGAGGAAGGAGGCCCCATTAAACAGCCCAGTAAATTTGCATATGATTGCATTGTAACTGTTCCCTTTATTTGACCTTGGGATATTGGGGGGGGGAGGGAGAGGGGCAGGGCTGGTGCCAGACTATTTTGCGCCCTAGGCAAGGCGACTTGCACCCCCTCAAAAAATTTGCCAACTTCGATTCAGCTGTTCAAGAAGAGTTTCTGAACTATTATATTTTCCTTTTTATTATTTTTTTCTTAAAACAGCTAATTTGTATAAAACTGTGACCCTTAAAGGACAGCACTGCACCCCTCTGAGGTCTGCGCCCTAGGCCGCTGCCTAGTTGGCCTAATGGTAGCACCGGCCCAGGTCCAGATTTTGAAAGCTCTTAGGCAAGGTATTCTCAATGCCCCCCCTCCCTCAGTGAATCTACCTTCTCATCACCATTGTCTCTTGCTCCTCATTGCTCCTTGTTTGCTTAGCAGGCAGAGAGTCAGCAATTAAGTGGGCAGTTACATCTATCGCTCTACTTCCTCACCACCACTGGTGACTAGGCCGGAGTGAACAAGCAGGTTGTAAGAGGAGGAGCAACTCCAGTGGCCCCTACTGGGGTGGGAGCCCTCGACACCAGCCCTCGAAAGGGGGCTCTGATATTAGAGTCGCAATTGTGAAAAAAAAGGCCTGAGAGCAGTTTCAGATGAATGGGATGCCAACTGGAACAGCCTCGATATGGTTGCATTTTCTGATGATTACTAAGCCACAAACCGCATGTGTGAAGAGAGTCTCATGATCTTACTCTTGAAAGTCTTGCTCCAAAGGCGCCAGACCAAAGCATGCTGTCCCTGGAAAAACAATAAGGGAGAGAAAGAAAGAGAGAGATGCCAAAGGAAAATTGACTAAAGCCTATAAAAACATACTCTGCAGTTATGGTTTATGATATCTCTTGGAACATTTTAAATGCGAGTGATTTATTTCCCCTTTTGTTTCGTGGGTGGAGTCATTATGGGCCCATATAGAGATCACGTTGGCTTCCTGCTAAGCTGTGGTTAACAAATTGGGAGCCAGGATCACATACAAGTGTGTTTTCTCCTGATAATTCCTCTTCGCCCAGGAGAAAGAACCATTTTCATATTGTTTTTTCGTTCGTTGATTGCTTTTTTATCCCATTTTCCAGCCATTTATAATGTTTTCCTAAATTCTGTGTTAGTATACCTTTCTTCAAGTTCATAATTCTATTTCCTAGGTTCATATTAATTTCAGGTATTGTGTCAATAAACCAATTCATTTGTTTCATTTAAAATCTTGAGTCTGAGAGCATCATCACATGGGGGGATGTCCCAGTAGGCTTGTCAGATGATTAGTATTTTAAAAATAACAAGAGTCCTATGGTGCCTTTAAAAGACTAAGGAATTTAGGCTGCAATCCTACACTTACCTGGGATTAAGCCCCATTGACCTCAGTGGGATTTACTTCTGAGTAGACATGTATAGGATTGCGCTGTGGCATGAGAAGACTCTACTTCACTAAGTGTAGGGTGACCATATGAAAAGGAGGACAGGGCTCCTGTATCTTTAACAGTTGTATTGAAAAGGAAATTTCAGCAGGTGTAATTTGTATATATGAGGAACCCTGGTGAAATTTCCTCTTCATCACAACAGTTAAAGCTGCAGGTGCCCTGCCTTCTTTTAAATCTGGTCACTCTAGTATAGCTCCTGCACCTTTAACTGTTGTGATGAAGAGGGAATTTCACCAGGTTCTCCATAAATGCAAATGACACCTGCTGAAATTCCCTTTTCTATGCAACTGTTAAAGATACAGGAGCCCTGTCCTCCTTTCCATATGGTCACCCTAACTAAGCGCCTGAAACTAACTATTACAGCAATCTTCAACATTTTCAGATCACACACATTTAATAGCAAACAGCAACATGGGGGATCCTCTTGTTATTTATTTGATTTTAAATATTATTATTTTGACCCACATTTCTGCTGCTTATACTAGATACCCAAGGTGTTTTGCAATATATGTCCCTTTTTAGCCTTTACGGTGAATCCTTGTGGTTTTTTAAATAGTTGTACGGACAAGGGAATATTTGTAGGTGTTTGCTTATTATGCAGGTGTGGAAAAGCCACACCTGCCAAAAGAACTTTTTCTACATAACTATTAAAGATAAAGGAACGCTGCCCTTCTTGGCCTCCTGTCACACTTTTCTCTGCCTCTCTCATTCTCTTTAAAAACGAACCCCCAGAAAGAAAAATAGTGTTAATGCACCTTAAGATGGTACCAACCTACCACTGCAGGTTTAACAGTTGTGTTGAAGAGGGAATTTCATCACGTGCTGCATGCATACAAATGACCTCTGCTGAAATTCCCTTTTCTAAACAAAGGTATGGGAGCCCTGTCTTCCTTTTCATATGGTCATCCTACCTTTATTATTATTATTATTTATTTATTTATATAGCACCATCAATGTACATGGTGCTGTACAGATAACACAGTAACCTGTAGAGAAGGAAGAAGCTGAATCTCCTTCTGCCAGGGAGTTGAATAATATTTTGGGATTCTTATCCCTTGTCCTTCAAGCAGCAATGTTTTCAGTTTGTCGTTTGCTGTGATTGTCCTGTCGCTTTGGGACTAAAGATGTTTGCAGAGAAGCATTTTTTAAGTGTTCCAGTACCTTTCTAGATTAGAGGAATTCTCTTGGGCTGACTAAGTAAAAGCTGGGCAAGCAACTTTGGAGTCAGAGGGGCTATCGGTTGCATTGCTCCTGTTCAAACAGATTTTGTAGCCTGTGGACTATAACTGTCATCATCTACCATCAGCAACACCACACACCCCATGCCAACTCTAAACCAGAATTCAAATGTTGTGCGTTGCAATCTAGTTATGTTACTGCAGGCTTTTTGTCAATTGATCTTATCCTGGTAATATTACATTCAGTGCAAGACCAGGCATGTGTGTTTGTTGTTATTGGTTTTGTGTTTTTTTAAAGGAAGGGGCATATATGTTTTTACTTGTTCTTTATTAAACATTATGTTTATTAAATCCATTGTTTAAAATCCATTATAAAACTATCAAATCCAATACATAAAAGAAAATGAAATCGTAACAAGCATCCTTTTCTAATTATGTCAAAAACAACATTGTGTCAAGATTTATATGACCCCAGTGACTATGTGTTCAAATGCCAATGGTTGGATAAATTCAAGATTAAATTGTTAAAAAGCAAGCAGTGCATTCTAAGAGCAGTTGCGGTTATCTATTTATACCTCATAATAACTGAAGCAATATTATCAGCAAAGGTCAAAAAGCCACCCCTCCCCCCTTTTTTTGAGCAAAAAGGAGTTGAGCCTTTGCCCTGAATACAGCCATTTAATTGTTTATGCCAGCAACAACAAGGGTTCCTGTATTTTCTCCTACATGGGGAAAAATAATTCATCATCCCTCATGCCAGGTTACGTCATGACCCCATTGGAGGAATTTTCCTCCTCCTGGGAGCTAGAGCTTCCAGAGAGGGATGAGGCCATACAACCACCCATATCAGGAGACCTGGGGGAGGCTGGACCCTCATGGGAGAGGACCATGGGTCTGTCCCCACAGAAGGAGAGAGTTCTGCTTCAGAGACTGAGCAACCACCCAATCCCAGAGAATGTTGTCTTCCCAAGAGGCAAATCAGTGGAGCTCCTGTAAGAGGCACTGGTCTCTAAAGATGGACTCCTCAAGAGGAGGTAACTCCTCCAGAGCAAGGCTTGTAATGTACTGTAGCTGAGCCTTGGGTGGTAACATAAACCTGCATGCTCAGTCCAGCCTTTGCTGGAAACAACATCTACTGCAGTTCCTGTATCTTGTACCCTGACCTTAATTTGTCTTTGGACTTTTGTGTTCTCAACCTTTGGACTTCTTCCTAATGCTGCTTTTTGGAACTCAATTATAATTGGCTGATATCCTGGGCATTTGACTTTGGCTACGTCTCTGACTTCTCTCTGGAAAAATCCATGTCTGCCCGGTAAACTCTGCTTGACTATTGCCTTGCTTTGACTTCTCTATTAGCTTTGTGTTGGCATAACGAAGTGCTGAATGTAGCTGAGGCAGAACATGTTGCAGCTACAATCAGCTTAACAGCTCCCCTCACCCTCATTCCATTTTCCTCCAAAAAGTCAAGAGACCGGCACCAACAATGAACTACGCTGCAAGGTTGTCACATACACTACTCTTTCTCCGCCCCTCTCCTAACAATAGAGATATATATTGCCTGCAACCCATCCACCCCCACAAAAAAAAATAATACTCAGGGATGCTAAAATTTCATGCACTTTTCACATTAAATTAAATTTGAGTTAGAACATGAACACCTGTCTTTGCTGCTAACTTTTGCTTTTGGGTGGACACGCTACACTAAAATATCAGATGCACTAAATCGTAGATTTCTCCGTTTTTCTTCTCTGAGTCAATTTTTTCCCCTCCACCAGGGACGACCAAAAATAAAAAAGGAAGTCTCTGATCCAAACAATTGGTGCATGTGTGTGACTCTACTTTTTTCTCTATAGCACAGCTTCTGTAAATGCCAATCTTAAGCCATGGCTAGACCTACCCGGTCTAGCACAACAGAGGTGGGAGGATCTCGTGATATGGTTATCATGCGCGCGACATCCCAGGAGGAAGATTCTAATTTCTC